>NC_053491.1:58023003-58623003 GCF_905171775.1 Rana temporaria
CTCTTGCTGCCTCCAGTATTTGTTCCTTGGTTCTATAAAAGTGAAATTTAGCTATTATGTCCCTAGGGGGGGCCGTCTGCTTTTTTAGGGGTAAGTGCCCTATGAACTCTGTCCATTTCTAACCGTTCCACCGTCATTCCAGGTAGCAGTTCCTGACATAGTGCCATTATAGTAGGCATGTAGATCTAAGACAGATTCTGGAATGCCTCTAAATCTCAAATTAGACCTTCTGGCTTGGTTCTCATAATCTTCCAATCTATTCTGTAATGTCAGGTTCTCTTCTTTGAGCGTGTCTATTTCAGTCAAACATTCTTGAGTATAGACTTCAATTTCTTCCACCTTTGTTTCCAGAATTTCTGTGCGATTTCCCATTTCCCTGATCTCTTTAGTGAGACTTGAGGTAATCTGGTCAGACGTTTGCTTTAATGCTTTGTGAAGCATCTTTTCAAATTGCCTCAGTGGTCCTGAGGGGACCGCAGCATCTTGTGTAGCGGTTTGTGTTAAATCACTTGTGTCCTCCTCATCACTGTCTGTGATAAAGTTAGTCAATGATGCCATGGGTTTGGCTGTTTTCACAGAGCGCTTCTTCTCTTTCCCTGAGGGGAGCATCTCTGAGGTGACTGGCACCTTTTTAGCGGTGCTCTTGTTCTGCTGGGCGCCGCTAATAAAATTAGTTTTTACTTTGTTCCGCGCACCGCCCAGCACCATTATTCTCTCAGACACTTTCCCTCACCTCTTAGGCCCCATACACACGATAGAATTTATCCGCGAATACGGACCGTTTCCGAGGATAAATCCTCTCGTGGATTTCGGCGGATTTTCATGCGATGGTGAAATCCGCGCCGAAATCCTCTTGCGATGACGTGTCGCGCCGTCGCCGCGATTATGCACGACGCTGTCATATAAGGAATTCCACGCATGCGTCAAATCATTACGACACATGCGGGGGATCCCTTCGGATGGATGGATTCGGTGAGTCTGTACAGACCAGCGGATCCATCCGTTGGGATGGACTCCAGCAGATGGATATGTTCTGCATGTCAGCAAATATCCGATCTGCTGGAATCCATCCCAGGGGAGATATATCCGCGGAAAAAGATCCGCTGGCGTGTACACACCATAGGATCTATCCGCTGAAACCCATTTGCTGGGATTTATCTGCGGATGGATTCTATGGTGTGTACGGGGCCTTAGTGATAAAAGCCCAAGTTCTTTACTGGCGGTATGCCGCTGAGTATATAGATATCCACGGCTTTCCTCCTTCATGAAGCGGAGCTCTAGTCAGGCATGTCCGTCCCGCTGGAGCCCGCGCATGCGCCTCCAATAAAGCTGAATTTCATCTAAAATAGGATGTTGTGCTCATCCTCCACCTCCCTCCTCTGTCATCATTGGATATTGTCTTATATTTGTTGAGAGCGGGTACCTGTTTCTGATCAGTACCTGTTATCACTTCCATTTTTCTTGCCTAGGCAAGAGATAAAGAGATGAGCAGAAGCTCGCCCCTCTTCCCGCCCAGAACCTCCTGATACAAGTCAAATTTTTCAGGATGATGCAAGACCAGTCTCCAAGCACAGCACATCTTGCGCATGCACAATGAAGTCACCGCCAGCTTCCCACAGTCATTTATTTTTCTAGGTAAATGTGCCAGGTTCAAATAATAAGTTAAATACATATAATTGAATTATGATTTTTTTTTTTAAGGTCGTCCAAGAACAGCGTTTATATCCTTTTAATACAGCCTAAGCATCCTACAGTTTCACTTGGGTTTTGCATTCCTTCGAGTTCATATTTTTTTCCCTTGTCTTCTGCAATGATATGTGCAAATTTATCTGTTGTGCCCCGCACACACGACCGGTTTTTCCGTCGGTATAAACTCCGACGGGTTTTTCCGGCGGATTTCCGTTCAAGCTGTCTTGCATACACACGGACACACCAAATTCCAACCGTCAAAAACACGGTGACGTACAACACTACGACGAGCCTAGAAAAATTAAGTTCAATGCTTCCGAGCATGCATTGAATTGTTTCCGAGCATGCATGTTTTTTTCTCCCTCGGAATTCCATGCAGACAAACGGAATTTCCGTTGCATAAAAAGAGAACATGTTCTCTTTCTAACTTCGTCGGAATTTCCGAAGGAAAAAGTCCGATGGGGCATACACACGGTTGGAATATTCGATGATATTCCGGACTTTTTCCATTGGAAATTCCAACCGTGTGTACGCGGCTTAAGAGGGGTTATATTATGAAATGTCTTCTCTTCCAGTATACACTTGTAATTTTGCAAAACGTTCTGGACAGCCGCACTCCAAAAATAAATAGCTTTTATTTGAAAATCAAAAAACACACTAAAAGCATGCCACAGCAAGCGGGGTAAAACATACACTTGTAATGTGTCTTGGGATTCAATGTAAAGTCATTAGCAATATGATCTATGATATATGAATTTAAGCCTAAGATTTTGCTTTTCGCCAATGTTTGCTGCATTCCCTATATTTCTTTAATACGTTTCAGAAGCCTCATCCTTTAGGACCAGAGGGTAATTCTTATTTACCTCTTATGGACCAAAGCAATTTTTTAATTTCTGCTCTGGGCATAAAATTTGCAATTTTCTGGAGTAACTTTAATATTTGCACTTTTTATAGTTTTCGTAAACATTTTTTCCTTAATTATTTTTATTATTTTTATTCAAAATTCAAACAAAAATGTCTTTATTGCATTTGCCTTGCTTTGTAATATAAATTCAATTTTAGTGTCATTATAAATGCAACAAATTGTAATGTAAAAAATGCCCCTTTTATCTAAAGTAAAACTTGTTTTAAAACTAACAATAGTCAAATTAGAAAATAAAACACCCTTTTGTCTTGTTACACCTTTTGTCTATACATTTCATACAAAATAAAAAAAATTAAATAACATAAGATAAAGTTATCGTTGAATTAATAGGCTCACAGGTGAAGTTAAATAATTGCTCTGATACATTTCAGTGTGAGAACTGAAATATTTAATTATTACATTTTTAGATTTCCACTCAGACATGCCCCTTGGATACCATTTATGACCCCCTAAAGGAGATCTGGAATCTCATCTGGGTTACTAAATTTTTACATGCAAATTTCTATACTTCCTAGGGTAATGGCTATATGATTGCATAATAAAGAAACCAGGCTAATCACAGACCTATGTCCCCTATTAAGATTTATTACTACCCGACAGTACTGCACACAAAGGTATAAGCAGCAACAGCAGCCATGTTCTATGCTGTTTTGAGAAAATTAGCTGTGAAAGCTGTTTGTTTTACATAGGATGCTTCAATATGTAATAGCTGGCAGCCTGGGGCTGTAAAACTGAACAAAAGCACAATTTCTCCATAAACTGCTTTTTTCCCAGAGTTAAAGCTTCCAACAGCTCTGCACTTTAGCCATAACGATGTTTAAAGAGCCCAACAGACTAATTAAACATTTTCCAGACACGCTTCTTCTCCCAGCGGTTCTGATCTCAGACGCTGAACAATTTAGACTTTATCACCAATGGCACGCACAACTGTTACTGAATCCAGATTTCCCCTCATCTACCCCATTCCTTTCTAATATGTGAAGTCTGTGCGTGTGTGGCGGTCTGACAATAGATTATCTTTGCAGACAACAAAGATTAATGAAAACTCTGGTGATGCATGAACGCTGCATTGAAGTCTTGAAGAAGTGGTTGGTTTTTCTTTCAGACACCTCTATAACTTTCAATGAAGCACATTCTTGGGTTTTTCAGTAGCCAGTTAGCAGCATACATTTCTAGTATATCTAAGCTAGGACTGTCAAATACGTATTCTTTTGTACATAAAATTAATTCTTTATTTTTAGGAAAAATATACCCTTTCAGGCACCCGCCTGCACTTCAAGGTGGGGTAAATGCTTATTACAGTGCTTTGAAAAAGTATTCATACCTCCATTTAAGTTTTTGTCATGTTACAACCAAAAACGTAAATGTAATTGTGAAGTGGAAGGAAAATAATTTAAATGTTTTCTTTACAAAAAAGATCTGAAAAGTGTGGCGTGCATTTGTATTCAGCCCCCTTTACTCTGATACCCCTAACTAAAATCTAGTGGAACCTATTGCCTTTAGGCGTCACCTAATTAGTAAGTAAAGTTCACCTGTGTGTTATTTAATCTCAGTATAAATACAGCTGTTCGGTAAAGCCCTCAGAGGTTTGATAGAGAACCTTATTGAACAAACATCATCATGAAGGCCATGGAACACACCAGACAGGTCAGGGGTAAAGATGTGGAGAAGTTTAAAGCAGGGTTAGGGTATAAAAAAAAATATCCCAAGCTTTGACCATCACACAGATCAATCCATCATCCTGAAATGAAAAGAGTATGGCACAACTGCAAACCTACCAAGACATGGTCGTCCACCTAAACTGACAAGCCAGGCAAGAAGAGCATTAATCTGAGAAGCAGCCAAGAGGCCCATAGTAACGCTGGAGGAGCTGCAGAGATCCACAGCTCAGGAGGAGAATCTGTCCACAGGACAACTATTAGTCGTGAACTCCACAAATCTGGCCTTTATGGAAGAGTGGCAAGAAGAAAGCCATTGTTGAAAGAAAGCCATAAGAAGTCCCGTCTGCAGTTTGCGAGAAACCATCACATGAAGTCTATCACATAAAATTCCACTAAAATACATTTACGTTTTTGGTTGTAACATGACAAAATGTGGAAAATTTCAAGGGTTATGAATACTTTTTCAAGGCACTGTAAGTCTACGAGGAGATGAAGATGTATTACCTACCCTACGTGCTCTCCTATTCTCTATGATGCTGGGGGCAGTCCCTTGGCATCATCGCATAAAATTCAGGGCTATACATCCTCTATTGTATGTGAAGGCAGGAGTGTGACAGTGGCCAAGATTGCTTGTAAAGCTCATTTAATGATTAAAGTGTACCTAAAGACAACTTTTTTTTAGTTTTTGATAGCGTGGAGAGGTATTAGAACATCTATCCGTTTTTATTGCTGTCTGTGCCCCCATTAGGGAGATCCACCCTCTCGATTTGTCCTGTTTACCGTTATATTCAAAAGTGAAAGTAAAAGAAAATCACACCAGGATTTCCTCACTTTGGAGGGATTTCCTACCACTTCCTGTTTTGGCAATGGGGCAGGATGTGAAGGGAAATCTCCCCATTGGGACATAGATATATATAAAAAAAACTGACAGGATTTATAACCCTTCCTTACTGTATCCAAAATGAAAAAAAAAAATAAGTTTTGACTTTGGTTACATTTTATGAATATTTACATAATTGGGTGTCAATATCTTGGTCACAATTACACATTAGGCAGAATATGACCATAGAAGGGTGGTCAGCCATGCAGTCACAATCCAAATATCCAACAGAAGCCTCTGGCAGTCAGTCCAGTCATTGCCACAAATGCTTGGTCCACCTGCTAGAAAGCCATTAACTGTACTGTAGTCAAGTTGTTGTGGTTGAGAGAAGCTCAAAAGCAAAAAAACATGAATGTAGGGCCAAATTCTCAAAAACCTGTGTAAATTTAGGATTATCTAACTTATGTCATTTAAGTTACGGCGCCCTAAGTTGGTGTCGTAAGGACCGTATTCTCAGTGCATTTGCGCACAAAATTGCGCCATCCTTAACTTAAGTTTCAATGCGTAAGGCGTGGTTATGGCAAGTGGGAATGAAGTGGGCGTGCTTCATTGTAATGAGCCGTGACCCCATGCAAATGAAGTGCCGGCCGTACTGCGCATGCGCGCACGAATCTGGACCTCACTGCGCATGTGCAGAACTTTGGTCACCGCAATCAGTGAGATAGGTAAAAGGCCAAGCGTACTTAGTTTGAAGATCGCCCTGTGTCTAAATAGCCCCAGTCAAACAGACTTCAATTGCAAAAGTATTTCCCTGTGTTCCCTTCCTAAAGCAAGTTGCTTCTGCTTTGAACGTTTGTCAGTGTTTGTTGGTAAGATTTGTTTGTGAGAAAAGTGTTTGTGGAGTTGGAGGGTATAGTTGGTGTTTGTTTTTGATAATTTGTTTTTTGTTTTCCTTTTTTGCCTGTTTGTTTTTGATAAGTGTTTGTTTTTTGGTGTGTGATTGTTTTTTGTTTTCCTTTTTTGCCTGTTTGTTTTTGAATTTATAGTAGCTGTCTGTATATTTTTTATTTTTGCTTGTTTGTATTTTCTTTGTTGTGTGTGTGTATTGTTGTTTGTTTTTTGGGTGAGTTCCCTGTTGCTGGGTGTTGTCTGTCATGGCTCCCAAGCGCAGGAAGCTTAATTTTACCCTGGCAGAGAAGCATATACTTGCTCAGGGCGTCATTAAATTTGGGCGATTTCTCCATGGCCCTGAGAGCCACAACACCACCCCGGCCAGGAGGAAGGAGATCCTTCAAAAGATCACCGATCGGATCAATGCGGCGGGGGGGGGGGAGACCAGGACCATCGCTGGAGTTCAAAAAAAAATTAATGACTTGAGGAGCGTGTCCCGGAACAAGCTGGCAACGCTGCATGCCCATACCAGGGGCACTGGAGGAGGGGGACCCTGCCCAGTCAGGATGAGTGAGGAGGAATGGGCAGTGGCCCAGTGTTTCCACCCACAGCAGGTGGTGGGCCTGCCTGGCTTTGCTTTGACAATGATCCTCTTACGAGGACAGGTAATTTTTTAGAATTTCTATCTGGTGATTAGCATGTGTGGGTGGGGGAAGGGAAGATGTGCCAAGTGTGTGGATCTACCAACCTGTGATTGTTTTGTGTCCTCCCCAGATGGCCAGGAGGTTGCAGCCCCATCAGCCCAGGAGGTGGCAGCCCCATCAGCCCAGGAGGTGGCAGCCCCATCAGGTCAGGAGGTTGCTGGCCCATCAGGCCAGGAGGTGGCAGCCCCATCAGGTCAGGAGGTTGCTGGCCCATCAGGTCAGGAGGTTGCTGGCCCATCAGGGCAGGCTGCTGCACCACCCCCAAGACAGGCTGATGCAGAGTCCCAAGAAGGGCAGGATTCGCCATGGGAGGGGAGTGCCCACAACTCCCCTAATTTGGATGTTGAGTGGGAGGAGGATGAGGGGGAGGAAGATGACAATATTGTGATTGGGCAGGAAATAATGATGGGCCAAGATATGACCTTTGAGTCATCCCCTGAGGGAACCCCACAGGCGCCCAGCAGTCAGGCCACCATCATGGGTCGCCCCTTCCAACCCTCCTCCAACATGCAGCAGCACCCATGGCTCACTCCAACTCCTCCTCCAAGGCCACAAGCCTCAGGGGCAAGTAGGAGGCCGACCCCGGAAAACAGGGGGGGGTTGGTGCGTCTGCCGGTCAGTCTGTTGAGGGACAATGTCCGGCAGACCCGCAGTCTGTCTGCAATCCAAAAAACAATGACCAAGGTGGAGCGCAGCCTGGGTGCAATGAGGGAGTCACTGGGTGACGTGGCCACCAACTCCGTGGGGGTCATCACCTGTTTGTGGGACCTGAGGAACGCCACAACAGGTGTGGCCCAGGAGGTGACTGCCCTCACCCAGGCTGTGCAGGCCAATACCCGGGCTGTGCAGGCCAATACGGCTGACATTACTTCCTGTCTGACAAGGATAGCCGTTGCCTTGGAGGGAAGGCCAGCAGGAGGACAGACACCAGGGGAGGCTGCTTCTTCCCCTGCACAGACCCCCCCCCTGAAAATACTCCCTCCCCTGCACAGACCCCCCCCTGAAAATAGTCCCTCCCCTGCACAGACCCCCCCCCCCGTGAAGATCCCCCAGTCGGCCTTGGCATTCCCCGTGGCCGTGCCCGTGCCCGTGCTCGTGCCCGTGGCCATGGGCAGCCCAGAAGGAGCACTCGGCAACATCCTTAATTTGCAGGGGTACTTTTGAATTTTTTTTGTTTTTTTGTTTTTTTTTTGCTACTGTACTTATGATTTGGTTTATGTGTGTGAATGATGTGTGAATGTGGGGGGGTGGCATTCCTGAAAACATAAGGGTGTCACCCTCAGTTTTGGTGGAGTAGGGATCCCCAGGACCAGGGAGAAGTCATCCTAGGTTCCTGAATGGTGTATGAATGCACAGTGACATAATTGGAGCCGTGGCGGGGCGTTACTGCTCCCAAGTACCAAAGGGGGGGGTACTTGGTTCTAATCCAATTCGATGTGCATGTGATGTGTCTGTGCTAGGGACCACAGTGACGTGCATTCATGCATTCTCATTGTGAGATAATTAATGTGCGTTTTGTAACCAAAAAAAAACATTCTCATTGGCATATAAGTAATGTGCATTTTATGTGCAAAGAAAATATTTAAAGGTCACATAATCTCTGTGATTTATTCTGGGCAAAGCAAAAACAAAAAGATAATTAGGGTCCATTTACTGGGCAAAGATGCCTTCAGACAGTTGTCTCCTTATTGCCTGGCCCTCAGCAGACCGGGTAGAGGGGTTTGGGGGGGGGAATTGCCTGGGTGGGGGGTTAGGTCAGGACATATCTCCACATGCAGGCCCCTTCTCAAAGCAAAATTGTGGAGGATGCAACATGCCCCAATAATTTGGCAGACAAAGTCTGGGGAATACAAGAGTGTACCCCCAGTCTTGTCAAGGCATCTAAATCTGGACTTGAGAAGGCCAAAAGTCCGCTCTACTATTGCCCGGGTCTGGATGTGCACCTCATTGAATTTCCATTCTCCGGGTGTTTGGGGGTTCCTAAAGGGGGTCATCAGGTGGGGTCCCAACGCATATCCAGAGTCACCTGTAAGGGAAAAGACAGGAGGATATTAGTCATGCATGTGCCCCTTGTGATGTCTGCATCATGGGGGGGGGCATACCTGACACCAATGTCACTCACCAATCAGCCAGCTGTCTCCATAAACGTTCATCTCCAAGTCTCTGTAGATCTTGGTCTGCCGTAGGATGTAACTATCGTGGCACGAGCCTGGAAACTTGGCACAAACGTGCCAGATGAGGCCATGTGCATCTACGATAACCTGTACGTTTATCGAATGCCAGCCTTTCCTATTTCTGAACAGGTGTTCAGTATCATGGGGGGGCTGTAGAGCCACATGGGTGCAGTCTATCGCCCCGATGGTCCTTGGAAAGCCAGCAATGTTATAAAAGTCTGTCATGGCTTGCACACGCTGGTCCTCCTGGGTGGGCATGACAAACTGGTTGGTCATGCGCCGCAGTATGGCAGGGACCACCTGATGGACACATTTGCTCATGGTTGACTGCACCATCCCAGCCACACCTCCAGATGCACGCTGGAATGAGCCACTCGCTAAAAAATGGAGGGTTGCCATCACTTTTTCGAGAGGTGTCAGGGCATGGGAACGTAGGGTTGGGGTGATACGATCCTCATGAAGAAGTTGGGTGATCTCCAGGATGGCCTCCCTATCAAAACGGTAGTTGCCAATCACCTCATAATCTGGCATTTGCCAAATATCACGCCGTGGACGATAAACTCGCGCCTGTGCCCTCATCCTCCTCCTCTGTGCCCTCCTCCTCCTTTGTGCCTGTAAGGCAGCAAGTGCTGTCAGAATCATAGCTGGTCCTGGCATTTTTCCAAAAAAAACCTTCACAACTAGAGCTCTAACCTCTAGTCACTACCTACAGCAAACCCTTCCACAGCATGTGTAAAATTAGGGCTGGTTTTATAATGTGGAAATTTAGTCAGAAAAACTAACAGGTGCGCACAGGGCGGAAAATACGGCACACACACTTAATTCTGAGAATCGCCCTAACTCCCTCATTTGCATCTTTGCCTATCAAAAACAGCGGCGAGCCTAGCGTAATTTGCGCCCGGGAATGCGCAGGTGTAACTAATTTAAGTACGGCTGAAAATACGGAAATGTTTGCTTAAGTCGTTTTGACGACCGTGCGCAAATATACGCGCCGTGTAAATTTAGAAAAATGGAGTTAAGTCTGCGTATCTCTTTTGAGAATTTGGCCCGTAGAAACCAGCAAATCACAACCAGAGTTACAAGTTTTAAGCACCTCTGTACCTAAAGTGTATGTATGAACAAAGAGTAGGGAAGGGTTGAAGCCCTTTTAGTTTATTACTTGCTGCTTGTGTACTGGGGGGGGGGGGGGGGGGTTTCTTTCACTTCCTATCCTGGAGACACACAATTATGGAAAATGGCCTCTTAAACATTTGTCACTGGAACAGATGTCCCTATTGGAAAATTCTCCCTTTATTTCTTGTTCTGGTGACAACTCAAAAATGTTGGATTTGCTATCACTTTCTGTCTCAGCAAAAATTATCACCAGAACCAACAAAGAGGGTAATTCTTCCCAGCAGACAGTAATAAAAACCTGACAAGAGTTCTTACACTTCCCTACTCAATCCAAACTAGAAAAAAGTTTTGGATATACAGGTACGTAATTAAGTCAGGAGACACTATACCTTGATTGAATAAACATATTTTTAGTACTTTTTGGATGTATGACTTATAGATTCTCGACACAAAGGCAGTAAACACTGGTTTAAAGCAAGAATTTACAAGTAATTTAACAATGTTTGTGTTTGAACAATAATTTTCCATCTAATTCATTACATTTTTGAAACAACTTTTATTGAGCTGGATGGTGCTGGTAGGGCCACCAATTACTAAAATGTTGGCCCCTTCAGCATGAGTTGGCCAAAATCCCAGCCATCCATGGGGGCCTTTACTTTGCCCATTTTTGATCTGAGAATTACTTTTATAACTGTCATACTGTGGAATATCAGACATCTGAAACTATACAAAAAAGCTATACAGAAAAAATCATACTAGGCTGATACCACCACCTAAGAAGGAAGTTGAGGGTCAGAAGGTAGAAAATCATTCAGCAAGCAGACAAACAGGGTACAGACAGCAGCTAGACTAGAATGGACTGACAGACAGAAGAGAAGTCACCAACAGGTGACAAAGGGATCTCATTGAAGCCCAAGACCAGGGATATTCCAGTCTTTACCACAGCTGGCAATGGTGCGGATGTGACTGGTGTGGTGAGCACTCCCTGGATACAGACCCCAGAATGGCCTTGATAGTGACCAGGGCCACCATCAGGAATTATGGGGCCCCTTACACAGCTTCAGGCATGGGCCCTCCTGGAGCAGAGAACCGGGGGGGGGGGGTGCTGCCACCTGAAATTAAGAAGAAGAAGCGGGGGGGGGGGGGCTGCCGCGAATTGAGAAGCGGGGGAGGGGGCCCTTTACAAAAAGGTAAAGAAATATATATAAAAAACGGGGGTAGCCATCCCGGACCCTGGGGACCTCTGGGCCCTTCAATAAAAAGAAAAAAAGAAATAAAAAAAAAATATATATATATTTTTTAACCAGTTAACCACCAGCCGCCGTCCAAAAACGGCGGCAAGGTGGTTGCTTAACTGGGGGTCGCCGTTCTGAAACGGCGCCCAGCAGAAGCAGTAATGCGCGCCGCCTCGGGCGCGCAAACAGAAAGTTCTGTGCGTGCCGGGTCTATGAGACCGGGCGCTACACAGATCAAGGTAATTGACCAGTAACAGCGGTCTTTTACCATGTGATCGCGCCGTCCAATGACTGCGCGATCACATGTAAACAAACCGGTGTCTTTTGAAGACGCCGGTTCCTCCCTCCTCTCTCTGTACCGAACGGAACAGTGTGAGGGGGGGAGCGCGGGTGTCAGCAGCGCTGTGGATGGATCTGTGACTATTGCAGTCACAGATCCATCCATCCCTGCTCAGCCATCCCGGAAACCCCCTGCAATACTGTGCATTACCACCTACAATACTCTGCAATACCCCCCCTGCACAATACTCTGCATACCCCCCTGCGCAATACTCTGCATACCCCCGGCAATACTCTGCATACCCCCTGTGCAATACTCTGCATACCCCCCTGCGAAATACTCTGCATACCCCCCCTGCGCAATACTCTGCATACCCCCCCTGCGCAATACTCTGCATACCACCCCCTGCGCAATACTCTGCATACCCCCCCTGCGCAATACTCTGCATACCCCCCTGCGCAATACTCTGCATACCCCCCTGCACAATACTCTGCATACCCCCCTGCGCAATACTCTGCATACCCCCCTGCGCAATACTCTGCATTACTCCCCGGCAATACTCTGCAATACCCCAGCGCAATTACTCTGCAATACCCCTGCGCAATTACTCTGCAATACCCCCCCGCACCAATACTCTGCAATACCCCCGCACCAATACTCTGCAATACCCCCGCACCAATACTCTGCAATACCCACGCACCAATACTCTGCAATACCCCCGCACCAATACTCTGCAATACCCACGCATCAATACTCTGCAATACCCCCGCACCAATACTCTGCAATACCCCCCTGCGCAATACTCTGCATACCCCCTGCGCAATACTCTGCATACCCCCCTGCGCAATACTCTGCATTACTCCCCGGCAATACTCTGCATTACTCCCCGGCAATACTCTGCAATACCCCAGCGCAATTACTCTGCAATACCCCCGCACCAATACTCTGCAATACCCCCGCACCATACTCTGCAATACCCCCGCACCATACTCTGCAATACCCCCACACCAATACTCTGCAATACCCCTGCACCAATACTCTGCAATACCAAGCGTGTGCAATTTTGAAGGGTGACATGTTGGGTATCTATTGACTCGGCGTAACTTCATCTTTCATATTATGCAAAAACATTGGGCTAACTTTAATGGTTTTTTTTTTTTAAAAGCACAAAACCGTTTTATTTCCAAAAAAACGCATTCGAACAATTGCTGCGAAAATAACGTGCGCGATAAAAAGTTGCAACGACCGCCATTGTATTGTCTAGGGTTTTTGCTAAAAAAGCATATATAATGTTTTGGGTTTCTATGTAATTTTCTAGCAAATAAATGGTGATTTTTCCATGTAGGAGAGGAATGTCAGAATTGGTCTGGGTGTTCCAGAACGCCTGATGGCGCTCCCTGCATGTTGGGCCTCTGTATGTGGCCACGCTATGTAAAAGTCTCACACATTTGGTATTGGCATACTCGGGAGGAATAGCAGAATGTGTTTTGGGGTGTAATTAGTGGTATGCATATGCTGTGTGTGAGAAATAACCTGCGAATATGAACATTTTGTGAAAAAAAAAAAATCTTGATTTTGCAAAGAATTGTGGGAAAAAATTACAACTTCAAACTCACCATGCCTCTTTCTAAATACCTTGGAATGTCTTCTTTCCAAAAAGGGGTCATTTGGGGGGTATTTGTACTTTTCTGGCATGTTAGGGTCTCAAGAAATGAGAGAGGCCATCAGTACTTCAGGTGTGATCAAATTGATCAATTTTCAGTAATTGGTACCATAGCTTGTAGACCCTATAACTTTCACCCAGACTAAATAATATCCAAATTTTTTTTTTAACCAAAGATATGTAGCAGTATACATTTTAGGCCAAATTTATGAAGAAAAATTCATTTTTTGCAAAAAATTTAATAGAAATGAAGAAAAAATCATTTTTTTACAAAATTTTCATTCTTTTTTCATTTATAGCGAAAAAAATAAAAACCGCAGAGGTGATCAAATACCACCAAAAGAAAGCTCTATTTGTGGGAAAAAAAGGACAAAAATTTCATTTGGTTACAGTGTTGTATGACTGAGTTATTGTCATTCAAAATGTGAGAGCACCGAAAGCTGAAAATTGGTCTGGTTATTAAGGGTGTTTAAGTGCCCAGTTGTCAAGTGGTTAAAAGAGGAATTGCCATCTGGGGTCCTCTGGGCCCTTTAATAAAAAAAAAAGAAACCTCTGGGCCCTTTAAAAAGAAAAAAAAATTATAATAAATAAACATTATAAAAAAATATATATATAAAAATAAAAAATAAAAGAAATAAAAAAAATATAAAAAAAAGTTTTTTTTTTATAAAAAAAAAAGGGGGGTTGTCATCCGGGGGCCCTGGGGATCTCTGGGCCCCTGGGGATCTCTGGGCCCCTGGGAACCTCCGGACCCCTAAAAAAAATTGTCCCTTTAATAAAAAATAAAATAAAAATATATTAAAAAAATATATATATTTTTTATAAAAAATAAATAAAAAAAGGGGGGTTGCCATCTTTTTTTTTTAAAGGGGGTTGCCATCCGGGCCCCTGGGGACCTCCGGCCCCTTACAGGTGTACTGTCTGTACCCCCCTGATGGCGGCCCTGATAGTGACTACCAGAAACATAAACAAGGAACAACAGAGGTAGTACCTGTGTGCAACCAGGGGGGCATGAGAAGCGCAAAAGCAAAACAATGCACTCAGATATTAGCAGCAGTAAACAGAAAAAAGTGCATATACATGGTGACAAAGACCATACTAAGGAATAGCAAGCGGTTAAAAAGAAAGCTGAAAACTGGCAAAGGACTGAGTAACATAGGGAAATAAAAGAAACTGAAATGACACAACAAAGGAGTATGAATAAGGAGGTCAAACCACAAGACAAAACCAAACCAGAAAGTAGTGAAGACAAGGCTAGAGTTCAAAGTAAGAATTTCTAATACTAACCAAATAGTAGCAAAGCTGGGATACGGATTCCTGACAAACCACTTATATTAATAATCCAGTAAGGGCTGAAATGAAAGTATATAGAAACAACAGAGTCTAAAACAAGATATACAAGTGAGTGGGAAAGAGCAGGGCAGACTGACGAAAGGAGTCAGCCAAATGAAGTCCAGTAAGACTGTGAATGAAAAGTAAAATCAGATTAAGTGCAAAACATGAAGAGCCAGAACAAGCACAATTGAAGAATTTAATCCTGAAAATTATTACAATCGCAGTTATGTGTTGGTAGCAGTGTTGAGAAAAACTGGATGTGATATTTCCTAGGTGTGTTTTTCTTGTGCTTCAGATATGATTTTATTCCTAGTTCAGTGTACTACACAAAGACCAATACAACAGATAATGGGCCAAATTCTCAAAAAACCTGCCTAACTTAACTTTCAGCAGTTAAGTTACACAGGCGTTAAATTTCTACCTAAGTGCCCGATCCACAAAGCACTTACCTAGAAATTACGCGCCGTGTAACCTAAGTGCTTCCGTCGCAAGGCGGTCGTCTGCTCGAGGGGGCGATTCCTATTCAAATGAGGCGCGCTCCCGCGCCGGACGTTCGGCGCATGCGTGTGACGTAATTTTTTTTTACGACGTGCATCGCGCGAACGTACTTTACGCCGGGCTTTGTGGATCGCGACGGGACAATAAAGTTGCGTCAGGTAAAAAAAAAATACGCGCCGGGAAAAAAAATTCGAAATTTAAAAAAAAACGCGGCGATCGAAAAAAAGGTTTGTTTTTACAAGGTCTAGACAGTTTAGGCCTTGTAAAAGCATCCCTAATTTTACGTATGCAAAACGTAACTTACGCAGAAAACACAAAGCTAAAAAGCTTTGTGGATCTGCTTAAGTACTCATTTGCATACGCAAAGCGGCATTTCGACTCGAAATGCCCCCAGCGGCGGATGCGGTACTGCATCCTAAGATCTGACAGTGTAAGTGTCTTACAGATGTCGGATCTTCTGACTATCTTTGGAAAAATCCTTCTGAGGATCGTTTCCAAAGATAGCCACAGGGATACGCAGGCTGAACAGCAGTTCCGCCTGCGTATCTCCTTTGAAGATTTGGCCCAATGTTCCATTATCTAACAATGCTGGTATGTTAAAATGTATCCAAAATCTATTTATTTTTATTTTTTGAGTAGAGTATGGAAGGTTAGGTTTTTAATTCTTTTTATGTGCACTGCTGGGAAAACTCTATTTTGGTGACCATTGTCCGCTAGCAAAAAAATATGGTGGGAAGATCAGAAGAATGCCAATCACAAGAAGAGAAGAGAGTATCTGCAAAAAAAACATAATCTGATATATATCATGCACAGCAGACCACCTGAACCCCCCCCCCCCCGCCCCTCACACATTTTACTCATAATGGTAGGAAAACATACAGTGCCTTACAAAAAGTATTCACCCCCTTGGCTTTTTACCTATTTTGTTACATTGCAGCCTTTGGTTCAATGTTTTTTTAATCTGAATTATATGTGATGGACCACAACACAATAGTCTAAGTTGGTAAAGTAATTAGAAAAATATATACATAAAACTAGAGCTGCACCGAAATGGAAATTTCAGAACCGAAACCAAACCGAAATAAAAAAAAATGTCAGGCCGAAACCGAAACCGAAAATGACTTCTCTTTTTTTTTTTATAATTGTATGTTAAAATAATTGTATGTTGCCGCCTCACTGTGCCCCCAATTGCCGCCTCTTGTTTCTTTTTTTTTTATTACTTTATCACTTTTTTTTTGTTTTTGCTTGTCATTTTACTTTTTTTTACTTTTTTTTTTTTTGTATAATTTTCTTATTTTTAATATTATTTTTCTTATTCTTATATTTTTCTTATTCTTTACTTTTTTAATTACTTATTTTATTCATTGAATTATTATTTTACACAATTGGAGGTGACAGGTTCTCTTTATTAACCCTGTCACCTCAGGAGTGGATTGGCGTCAGGGACAGAAACCAGACTAGGCAGCCGGGGGGGGGGGGGGGAGGAGGAGGGGGGACAGAGTCCTGACTCCCGAACATATAGCCAGCCAGAGGGAGGAGGAGGGGGGTGGACAGAGTCCCGAAGATATATCCAGCCGGAGGGAGGTATGTGGGGGGGGGGATGGGGGGCGGACGGAAGGCTGCTAGAAGGAAAAGCAACTCACCGTCGCCCGTATGCTGAAACTGTCTCCACACGCTGCTAGCACACAGCCCCGCCTCCTCCTAACCCCACGCTGTGATAGACAGAGCACATCTCAGCATTA
This sequence comes from Rana temporaria, assembly GCF_905171775.1. NCBI lineage: Eukaryota > Metazoa > Chordata > Amphibia > Anura > Ranidae > Rana > Rana temporaria. The sequence goes on from NC_053491.1 coordinate 58,039,734, forward strand.
GAAGGGCATTCTGTTTATCACAGCGTGGGGTTAAGAGCAGGCGGGGCTGTGTGCTAGCAGCGTGTGGAGACAGTTTCAGTGTGTTTTACCGCTCTGCAGCCACTAGTCCTATCGGCAAATTTAAAGCTGTTTTGGCATGTGCCCAAAACAGCTGTTTTCGGCCGATATGTTTCGGCACCGATTTATCGGTGCATCCCTAGTTATTATTATTATTATTATTATTATACAGGTTTTATATAGTGCCAACAGTTTGCGCAACGCTTAACAAAATAAAGGCAGACATTACAGTTACATCACAATTTGGTACAAGAGGAATCAAAGGAATTAGAGCTTACAATCTAAAAAGGGAGGGTCAATTGATACAAAAGGTAATAGCTGTGGGGGGATGAGCTGAATGAGGAAGTAAAACAGTGTTAGTTAGAAGCAGGATAGGCTTCTTTAAAGAGAAAAGTTTTCAGGTTAGTTATGCACATTGACTTTTTCTGTTATTTTGTCCTATTTGTTGTTTTGCTTCACAATAAAAAAAACATCTTCAAAGTTGTGGGCATGTTCTGTAAATTAAATGATGCAAATCTTCAAACAATCCATGATAATTCAAGGTTGTGGGGCAACAAAACATGAAAAATGCCAAGGCGGGTGAATACTTTTGCAAGGCACTGTATAATCCACTGTTTTAGTTGTCACTAGAACAGTCAGGCCGAGTACACACGGTTGTTCCAAACCGATGAGAATGGTCCAACGGGCCATTTCCATCGGTTCACCGCTGAAGTGGTCTGATGTGCGTACACACCATCGTTCCAAAAACCGATCGGTCAGAACGCGGTGACGTAAAACACACGACGTGCTGAATAAAACGAAGTTCAATGCTTCCAAGCATGTGTCGACTTGATTCCGAGAATGCGCGGGTTTTGAACCGATGCTTTTCTGTACTAACCATCGGTTTGGACCGATCGGTCAGCGGTCCATCGGTTCGATTTTGAAGCATGTTTTAAAATTTTGGACCGAAGGACAACAGACCGATGGGCTATACACACCGTCGGTTTGGACCGATGAAACTGAACCTCGGTCCATTCTCATCGGTTTGGAACGACCGTGTGTACGCGGCCTAAGAGGGGACATCTTCTCATAGGGACCACCTGTTCCAGTGACAAACTTTGGAGGTATTTCCCCTCATTTCTTGTAGGGAAAGGGAAATATGTGGATGAAAGAAAATGTTCCCAATTGGACACAGACAGCAATAAGGAAAACTTTATTAAAAAGGCTTTCAACTACTTACTGCCTCTTCCATGGGCATACATGGATCAGTTTTTGGTCAGTTTTATAGCCAGGGCTGATAAAAAAAAAACAGAACAGATTGTTCCATCCACAAAAGTGAGATAGATAGAGGAATTCTCCCGCTGTGTTATTGTATTCTGAAAATAGAAACTCCTTTGCTGTAAGAGTATACTGATCAGCGCTGATCGATATGTCATTTTCCAACAAGCCCTTTTGTGAGAAGTCAATCAGATCAACTTCTCACAAACTCCCATGGATGGATTGAATTTTGTCTGGTCCCTGCTGCACTGACCAAATTTTAATCCATCTATGGCCAGTTTAAGCCATCCAAGGTTTGCCATGCAGGGAAATTAACTATCCAAGGCATAACTAGTTTGTCTTGAAAAGTTTTCCTTGCTGGGCTTTAACTCTTGATTGTACACATCAAGATCTGCTGTCAGTTTGCCAAAGTCCCCAATCTGTGCAATAGAACTCCTGTCAATGTATTTGTCAGTACTGAGAACATAGTAGTCATTGTAGCTACAATGTAAGTAGCTCCAGGGCTTTTTTCAGAGGGAGCGGCAAATTTAAAGTGACGTACACGTACGCCAATGTGCCTGCCCGTGTGTCGACGTACATCTACGTGCGGCGGTCGGCAAGCGGGTTAACAAATGCCATACAAATTACATAGCACCACAAAATGATACTTGGTTCTGTATTTTACAATAGGGGTGATACTAGGAGGTGGGTAGGGGTGGAAACAAGGGATAGTGCTCGGAGGTGGGTAGGGTGGAGAAAAGGGGCGACTTAAAGGAGTGCGTGTAAATATTCTCCGAGAAAAAAAAGCTTGAGTAGCTTACTATATTGCATATAACTATATTTTATGTATTTTAAGCTTATTACAATATTCTTTTTAGCTGAAGCAAACTTAGTAGTAAAAAAAAATGGTTCATTTTTTTAAAAATAAAATGCTTACCTACTTGGCCCCTAAAAAAAGAAAAATAATTGTATTTTAACCTTTTTTACCCCTATTCACTGTTAATATAAAAAAATATCATTCTAGAACTAAAGAACTAATGGGAAAAAATAAATAAAAAAGTAATCAAATAAAGTAAAAATATAGGTTTAATAACGTTACTTCAAATCAATTCTTCATAGATATCAGTTTTTATAGCTAATCATAGAAAAACAGATATTTTATGAGTATAAGGATGTCAACATGAGATATAATGCAGCAAGGTGCATCTGGTTTTCTGCTGAAATTGATCCAATTTCCTGTCTGTTACCCCCTGTTCTTAAAATGGATGCTTAAATCTTTTTGTTTATGTTCTTTCTACTGTATAGATGATGAATAGGTATTCCTTCATTGCTGGCAATCCCTTTTATAAAGTAAAGGTAATCCTAAGGTTTAATAAGCTTCAGGAAGCACATCTGGATACTGTTTTTTTTGTTACTGAACATTAACAGGACAGCAATGGCTTTTATGACTCCATCAGACATTTCCCATTTCCCCGGCAGAATTATCATTCGAGAGAAATCTTTATACTGGGTTGCTTCTCATTTACCCTTTTCTATAATGCGATCAGAGCCTGCAGCCAAGAATTTCTGGCTGTGTGCAAACCTCACTTGGCTGCTGCAAAACCCAGATGTCTAATTATGGATTGCACATTTATAAATTGTTTTTCTGACATATCTACAGCTCTGCCTGCACAAGAGACATCCAGCCAGCCACCAAAACACATTGACTTGTGTGACATTTTGCCTGGGATTTCACTAGAGGCAAATCTAGTTGATATACCACAGAAGTCTGTGTGTGGCAGTTTTTTTTTAACATAGTTAGGAACAGTACACATTAGTTATTCCTATCTGACAAGCAAAACAGTGCTTTGAGCAATGCTGTCTAGCATATGCACATAGTATATGTAGCGCTACTCCTGTAGGAGCCGCTGGATTGGATGGGTCCTCTGTTCTTTGCCTCGACCTTTTCAACAAACTCAGACCCTCTAACACACCAGGTTGAGAGTACAAACATACAATATCACAGGAAATCACTAAACGTAAGACTTATGCCGCGTACACACGGTCGTTTTTCGGCATGAAAAAAAATGACATTTTTTAGCATGTCCAAAAAACGAAGTTTTTCCAACTTAATCATTAAAAACGATGTTGCCCACACATCATCGTTTTTGAAAAATGATGAACAAAGCGCGGTAACGTACGACGGCACTCTGAAGGGGAAGTTCTATTGGCCTTTGGGCTGCTTTAGCTGATTCCGTGTTAGTAAAAGACGATTCGCGCTTTTCTGTCTGTTACAGCATGATGAATGTGCTTACTCCATTATGAACGGTAGTTTTACCAGAACGAGTCCTCCCGTCTCATAACTCGCTTCTGGGCATGCGCGGGTTTAAAACGTCATTTTAGCCCACACACGATCATTTTTTACAACCCGAAAAACGACATTTTAAAAAACGACATAACATTTTTTTTTTCAGAAGCCGAAAAACGATGTGAAGCCCACACACGATCATTTTAAATGACGTTTTTAAAATGTAATTTTTTTTCATGCCGAAAAACGACCGTGTGTGAGCGGCATTAGTCTAACACAATAGTAGTGCTATATAAAAAAAAACAGGCACCAAACCTGGTAGTAAGGGCAAACTTAATATACTGTCACCCAATATGGTTGGCAACTAGGCAAGCATAAAATGGATTAACAATGGTAATAACACAATTTAGCATACAACTTGATTAACAGTAAGGACTAGGCATAAGAGACAGATCAGCGTAATCAGTAGCAAGGCTACCTCAAACGCATCAGTGAGCAGTAGTAAAGCTTCATCTACCAAGTGCTGGAATTGTACTTCCAGAGCACATTTATGGCAGCAATGCTAGTTTTAAGCCAACTGGTTATGCACTGGTCAAAAGAAAAGAAGGATAGTAGCAGAGGGGGCAGGGGAACAAAAAGCTTTCAGAATAAGGATTACAAAAGGGGCAGTCCTTTGAGATGTTCTTCTGCCAGCTATCATTGGGGCCCTTTGAGAGTGTCTTTGCATTTAATGACAGCCCTAGTTAACTTGCATGCAGTATATGTACAGTATAGTTATGGTATAGTCTCAGCACAGGTTCAAGGTAGATGTGGTTCAGATGCAGTAGAGGTTTGGTATAATGCAGTATAGGGTTGGTATAGTTACAGTCTAGGTTTGGAATAAGTGCAGTATAGAGTGCAGTATGGGTAAGGTATGGATTGGGTACACTTGGTGTTCTGCTCTCAGTAGCTTGGTCCTTGCTAGCTGTATCAGCAATAGGGAAATAGCCCGCTCACCAGTCCCTGGGATGCTCCAGTGACCTTTTCCTGTAGAAGAAGGGGGCCCCCTTTTTTTTCCAGAAAGCCTCCATTGATCAGTGATTTGAAGCAGAGAGTGAGTGAATGCTCCAGTGTCCCTGCTGCAGCAAGACAGGTGCTCTGATGTGTGTGGTGCTGCGCTACCCCTGGGTGTCCTCATTCCCAGTCTTATGGCCCATACACACGATCCGAATATCGTCTTTTTTCACTTAATAGTCGCAAGTAAAATGAAATAGGTTATTAAAGTCACGAAAATTATCGTACGACAGAAAAAAATAATCGGAAGTGATGTCATGTGTTGTAATGTATTTGTATTGTATTTCTTAGACGACATATATACAGACTAAACGAAAATCGTACGATCTGACATCGTACGAGGAAAATTTTCGTGCTTGTCCGATCGAATAATATCGGATGGACTGTCGTGATCGGCTCTCGAAAGTAGTGTACACACGATCCGAAAATCGTACGATTCTTCCTCGGACGATCGTTTTCATCCGATATTCGGATCGTGTGTATGGGCAATTAGGCTTGGATCTCCACTAGTATGGTCTCCTACTGGCAGGTAAATATCCAGACAAATGTGCTCTCTCTATAACTCCCTCAGTGCCAAGAGGAAGAGCTTTCCTGGGCAGTTTAATAAAAATCTTCTCTCCACTCCTCCTACTACACAGTGCCTATAGTCTCGTCTCATTATATGGCTGCCGTCTAAAACTACAACTCCCAAGATTCTCAGCACTCTGCATAAAAGTCTATGGACTTGCTTGGCATTAGCGTTCCCCCTGCTGGCTGCTGAGGAGGATGGTGTAACATCAACAGTGTCTCAGTACAGGGAAAGAAGAATAAAGGGCAATGTCTCCTTCTCCATATTGCTAGCCCAGCATCTGGCTACATATTTTTTATATTAAAATGAATCCTTAACTTACACTAGCAATTAACCCTTAGGGCCCTTTCACACGGGGCGGATCAGTAATGATCCGCCTCCGCATGTCCGTAAGCTCAGCGGGGATTGCTCCGTATAACCCCGCTGAGCAGGCGGCTGACAGTGCGGTCCTCGCACAGGGACCGCCCTGTCTTTTCTCCGCTCTCCCCTATGGGGGGATCAGATGAACACGGACCGCGTGTCCGTGTTCATCCGATCCGCAGACCGAAGAAAAAATAGGGTTTTCTTCGGTCCGCAAAATCGGATCTTTGCGGAGTCGGGTGATTACGGGTGTCAGCGGATGTTTATCCACTGACACCCGCAATCACATAGGGACCAATGTATGTCCCTTTTCATCCGCAAACGTCTGAAAGGGGCCTTAACCTAACTCATAACTACCGTATTTATCGGCGTATACCGCACACTTTTTTCCCCTAAAAATAAGGGGAAAATCGTGGGTGTGCGCGATATATGCCGATACCCGCTTCCCGCGCTCAGTTTGAACGCCTCCACCGACATATGCCGAGCGCAGTACACTCGGGTATATTCGGCCAGGCTCGGCTTCGCTCATAGTCACGCTCTGTGACGTTTATGTGCGAGAAGCCGAGTGTGGCCAAATATACCCGAGTGTACTGCGCTCGGTATATGTCGGCGGAGGCGTTCAAACTGAGCGCGGGAAGCAGGGATTCGACTCGGAGACATCGCGGGAGAAGCCGGGAGGACACCACCGAGGCCGCAGACAGACGCCGGACCGAACAAGGACGCCGGGCAAGACACCAAAACTGTAAGTATTAAAAAGTATTAAAAATAGGAAAAACGGGTCTACATTAGGGGTGCGCGCTATACGCCGGAGCGCGCAATACCCCGATAAATACGGTAACCTTCAGCTCTTGAATTAAAAATTTGAGATCTCCAACACTCAAATGAAAACCTAAAGTCCACGTTCACCTTTTCGGGCAGAATTTCAATTTTCATAATAAATTGAATTCTTTTGTAATATAATTTCTGGCCCAGCAATCCCGATGTTCTTATCTCTCACTTTCGTTATCCAAAAAGGTTTGAAATGTCATGTTTCTGTCTGAGTTTTATTTCTGGTTGCATCATTTCCTGTAGGTCAGCTCCCATTATTCTCTGTGTTTTTGCATCACAAAAAAAGGTGTGCTAGGGTGCGTATTACCAGTCTGGACCACATCTCCCTCATTACAATACCATCACCTACTGCTTCCCTTAAGGTGATCATACACATTACAATCTGATTGGACATTCCCCTTCAGCTCTTCCATCAACTATGTAGTGCAAGGGCCTGCCTGATATGATACAAATTTATTTGAAGCTCATCAAGAGAATGCCAAGAGTGTGCCAAGCAGTAATCAAAGCAAAAGGTGGCTACTTTGAAGAACCTAGAATATGAAATATATTTTCAGTTGTTTCACACTTTTTTGTTATGTATAATTCCACATGTGTTAATTCATAGTTTTCATGCCTTCAGTGTGAATCTACAATTTTCATAGTCATGAAGATAAAGAAAACTCTTTGAATGAGAAGGTGTGTCCAAACTTTTGGTCTGTACTGTACATCACAGCTTGTACAAAAATACGGTGTTGGCTGGCATTGGAGCTGAAAGAAAGCAGTGATGTCACCTCCTCTGTCATGCACCAGTGACTGGCTATGAGCACTATCATATGCCTCCCCATTCCCAGATGAACAGAGGGGCACTTTAGAATTGATTACCAATGCAAGTGGGGAATTCATGCTGACTACTGATGTAAGGGAAGCATTTACACTGACTACTCTTGCACTTTGCACATCATGCTATCTATTACATACTGCAGACCCCTGCACACTGTACATACACTGTAGTGTCAAAAGTATTGGAACACCTGTTTTTACATGCACATGAACTTTAATGTCATTCCAGTCTTAGTCCGTAGGTTTCAATATTGAGCTGCCCCCTTGCCTATATAACAGCTTCAAATATTCTGGAAAGTCTGTCCACAAGGTTTAGGCGTTTGCCTTTAGGAATTCTTCCAGAAGTGTATTTGTGAGGTCAGGCCTTCTGATGGATGAGAAGGCCTGGCTCTCAGTCTCCTCTCTAATTCATCCCAAAGGTGTTCAATCGGGTTGAGTTCCTCCACCACAAACTCGCAAACTCGCTCATCCATGTCTTTATGGACCTTGCTTTGTGCACTGGTGCGCAGTCATGTTGGAACAGGAAGGAGCCATCCCCAAACTGTTCCCACAAAGTTGGGAGCATGAAATTGTCCAAAATGTCTTGGTATGCTGATGCAACCCCTGAAAAACAACCCCACACCATTATCCCTCTGATTTGGACCAGCCTCTGAAGGTTGTGCAACATAATAAAGGGTTAAGGGTATTATTGTTTTGTCTATGCCATTTACATTTGTTTTACTATTTTAAAAATAAAATTTGGATTCTTTTCTATTTGTGGAAGGGTACCAACAAATTTTTCCAAGTATAAAAAAAAGCTAGAACTTCTTCAGCCAGTTATATTCCAGTACTTCCAGCAGTTACATGACAAATTCTAGTCATGTTAGCATGTGTCATGTTGTAACTTCTGAAAGTGCTGGAATAAAATTGCATAATGAAGAAGTATTCATGTGCCGGCTTTTTTGATATTTGGAATTGTTTTGGACATTTCAACCTGTGCACCGACACTCAGCTATGTATTTATTCCATTGCGCGGTAGAGCTTGGGTGAGTCTCTACCAACAAATTTGTCCATGGCTCTAGGCACTATAAGAAAGAGGGAGAATAAAGCAGCAACACAAAAGAACCTATACATGCAAATATTATTAAATAGTTTGTATAACTGTAACTCTCCTTGAGTCATGCTGCTTTATTTGCCAGTCTCTCTCATCTGGTTGATTTGATGTACATTGCCACAAATGGGCTACTAATCCCTATGCCTTCCAACACTAGCTATAAAAAATTGCCAAAGCACCTCTTTAATTCTTTAATTGTCTGCGGTCCTCTCTGACCATAAAGGTCTGTAGGCAGTCTATTTTCTCCACTGTAAGTGGCACTCGACCGCGGCAGCCTTGCAGTTAGAGAGGAAGTCAATAGGAACATGGTTCCCCTATGGTTTTTTTTTTTTACATTCCAAAGTTTATTAATGTTCACGTCAGGAACAAAATATATAAAGTGCAAACAAAACAGTACAGCATGATAATGACAATCATATACAGAAGTCTTATACATTCAAGGTAGACAACCAAAACTATTACAGCGAGTCGCAATGAGGCTCACGTTACGCGGCACAACTTAGGGCTAAACTGAAAAAGTCTCAATATAGAGTCTGCTCTACTGTAATTGTGATCATATAACGTCTTGTGTAAACCAGAGATGAAGCCTTTTCTACGCGGGTTCATCTGACATTATATTTCTGCAGAATCGTCTAACGCTTTTGGGTGTACTTTCCACTATCATACCATAGAAAGAAGCTAAACATTCCTGCCAATTAGAAAAGGCAGGGCAGTGGGAGGTGGGGGGGGGGGGGGGGGGGGAGTGGGTCAGAGATGAAAGAAGAGGTAGGGGAAAGAGGAAGGGTGTAGTGCAAAAATTGGCAAAACTAGCGTATTAACTCAGTATCAACCCTTAATAGTTGGTCAGTGATATATCAATTATTCAGCCAGTGCCCACGAGTGTCTCGTAGGCTTCAGAAAAGCGGAACTCAAACCAGGGTGACCATGTCTCGTGGAACTTATCTACTCTGTCTGAGGCCTGTGCAAGAGTATCTTCCATCTCGCGGATCTCAGAGATCTTTTCCAGCCATTGTGTGACCGTGGGTACCCTGGTGGTCTTCCAGTAGATTGGGATCAGGGCCTTTGCTGCGTTTAACATGTGCTTCGTCAGGGAGTTCTTATATCTCTTTAGCGAGAAGGAGGAGATGTGGAGCAGGCAGCACGCGGCGTCCAGCGTCAAGCTGGTCTCTGTGATTTGTTTAATTAGGTCCTTGACCTGTTGCCAGAAGCTAGCCAGGCGTGGACATTGCCACCAAATGTGTAACAACGTGCCTACCTCCTCTCCACACCTCCAACATTTATCAGACGTCTGTGCATACCAGGAGCTCAGTTTAGCTGGTGTGATATACCAATTTGTAAGTAACTTATATGACGTTTCCTGTATCTTTGTGCTAATAGAGCACTTGTGTGCCAAAACACAGGCGCTCCGCCATTGTCTCTCTGAGATGGTCTTCCCGAGAGCTTTGGACCAGCCCTTTTGGAACCTATCTTCTGTTGAGGTAGAAGATATTTGTAGCCACTTATAAATGACAGATGTCGTTTTCTGCAGGAGCTCACCCTTGTTACAGACCTCTTCCAGATCAGTCAACTGTCTGGTGTAGTGTTGTTTGTTCACTTTGTCACCTGTGTAGCTACGTACTTGTAGGTATGTCCAGAACTGCAGGGAGGGGCGGTCCAGGACTTGTTTAAGCGTCCTATATTCCACACATGTTCCCCCTCGGAAGCATTCTCCGGCAGTGAGTGTCTTATTGGAGGATGAGTGACTTAGTGTCCGTGTTCCGATTCCCGGCTGGAAGTCAGGGTTATTTGAAAGCGGCGTTAGAGGGCCTATCACTGTTGAGATAGTGGAGCATTTGGTCCCCAAGGCAAAAACTTTCAGGGTATTCGCCTGTAGGGGTTGATGAAGCAGATAGTGCGGTTTCCTCAGGCCTGAGTTCCAGGGGGAGAAAAGGAGTGGGAAGGGACCTAGGTCCTCCTCCAGGGTCACCCAGTCTTTCACCTCTCTGTGGCAATGCCAATCTACTACCCTCGTTACATGTGCTGCTATATAGTATCTCCTGAAATCAGGGAGCCCCATTCCCCCATCTTCCTTTGGTCTGGTCAAGAGAGCAAATTTAATCCTTGCCCTCTTGTGAGACCAGAGAAAAGCCAGAAGCACGGTTTGGAGCTTTTTGAAAAATGTATTAGGCATGACTATAGGTATGGCTCTCAACAGATGCAGGAGTCTGGGCAGCATCACCATCTTGATGATGGCAGCTCTCCCGAACCAGGAAAAATATCCTGCATTCCAGAGTTTCAGATTGTCCTCAATTCTACACAGTAATGGCGTGAAGTTAGCATCATAGAGTGACGCCAGGGACGGGGTCAACCAGATTCCCAGGTACTTCATGGCCTTACTTTCCCATCTAAACGGGCAGTTAGATTGTGTCCTGGTGAGGGTCGGGGCAGGCAGTGTGAGATTCATTGCTTCTGATTTGGTTAGGTTTATCTTGAGGTTTGTGAGGTAGCCATAGTGGTTGAATGCCTTCAGAAGATTTGGGATAGTAACATGCGGGCCTGTCACAAAAAATAAGAGGTCATCCGCGTACGCCGCCGTTTTGTACATCCTACCGCGAACCGAGATCCCCTGAATCGAGTTGTCTTTATTAACCGTACGAATGAACGGTTCTAGAGAGAGGATAAACAGTAGTGGGGAGAGGGGGCACCCCTGGCGTGTCCCGTTTTGGATCTCTATTACGTCGGACAGCGACCCGTTAATTTTGACCCTAGCAGAGGGGTGGTGGTAAAGCGAAGTGATCCACGCCATCATACGTGAGCTAAGACCTATGTGAGTACAAGTTGCGAACATAAAGTCCCACGAAACTCTGTCGAAAGCCTTCTCCGCGTCTGTGGACAGGAGAAGGCTTTCGACCTGTTGGGTACGTGCTGCCTGCATAAGTAAGAGGGCTTTAATGATATTGTCCTTTGCCTCTCTCCCTGGTACGAAACCCGCCTGCTCCGGACCAATCACCTCAGTCAAGAGTGGCCTCAACCTGTTGGCCAATATTTTCGCCAACAGCTTCAGGTCTATATTCAGGAGGGAGATAGGTCTATAACTCGCACAGGTTTCGGGGTCTTTATCTACTTTCGGGATAACCGTGATGTGTGCAGCGTGAAAGTCCCGTGGGAGGGGCCTAGGGTTCGTCAGTGAGTTGAAGGCTTTCTGCAAGGGACCTGTCAGTATGTCACTAAATGTCTTGTAGTAAATTGAACTGAAGCCATCCGGCCCCGGACTTTTCCCGGGTTTCAAGGCCTTAATGGCACACTGAATTTCCTATTGCGAAATCTGTTCGTCTAGGGCGGAGGTGGCCTCAGCCGGCAGTTTGGGTAGGCCACTCTGACTCAGATAGTCCAGGATGGCCTGAGTCCTAGATCCCTCCAGCCCATGAGGTTTGTGTTGCAACGGTAGGTTGTACAGTGTAGAGTAGTATTTATGAAAATGTGCCGCAATGTCTTCCGTTTTAACGTCCAGTAAGCCTGATTCATTTCTGATCCCAGAAATGTGGGTGGAGGAGTGGGGGTCGCGTAGGGCCCTCGCCAACAGCTTACCCGATTTGTCTCCCGCCTCATAATATATTTTTTTCCTAAAGAATAGGAAACGTTTTGTCTTGGTAGCAAGGGCATTTTGTAGCTGCTTCCTGGCTTCCAGAAGGTCCGCAGCTGTCTGTACAGACAAGGACTGTTTGTGTTTGGTCTCCAGCCGGGAGATTGTGCTCAAGAGTGTGGTGACTTCAGCCTCCAGTAGTCTCTTACGCCTGGCCCCCATACGCATCAAGTCACCTCTGAGTGTACATTTATGGGCACCCCAGACCATCATGGGGTCAGCTTCCTCAGACTCATTCTGCTTGAAGAAATTCACTAAACTATCAGTTATTTGAGGTAGCAGTGTTGGATCCGTCAGGAGCGATGCGTTTAGTCTCCAGGAGGCTGAATGGGTCATGGGGGCGGATTCCACCATCGTTAAGGACGTTGGTGCATGGTCTGATATGGTTCGTAGACCTATCTTGGCCCCAGTCACCCGAGGTAGATCTCTTTGCGATATGTACAAGTGGTCGATACGAGAGTATCTATTGTGGGGGGCAGAGTAGAACGTGAAGTCCCTCTCTGATGGGTGGAGAAATCTCCATACATCCACCAGTTGCAGGGACTGCAGAAGTGTCTTAATCCTTTTAAGGATTTTGTAGGATATGCACGTCTTACCCGTCGAGGTGTCCACCAGGGGGTTCAATGGGACGTTAAAGTCCCCCCCTAGTATCAGACACCCGGACGTAAAGCCCGATAAATCCTGAATCACACGTCTGCAGAAATTTGCATGTGCTGAATTAGGGAAGTAGACATTCGCCAGCGTAATTGGAGAGCCAGCATATTTCCCCTTGAGAAATACTGTATGTATCGGCCCTCGGGGTCGGTCAACCTGTCAGTCAATTGAAAGGGCGCATTTTTGCTTATTAAGATGGACACCCCTTTTGATTTTGTCAGGTCATTGTTCGCGTGTAGGGCTGTTGTGAAGTATGTGTTAGTCAATTTCTGTACCTTGTTGGTCTGAAAGTGAGTCTCCTGCAGAAAAACGAAATGTGGTTTACCTTTCTGGAGTTCCCTAAGTAGTGTGGTTCGCTTCTCTGGTATGTTCAGCCCTTGCACATTATGTGAGATGACCGTAGGGCCCTGACCCAGCGATGAGTATGCCATCTGAGGCGTTCCCCGATGACACAGTTGACTGGATCTAAAAAAGAGGCAACAGGTTAGGCAGGTCACTGGTATGATGATATGCCAATTTGCTTGTCAATGAGAACCCCAATAAGAGATGTGGAGACAGAGGGGGAAGAAGGAATAGAGAGAGGTGTGAATAAAGGGAAAGGGGGGAAGGGGAGACGGGTATAAGGAGATTGCACAATTAACACTACGGGATGTGGTAATCACCCCGAAGTCGTAAGTAGTGGGCTCGCAAGCGTAAAAACTCTCGCGAAACCCACTCTGCGAGGTCGTGGTATGACTGCGTGACAACAACGGCCGCAAACGTCTTCGTTTACTTCTGAAGAGATGACTCAGGGCTCCGTATCACCTTCAGTGAACAGCAACCTGAGACAACCTCCACCACCAACAACGGGGTGGTATAGCAGTATAACAGCAAAAATAACAAAACAAGAAAAACAACTCTCTTTCACAGCACAGGTGAGAAGAAAGGAAACCCGGCATTTTAATAGGTTTTATGTCCAGTCCTCTCGCGTGCGCAGCACACGGACTGGAGTCATGGTATAGAAACCCTGCAAGAATAAATGGTTAACAGGCAAAAAGAACAATATTAGCCCCAGTCTTCCTAGTGGAGTAAAATAACTAAGGAAGAGAACATCCACCCGCCCAAAATAGAAAACTCATGGGCCATAGGCACATTCAATAAAGGTGTCCCTCTGATGTTGGCAGTCCCTTATCAAACCTTGTAAGTCAGCATCTTTATACATCTCTACCTCCGCATCGGGCTAGTTAAGTCTCGTTGTAATGGGCGTTCACCCAGCCGGGTGAGAAAAGGCTCCCTCTTGTCTCAGGTGACACATTGAGATTACTTCCTACATTTCCATTCGGCGTATGTCTCCGAAAGCAGAGTCCCCGCCATTTTTCAATAGTGTGTCACATTGTGCTTGTCAGGATCTCGTGTGGTCGGTAGACGGCGTCGTGTGACCATACAGTTTGTAGAGGGGAGTACTTATAGATGCGTGGTAGGTCAACGCGGTGTTCTGAACCATCTTGCGTGTGTGTGCTAAAACTGCACCTCATGGGTTGACGCTGGCAATGCTTGGGAATAATAGTAATTAAAAGAGGGGGGACAGCAAAAAACAGAACAAAAAGAAAAAAGAAAAAAGGGGGGGTTTTGAAACCGCCAGGGCGCGACGAGTTCCGTCTAATCTTCCTCTTGGGCCCTGAAGGGGCCTTGCCTGGGACCCGGCGTGCCATTTTGTGAACCGTGACCTCGGTTCGGTTTAGAGCGTTTGGGGAGTCTCTTCTCTGGTGTAGAGAGCGGTGAGCGGCATGGACCTCCGTCCATCCTGGGGAGGGCAAACTCCTGGTACCACTCCGGGACCGCTACGGGGTTCATGTCCAGGGCCTCGAAGAACTCAGGGAGGTCTGCAGGGGTGCGCAGTATATGTTGCCTGCCAGCTCTCGTGACAGCCAAGGCAAACGGAAAGCGCCACGAGTAGGTTAACTCTTTTTCTCTCAGCACCTCCAGCAATGTGGTTCCGGAGAGTGATTTGGGATAGGTCATGAAATAACATGATAGTCTCTCCATTAAACACCACACTGTCGCTTCTCCTGGCTTTAGTCATTATTTCTTCTTTCAGTGGATAGTTCTGCAGGCAGCAGATTATGTCACGTGGAGGGGCTGTGTCGGGGCCTTTAGGCCTCAAGGCTCTGTGAGCACGGTCAAAGTCAATGGCCGCATCCTCCTGCCTCTCCAGGAGACTGTTGAATACTCTTCTCAGGGCTGGGATAATCTGCGCGCTCTCCACTGACTCGGGGATCCCCCTCACCCTAATATTTGCCCTTCTCCCCCTATTGTCCAAGTCCTCTAAATGACGGTTTATGTCGATGAGGTGGGAGGAATGGGACACTACAGCGCTCTCCAGCCTGTGCAGCCTCTTATCCCTGTGTTTTCCAACTGCCTCCACGGCCGTGAGCTTCTCTGTGAGGACAAGCAGGTTGGATTTCAAGTCAGTGATGGCTGCAGAGAATGTGGATTTGATGTCCGCTGCAAACCCAGTCATGTCAGCGTATGTCAGGGGGTGGTTCGGGTGGTTGTGCCCCCTACCTGAGTCCTCCGCCACAGAGAGAGAGTCCTCGCTGGATTCTTCATCTTCTCGTTGCGGTCGCGCCATCTTGTTCCCCGCCATGCTGCCGCCGGAGATCGCGCTGTTTTTAAAGAGGTCCGTGATGTTCCGGGTCGACACCGCTACTGTGCTGCGTCTCGAGCGGGTCTGCGGGGTGTGGAACAGCTTTTTGCCCATTTCTGGCTCGGTTTAGGCAGGGTTTCAGGTTTCTTGGCATATATCTCATGAGTGGGTAGCGTAGGGACAGGTCACTTGTCTGTCAGGGACAGTGATTAGCAGTAGGGAGAGGTTCCAGAGCAGTAGAAAAAAGATAGGGACATGTTATCCTTCCTGTAGACCTCCTCATTTGGATACGGACTGGCCAGACCACATTCTGCCCTTCAAGACAAACACTGAGACCTGCTCTGCTACACAATGCTGGTACATACTGTGAGCGTTCCCAGTAGGGTGCCTTCCTGCCGGACGTATTTTGAATTATTGAACTCTAACAGTAATACAAGTTCTGTTCTCTGCAACTGGACTCTGGGTGTCTGCTGTCGCCGCACTATGCTACACCTCACATATGTCCTGTAAACATGTGCACCGATGCAGCAACATAGAGTGCCACTAAACATCAAGAGAGCTGATTTAAAGGTAGCCACCTTGGATGATTCAGCAGATGAGGGGGGGGGGGCAAAGAGGCCCTTAACTCATTGATATTTTTGCCACAAATGCTAAAGGGACTTGTCTTGGCACTGCACATATCCATTGTTGTAATGTTTATATACTACCACTGTAGAACGCTTCAATTTTGAACTATGTAGTCCACTTTAAAATGGCATAAACATTTATTTTAAAAATGTATAATTATATTGGTCTGTAGCCAAAATGTACTTGCCATAAAGTTGTTAGAAATTTTAGTTTTTCATGTTTCAAAACCTCCTCTGAAGACTGCTATACTGATCTTAGACATGACAAGGGAAAATGCATGGGCAACTCATATTTTTATTATTTTGCACCCACGCTAAGCTTTAGAAAGCTATTTTCTGATGAGCCTATCTGGATTGCTGCAGCATTTGCATTGTATTTACTGTACACAAGACATGCCCAAGTATTCCAAATTCAAGGTCAAAGAGCCATTACTGTGGCAAAGATACTTGTTGAAAAGTTCAAAGTATGACTTTGAAAGTAAGCTTGACAAAGAACTACTAACTTTCCTTGGAGTTCAGAAAAGAGCCCCCTACACTAAATTACCCACATAGTGATCATCAGCCTAAGTTTTAATAGGACCCTTTTGGATACGTTAGAAAATTTGCCATCCGAGAAAAAGATGTATCAAAGTTTTCATATTACTACAATTGTACATGCTTATAACAGTACTAAAACTGATGCTACTGGATTTACTCGATGTTTGGAAGAGAAGCTTTTCTTTCAGTGGAAATCTCTTTTGGAGTAACAGCTGATGATATCCCTATAAATTCTCCTGCAAGTTATGCGGAGAGGCTAAAAAGAGACCTCAGACAAGCTTATCCAGCCAAACAAAATGCTGGACAGAAGACTCAACACAATAAACCTGTTATTGTGGTAAAAAGGTCAAGATTCATGATCTACAACCTAATAGAATTTGGCAAAATAGACATAGAAGTGGATTCCAAGGCTGCTCTAACTTGCAGTATTCATTATGAAGCTCTTTCCAGAACATTGTTTATTAATACATTTACCATGTACAACTTAGATTGATCCCAAAATATATCAGATAACTGAATTACTTGAATTAGAAGGGCATAGTTGAGATCTCCACTGATAGTTTTGTAGATCCCTTAGCACGTTTGCTCTAGTAGAGTCTGTCTAAAAATATAGAAATTCATAAAGGTGAAATAACTAATATAATTATTCCGGAGATGGTTGTCTTGCCTGACAGGCAGACGTTTCCCCTAGTGTAATATCTGAACCCACATTCAAAACTTCAGCATCTATTTATAGATATAGAGCCTGAGATACTGAATGCTCTTGGGAATTTAGGTGTCACTATATAAAAAGAAGTAATCTCAATGTCATGAATGAGCAGAGATCATGGACCTCTGTGCAGCCTGCATGCTGGATGGTGGTAAGCTTAGAGCGTAAACCTGTGCAGGTTACAGCTAACCAAGTACAGAAAAGCACTGGAGACAACAATCTAGGCTAAGAACGGAATATTGGATTCACAGGAACAGAAGGAGTAGCAGGGGTATCTGCAGCATTGGGATGCTGGGCTTATAGTAGGGCAGGAGTACTAGCAGAAGTCACTCACAGCACAGGTAAGCTGGACTCCCCAGGAGAACCAAAGAGAACCAAAGTGTTAAAACTCACTTGAACACAAGGGTGATGGGATATACAGGGAACAAGCAGGTGCACAACACAGGAGACTCAGGGGATGTAGATATGTTGGATACACTTGGAATGCACAAGGGGTCTTAAGGCCCACACACACGATCTGACTTTTTGACAACATCGGTCTGACGGACGTGTTTTTGTGGACAATCCGACCGTCTGTACACTCCATCGGACAATTGTTGTCGGTTTTTCAACGGACAAATGTCCGCTGTGCATGCTCCCAAACTTTCCGACAACAAATGTTTGATGGAGGATCATCCGATTGTGTGTACACAAGTCCATCAGACTAAAGTCCAAAGTACAAACATGCATGCTCCGAACCAATGCTAATCAGACAACATTAGAAGAAGTTGCCCAAAGGGTGGCGGTAAAGAGCTAATAAAAAATGTGATTTGGTGAATGTTGGCTGAAAAAGTTCTGCCGTGTGTATGCAGAACAAGTTCACGGCCAACGCCCCTTCGGACAAAAATCCACAGGAAAAGTCTGATGGAAGTCCAATCGTGTGTATGAAGCTTTAAATAAGCAGGATACCTGTTGGCAGCAGAGGGGAAATCTAGCACCCACATATACAGCAAAGGTGATAGCCTTTAGGTGGTTCAAAAGTGCTACTAAAGATGGATTTAACTGCAGATTACTTCTAGTTTGCACCCCTCTAACTGGTCTCAGCATGTAGCTACTGGGAACTGGGCGCTATTATGCATTTAGGCATTCCTTGCATTGTTAAGACACTAGAATCTTCAGTCAGAAGTGTGTGCAGTGAAGCTGGCAGAAATGCACAGAAACACACAAAGACACTGGAAGTGGAAGTGGGTAGGAGTTTACAGAAACACAGGTGTCGCAAGAAGCAGGCTGGGCAGACTGGAGTACACAAGAACACAGAATAGGAAGAAGAATAGGAATGCACAGAGAAGCACTGATCACTGGAAGCAAATTTAAGGGTACAGGGACACAGAGTAAGAAGCAGACTTGAGCCCTGGTTCACACTGACAGCGGGACAGCTGAACTCGCACAATTTCATTCCTACATGTCAGTCCCGACTTCGGGGGCAATTTCAGAGACATCTGTGGGGGTTTGAGGCACAAGATATCAATGGAAATCACAGTTCCCCTGTCCCTTTGTCCCCCTGAGTCACAAAGGATCTTGCAATTTAACCACTTGCTTACTGGGCACATATACCCCCCTCCTGCCCAGGTGAAATTTCAGCTTTCGGCACTGCATCGCTTTAACTAACAATTGCGCGGTCGTGCGACGTGGCTCCCAAACAAAATTGACGTCCTTTTTTCCCCACAAGTAGAGCTTTCTTTTGGTGGTATTTGATCGCCTGTGCGGTTTTTATTTTTTGCGCTATAATCAAAGAAGCGAGACAATTTTGAAAAAAATACAATATTTTTTACTTCTTGCTATAATAAATATCCCAATTTAAAAAAAAAAAAAACATTTTTTTTTCTCAGTTTAGGCCGATACGTATTCTTCTACATATTTTTGGTAAAAAAAAAAAAAAAATCGCAATAAGCGACTGGTTTGCGCAAAAGTTATAGCGCTTACAAAATAGGGGACAGAATTATTTTTTTTTAATTATTTTTTTTTACTAGAAATGGCGGCGATCTGCGATTTTTAATGGGACTGCGACGTTATGGCGGACACATCGGACACATTTTTGGCGCCATTCACATTTATACTGCGATCAGTGCTATAAATATGCACTAATTACAGTATAAATGTGACTGGCATTGAAGGGGTTAACATTAGGGGGTGAGGAAGGGGTTAAATGTATCCCTGCTTAGTGTTCTAACTGTAGGTGGAGGGGGGGGTGACTGGGGGGGTGACCGATCTGTGTCCCTATGTACAAGAGACACAGATCGGTCTCCTCTCCAGAGACAGCACCGCTGTCTCTGTGTAAAACGGCAATGAGAGATGATCTCATATGTTTACATATGAGATCCTCTCTCATTGGCCGCACAGATCGCCTCGCGAACGGCCACTCTGATTGGCCGTTCGCGGCGATCTGTAATTGGCTGTGTCCGAGGGACACGGCCAACACAGATTTTCCCCGCAGCGCGCTCTGGAGCGCGCGCGGGGAACGCCCAAAGGGGCGGCCGTCAATTGACGGCAGTTTGGAAATTGGGATCCGCACTGCAGCCGTCAATTGACGGCAGGCGGATCCCAAGTGGTTAATGTACATACAGCAGCTGCACAAACAGACAGACAGAAGAACCAATATGGGTAGGTTCCTGTTAAATTCACTAGGATGTTTTTGGAGTGTGGGAAGAAACCAATGCACCCAAAGGTAATTCATACTAACATCTAGGGGTGTATTAATAATTATAATAATAATAATAAAAAAAATATATATAGCATTGTCCAGTGAAAGTGTACATGCATTTGTTCTGGGCAAATTGGGCAAAAAAAATAAAACCTCCAAATGTTATTAGGCCATTTCCTGTGCTGAGCAATTTTTTTTTAATGAATACACTCAATAGAGTATTTATTGGGAGTCAGAACTGTATTACTGCAATGCAACAGTTACTACCACTAGACCTCTTTGCTGCATACCAGGGTTGTTGCATATTCATAATGACTTTGGAGCTTTAAAGCGGAGGTCCACACAAAAAGTGAAAGGGTTTTCGGAACCCTCCCCCTCCGGTGTCATATTTGGCACCTTTCAGGGGGGTGGGGGGTGCAGATACCTGTATAACACAGGTATTTGCACCCACTTCTGGGAATAGACTCAAGCGGGAGTCACGCCCCTTCCCCCCCTGCTATCTTCTGTGAAACTTACTGGTCCCTGGCAGTGGTGTAGCGTGGGTTGTCAGCGCCTGGGGCAAGGCAAGTAATCTGCGCCCCCCTGACCCACGGACTTACCTGTTTTCAGCTATCTCCAGTCTGGTCACATGATCCACTGTGTGAGACAGTGGTGGCTGTAGGGAAGAGGAGAGCGTGCTTGATAATGACTGGTAAAGCCTGGAGTGGTGACATCATGCATATGTCCCTATGTTCCATCTTTTGTTGGC
Organism: Rana temporaria; assembly: GCF_905171775.1. Classification (NCBI taxonomy): domain Eukaryota; kingdom Metazoa; phylum Chordata; class Amphibia; order Anura; family Ranidae; genus Rana; species Rana temporaria. The sequence continues at coordinate 58,060,237 of NC_053491.1, forward strand.
GCTCCCTCCTCTCCACACTTGTGACAGCGCCCCTCTAAATTTTGCGCCCGGGGTGGTGGTCCCCCTCGCACCCCCCCACGCTACGCCACTGGTCCCTGGCGACAGCGGGGACCAGTGAGGATGTGCCGCTCGTGCATGCACAGTAGGGAACCGGGCAACTGCAAACTGCAATGCTTCACTTCCTGATTCCCTCACAGAGGATGGCGGAGGGGGGCAGCGAAGAGACGAACGATTGCTTGGCTTCGGCTGCTGACATCGTGGGCACCCTGGACAGGTAAGTGTCCATTTATTAAAAGTCAGCAGCTGCAGTATTTGTAGCTGCTGGCTTTTAATATATATATTTTTTTTTTAGGTGGAACTCCTCTTTATGTTTAGATCAAGTCCCCCTGCTTAAACAAGTAAAAAAAAATGTCATGAAGGGAAATAAAATTAGAACTAAAAGAATAAGACCTACCATTTTAATTAAATAACAACTAATAACATTTACAGCTACAATGTTTCATTTTGTGGGGGAGTTGTACTTCTTAGAACTGTATAATTAGCTACTTTTAATAAGTATCTCAATTGTTTTCTGATATTGTTCCACGAACAACAAATCTGTAAATACTATACAAATAGTAATGTTCCCTATCACGTTAGCCGGAGATAGTAATAGGACAGTGAAAAACTGAATATAGAAAATGATTTTTATTTTTATATTTTATTGGCTGATTAAATTTGTTTTGATGTAAGATTTTAATTTTAATATGTTCCAGCATTATACAAATAGCTGAAAATGCTGCTTTGTGTTTTTAGTTTTCTGGGTTCAAATCAAATTCTATTCTTCTATTATTTCAAGAACATGATTCAAACAACAATCCTAATAAATCTTTTTTAAAAAGACCATTGAAGTGCAAAAGTGGCATGTTGTTATAGAAGCAGGGGTTATAGTTTTATTGCATAAATAGTCCAATGGACAATTACAGAAATGTATTATTCCTGTCCGGGATTACATACGATTCATGAAGTGAGAATTAGGGATTTTATTGCTCTGTGCTATTACACAAAAGCCTATGTCTATTCTCACTGAAAGTGATTTGTTTCTTGGATCACAATATAAGTCAATAGCTGATTTGGCTCTAGGGATGATATTGGCTTTTGGTGAGGTTTGCTTTCAAAGGGTTTTTAATCTGAAGGTTTTGATTTAAAATATACAGGAGTTAACTCATTCCAAGACTCTGTCATTCTGGTGGCACCAATGTGTAAAGTTCGAAATGTGTAGGAGGCCTGGGAAATACAGCATGTAAGACTGTAAATGATATGTTGCCTACATCACAGTTATGATTAATTATAGTGCACGCGTTATCCCCATGCTAGCAAGTGCATCCCAAATTACTACTTCATTAAGGGAATTGCATTCCCCAGCTAAACTTTTGAGCCAAAACTAAGCTTTTATGAGAATTAATCACTAAACAGACACAAATATGCTTATATTTAAAGCAGCTTTACCGATTGCCAGTAGTTTAGTTGCCAAAGAAAGCAATTTAGAAGATTTCAACCTAAACTTTAAATAGTTTCAGATATGATCAATAACATTTGCTGACTGCTTTTTTTTTTTTGTCTTCCATACTAGCTGTGCAACACAATGATGGTGGAGACAATAGGAACTACCAATCTCTTGCTGTTTACATGGTGTTAAAGGGTCTCGTTCACTCGTTGTTACCTGCATTTTTCTTACTTGCAACTAATTTAGGAAAACTGGGACGTGAATGACTTGTGTGGTGGAAGTGAAGTTCTGGAGTAGAGGCCAAGTAATCCCCTCTCCAGGAGATACAGCCCACATCATGGGATCCATGCCACCAGTGGGATCCGGCCTCCACGCACACACACTTTTTAACCACTTCTCCCCCGAGCCTCATTATGAGATTTAGTGTTTACAAGTTAAAAACTGTTATTTTTTGCTAGAAAATTACTTAGAAACCCCCAAAATTATATCTTTTTTCCTAACACCCTAGAGAATAAAATGGCGGTCATTGGAATACTTTCTGTTACACCGTATTTGTGCAGCGGTCTTACAAGTGCACTTTTTTGGGGGGAAAAAATTAACTTTTTTGAATTAAAAAATAAGACAACAGTAAAGTTAGCCCAATTTTTTTTTATATTGTGAAAGATAATGTTACGCCGAGTAAATTGATACCCAACATGTCACACTTCAAAATTGCGCCCGCTCGTGGAATGGCGACAAACATCTCCATAGGCGATGTTTACAAAATTCTACAGGTTGCATGTTTTGAGTTACAGAGAAGGTCTAGGGCTAGAATTATTGCTTTTGCTCTAACGATTGCAGCGATATCTCACATGTGTGGTTTGAACACCATTTTAATTTCCGGACCCTGCTCACAAATGCGTTCGCTTCTGCATGCGAGCTCCACGGGACGGGGCACGTTTAAATTTTTATTTTTTTTCTAATTTATTTTACCTTTAATTTTTTTTTTTACACTGTTTCTTTAAAAGAAAAGTGTGTCACTTTTATTCCTATTAAAAGGAATGTAAACATCCCTTGTAAAAGGAAAAAAAGCATCACAAGACCTCTTAAACATGAGATCTGGGGTCAAAAAGACCTCAGAACTCATATTTACACTAAAATGCAATAAAAAAATAAATAATTTAATGTAATTAAAAAAAAAAAAGGAAAAGTTTCTTTAAGAGATATGGGTGGAAGTGACGTTTTGACGTCCCCTCACTCATTTCCATACCTAACAGGAGAGCGGACACGATCACCGCAGCGATCCAGGAGGGGGAGGCCTAATGACTAATAGTTGTCCTGTCGACAGATTATCCTCCTGAGCTGTGCATCTCCGCAGCTCCTCCAGAGTTACTATGGGCTACTTGGCTGCTTCTCTGATTAATGCTCTCATTGCCCAGCCTGTCTGTTTAGGTGGATGGCCATGTCTTGGTAAGTTTGCAGTTGCGCCAAACTCTTCAGAGAAGGATTGTGAGAAAGTGCTGTGGTCCGATGAGACCACAATTGAGGTCTTTGGCATTAACTCAGCTTACCGTGCTTGGAGGAAAAAAAATGCTGATTATGAGCCTAGGGACATGGAAAGAGAGAGGTGGAAATATCATGCTTTGGGGCTGTTTCTCTGCTAAACGTACAGACCGACTCTGCTGCATTGCGGGGTCAATGGGTGGGGCCATGTATTGTAAAATATTGGAAGATAACTTAAGTCCCTCAGCCGTAACACTGAAGATGGGTCATGGATGGGTCTTCCAGCATGACAATGATCCAAAACATACCACCAAGGCAACAAGGGAGTGGCTCAAGAAGAAGCATGTTAAGGTCATGGAGTGGCCTAGTCTCCAGACCTTAATCCCATAGAAAATTTATGAAGGGAGGTGAAACTTCAAGTTGGCAAGCGACAGCCAAGAAACCTTAAGGATTTAGAGAAGATCTGTAATAAGAGTGAACAAAAATCTCTCCTGAGATGTGTGCAAACCTGGGGCCAAATCTTCAAAAGAGATACGTAGGCGGAACTGTTGTTCAGCCTGCGTATCTCTGTGCCTAACTTTGGAAACGATCCTCAAAAGGATTTTTCCAAAGTTAGGCAGAAGATCTGACATCTGTAAGACACTTACACTGTCAGATCTTAGGATGCAGTACCGCATCCGCCGCTGGGGGCATTTCTCATTGAAATGCCGCTTTGCGTATGCAAATGAGGACTTAAGCAGATCCACAAAGCTTTTAAGCATTGTGGTTTCTGCGTAAGTTCCGATTTGCTTGCGCAAAATTAGGGCTGGTTTTACAATGTGGAAAGTTAGTCCACCATGTAAAACCAGACCTTTTTTTCGATCGCCGCGTTTTTTTTTAAAATTTGAATTTTTTTTCCCGGTGCGTATTTTTTTTTTTTCCCGACGCAACTTTATTGTCCCGTCGCGATCCACAAAGTCTGGCGTAAATTACGTTCGCGCGCTGCCCGTCGGGAAAAACGACGTCACACGCATGCGCAGTACGTCCGGCGCGGGAGCGCGCCTAATTTAAATGGGAATCGCCCATTTAAACTAGGAACGCCTTGCGACGGATGGAGTTAAGTTGCGCTGCCGCAATTTTCCGGGTAAGTGCTTTAAAAATCGGTACTTAATTTCGGAAAATTGCGGCAGTGTAACTTAACTCCCCAAACCCTTGCTTGCCAACAAGGGTTTCTCCACAAAGTACTAAGTCATGTTTTGCTTGGGGATCAAATACTTATTTCACTAACTGAACTGCAACTTAATTTATAAAATTTGTTTCGTGTTTTTTTATGGATTTTTGGTTGATATTCTGTCTCTATCATTTAAAATACACATATGATAAAAATTATAGACCTTTCACTTCTTTATAAGTGGGCAAACTTACAAAATCTGCAGGGGATCAAATAATTATTCCCCCCACTGTATTTCTTTAGCACCAAGTTCTCTGCCCTCCATATTATACAACCTATATTTCCCACTTGGGCAACTTTCTCAGGAGTCACAGGACAGCCACCAAGTTGAGTGAGTTATTTCTTCAGAAATGGGACTTTCCAAAATGACTGTAATCTGCCAAACAGTGATTCTAACTGTAAAAGTGTTTTTTTTTGCTCTGGAAAAATCATACATAATGTAATGAAACATGTTTAATATGTCTGGGATTCCAATCAAATAGCAGGTCTGGATGATATTTTAAGGACTGTTGAAGGAAACTAGTGGACTCAATGATGGGAAGAAAGAATGTTCTGAAGAACGATTTCTCTACAAAGTTTCTAACAAATGTCTAATTCTGTATAGCCTGCTTAAGGGAGTAGCTTGTGTATCCTTTGTTAAGCTAGGTCAAACACATAATTATCTTATTGCACAAGCTCTGATAAATTTCCTACAATATACTACATTTAACCATTTCAGCCCCAGAAGATTTTACCCCCTTCCTGACCACAGCACTTTTTACAATTTGGCACTGTGTCGTTTTAACTGGTAATTACGTGGTCATACAATGCTCTACCCAAACAAAATTTATGTCCTATTTCCCCCCACAAATAGAGCTTTATTTTGGTGGTATTTGATCACCTCTGTGGTTTTTATTTTTTGCACTATAAACGGAAAAATAGCGTCAATTTTGAAAAAAAAATATTTTTTACGTTTTACTATAATAAATATCCCCAAAAATGTTTTTAAAAACAAAGGGCCAGATTCACGTAGAGCGGCGCATATTTAGATCGGCGTAGCACATCTCTGTTACGTTACACCGGTTCAATTTCGTGACGCAAGTACCGTATCCACAGAGTATTTGCACCCAGATTTGCGCCAGCGTAACGTAAATTCCGAGGCGTAAGGCGGGGTGATTGAAAGTGGGAAGGAAGTGGGCGTGCTCCATTGAAATGAGCCGTGACCCCATGCAAATGAAGGGCCGGCCGTACTGCGCATGCGCGCATGATTATGCACCTCACTGGGCATGCTCAGAACTCGGCCCGGCGCAATCAGTGAGATGGGAACTAGGCCGGCGTACTTAGTGAGATACGCCCTGTGTATAAATAGGCCCAGACAAACGCCCTTCCATTGCAAAAGTACATCCATGTGTTTCCCTTCCTGAAGCAAGGTGCTTTTGTTCTGTTGTCTGTTGGTGTGTGTTGGTTAGTGTAGTAGTGTTATAGTAAAGATTTATTGGAGTAGGAGATTGTATTAGCTGTTTGTTTTTTCTAAGTGTTTTTTGTGTCTGTTTTTTCTGTGTGGTTTTTGGAGTCTGTATTAGCTGTCTGTTTGTTCTGTTTGATTTTGGTGTCTTGTTTGTGCTGTTTGATTTTGGTGTCTGGTTTTTGCTGTCTGATTTTTGTGTCTGTTTGTTCTGTGTCTTTTTGTGTCTGTTTGTTCTGTCTGATTTTTGTGTCTGTTTGGTTCTGAGTGTTGTGTGGTGATATGGCATCAAAGAGGAGAAAGCTCAACTTCTCTGTTCGGGAGAAGCAAATACTTGCTAGGGCAATCACCCGACATGGGCGATTTTTGCATGGCCTTGAGAGCCGGGACATCACCCCGGCCAGGAAGAAGGCGATCCTCAAGAACATTACTGATGAGATCAATGCGGAGGGGAAGGGGAGACGAGGACCGTCAGTGGGATCGCAAAGAAGATCAATGATCTGAGGAGCCTGGTCCATGATAAGCTGGCCAAGATTACTGCACATGCCAGGGGCACTGGAGGGGGATCACCTTGCACCATCAGGTGGACTGATGAGGAGCGTGCAGTGGCCTAGTGCTTCCACAGCCAGCAAGTGGTGGGCCTGCCTGGCTTTGACTCCGATGAGGCCGTGAGGACAGGTACGTTTTTTTTTCTATCTGGCGAGTAGCATGTGTGGGGGGGGGGGAATATGTGCCAAGTGTGTGGATCCTCCAACCTGTGTATGTTTTGTGTCATCCACAGATGGCCAGGAGAGTGCTGGGCCATCTGGCCAGTCTGCTCCATCCCCCGGACATCAGGCTGCTGAAGAGCCCCAAGAAAGGCAGGAGTCCTCAGGGCAGGGTAGTGGCCACAATTCACCTCATGAGGAGGTTGTGGTGGAGGAGGATGAGGGGGGAGGTTGAGGAGGATCAGCTTGACATTGCCAGTGAAATACTTTGGCTTTTGGATGAGGCTCCCCCTGTGGCTGGCAGCAGTCAGGCCTCCATCAGGGGTAGCCCCTCCCACTCCTCCCCCAACAGGGCTCCCCCCAGGAGGCTCCCCTCCTCCCAGGCCACAAGCCTCATCTTCAGGCAGGAAGGCCACCCAGAAGACCAGGGGGCTGGCCGAGTTTCTGCCTGCAAATCTTAGGAGGGACCAGGCCTGTCAGACCCACCATCTGGATCAGGTCACCCGGACTTTGGTCCAGATGGAGGACAGCCTGGTCTCCATAAAAGACTCCGTCAATGATGTGGGCACGAACTCATTGGCGCTTATAACTTGCTTTTGCGACCTGCAGACCGCCACAGAAGGCGTGGCCCTGGAGATGAATGCCCTGACCCAGGCTGTCCAGGCCAATACGACAGCCCTCACTGTGGGTCTGAACAGAATAGCCGTGGCCTTGGAGGGCAGGCCAGCAGGTGGACAGACACCAGGGGAGGCTCCTCCTTCCCCTGCTTCCCCCCCCATGAGTCTCCCCTGAGGGCCCGTGGCCGTGGCCGGCCCAGGCGTAGCTCACGCCGTCGGTAATGTTGGATGTTCTTTTGATTTCATTTTTTTCTTATTTTTAAGGGATTTGTACTGTGATTATGATTTGTTTTATGTGTGTGAATGATGTATGAATGTGGGGGTGACATTCCTGCCAGAAAAGGGGTGTCACTCTCTTTTTTGGTGGAGTAGGGATCCCCAGGACCAGGGAGAAGTGATCCCAGGTCCATGTGAATGGTGTATGAATGTACAGTGACATAATTGGAGCCTTGGCGGGGCGTTGCTGCTCCCTAGTACCGTGTGGTGTACTTCGGTCTAATCCAATTCGATGTGGATGTGGGGTGTGTGTGCTAGGGACCACAGTGGTGTGCATGCATGCATTCTCATTGTGCCATGATTAATGTGTGTGTTTACTGTGCAAAGGTGCCTTCTGCGAGGCGTCTCCTGGCTGCTGTTCCCTCAGTAGACTGGGTAGAGTTGGTCAGGGGGGGAATGTCTGGTTCGGGGGTCAGGTCCTCACGTATGTCAATCTCCAGGCCCCTTCTCACTGCAAAGTTGTGCAGCATGCAACATGCACCGATGATCTGGTACACAAAGTTTGGGGAATACAACAGGGTACCCCCAGACTTATCCATGCATCGGAAACGGGACTTCAGGAGGCCAAAGGTGCGTTCCACCACTGCACGGGTAAGTATGTGTGCTTCATTGTATCTTTCCTCTCCTGGGGTTTGGGGGTTCCGGAATGGAGTCATGAGATGGGGTCCAAGTGCATATGCAGAGTCACCTGGAAGGGAAAAGACAGGGGGATGTTAGTCGTGCATGTGCCCCTCGTGATGTCTGCATCATGGGGGGGGGACAGTCATGCCTGACACCCATGTCACTCACCAACCAGCCAGCTGTCCCCATACACGTTCTGTTCAAATTCTCTTGGGATGTTGCTTTGACGGTATATGTAGCTGTCATGGCTGGATCCGAGGTGTTTGGCACGGACATGCCATATGAGGTATTGGGCATCGGCTATCACCTGTACATTGATTGAATGCCAATGCTTCCGATTGCGGTACATGTGCTCTGTCTCATGGGGGGGCTGTAGTGCCACATGTGTGCAATCAATGGCCCCAACGGTGCGTGGGAATCTGGCAATTCTCTAGAAATCTGTCATTGTCTTCATCCGCAGGTCCTCCTGGGTGGGACCAGGCCTGTCAGACCCACCATCTGGGTCAGGTCACCCGGACTTTGGTCCAGATGGAGGACAGCCTGGTCTCCTTAAAAGACTCCATCAATGATGTGGGCACGAACTCATTGGCGCTCATAATTTGCTTTTGCGACCTGCAGACCGCCACAGCAGGCGTGGCCCTGGAGGTGAATGCCCTGACCCAGGCTGTCCAGGCCAATACCCAGGCTGTCCAGGCCAATACGGCAGCCCTCACTGTGGGTCTGAACAGAATAGCCGTGGCCTTGGAGTGCAGGCCAGCAGGTGGACAGACACCAGGGGAGGCTCCTCCTTCCCCTGCTTCCCCCCCATGAGTCTCCCCTGAGGGCCCGTGGCCGTGGCCGGCCCAGGCGTAGCTCACGCCGTCGGTAATGTTGGATGTTCTTTTGATTTCATTTTTTTCTTATTTTTTAGGGATTTGTACTGTGATTATGGTTTGTTTTATGTGTGTGAATGATGTATGAATGTGGGGGTGACATTCCTGCCAGAAAAGGGGTGTCACCCTCATTATTATTATTATACAGGATTTATATAGCGCCAACAGTTTGCGCAGCGCTTTACATCAGGGAAGACAGTACAGTCACAATACAAATCAATACAGGAGGGATCAGAGGGCCCTGCTCGTTAGAGCTTACAATCTAGAAGGGAGGGTCAAGTGGAACAAAGGGTAGTTAGCTGTGGGGGATGATCAGATGGACTCAAATGAAAATACAGTTATGTGTGGAAAGGGTAGGCTTCTCTGAAGAGAAGGGTTTTCAGGGATCCTCTAAAAGCTGATAGAGAAGGAGATAGATGGATAGATTGGGGTAGGGAGTTCCATAGGCATGGAGAGGCTCTAGAAAAGTCCTGGAGACGAGCATGGGAGCAGGAGATGAGAGAGCTAGAGAGTAGGAGGTCTTGAGAAGAATGAAGAGAACCTACAGGTTGGTATTTAGAAACTAGGTCAGTGATGTAGCTGGGGGCAGAGTTGTGGATGGCTTTGTAGGTAATTGTTAGTATTTTGAATTTAATTCGTTGGGTGAGCGGAAGGCAGTGGAGGGATTGACAGAGGGGAGTAGCAGAGACAGAGCGGTTGGCAAGGTGGATTAGTCTGGCAGCAGCATTCATGATGGACTGAAGGGGGGATAGAGTATGCAGAGGTAAGCCAATGAGGAGGGAGTTGCAGTAATCGAGGCGAGAGATGACCAGGGAGTGAATTAAGAGTTTTGTGGTGTCATTGGTTAGAAATGGGCGTATTTTGGAGATATTGCGAAGGTTGAGGCGGCAAGATTTGGACAGTGATTGAATGTGAGGCTTAAAGGAGAGTTCAGAGTCCAGGACTACTCCTAGGACCTTGACATGTGGGGATGGGCAGATAGTTGTACCATTAATTTTGACAGAGAGATCAGGGGAAGAGGCACGTGGGGGAGGAAAAATGATAAGGTGTATGAATGGTGTATGAATGTACAGTGACATAATTGGAGCCTTGGCGGGGCGTTGCTGCTCCCTAGTACCGTGCGGTGTACTTCGGTCTAATCCAATTCGATTCGAGTCATTACACCACGGTAATACCGCCGGCAATGCCCCTCTGCAGAGGCGCATTGCCGCGGTATTAACCCTTTTTCGGCCGCTAGCAGGGGTTAATACCGTACCTCTAGCGGCCGATTCACAATTCCACTGCAATTCTGACGAAATAGCGCCACTATTTTTAGCGGCGCTATATCGCCACCGCACGTACTGCCTACCCCAGTTCAAAGTTGAACCAATGTGCTAGTTAAAATATACACACAATAGATTATAAATGATGATCAATAGTGAAAGCACAATCAAAAACAAAAACAAAAATAGTGCTAAAAGACACATGGACGAAAGTCCGAGTAATCAGGGTAAATGAATACACAAATAGCCAGATTCAGGTAGAGCCGCCTATCTTTAGGTCGGCGTAGCGCATCCCATTTGCACTACGCTGACGTAAAATAGTGAGGCAAGTACTGTATTCACAAAGCACTTGCCTCCTAAGTTACGTCGGCGTAGCGCAAATGGCCCGGCGTAACCCCCCCTAATTCAAAATAGGCAGGTGGGGGGCTTACGCAAACGACGTAAACGATGTGAAATTCAACGGTTGTCCCGACGTCCATACTTAACATTGGCTGCGCCATCTTTTTGGTGGTTTATCTTTACGCCTGAAAACTCCTTACGTAAACGGCGTATCTTACTGCGACGGGCGTGCGTACGTTCGTGAATAGACGTATCTTGCTCATTTGCATATTCTCGGCCTAAATCGCCGTACATGCCCCTAGCGGCCAGCGTAAATATGCAGCTAAGATACGACGGCGTAGGAGACTTACGCCGGTCGTATGTTAGCAACAGAGAAGCGTATCTCAATTTGAGCATACGCATAAAGATACAACGGCGCAGATTCGGACTTACGACGGCGTATCTACTGATACGCCGTCGTAAGTCTTTATGAATCTAGCTAAAAGTGAATAGTGTGAAAACACCAAAGTGGTGATGAACCAAATATGTTGGTGAGCAAGTGAATTTATAGTCCAGATATTCCACTGAGATGAAAGTGACTATATAATTAGTTGTCTGTAGATAATCCACCATCGTGAAGATCAAAGGCTTACCAGACGAGTTGGACCCAGCAAGGCACACCCAGAGAGAAGTAAGCAAGCACAGCTTCCAATAAAACCAGGCAGAGGTATATCACAGTATTGACATCAATGAGTACACACCATGGATAGGGCAACGGAACTTCATATATAAATCCTCCCAATGTATCATGTAGTAAAAGGAGAGAAATTGGGCCACATAGTGTAATTCCGTTTCAAAATTAGAACATTTATTAAATAAATATAAAATGGTCACTCACATTTGAGAAGACATGTAAGAGCAAATAAAATCAAAATAACGCAGTGACATCGGCAGAGCCAATTCCCGACGCGTTTCTCCTAATAAGGCATCTTCTGGGGTGTCTGTTTTATTGTTCAGCCTACTGTGTATCCTGTGACCCTGTGATTCTGTATCCAAATCCCAGTTGCTGACTTGGCTTGCCTGACCACTCTCTGAACTCCACCAGCATGGACCCTGGCTTGTCATTGACCTCCGCTTCTGTTCACCTCTTTTGGCTTCTCTTCCTCCGATTTGCTCCTGACCCGGTTTGTACCCTGACCTCGCTCATGCCTGCTCCTCTGTACCTGATCCTTCCTGCCAGTGTATGACCCGGCTTACCTGACTCTGCTTTCTGACACATCCCGCTGTACCTGCCGTCCTACAGTCTGACATTCACCAGCTGTCTACCAGCCTGCCAGCTTCTCTGAAGACTACTGACAACTTCCCTGCCTGGCCTGAATACCCACTCTGCTACTTGCAAGACTTGCAGGCACTCTTGCCACTCTGCACTCCTGCGCCTTCTGTTCACAATACCATGGGCTCACTTTCAAAACTTTGGCTAGTGAGAGTTTAGCCTAGGTGGTTGAAATCACTGTGACAATTAATTTATATTGTTTTTTTCTAGAATTGGATTTTTTACTTAGTTTGTAGCAAGGTTGCTGAATAGTTAACACTTCACAGTAAAAGCTTCACTTGCAATAAAAGCCATACAATTCCTGACAACAGAAAAACACTGAACTACCTAAGGGACAGTTCCTGAGTTCACATTGTCTCTAAATCTGCAAATAATCAAAATGTGCAACACTTGTAAGGCCTACTGATGTAATGTGGTCTCTGTGGTCAGACCAAAACAATTTACATTTTTGCTGTGCCTTAAAAAGGTCATTCCCTATGTGATTGAAAATATATGATGGGATGCTACTTAGCTTAGAAATAACATCTACAAAATTGTTACACTTGCTGTATAGACACCGTACTACTACAGTATTGTACCATGTTAGCCATCAATTATTGCAGAAAGATTGATCTATTTTAGCAATACACTTTTTTTTACTAACATAAAGGGGTTGTAAAGGCAGAAGGTTTTTTTTATCTTAATGCATTCTATGATAAAATAAAAACCCTTATGTGTGCAGCAGCTGCCCCAACACCCCCTAATACTTACCTGAGCTCCATCTCTGTCCAGCGATATCCACGAGTGCCTCAGCCGTCAATGACTCCCTCCTGATTGGCTAAGACACAGCCATTGGCTCCTGCTGCTGTCAATCAAAGAAAGTTAGCCAATCAGGAGAAAGAGAGGGGGCGGAGCTGAAATGGTGCTCCGTGTCTGAATGGACACAGGGAGCTGCGGCTCTGCTTGGGTGCCCCCAAAGCAAGCTGCTTGCTGTGGGGCCACTCATCAGGAGGGAGGGGCTAGAAGAGCATAAGAGGGACCCGAGAAGAGGAGGATCTGGGCTGCCCTGTACAAAACCACTGCACAGAGCAGGTAAGTAGTAACAGGTTTTTTATTTTTAGAGAAAAAAAAGAACAAGACTTTACAATCACTTTAGATATAAGATGTAAGCTTTGTTATTATCTGTTGGGCCACTTTTCAAGGGTTTTAACATAGAACTGAATTTTAGACTGAATTTTTTAGAGCTTGAAGAAGGAACCTAACTGATCTCGACAGCTTGTACCATTATTAAATTTAGCCAGCCATTAAACACCAATCTTTCTGTATAGATACAGAAACAGAAGCTTATTATAAAGACCTACCAGCCATCCACTTTGCACATACTAGCCATTAGGGATGGGCCGACCACATCTCCGTTTGGTTCACAGCAGAACTACTGAACAGGGGAATTGTTCTAACCCGAACAGCGAACCCCAATAAAGTCTATAGGAGCCGAACCGGAAAAATCAAAAGTGCCCACTTTGATGGTTTATATGCAAGCAATTGGCCATAAAAGGGTATGGAGGTCTGGGTTCTGTCCTGGGGGACATGTATCAATAATTTATTTTATTTTATTAATTATCTTTTTTTCAGGAGCAGTGATTTTAATGCTGCTTAACCACTTCACCCCCCGGGAAGGATTTACCCCCTTAATGACCAGGCAATTTTTTTGAGATATGGCACTGCATTGCTTAACTGAAAATTGCGCGGTCGTGCGTCTTTGTACCCAAACAAAATTTATGTCCTTTTTTTCCCCCTAAAAGAGCTTTATTTTGGTGGTATTTGCTCATCTCTGTGTTTTTTCATTTTTTGCGCTATAAACAAAAAATAGAGTGTAAATTTTGAAAAAATACAACACTATTTTTAACTTTTTGCTATAATAACCGCTTCGGCCCCAGAAGGATTTATCCCCTTCCTGACCAGAGCACTTTTTACAATTTTACACACACCGATCCTGGTTCTCGCTGTGTCACTAGCGATTACGGGTGCCCGACAGTCATCACGCCTGCCGGGCACTCGCATCGGCTCTGGGGGCGAGCAGCTTGCCTCCGGCGGTGTGTGCGTGCCCCTAGTGGCCACAGGGTGAAGCAACGTAACATAACATTGTTTTGCCCAGCCGAGCCATGTTGCTGCAGTAAAACTGCAGCGTCTGGTCGGCAAGGGGTTTAATATCCCAATAGGCCAATATGTATTCTTCTACATATTTTTGGTAAAAATAATCGCAATAAGAGTATATTGATTGGTTTGCGCAAAAGTTATAGCGTCTACAAAATAGGCAATAGATTTATGTCATTTTTTTTATTCTTTTTTTTTTTACTAGTAGTGGCTATGATCTGCAATTTTTAGTAGGACTGCGACATTGCAGTGTACAAATCGGACTCTTTTGACTATTGACATTTATACAGTGATCAGTGCTTTAAAAAAGCACTGACTACTGTGTAAATGTCAATGGCAGGAAAGGGATTAACTCCAGGGGTCGATCAAGGGGTTAAATGTGTTCCCGAGGTGTGTTTCTAACTGTGAGGGGATGGGACTGACTAGAGGACACATCTCTCCTCCCCTGTCAGAACAGGCTCTCGTGCACGCAACGATCCCGCCAGCCGGCCACGCGCATCAGGCCCCCCGCCGTGCAGTGGGTGTGCACGAACCTGCTATGGCTCCTAGAGGAGCCACTATACATATACGCGATTCGCGCAGGGCTGACAACCTGCCACTGTATATGTATGGGAGCCGGTCGGAAGGTGGTTAAAGTGCAACAATGAAAATTAAAAATTCCTTTAAATTTTGTGCCTGGGGGGCCCCCTTAATGTGCCTGTAAAGTGCTGCATTTGTAGCATATAAAGAACATGGTACAGCAAAACTGATATTTTTAAAGAAAAAAATCCCTATTAAAATGACTCACGGTTACAATTGCTGGCGCCTGGCTATTTAAAAAACAAAATGGCGTGGGGTCCCCCCCAAAATCCACACCAGACCTTTATCCGATCATGCAGCCTGAACCATACCAGGCCACATGCCCATAACATGGGGGGGGGTGGGTGCTTTGGGGCAGGGGGCTCTGCGACCCCCACCCCAAAGCACCTTGTCCCCATTGTCTCTTTCTGACAACACTGGGCTGTGGTTGTTGGGGTCTGGTTGTTGGAGTCTGTGGGACATCACCTAATATCTTAAATCCAACATTGTTTTCAAGTGGGAATCTTCTCATATCTGTTATCTCAGGATTCAGTTGGCTAGTGACCCTTCTAGGTTGTGTTCACTCACCTTGTTGCCTCTTATCTCTTCCTTTAAGATGGATATAGGTGGATGGTCCAAGCACACATTCTTGTAGATAGGTAGATGCAATGTGATGAAATAGAATTTTCTGCCCACTATTATATTTGTTCCAAATGCTACCCATACATTTTCCGCTTACTTATCTTAAAAATATTCAATTGATTTGGAATACATTGACTTGGGATGCTAAACAAGCATGCATTAAACGGTCTTTCCTTTGTGAAAGTAAATCTGAAGGAGGTATGGCTTAAGGATAATCATTTTTACCAGATAGCATCCCATTTGACTGGAATGTTAGATTGGTTCAGGAACTCCAAGTTAAAACACTGGGTCACCATGGAACAAGCATTGTCCCCCACATCACTAGCTGTCCTTCCCTGGAGTCTGTTGCTCCCTTCTTCTGCCTTACAGGACCACCCAACCATAGCAGCTACATGGTGGATCTGCTCTATTGGCTTTCACACTTATGGTACCTCACTTATCCCATCTCCATGGTACCCAATTCTGGGTAATCCTAAACTTAGTCCTGGCCTATTGGGAGTTGCCTTCCTGTTGTTACATCACTGGGACATGTACTGTACATGTAGTGCTATACACTACATTATGAATTACAAGTTACTTACTGTTTCTCAGATGTGTCACAATCAGACCTTCTGCAACTTGCGATTTTTCCATTTAATACAACTCTCTCATTTTCTGAAGTCCCTGCCTGAAGCCTCTTTACTTACCTGACCATTGACTATAGTTGAGTGTGCTGACAGCTGTGCTGATGGCATTACCAGGCATGCCCTTTCTCCTACTTACAACCTACTGCTTGTCACGACCCCACAGTCACCACCTAATTTTTTAGATAAGTAGGAAAGGAAACTTCAACTATAAATCATCCATCAGTAATAAATATCAAGTATCCGGCTACAAAAATGTAACCCAGTGGTACCACACCCCAATGATCTTACATTATATGTACTCCTCTGTGACTGAGATGCGTTAGCAGTGTGGTGTGGACAAAGGTGACATGTTACACTGAACTTGGTCATGCCCTATCCTCACACTTTTTGGACTCAGGCATATGCCATAGCATAAGAGTTTACCAGTACCAGTTACCCTCCTTTTTTCTACTGCACCATAATAAGGTTCCATTGTCCAACTATAAACAAAATCAGTGATAAGACATTTGGTTAATGCGCAAATTCTTAGGCCTTGTACACACTACCGGATCTATCCGCTGGGATTTATCCACAGATCAGTTCCAGAGGATAGATCCGGTCGTGTGTACGTCCGAGCGGACATTTATCGGCGGAAAAAAATCCAGCCGACGGATTTCAAGCGGATAAAAATTTCTTAGCATGCTAAGAAATCTATCCGCTTGAATCCTGTCCAGCGGATTGATCCGGTGGTCTGTACAGACTCACCAGATCAATCCGTCCGCTCCCCTCCCTCGCATGCGTCGTAATGATTCGACGCATGCGTGGAAGTCTTTACCTTCCAGCGTCGACGGCGCGACACGTCACCGCGGATGGATTCCGTGCGGATTTCGATCTGATGGTGAGTACAGCCATCAGATCCAAATCCGCCAGAGGATTTATCCACTGGAAACGGTCCGGCGGACCGTTTCCAGCGGATATCCTCTGGTGTGTACGGGGCCTTACTGTGTGGAGATCTGCAGATCCATCTTCCATGCGGCAATGGTTCCACAGGATAGAAGACAATGAACTTGACTTGACTTGGTGGGCTTGACTAGTTCCCTGAAAGATACTCCAGAAAGATTCAATAAAAATAGTTTTTATTGGATTGAGTATTCATGCACACAGGAATTTGAGAGAATATTGGCTTGTTAATTGCTGCAACTCACGGAATACCTACTGCACTACCAGTGGCGGCTGGTGCTCAAAAATTTGCAGCCTCACTGTGCCCATCAAACGCAGCTACTGTGCCCATCAATTGCCGCCACTGTGCCCATCAAACGCAGCCACTGTGCCATAAATTGTCGCCACTGCGCCATCAATTGTCGCCACTGTGCCCATCAATTGTCTCCACTGTGCCATGCCATCAAATGCAGCCACTGTGCCCATAAATTGTCACCACTGTGCCATGCCATCAAATGCAGCCACTGTGCCCATCAAACGCAGCTACTGTGCCCATCAATTGCTGCCACTGTGCCCATCAAACGCAGCCACTGTGCCATAAATTGTCGCCACTGCGCCATCAATTGTCGCCACTGTGCCCATCAATTGTCTCCACTGTGCCATGCCATCAAATGCAGCCACTGTGCCCATAAATTGTCGCCACTGTGCCATGCCATCAAATGCAGCCACTGTGCCCATCAATTGTCGACACTGTGCCATGCTATCAAACGCAGCCACTCTGCCCATCAATTGTTGCCACTGTGCCCATTAATTGTCGCCACTGTGCCATGCCATCAAACGCAGCCACTGTGCCATCAATTGTCGCCACTTTGCCCATCAATTGTCAAGGGTCTTCCACTTAGGGTCTTCACATATTGTCCCTAAAGTTGATGTGTTGAAATGAGAAAACAATGGGCATTGCAGTTTGTTGTGTATGGGGCTGCATATCCGCAGACTGGTTATGGTGCCCATGCTGATCTATGTCCACCGCCTACTATGGGCACTTGAGCATCAGAACTGGACCATAGAGCAATGGAATACGGTTGCTTGGTCTGATGAATCACAAATGGAAAGAAGGCAAACCAGCAGAGGCAGTGTGACTTTGGGCAATGTTCCGCTAGGAAACTTTGGCTTCTGCCACTCATGTGGATATTACTTGACATGTACCACCTACCTAAACATTGTTGCTGAACAAGCACACCCCTTCATATAAACAGTATTCCCTTATGGCAGTGGCCTCTTTTCTATTTAATGTGCCATGCCACACTGCAAACATGGTTCAAGAATGATTTAAGGAACACAACAACAAGTTCAAGGTGTTGGCTTGGCCTTGAAATTCTTCAGATCTCAATCAAGCTTCTGTGGGATGTGCTGGAAAAACAAGTCTGATCCATAGGGGCCCCACCGTGCACCTTACAGGGCTTAAATCATGTTCTACTGACAGCTTGGTGGCAGATACCACAGCAGACCTTTAGGGCCAGATTCACAGAAGAAATACGCCGGAGTATCTACTGATACTCCGGCGTATTTTCAAATTTGCCGCGTCATATCTTAATTTGTGATTCACAAACAAGATACGACGGCTTTTGGCTAAGATCCGACAGGCTTGCGGCTTCGTACGCCTTTGGATCTTAGGCTGCAATACTTCGGCCGCCGCTGGGTGGAGTTCGCGTTGTTTTCCAGCGTCGGGTATGCAAATGAGCTTTTACGGCGATCCACGAAGGTTTTCGCGTTTGTTACGTCGTCGCTAGTCATTTTTTCCCGTCGCAAAGTTACGGCTGCTTTAACATGGCCTAAATTTTAAAAAAATAATGAAATTCGACGCGGGAACGACGGCCATACTTTATGGCCGGCGTTCCCGCGTCGAATTCCAAATTTTTTGGGCATACGACGTCCGGGAATACGAAAGTACGTTACGCACGTTGCCGTTCAAAAAAATGACGTCACTTCGCGCAAAGCACGGTGGGAATTTCAAAACGGAGCATGCGCAGTACGTCCGGCGCGGGAGCGCGCCTAATTTAAATGGTACACGCCCCATTTGAATTAGGTGGGCTTGCGCCGGACACCTTTACGTTACACCGCCGTAAGTTTACACGCAAGTGCTTGGTGAATCAGGCACTTGGGCTGAAAACTTGCGGCGGTGTAACGTATAGACGATACGTTACGCCGCCGCAGTTATATGTGAATCTGGCCCTTAGAGTTTGTGGAGTACAGGCCTATTTTGGCAGCAAAGGGTGTATCTACTCAATATTAGGTGGGTTGTCATAAAGCTATGGCTGATTGATGTATAGCCTAGTTGGGTGCTCACATAAAGAGTTAGGGATCACAATTTGTAGGAGTGTCAGTGCTACACTGACAGATATGAGTAAATATGGCCAATATGCTTGTTTTTACACAAAGATTTTTAAATTGTTTCACTCTGGACTATGTTCTTCCTCTCATTTATGGTATACATTCACAATGTTGATTTAGTGAAATTACTGCCAGCATACACTGAGCTAAGCTAAGACATACACACAAGCAATCAGCAATACCAATTTATCTTCTTAACTGCTATATGTACCTAATAATGGTACATTTACATTTTGTTTGCTGGTTGCTTAGCACTTGTGCTGAAGGAAAATGGAAATGATTACAGTAATAAAAAATAGGGAATCCCTTAGAAGTGAAGTGTGTAGCTTTATATAATACACTTTGATGATACTAAGTCATAACAGCTGTGTACATTCCAACTCATATCATGCTTTTCAGAGATGATGCAGGCACTTCCCGTTCTATTTCCACGTCTTATGGAAAAAAAAAATTCCTATCGGTTTGCTTTTTTATATTTTTCTCCAGATTGTCCAAGGTTCTTGTAAATGAGAGGGCATAACTCCTATGATATGTATGAAGTGTTTTTGGATAGGTTTAAGTGAAACTAGTGTGAGGACTGTTTAGTCATTAAATGACATATGACGACAAGTAAGGCCTTATTCACATAGGCAGTGATCTAATGTACATGTCTTTATATGTGTTGTAGAAAACTCCATGTTTTCAATGCCCTGTGTTTAGGTGCATTTAGATTAGCTGGGCTTAGAGAAAATAAAAATTGGTGTGTCCAGGGGCAGGTTAGGTATTCTAAACATGTAGCAGAGTGTCCCAGAGAGAGCCGAGAAAAGTCCTTTCCGGGGTTTATACGTCTCCCAGGCTCCTCTCATATAAGTTCAGGGATCTCTGATCCATGGTCCAGTTCGGGTCTTGGTACTCTTCCCCCAGGCTAAGTTAAAGCGGAGTTCCACGCAAAAGTGGAACTTCCGCTTAAACCACTCCTCGCCCCCCTTACATGCCACATTTGGCATGTCATTTTTTTGGGGGGGAGTGGGGGCTTCGTTAGGAGTGGAACTTCCTGTCCCACTTCCTCCTTCCGCCCAGGGACCTCTTAGGCGACTCGTCATATCCCTGTAGGCCAGTGGTTCTCAACCTGGGGGTCGGGACCTCCTCGGGGGTCAAATTATGATTTGCCAGGGGTCACCAAATCCTGGGCTGTTCCTGAAGCCCGCACTGTTCTCCCAGGAAGGGAGATGATAAAAGGGGGAGGAACAAAGAAAAAGGGAGAGAAAAAAAAAAGAGAGAGCAAGAAAGAGACAGGGAGGGATGGGGGAAACAAGACAAGGAATTAGGATAGAGGGAGATGAAAGGGAAATAAAGGAGAACCAAGAGAAAGAGTGGTACACCCTAAAATTTACTATAAGGGGTTTTTATACCGTACGAGTGGAAGGCACTCAGGGAGCGCTAAATGTCCGCGGGTTAGGGGCGCAAATTACTTGTCTTGCCTTGGGTGCTTTCAACCCACGCTATGAAAATAATTTTACTGTTGGGGGTCCCCACAACTTGGGAAATGTTATCAAGGGGTCACGGCACTAGAAGGTTGAGAACCACTGCTGTAGGCGATTGCCTGGGACACGTGACAGGTCCCAGGTGATTGCCTGTCCACTCCTAGAGCTCAGCGCCGGCTCGCGCATGCGCAGTGAGTGCCCGGCCGTGAAGCCGAAAGCTGTCACGACCGGGTGCCCACAGTCTGAATGGAGGTGCCAGCAGAGAGGGAGGGGAAAGGAGCGACACTCCGGGCGGCCGCGTCACTGGACAGTGGAGCAGGTAAGTGTCTGTTTATTAAAAGCCAGCAGCTACACTTTTTGTAGATCCTGACTTTTAATAAACATAAAAAAGGCTGGAACTCCGCTTTAAGCTCACCTGAGCAGACAGCCTATGCTCTCTGCCTGGGAAGATCAGACAACTTCGGTCTGTGAGAGCAACAGGTTGGTGAAAGCTATTAAGCAGTTTATGTGGAAGCTGGCAAGCTGTAGGCTTGCTCAGCCTGGTAGTGAGGGCCTGTATATTTGTAGTTAGTGCCGAGACACGGCTCGGTTTTTGTTTGGCTATTTTTTCTGTTTGTTTTTCGAAAACACTGTACAGCACCTGTATATAGACTTGTAAATATCACCAATAAATACTGCACTGTTTGTCACTAAGTCACTGGGTTTGGTATCTGTGCCTGAAAGACTGCTTATCCCAGGGAGCTTTGTACCT
This sequence comes from Rana temporaria, assembly GCF_905171775.1. Classification (NCBI taxonomy): domain Eukaryota; kingdom Metazoa; phylum Chordata; class Amphibia; order Anura; family Ranidae; genus Rana; species Rana temporaria. The sequence goes on from NC_053491.1 coordinate 58,081,347, forward strand.
GTCCCTCAGGCAGGGCCGATCCGCCCTATAGGCTCACAATGCAAGGCGCTTAGGGCCCTGCAAAGCTGCGAAGGGCCCCCCCGATTACTAGAGGCCCCGCCTGGTGAGAAGTCATTTTCACCCCCTCACCCCGCTTCTCAACTCGCTGGCTGCATGGGAGAAGAGGTAAGAAGTCAGCACCCCCCGCTTCTCAATTTAATGTAAGATGTAATTTCCGACAGCAGAACACCCCCTCCCTCCCGCTTCTCAACTTTCTTTAATGTGACATGTCACTGTCGTCAGCGCCCCCCGCTTCTCATTTTTAATGTGCCATATCATTTGCTTAGGGCCCCAGGGAGGTCTGGATCGGCACTGCCCCCAGGTTACATATGATGGAGAATGCGGGCAGCTGTAGTAAGTTACTACTTAAAAGTCCAGTACCTAAAGTGACTAAACATGGAGGAAATCCTAAAACAATTGGTGTTATCCAATGCTGCACAGCAGCAAGCAAACGCTGCACAACAGCAAGCTAATGCTATCGCACAAGAGCAAACCAAGGTGCTCTGCCAACAGATTAGTGCTGTACAGGAGCAATTGCAGAGGCTGTTTGAACAGCTAGCCACTACTGAAAAAGCGGATAGGAAAACCTTAACTGAGGTTGTGGAGACGCTAGCACAGTGGTCACCTGCTAAAATTGATAATGTTGGAGACAAGCCCTCAGCCATCCATGTGGGTCGCTTTCTTTCTAAGATGACTGCAGATGATTATCCAGAGGCGTAACGTTTGAATGGATGGGTGAGAGGGAAAGTTGGCCTAAAACCCAGTGGGCAGGACTAGTCGTCCCCTTACTTTCTGGAGAATCGCAGAAGGCCTACTATGATCTGGAGTCGGCAGAAGTGGAAGACTATGAGAAAGTCAAGTGGGAAATCCTGGCACAACTCAGTGTCACCTTGGCTGTTCGAGCACAGCGGGTCCACTGCTGGTTCTTCCAAGATGAGAGGCCCCCAAGATCGCAGATGTTTGATCTAATCCACCTGGTGCGGAAATAGCTACAGCCGGAGTCCCTGTCTGCGCCACAAATAGTGGAGCATGTGGACCAATTCCCTAGGTCACTGTCAATTCCCCTGCAGAAGTGGGTGAGTCAAGGAGACCCCAAGTTGGCAGACAACCTGGTGGAGCTCATTGAGAGCCTGGTCAGCAAATAAAACTGGGGCAACATCAGGTATTTTCGTTGCCAGGAACTGGGACACGTTGCAGCAAACTGTCCATTGACAGATGAATCCATGCAGTGTGATGTATCCCTTAGAAGGCAGTCTATGTTTGCTGCTGTTTCATGTGCTGCAGCGCCAAATTAAGAAAAACACATGTGCCAACTGCCAAATGACTGTTAATAATAAGCCTATTATGGCCATGCTGGACTCTGGAAATCTAGTGACTTGGTTAAAGCGAAGATAGTTGAATCTGTGAATTTTCATGAGAAAAATGTTGCTGTGATCTGTGTACATGGGGATACCCGGGAGTATCCTATAGCCACTGTTCACTTTAAAACTGACTTAGGTACAGTGACCCATCTGGTCGGACTTGTACCCCACTTGGTACACAAGGCCATCATTGGTAGGGACTTTCCTAAGTTTTGGGAAATGTGGGATCATCCCGACACGCTCACAGTAGCTGACTCACTGGCAGAGCCCGAACTTTTGGCCAGCACCAACAATGCGGGTTCAGGAGACTCCTCTCAGGGTTCCCGGGTTTACCTTTCTGAGTCATGGCAGGAGAACTGGAGGAGCCTGAAGAAGTCCCCACAACCAGTGCAGGTGGACAAGCGTCTTCTGACTCTGAGGCTACATTGGAGTTTGCTGACCTTAATGTGCACAAGGAAATTGTTGGTACCGAGCAGAGAAAAGACCCTACCCTTGCCAGGACCTGGGTAAATGTAACATGTCGAACCAGAGGACAGGCCTTGTTTTCCTTATTTCAGCAGCAATGAGGATTTACTGTATCATGTCTATAAAAAGAATGATGAAATTGTTGAACAGTTGGTGGTCCCTAAGCCATTCAGATGGGTGGTGTTGAAACTTGCTCATGGGCACTTGCTAAGAGGCCATTTAGGGGTTGAGAAAACCAGTGAAAAGGTGTTGCGCAGGTTTTACTGGCCCGGGATACAGAAAGATATTGAGACTTATTGTCAATCCTGTTCAGTGTGTCAGATTTCAGCCCCACTATGGATGTGCTTTTGGCCGGGCAAAAGCCTGATCGTGTGTACGCGGCATAAGTCTGCCCGGGAGCATTAGCACATTCTTTGTGATCATGGATTATGCTACCCACCGCATCTGCTAAGAACATTGCCAAAGAGCTGTTCATGGCATTCAGTCATGTTGGAATCCCTAAGGAGGTCCTTACAGACCAGGGCACCCCATTTATGTCACAAATAACAAGGGAGCCGTGCAAGTTATTTAAGATGACACAGTTGCGAACCTCTGTGTACCACCCTCAAACTGATGGCTTGGTGGAACGCTTCAATAAAACATCAAAGATTATGTTAACCACTTAAGCCCCGGACCAAAATGCAGCTAAAGGACCAGACCCCTTTTTGCAAATCGGCACTGCGTTGCTTTAACTGACAATTGCGCAGTCGTGCAACGTGGCTCCCAAACAAAATTGGCGTCCTTTTTTCACCACAAATAGAGCTTTCTTTTGGTGGTATTTGATCACCTCTGCTGTTTTTATTTTTTGCGCTATAAACAAAAATAAAGCGTCAATTTTGAAAAAAATGCAATATTTTTTACTATTTGCTATAATAAATATCCCCCAAAAATATCTAAAAAAAAATTTCCTCAGTTTAGGCCGATACGCATTCTTCTACCTATTGGTACCTTTTGGTAAAAAAAAAATCGCAATGAGCGTTTATCGGTTGGTTTGCGCAAAATTTATAGCGTTTACAAAATAGGGGATAGTTTTATTGCATTTTTATTAATTATTATTTTTTACTACTAATGGCGGCGAACAGCGTTTTTTTTTCGTGACTGCGACATTATGGCGGACACTTCGGACAATTTTGACACATTTTTGGGACCATTGTCATTTCACAGCAAAAAATGCATTTAAAATGCATTGTTTACTGTGGAAATTACAGTTGCAGTTTGGGAGTTAACCACAGGGGGTGCTGAAGGGGTTATGTGTGACCTAATATGTGTTTACAATTGTTGGGGGGTGTGGCTGTAGGTGTGATGTCATCGATTGTGTCCCCCTATAAAAGGGATCACACGATCGATGATGCCGCCACAGTGAAGAACGGGGAAGCTGTGTTTACATACAGCTCTCCCCGTTCTTCAGCTCCGGGGACCGATCGCGGGACTCCAGCGGCGATCGGTCCGCGGGTCCCGTGGTCACGGAGCTTCAGACCAGGGCGCGCGCCCGCGACCCCACGGCTGGGCTTAAAGGGCAACGCACACATTGAGACCAGTCTGCTCGCTGTGCTCAGGCTGAACTGCTGGACACTTACATAGAGCACAAGAAGAAGAAAACTGCACAAACTGGAAGGCTGCCGCTCTCATGTCAGGGCAACTTTCAGTGAGCACTGCCTACCTGGGACACCCGGAGTGGTAATCATCGCAATCCTATTTGGCCGCCAATCGCAAGGGGGGTCTAAGTGTAGGCACAGATTGGACTGTTGGTCATGGAGCCCTGTCATCACTCGCCCCCAGCTTTAATCCACTCGCCAAATGCAAGCAGGCGAGTGGAAATTTTGAGGGCTGCTCTAAACGATACGCTATCATTCTCTGGTTTTGTTGCATTAAATTAACTTGGTATTTTAGTTTACTTAGTTCCTGGTCCTGTTCTTCTATTCTCTTTTCCGTCTCTTCCACCCTTTCCAAGATTCCCCCTATATCCGTTCTTAGTCGATTAATTTCTGTTTTTATAGCATTTTCCAACCTCATTAGCATCTCGTTCATTTCCCCCTTTGTTGGTATTTGCATTTCCGTTCTTTGCTCTTCTGATCTGCTAGGCTCTTGTTCACTTTCTATTGTCGTTTTTCCCCTTGAGGCTCTTGTTCACTTTCTATTGTCGTTTTTCCCTTTGAGTGATGTTCCCCTGTTTTGGTCTCAGTCTTTTTGTCTATTTTCTTAGTAGTCCCTGGGCTTTTTACATTCCCCTCTTGGGTCATATATTGCTTAATTGTGCTAGATCCTGCACTGTTTTTAGGGGTCTTGGGGGCAGCGCCCCTCGTGGTCCTATTCATCTTGTTTTTGTTTGGGGCTCTAATTCACTTCCCCAGTTTGAGGGTTTTTATAGGGGTCTTTGACTATTCACTATTCGCCCGACCTTATTTAGACAAGCAGGTTTGGGTTCTGGGTGTATGGATTTTATCTCGTGATTTTCAAAGTTTTGCAGATACTTCAGCCCCCCAATTTTTGAGGGAGGAGCTATCCTTTACCAAGGTGGTGGTTTACGCCGATATACTAAATTGAAGTATATAGATGTCGAGCCTCGTCATGGGCGTGATCCCCCCTGCATGTGTTTTGGCTCCCGCAAACTATTGCTATGCGAGGTAGGGGTTTTTCAGAGGCGAAGAGTTAGAAAAGAAGGGAGGGGGACTACTCCCCTCATCCTTTGGGCCATTGGCATCGGTTCTCTATTCCCGCAAATGGTTAGAGGATAACAAAAAATTCACCACTCCGGTCTCCGGATATAATACCTCTACAGTCTAGTGTGCTATAGTCCCTTTTGTAGGGTCCGCAGCTATTAAAAATGCGCTGTCCTTCTGGGGTATGGGCCCTCTTCGCCAATCGTTATAGTTTCTAAATGACTCAGGTCAGCATTTACCTATACATTTCATTTATCCCCAGTATTAATGCTGCATCTTGGATGTTTGCATAACAACCTTAATATTATGTGTATATAAATGCTTGCCCTTCAGTCCTGTTTGTCGTACACAGCACTTTACCTCATGTCTTTCGTCTGTGCTCTCAAGTATACCTTCTATTTTACCAGAGGATTCCCATTCCTCCACTCTATAGACAGTCCTTTTTTCAATATAGAAAAGCATTAAAAGTTTTTACCTTGTTCCACGGGGGTACTGCGGGAGGGGGAAGGAGATCAAGGGAGATCCCGCATGAATTCCGCGCATAGGCGCCATTTACCACACCGACTGTCCACCTCGGCATCCCGCACAACGAACCCAGCCGCTGGAGTAGATACCGCTGTTGGAAGCCTCTCCGATGGCTTTGAAGTCTCTCACACTGCGCTCTGACGGGTGTCCTTTCTGGGGCCACGGAGCCACAGTACACAGCTGCTGAGCCCTACTGCCGGACGATGTGCGGACTATAGGCAGCTCTGGAAGGTATGCTCATCGACGGCATCTCAGCCTCTCATGCTGCATTCCGTTCCGGACCAAACACGGGGTAGGGACTGATCCGGGGGGAGGGCCTCTCCGACTGCGGTACGCAGCTGTCCTTTACGGAGCTTCAGAGCACCTCAACCTCCGGCGGCGGCGATACGATCAGGCCCCTCCCTCACTGGACATCTGTCACATCCTCATGCTCCCAGCCCTCTGACTCTGAGAAGGTACTAATAATTATAAGCGTTTTGGGGACGCTGTAGAAAAGTGTACACGACAGTCCTTTTGGCAAGGAGCTGAAATGGTTAAATGAGGATTATATTTTGGTGACCCAACCTACTTTCGCTTTTCTTTCTGTTGCATAGAGGTAATAAGATTATTTGTTGTGTGGCTACACTGACTGTAAGGTGGGACAGTCAAAGTGGTCTCCAGTCCAAATATCGTGAGAGTGATAAGTACTTTTGTATGTATGTTTATAAATATTGTTGCTGTGGTGCAGATGGGAAAATGGGGTTTTAGCTATGCTATACAAGCCAAGGTTTTTAGGAAGGAAAAGTTGTTGGTATAGGGAATTCTCTTCCATCTGCTCAGAGAAAAATGCTTACATGTTACGTGTTTGTTGTTGTCTTGGAATTCCAATTTGGAGTATAAGTTGTTTTTTTTTTCTGAATGCAAACGGATTGTTGAGTAATTGATATATATGTCCTTTGATCCTGCCAAATAGGAGAGCATTGCTAAAGTGGGCAGTTGAGAGGGACAGAGTAGGGTACTCATCAGTGTGTGGTGCTTTATTTGAGCAATTCCTCCTATCCAAAGTATTGTTTAGCACAATACACAGACGTATATGTCTGCTTGCATAAATCTCCTATTTCACTTCAAGTGAAAGAGGTGATCAAACCACCGACCATACCTTCGCCAACGCTTTTGCGCAAAGCATACTGCTATATTTGCATTCCATATGCAGCGAGTCCGAGAGACTTGCTGAGGTGGAGAGTGAATTTTAAAGAAGGATTTAATTCAGAAAAGTTATAAAAAATACATGTTTATTGTTAAAATGTTGCAACTATTGTCAGTCTATTCATGAAATGTGTTGGGCACATACTCCCATGCCCAATATATAATTAATTGGAAACATTAAAAAAAGGGAATGTGACATCACTAATAAATTACATTTCCTGACATGCTCCATGGCAGCATACGTGTGGGTTGGCCCCGCCTCCATAACTACCCAATAGGACCCCTCCCTATAAATTTCAACTGTGGGCTCTCAGCCGCGTTCCTTTTTTGTCCTTTTTTGTCCTCCTCCGTAGGACCATGTGTTTTGGTTCTCCTACCTGAAGACGATTGTTCCTACGATCAAGATCGGCTGATGATATGGTGTCTCATCCCTCCGATAAGCCTTGACTGTTAAGCAGGGTATGGAGTGAATTGCGGAGTAGCGCTGAAGAGCTGGATTATGTCTTCCACTGGAGAGACGAGCGCGCACAGGCCTGAATACCTAGCAATGTGCAGGTGGCCATTATCTGCTGAAAGCCCGTTGTGTGTATGGATGCGGTGTCCCTGGCTGAATCGATCGTAGGTGGTGGTAAATGGTATCACCTTCATGGCAGCAGTGTTCAACTCCTGGAACACAGGGACCTAGTAATTGCCACTCTCCAAGAATTCGGATGGCTATTGAATTTGGAGAAGAGTCATCTTGTTCTAACACAATCTCTGGTATTTCTAGGTGCCCTCTTCAACACAATAGAAGGCACCATTTCATTGCCCGAAGAGAAAATTTGCAAAAATCCGGGACAGGATACGCGCAACACTTGCTGCTCCTCACCTATCTGCTCTTCAATGTTTTGTAGGTGACTGGCACCATGACACACTCACCCATTCCAAAAGGGTTTCTCCAGCAATGGGACTTCCCCAGCAAGAGTCAACGCATCATGCTCACTAAACCCATGAGAAAGTCTCTTCTGTGGTGGCTTCAGTGGAGGAATCTCTGCAACTGTCATTCGATCCGTCCCATCACTTGGGTTACAATAACCTCAGATGCCAGCAATCAGGGCTGGGGCGCTCATTGCCTGACAGAATAGCCCATAGCAGGTGGAGCACACCTTCTCAAGGAACTGTATCCAACATACTGGAGCTGCGAGCTGCTTTTCAGGCGCTCATATCCTTCCGCCATCTATTAATGGATTCCTCTGTGATGCTCAGGCTGGACAACACAACCGCTGTTGCTTACATAAGGAAGCAGGGTGGAACCTGCAGCTGGTCCTTACTCTGAGAGGTGGAGCCAATTATGAATTGGGCCCAGAAGAACCTAGCCAACATCTCGGCAGTGTACATTCCGGGGGTCCAGAATGTTCAAGCGGACTTTCTATCACAAATCCAATTGAACAACAACGAATAGTCTCTGCACATAGAAGTGTTCAATTGGCTTCTAACACTATGAGTGTCCCCAGAAGTGGATCTGTTTGCTTCCCCATACAACCTCAAGTTGATCAAGTATTATTCGAGGTTCCGGGAATCCCAAGCCTATGGGATAGACGCTCTCACAGATCGATAGAAATTCAGCATAGCATATGCCTTTCCACCAATACCTGTAATTCTTCACTTTCTTCGCCGATTCAGATCAGAGGATGTAGAAATCCTAGCAGTGATTCCATTTTGGCCCAACAGGCCATGGTTTTCCCTCCTAACGCTTCTCAGTTACTGTGACTCGATCCCTCTTCCTCTCAGACCGGATCTCCTCTCTCAGGGCACAACGTTGCACCCATGTTCAGCTCATCTGCACCTCAGGGTGTGGTTCTTGAGAGGGGAAGGCTTGAAGCATTAGGATGTCCAGAAGAAGCCATTTCAACTCTTAACGCTAGAAGAAATAGTACTAACAACGTTTACAAGCGTATCTGGTCAAAATTTACAGATCATATGTCTTCCAGAGCTAACCCTTGCAGTTCCCCAGAGGTCCAAGATATACTCAGTTTTTTTTTTTACAAACAGGTTTGGACTTACCTTTAGCAATCAGTTCACTCCGAGTGCAAATCTCAGCCACCTCTGCATTTACTGGAATCTCTTGGGCCAATCATCCCTTGGTTCGCCAGTTCTTCAAAGGTGCCATTAGGCTTAGACCCCAGAGAAAACCAAGGTTCCCCAAATGGGATCTGCCTTTTGTCCTGGGCTATCTTACCACGATCAGCTCTGATCCGGATAAACCACTATCAGCTAAGGATCTTACTCTCAAGACCGTCTTTCTAGTAGCGGTCACTTCAGCTAAAAGAGTCTCTGACATCAGAAATCTGGGTTCAAAAGAACCATTCTTGACCTTCTTTCCAGATAGAGCAGTATTAATTCATTCCTATGCTGGGCTCAAATCCTAAAGTTACATCAATTATTCATGAAAATCAGGAAATTGTACTGCCCACTTATGGGTTATCTGAAGATCAAAGTATTCATCCCATTGATGTGGGGCACACATTAATTCAATATCTGGAAATGATAGAATCTTTCAAACTGATTTTCTTTTCATTTTTCTTAATTGAAAGAACAAAGTAAAACGGGCCCCAATCAGATCCATTGCAGCTTGGATAGTTCAGACCATCCAGAGGGCATACAAAGCCAAGGGCTTGGCTCCTCCAGAGGCAGTGTCTGCGCACTCAACCTGGAGCATTTGGACTTCTGGGGCAGCCTCACGTCATGTCGCACCTGAAGTTATACGCAGAGTGGCTTCGTGGTCATCTATTAATACGTTTTGTTTCCCACTATTGTGTTGAACCGGCTGCTTTAGCCTCACTGAATTTTAATTTACAAGTGCTGTCAGTTGACAGTGTTGACAAATGTTGACAGTTGACAAATTAATTTATTTTCTTGCCTCAGTATTTTGCCCGCCCGGGGGTGTTTTGGCGAGTTATTTCCCACATGTATGCTACCATGGAGCATGTCAGGAAAACTGAAAATTTATTATCAAATACTTACCATAATTTTCCTTTCCTGATAGGCTCCATGGCAGCAGGAGTCCCACCCAATGCTTGGAGTAGGCTAGTTACGGAACACGGCTGAAAGCCCACAGCTGAAAATTATAGGGAGGGGTCCTATTGGGTAGTTATGGAGGCGGGGCCAACCCACACGTATGCTACCATGGAGCCTATCAGGAAAGGAAAATTATGGTAAGTATTTGATAATACATTTTCCGTTGTATACGCTGATACCAAATGTTTTTTTTTTTTTTTGAGGAATCTGATCAGATACACATTTTTTAGAGTAGCATTTCAATTTATACATGGGGTATTTTGATTATTTCAGTTAGGCTCTGTGACTTTGCAATGCGATTTTTGATGCAATGTCATGCAACCGTGTGAGAACAAGTCGCACCGAAGTAGGAACAAAGTAGTGCAAGAACCTTTTTGAGTTGCACAGATAAAAACAGGGACCATTAAAATACATGGGTTTTGACTTGTCATGCGACTTCACATGTGGAAATAGAGCTTTAGAGCCTTGGAGTCTAACTTTGGGGATGGTTTTAATTGTGTAATTGCCTATCCTTACGTTATTGAAGTTAAAAGGTGTTGTTTTCTTTTCAGTATCAACAAATATGCTCTTGTTCGGATTGATACAATTGCCCTGGGCTCCGCGGTGTTCAGTAAATGGCATTATAGTTTTGTTGATGTTGAGAAAAAAAAGGGAACTTTTGCATTGTATAAGTACATTGCCTTTTACAAGACAAGGGAATGGTTATTTGTGCAAATGGTTTTAATTGTGTTTAGTCTGTATTAACAATGATTGGGAATTTTAAAATGTTTGATTTTATCTCTTTTTTTGGTTAAGTACAATTTCAGGGCTGGGTTCACACATATGCGGTGCAAATTTGAGCTCTGTTTTCACAGCTAATTGACACGGTAGTTGGATCAGCGTTTTCATGTCAGTTTTTGATCAGGTCAGGATTGCATCAGTATCAGGTCAGGATTTTATACTGTTCACAAATGAATGACATGTGCGATTCAGAAGCGTTCCCATAGAAGTTAATGGACCTGTATTCGCACGTAAGCCGTACCGCACTGCCTAGAAAACGTGCAATTTTTTGGGCAGCGTGGAGTGCGAATGCAACGCAGGTGTGTGAACCAGCCTCATTCAAGGAAGTTACGTATTCCAGGCACTACGCCAGAGAAATTGTGGTTGGTAGAAAAAAAAAGAAGTAACTGAAGGTTTGTGTAATATTATGCACTAGGGAAACATATGAGAGATATGGAAAAAATGAATAAATAAATAAAAATAAAACCAAGGGTAAAGGTGTTTAAAAGCCGTTCAAAGGGCAAATATGGAAAACATTTCTAAATGAAGAATGAATGGAGTGGCCAAATGGATGTGAACAAAAGGAGAAAGTGGTTGTATTGTGTTTAATGAGTGCACAAGGTATTATTTGATTACTAAAGTATCTTAAGTGTTTGTTTAAAATGTACACACTGAGTTGTCTCATATTGTGTTTTCTTTTTCTGGGAGTATAGATTTTTAGGCCCATGTTCCTGATAGTATATATTTCCCTAAAAGTTTGGGTTAAGTAAGGCTTAATGTACACAGACATTGTTCAAACCTCTCCTGAACAATTTAAATTGACAGCTAGAAACCGGCGTCTATATACCGCTGTAGGAGAGGTATATTCACCGCTCCTACAGAGCCTCAAAGATACGGCTGGCAGGACTTTTTTTACCGTCCTGCCAGCACAACGCTCCAGTGGGTTTGTCTGGACTCAAATGATGGATAAGTATCTGCCTGCATTTCTCAGCATTGAGGACACCAGTGATCCTGACCAAATCTCCAACTCCATTTGTAGAAATGCAGCCCTAAACATACAAGGAACCTCCATCATGCTTCACTGTTGCCTTCAGACATTTATTATTGTACCATTCTGCAGCCCTTTGGTGAACAAACTGCCTCCTGCTACAGTAAGGTGACCAGATTTTTAAATGAAATCTGGGGACATATTATTATTTTTTTTTACTAGTAATAGTGGCAATCAGCGACTTATAGCAGGACTGTGATATTGCAGCAGACAAATCGGACATGATTGTGGAAACCAGTGACACTAATACAGTGAACAGTGCTAAAAATATGTACAGAGAGACAGACACCCCTAAAGCACACCTGTGTTGAAGCCTTAAAGGCACTGGTAGTCCCACGATCGGATCCACTTCCCCTCTGTTCCTGCTGCTGGACACTGTCAGCTGAGCTCAGCTGTTTCTCTCTGCCTGACGCCACCGCCAACCCGCCTCTCAAGTCTCACTCCCTGGGTGGGCCCCCAGCTACTACTGGGTGGGGAGCAGAGAAAGATCATTATTCCCCATCTATGAGGCGCAACTCATGCAAAGGTATGGACCAGGGAACAGCCGTCGTATTTTACGTTGTTTACGTAGTAGTACGTGAATATGGATGAGCGTAGGTTACGTTCACGTCGTAGGCAGTGATTCGACGTATCTTAGGGAGTATTTTCGCCGTGATTCGGAGCATGCGCACTGGGATGCGTCCACGGGACGGCACATGCGCCGTTCGTTCGGCCCATCATTTGCATGGGGTCACGCTTCATTTAAATGGATCACGCCCACTTTCACCTACTTTGAATTAGGCTAGCTTACGCCTACTAATTTACGTTACGCCGGCGCAACATTGGGAGCAAGTGCTTTGTGAATACTGTGCTCGCCGCTCTGCGCTACGTTGGCGTAGCGTATATTCGATACGCTACGCCGGTATAACTATGCGCCGCTGTATGTGAATCCGGGCCCTTGTGTCTTGTTGCTGTGCTCAGTCTTGCCATGGTGCATGCCTTGTGACATGAAATTGTCTTTCACAACCTCATCTTAGTAGAGTTTGGCTGTTCCTCATCCAGTTTTAAGCCTCCTCACAGCTTTTTCTGTTTCAAGTAATGACTGTGTTTTAACCAACATTTTAAATTGATGATAAATCAATGTATTTTTCTGGATCTTATGTATTTTTCTGGATCTTGTGATTTTCCTTAAAGTGGTAGTAAACCCTCCCTCATCAATAGGATATTCACAATATTATGAAAGACAAGGTATTTAGCAATCGATTGATCACGTTGTATATAAGTAATTGTTGTATCTTACTGCATATATTCTTTATCTTGTAAAAGTTTTTTCTGCATGTTAGCTGGCACCATCTCCACTGTGGTCTTCCGCATCTGAAACTATCTTTATTTCCGCCCACAGTACATCCTCATCTCGATAATCCCGCGCATGCACCTTAGTAACAAGCCGTTGTTCAGTATTGGTCCCCCCTGCTCTGTGCTGGCCAGCGCTGTTCTATCAAAAATGTCCAACCCCAAAAAAATCTCTGCTCAATAATACACCTGCCCATTTCCGCCTCTTGCTGAATTGCTGTGTGCGCGGCCAATCGAGATGATAGGACACTGTCTGTCTCTCCTCCACCCTGTGACGTACAAGTCTCATGGTACTACCATGTGTTGCTGTGAGCGCGGCCAATCGAGATGATAGGACACCGTCTGTCTCCTCCACCCTGTGACGTACAAGTCACATGGTAGTACCATGTGACTTGTACGTCACAGGGTGGAGGAGAGACAGACGGTGTCCTATCATCTCGATTGACCGCGTACACAGCAATTCAGCAAGAGGCGGAAATGGGCGGGTGTATTATTGAGGAGAGATTTTTTGTTGGGTTGGACATTTCGATAGAACAGCGCTGGTTCCATTCTGAGGAAGCATCGCGGGATGTCAGGGCTGACGTCTAAAACAGGAAATGACGCACCCCCGACAGACACTGATTTTTTTTGGCTGGGTCTCGGCTTGCCGGAATGAAAGAGGATACGGCGCATGCGCGTTAGACGTCATGACTCGGCTAAATATCGATAACTGGGACAGGAGGCAGGTAGAGTAAAAATTAACAATGGCAATTAATTTTAATTAACTAAATACAAAATTAAATGCAAAGTCAAAATTTTGGGTATACAACTACTTTAAGTGTTCAGCTTGCATTTATTTGGGGAGGGGATCTATTTATTCATTTATTTATTTTGACACATATTTTTGTGCTGATTGCACCTTTCGCTATTTGGATAAATAGAACCTGCTTGGTATAATTGGGGTATCATACAGGTGCTGCAGTCTTGTATATTATAGTAAGACAGTATAACCATTTGTATTGTACATTGTCGAGGTCAGTATTATCTTTATTATATAAGGACTACACTCATTTGAAAAAGCATTATGTTTATAATACTTTGGGAAATGGGAACAAATAATCCCATGAGAAGAGATTGTTCTTCATGTAGACCACAAACATGTGTTTACAGGCGGTGTGCTGAAAACTGTTATTAGATTTACTACAATATTAATAAAATCATGAATGCAGCGGTTTGTAAATTAAAGCTACCCACTTACCAGTGGTTGGGAGTTACTATGTCCAACTTCTGAGACTTTAAAGAAACATTTGCTGTGTGCCTGGAATTCATTTACCATTTAGCAGCACTTATGCTGTCTGTTTTTTAATTATCACCTGTTTTTTGTAAAAGACATCTCCTTCACAACTGCTGTCATTGTGGCATTTGCAAATCTCTGTAAAGATGGTTACATTAAATATTTGTAGTTTTAAAACACTGATGGTTTCCATTTATTTTAAAGGAGTCCAGAAATAATTCACAATTACAGCATTATACAGACTACGGCCCGGATTCACATACATCGGCGCATATTTATGCGGGCGTAGCGTATCTAATATACGCTACACCGACGCAGCGCACAGATGCAAGCACTGGATTCACAAAGCACTCGCTCCCACTCACTCTTAAAGATACGCTGGGTTTCCTCGGCGTAAGCCAGCGTAGGTGGAAGTGGGCGTGAGCCATGCTATTGAGGCGTGACTCCATGCAAATGATGGATTGAGCGTCATAAAGTCAAGAAATAACGTACGGCGCATGCGCCGTCCCGTGGACGCATCCCAGTGCGCATGCGCAGAATCACGTCGGAAATACTATCTACGATACGCCGGATCACTGCCTACGACGTGAACGTAACCTACGCCCAGCCCTATTCACGTACTACGTAAACGATGTAAAATACAACGGCTCTGTTCCCTGGTCCATACCTTTGCATGAGTAATACCTCCTATATGTGGAATAACTTTACGCCGGACGTACGCCTTACGCAAACCGTGTATATTATGCGCCAGGCGCAACTACGTTTGTGAATCGGCGTATCTCCCTCATTTGCATATGTGCATAGAAAATCAATGGGAGCGGCAAATGCGCCCAGCGTAAATATGCGCCCACGATACAACGGCGTAGAAAAGTTACGTCGGTCGGATGAAGCCTATTTTCAGGCGTATCTCAGATTGTGGGCACGGCGCATAGATACGACGGCGCATAGATAGACTTACGTGGCGTATCTCGAGATACGTCAGCGTAAGTGCTTTGTGAATCCGGGCCTACATATTAATATATGTGTATATATACATATATAAAAGGAGAGAGAGAGAGGTAAATGTAAGGGTTACTTAAGCATATACTCGTACTAGAAATGTGTTTGTCCACATGGGGATGCACAGGTATTCCAAAAATCTCCATGCAGGCAATCCCATTCATGTCAAATGGGGCACAGAAGCTGTGTAGACACAGCCAATGCTCCAAACTGCACATCCGTGCGGGCGCATGTTTCTAAACGCACACGGTCTGCATTCGAGGACATCCACCCACAAGGCTGTCAAATTGGGAGCAGCGACTGTGTCTGTGCAACTGCTGTGTCTCCATTCACATGAATGGAACTGCCTGAATTTGTGCATCCTCCTGCGTGCAAACATGACCCTTACACCCTTCACCAAACATTCACTGTGGAGAAATCTTTCTGTAAGAAAGCACAAAAGATCAATGTAAGCAGACTAAGCTATCAAATTTATTTTTTTATATTTATTACAATACAATTACAGTATATAAACAGTAAAAAAGGGAGGACAGACCTTATTGGCCCCATAAAGAATGAGGAAGGAAATCTGGTTACAAAAGATGGGGAGATGGCGAAGGTATTGCATTTATTCTTCTCCTCAGTCTTCACAAGGGAATCGGGGGGCTTCAGCAACCAAAACTGCAATGTTTATCCTCATGACACATCTCAGGAAGCACCCTCATGGCCAACAGAGGACAGAATTAGAAATAGACTTGGAAAACGTAACATTAATAAGTCAATGGGACCAGATAGATTGCACCCGAGGGTCCTTAGGGACCTCAGTCAAGAAATTGCCAGACCATTGTTCCTAATTGTTACTGACAGTCTACTGACTGGAATGGTACCAGCTGATTGGAGAAAAGCCAATGTAGCACCAATATTTTAAAAATGGCCACAATACATGCCTGGGCGTTACAGAGCAGTAAGCCTGACATCAATAATATTCAAGCTCTTGGAGGGGATGATACGGGACTATATACAAGATTTTAGTAATGAAAACATTATCATTGGCAGTAATCAACTTGGATTCATGAAGAATCATTTTTGCCAAACCAATCTATTAACCTTCTATGAGGAGATGAGCTGCCATCTAGATAAAGGAAGGCCCATAGACGTAGTGTATCTGGATTTTGCAAAAGCATTCGATACAGTTTCCCATAAACCTTTACTGTACAAAGTAAGGTCCGTTGGCATTGACCATAGGGTGAGTACATGGATAGAAAACTGGCTACAAGGATGAGTTCAGAGGGTGGTAATAAATGGGGAGTACTCGGAATGGCCAGGGGTGAAAAGTGGGGTCCCCCAGGGTTCTGTGCAGAGACCAATCCTATTGGTCTCTGCACAGAACCCTGTTCATAAATGACTTAGAGGATGGGGTAAACAGTTCAATCTCTGTCTTTGTGGGCCCTACTAAGCTAAGCAGAGCAATAACTTCTCTGCGGGATGTGGAAACCTTGCAAGAAGATCTGAACAAATTAATGGAGTGGGCAACTACATGACAAATGAGGTTTAATGTGGAAAAAATAAAAATAATGCATTTGGGTGGCAAAAATATGAATGCAATCTACTCACTAGTGATTAAGCACTAATTTATAGTGCGAAACACGTCAGCTGTTTTACTCCCGTGTTGTGTGCTGTGACTTGTAGTGCATTTTTCCTTTTTTTTTAAACAAAGACAACCATCAAGGTTTTTTGGAGTGCAGCTGTCCATATTTTCTTTTTCCATTTGTTGCCTTGTGCATTGCCAGCACCCTTGATCTCCTGAGACCATACTGATCATCCTAACACAATTCACCTGGAGCGGTAACTTTCTTTCTACTCACTAGGGGGAGAACCTCTGGGGGAATCAATGATGGAAAAGGACCTGGGGTCCTAGTAGATGATAGGCTAAGCAATGGTATGCAATGCCAAGCTGCTGCTAACAAAGCAAACAGAATATTGGCATGCAAAGGGGATTTATGAGATAAAGTGATAATTCTCCCACTCTACAAGACTCAGGTCTGGCCTCACCTGGAGTATGCTGTCCAGTTCTGGGCCCCTGTCCACAGGAAGGATGTACTGGAAATGGAGCAAGTACAGAGAAGGGCAACAAAGCTAATAAAGGGACTGGAGGACATTAGTTATGAAGAAAGGTTACGAGCACACTAAGATAATTGCATAAAAGTTCCAAAATTGTCTGTAACAATAGAGTGTATATTTATATATGGTGAATTAAATTGAATATGCTTTTTCCCCTGCAGACATTACCAATGATATCTAACTAAAGGTTTAATATGTTATCCCGCGCTACCTCACAACAACATTTATGTATATTTTGGTAATGATACCTGACTAGTAGACAATAATCTGTGTTTTACGGAATTCAACTGTACACCAATACGGCCCAAGAACAGAAAAATTATCAAACCCCCAAAAAAATGGATTATGGAATTGTGAGGAGAATATTTAGGTTACAAAAAAAATATTACAATTGGCTTACTACTTTAAGCAAGAAGAATAAATAACCAGAAAATATATTATACTTACCCTCCAAGTATCTTGTAATCTTTTAGACAGAGAATGACCAGACATAAAAATGGCTGCCGATTAATGGGCCGAGTTAGCCTTCCCCAAAATGGCTCCTAGCTACACTGAAGCTGTGTGTCCTAGCTTCAGTGAGGTATCAGATGATATTATGGTGACAAGTCCCTTTAGATCAGTGGTTCTCAACCTGGGGGTCGGGACCCCCTTGGGGGTCAAATGAGGATTTGCCAGGGGTCTCCAAAACCTGGGCTGTTTCTGAAGCCTGCGGCCTCCCACTCAGCCTCTTCACAGCCGCCCATTCAGTTCACGGCATAGCTGGGAGGCAGAGACTAGAGGTCAGCTGACTGGTGAGGAATGTGAAGTGGGAGGGGCTGGAGGAGACCCTATCTGCTTATTTCAGCATAGGTGTCACTGCTACGAGAAACCACAAAGTCGGAGACACAGTGAGTAACACTACCTGTGATTAGAGTTGCCTTTAAAAGTCCCCACTACAGTTCTCAGATCAACAGATGACCTTAATCAAGAGCACCTAAGTTGGCTGATCCCAACTCCCCAGCAGCACTGCTACTGATCCCAACTCCCCACCAGCACTACCACTGATCCCAACTCCCCACCAGCACTGCCACTGATCCCATACACCCCACCAGGGAGTAAGAGAAGGAATAAAAATAGAGAATATATGGAAGGGAGAGCAAAAAAGGGGGAGGAACAAAGAAAAAGGGAGAGAAAGAATAAGAGAAAGAACAAGAAAGACGTCTAGAGAGGGATGGGGATAACAAACAAGAAATTAGGATAGAGAGAGATAAAAGTGAAAGAAAGGAGAACAAAGAGAAAGAGTGGTACATCCTAAAATGTACTATAAGGGGTTTTAATATTGTATGAGTGGAAGGGACTCGGGGAGCGCTAAATGTCCGTGGGTTAGGGGCGCAAATTACTTGTCTTGCCTTGGGTGCCAAAAACCCACGATAGGAAAATAATTTTACCGTTAAGGGTCCCCACAACTTGGGAAATTTTATCAAGGGGTCACGGCACTAGACAGGTTGAGAACCACTGCTTTAGATGATCTTTTGATGTTTAATGTTCCATCCCCGAATTTCACCAAAAGAAATAATGGAAACCCAGATGATTCGTTCCACAACCATTTATTCATAAACCATTCAGTTTACAGTGCATATAAAAAGATTATAGCGATGTGATAGGTTGTGTAACCATAAAATGTCCATTCACCAATTTTTCTTGTCTCTTCTTATCTTGAATGCATTTATCCTAGAACAAGTTGTCCCCCACATGATACATACGGTCACACAAATGTTGTCAGAAATTCCGAACGTCAAGAACGAGGTCACGTATAACACTACGAAGAGCTGAGAAAAATTAAGTTCAATGATTCCGAGCATGTGTCGAATTGATTCTGAGCATGCGTAGGATTTTTGTGCGTCGGAATTGCATACAGACAATCGGAATTTCCGACAAGATATTTTGTTGTCGGAAAAATTGAGAACCAGCTCTCAAACATTTGTTGTCGGAAATTCCGACAGCAAATGTCTGATGGAACCTAAACCGACCAAAAGCTCACATCGAACATTTGTTGTTGGAAATTCCGACCATGTGTACGCAACATAAGGGGTAATGCAGCATTCTTAGTCCCGGTCTGCATTATGATTACCCTGGACCTCTAGTCTGTTTCATGTGTGGATTTTTATTTTATTACGGCTACCTCAGCAAGAAGCTGGAAGGCTGAAGAAAGTCAATCAATTAACATGATTAAATTGGTTTACCTGCTGAAGTAAAAAGAAACTCTATCCTTCCAAATGTATGTATTTATTCACTGCTGACTGAATCCTTTCATACAACTCTGTTTTTTATTATATTGCATTGTAGCTTTTACCAGTCTAGGGTGTGTGTGGATATATAGGCCCAAAAAATCAATACACGAGTGGTACAGAAAGTACTCGCAAAATGTAGCAAAAATAATCCTATACAGGTTAATAATCTTTATTGTTTAAAGACAAAAAACAAATGTTAATAGATATGTTATGCTATCACTTGGTAACAAATGTAGTAAAGTAGCTCTTGCCATTAGGCAAATCACAGGTTCACTTTCAATTATAGAATCATTTAGATATAAAAAAAATTACTTTCAGAATTACAACAGTGTACAATGGGAAACCATGGATTTTAATGATACAAAACTATAAAAAAAACAGCGTGCTTCTCAAGCTGTTCCAAAACTTCAAATATAAAATATGTATTTTGACCGCATCACTTCTAGGAAACGGCACAATCTGCAACATACGGTAATCTTACATCAGACATTCAATTATACTGCCAAATACGTCTTTTACATCTGACTATTTAAGAAATGCAATTTGGTCCATTGTTGACGTGAAATTTATGTTGGAAAGGCAGTAAGTGTTTCATTCATCATCTCCTGTCACACTTACAGAATACACTGAGGCAGCTAATGTACTAAAGTTTACAATAGGTGAAAGGGTGACATGTTAGAAAATGGTGCATTCAGAGTCATGTTGGCATCATTTTCTAACAATATGTCTCCCTTATTTATATATTTAAAATTGTAATAATAAACACAGCTTGAACATCAAAACAGATGACTTACCCAAATTTGGCAACTTTGGAGTGGGCGGATAGAATAGAAATGAAGGATATTTTGGCAGTCATAAAATTTGACAAGTTCAATAGTTTATGTGGAAACTAGCTGTAATACATTGGTTTAAGGTTTCAGGGGTAGGTGTAGCAAACAATCCCAGTCCTAGCCTTATACCTGAGTACCATGCAAGTTAAATTCTCTGAAGAAATTGGTACCAGACACTTTAGGTACCTTTTGATGTGATTATTGGGAGAAAAGATAAAGTAGTCAAGGTAACACTCAAAATGGAATGTAGAATAACCCCAATCGGGAATGGTTTATCAACAGATGTGTAAAGCAGCACAGTTATAAAGCAGAATCCAGGAAGGTCCACTTGTCTGGCAGCCAAAATGCTGGAAGACCAAGCATTATCTAAATGGAAACTTGTCCATAAAGAAATATAGGGGCTGCCATTGCTGAAATACCTTTGAAATTCAAGTTGCCTCACTTTAAAGTGATTGTAAATGTAATAGTAAAAAAAATAACAAACAGGTTTATACTTATCTGCTCAGTTGAATGGAATTGCAAAGAGCGGCCCGAACCCCTTCTTGGGTACCCCACCTGTGCTTCTGGTTTCTTCCCCCATGAGTGTCCCCAAAGAAAGCCATTTTCTAATAGGGCACTCATGTGGGCTCTCTTTTGAGCCTCCCTGTCTGCATCTATTGACACAGACAGTACTACAAGTTCTGTTGGACAGATTGCTATCCCAATTTGCCTGCAAAAATGGAAATACACTTTAAAAATTAGTCCACTTTTCTTTTTGCCCCTTTAAGGCAACACATTACCAATGTCCAAATTGGGCTGCCAGTAGTATGCATGGGTCAAGCAAAGCACGGCAGGAAATTTGTGGACGACGCATGCGCATTTCATTTGGCGCGGGGACACGCTTCATTTAAATGAAACCCGCCCAATTTGAAATCTGCCGCCAGAAATACACTACGCCGCCGTAACTTACGGCGCAAACTCGTTGTGGATTCGAAATTCCGCCAGGTAAGGTACGGCGGCATAGCGTATCTCTGATACGCGGCGCAAGTGCAATTGTATGTGGATCTGGCCCTTAGTCTTTATTACTAACCATCTTGTATGCTAAATTGTGTTATTACCATCATTAAGCCATTGCTTTGCTTACTTCATACTAACTATATCAGGTGACAATATATTACGTTTGCATTTACTAACTGGTTCAGTGCCTGTTCTATTTATTTATTTATATAGTACTGCTGGGAACTAAGTAATAATTTCAGTGATTTTCTGTGATATTATGTGCTTTGTACACTCAACCTAGTGTGTCAAAGGGGCTAAAGTTTTTAAAAAGGTTGAGGCAAAGAACAGAGGATCCATTTTAACAATTGGCTCCTACTGGAGTAGTACTACACATGGCAACATAATTTCCTGCTGGTTATAAAAAAAACTTTTTTTAATACATTTATAGAAGTGAAAGCAATTAACCCTCTTGTATTCAATTGTACTGTCTCCCATTACAGTGATACCTCGGTTCACGAACTTAATTCGTGAACTGACTCTGGTCGCGAACCGAATTGGTCGCGAACCGAGGCACATTTTCCCATAGGGTTCAATGTAAATCCAGTTAATCCGTGCTGACCTTTTTTTGGGGGTTTTTGAAGCACAAAAATATGAAACAAATTACAATACACATTAGTACAGTATAGTAATGTATAAAGAGAGGACACTAACCTTGCTTGAGATGACTTCTGGCATGGAGGAAGGCAGGTGGGAGGCAGTTATTGTTTGGAGGGAGAGTCCCCCTCCATAAGGACATCAGGGGGATCTCCTTCAGTGAACTGTACAATACAGCAAGGACAGTACTGTAGTACAGTACAGTACTGTATGTGCTAAAAAGCACACCAAAAATAAAAAAAATCACTTAAAATGTTTGCAGAGTACTCACAGTACTTCTTTCTGTGTGTCTTCTCTCCA
Source organism: Rana temporaria (assembly GCF_905171775.1). Classification (NCBI taxonomy): domain Eukaryota; kingdom Metazoa; phylum Chordata; class Amphibia; order Anura; family Ranidae; genus Rana; species Rana temporaria. The sequence continues at coordinate 58,103,221 of NC_053491.1, forward strand.
CGGTCTTCCTACAGAAAGTCACGACCATGTGACAGCCTGGAAATAGCATTAAAATGGCCGCGGCTCCTGTTCGTGAACCGAGGCGGAGTTCGTGAACCGGAGCATATTTTTATGAACTTTCCTGTTCGTGAACCGAGTTGTTCGTGAACAGAAGCGTTCGTGAACCGAGGTATCACTGTATTTAAAAATAAAAATTTGATAAAAGACACTTTACAGGGCATAATGACCTTTTTAATTAGGCAACCCAACTATATTCCTCCTTTTTTTATTTTATTTTTTTGTCCTAAAGATGATCTATAGACAACCAAGTACTGTACAATCCAAGATGTAAACTTTGAGTGTTATATTTTATACACACTTTTGAAAACAGAGAACGTTAATTGCTTACATTCTATACTTTCCTTCTTTAAAACACTTGTTCATACATTTCTTATCTAGATAACTTGTCATGTCTTTTACATAAAATTACCCTTATTTTATATAATTTTGAATGCATTTAAATTTAGCATGTAGTCATTACAATGCCAGTATAAACATATGAATTTCATACTGTACAGGAAAAATAACATACAGACTTTCGAAGTATGTCGACAAATACCTTTCTACCTAGTGTTATGAGGTAAATTAAGAACATTTGGAGTCTGCTCTGGAAAATCATGCATATAATATTATTAAGATATACTATCATATTACATTTTAAAAATGTTCTCTACGCACCCTCACTTTTCCTACGCTTACATTTTCCACCCAAAAGCTCTCTGGTGCTCACCTAGTAGAGGGCAGTCTAGCTGTAGGTGGCACTGGAACAGCTTAATTTAAAGGCAGGAGGTGGTTTTGATGCAAAGCTAAATATCTTTAGCTAGATTCAGCAAGATGGCCGCAACTTTGCGGCGGCGTAGCTTAGCGTGTTTATGCTACGCCGCCGTTAGCGAGGCAAGTACTTGATTCTCAAAGTACTTGCCTGCTAAGTTACGGCGGCGTAGTCTAAAGCAGGCGGGCGTAAGGGCGCCTAATTCAAATGTGTCTGAGGGGGCATGTTTTATGTTAATGGGGCTTAACGGCGCAAGCCGTCATATCTTAGATATGTTTAAGCGTATCTCTGTTTGAGAATACACTTAAACATAAGTCGGCGTAGATTCTGAGTTAGGTCGGCTTATCTACTGATAAGCCGGCCTAACTCTTTCTGAATCTACCTACTAGTGCTGAGAAATCCATATATTAGCTAACTTATGCTTACTGGGGAGACTCAGATTCCCCAACAGCACATGATCTCTGGGCTTTAAATCTTGAACCTGTACTCTCACGTCGTAGTTCTTGTTTCGCTGGCCCTGGACATCAGAAGCTGTTTGAGCCTTCTCATATGCAGTTTTTAGATGTTTCCCGAGTCAGTTCACATAACATTTGTCTGATCAGCCAGGCTGCTTTCCTGAATATGAGTACTTGGTTGTATTATTCTCTGTACCGTTGTAGGTATGTACAAGATGTGTCTACTGCAATACTGCCTCTTCTCCACTGTGAAGAGGGTGTGAATAAACCTTTCAGGTTGGACTTCTCCTTGCGGATGACAAGGAGTTGTTCATGATGTCTGAATTACCAACATATCTAATAAGTCTGCTTTCAAAGTAGGCAGTCCATAGTCAAAGGGAGTAAACAGATATCAGAATAAAATTAAATATAGCAAGTAAAGCACCAGCATCCCTAAAATTCAAGAACAATTTTGTGGAGAGATATGGGACTTTTAGAGGTGCAACATAGAAAGAAATTACTCAGTATTGACATAAAAAAATTGAAAATTATTTATTAAGACAAAGGTTGTATAAAAAAAGTAAATGACTGCAGTTTAAATCAATGGGTTGATTGATAATAAAGCAAAAAAATTGTCAAGAGATCTGCGGGAAAATGTAGTTGAACTGTATAAAATAGGAAAGGGATATTAAAAGATATCCAAGAAATTGAGAATGCCACTCAGCAGTGTTCAAACTCTAATCAAGAAATGGAAAATGAGGGGTTCTGTTGAAACCAAACCAACCAACTAAAATTTCAGCCACAACTGCCAGGAAAATTGTTTGGGATGCAAAGAAAAACCCACAAATAACTTTGGGTGACATACAGGACTCTCTGAAAACGTGGTGTGGCTGTTTTAAGATGTACAAAAAGGACGCACTTGAAGAAAGATGGGCTGCATGGTCGAGTCGCCAAAAGAAAGTCATTACTACACAAATGCCATAAAGTATCCCGCTTACAATACAAACAGCACAGAGACAAGCCTCAAACTTTCTGGCACTAAGTCATTTGGAGTGATGCGACCAAAATGTAGCTTTTTGGCCGCAACCATAAACACTACATTTGGAGAGGAGTCAACAAGGCCTATGATGAAAGGTACACCATACCTACTGTGAAACACAGAGGTGGATCGCTGATGTTTTGGGGATGTGTGAGCTACAAAGGCACAGGAAATTTGGTCAAAATTGTTGGCAAGGTGAATGCAGTAGGTTATCAAAAAATACTGGAGAAACATTTGCATTCATCAGCCGGGAAGCTGTGCATGGGACGTACTTAGACATTCCAACATAACAATGATCCAAAACACAAGGCCATGTCAACCTGTCATTGGCTACAGTCAGGGCTCGAGTCCTGCAGGAACGTGTGGGAACGGCGTCCCTGCACTTTTTTCACCGCAGGAACGCCGTTCCCTTTGCAGGACTCAAGCAGCCGAGCCGCCCGAGCCCAGGGCCGATCCTACATGGGGTGCAGTTCACCCAGGCGCCACAGTGGTGGGGGCGCTCAAGTGCCAGAGTGCTCCCCTCCCTCCTCCTCTCCATGTCAGTTTCCTGCCCAAGTCTAGAGGAACAAGCCACAGCACGTGATGGGGAACTAATTAATTGACTGTTGAATGCTGAAGAGTCTGATGGAGTCTGACATGTGCCCTCTGAGAAGTGAGTATAATTGCTCTTCTAAAGCAATGAGCTGACAACCCTTACACCAAGCTAGCAATCTGACGTTTACCTACTATACTGCTGGCCTGGTCAGTGTGGTCATTATGCACTGTATAATTACATTGCCAGATAGGACATCAGCAAGCTTTTTTAGTCTATGGGGCATCTTCTTCTCTTCATTATAATATAATAATAAATCTCAGACAGATTGTAACATGGTTCCCACTAGGATGGTGCTTCATGAAACAAGAGGCAGAGCAGTTTCAGGGCTAATCATGGGTAGTTATGGTAGACCGGGCAAGGAGAAGATTGTCTTGCATATCACCTAGAAATGTTGGCAGATCTTCCATATGTTTTGTGTATAAATTAACATAAGTTTCCTTTTTTTTCTGCTCCTCCTCTCTGAGACTGTCATGATCTTCTCCACCCAGGCAGCATGGCTGCACACTGTCCTCTCCAGCTGCCGCCCAGGTGGGGTTTGTCCTGAGCCGAGGTTTTTTTTTACTAATGGAGGGGGGGTGGTATGTACTAAGTGGGGGGGGTTGTGGGGGGATATGTACTAAGTGGGGGGGTGGTCTGTACTAATGGAGGGGGGTGGTTTGTGGGGGGTCTGTACTAATGCCATTAGTACAGACCACCCCCCCCCACTTAGTACATATCCCCCCCCACAAACCACCCCCCCCACTTATTACATACCATCCCCGCCATTAGTAAAATGCATAGGCGCTCTCAGTGATCCAGGGACACTACTCTGCGGTTTTCTCGCTGGCAGGCTTTTAAGGGCTCTTATTCTTGAACCCACTTTCAGGTGGATTGGAAACCCCAAGCCAATTGTTTGCTATTTAGGGTTACCCCCCTCTATTATCGCTTTTTTGGCTCAACAATATAGCTACTGTTTTTGACCAGCCCTGCGTTCCTTGCTGATCGATCTCTTGCTTACCAGCATATGACTGCCCTGGTAAATGCCATCATAATTCCATCTCTATGATAACACCCCCCTAACTGGTTACTGTTTTTTAAACTACAACCAATGCTAGGGCAAAAAGACCAATTGTTGTCTACTTCCAACGCGGTTAACCATATCGATATGTCTATGCTCCTGAGGAAGCATTGTTTTTAACGCGTAACATGTAGAGCGAGCCCTCCTTTTCCTCTGGACCCGCCGCCTGGTTACACATCGCACAGTTAACTCCTGATCATACTCTTTTTTGAGTCTCTTATGATAGAATTGTATTATGATTGTGATAACCTATGTGGACCAGTTATTGATTTAATTTCTTTGATTTTATATTTGTAACTGATTTTTATGACATTTCTATAAAATAAATTATCTAGTTTCTTATCATGTTTATCGTGTGCCTTCAAAGTCCACAATTATTCTCTAATGGAGGTGAGTGGTTTGTGGGGGGTGGTCTGTATGGGTTCTGTACTAATGGAGGGGGGTGTTTGTCCTGGGGGTGTCTGTACTAATGGAGGGGGAGGTTTGTGGGGGGTGGTCTGTACTAAGGATGGGTGGATGGTTTGTGGGGGTTCTGTACTAATGGAGGGGCTGTTTGTTCTGGGGGTGTCTGTACAAATGGAAGGGGGAGGTTTGTGGGAGTGGTCTGTACTAATGGAGGGGGGGTGGTTTCTACTAATTGAGGGTGTGGTTTGCGGGGGGTGGTCTGTACTAATGGAGGGGGGTGGTTTGTGGGGGGTGGTCTGTACTAATGGAGGGGGGTGGTTTGTGGGATGTGGTCTGTACTAATGAAGGGGGGGTGCTTTGTGGGGGTTCTGTACTAATGGGTTGGTGTACTAATGGAGGGGGGTGTTTGTCCTGGGGGTGTCTGTACAAATGGAAGGGGGAGGTTTGTGGGAGTGGTCTGTACTAATGGAGGGGGGTGGTTTCTACTAATTGAGGGTGTGGTTTATGGGGGGTGATCTGTACTAATGAAGGGGGGTGGTTTGTCCTGGGGTGACTGTACTAATGGAGGGGGAGGTTTGTGGGGGGTGGTCTGTACTAATGGAGGGGGGTGGTTTGTGGGGGTGTCTGTACTAATGGAGGGGGAGGTTTGTGGGGGGGTCTGTACTAATGGTGGGGGGGGTCTGTACTAATGGAAGGGGGGTGGTTTGTGGGGGGTCTGTCCTAATGGAGGTTGGGTGGCTTGTCCTGGGGGGGTCTGTACTAATGGAGGGGGTCTGTACTGAGGAAGGTCTGTACTGAGGGAGGGGTTTGTACTTAGTGGGGAGTCTGCACTGATGGAGGGGGGTCTATACTTAGTGGAGGGGGGTCTGTACTGAGGGGCGACTATAGATGATGGAGGTGGGTGACACCAACCCTAGTAACGCCACTGCAGCCACAGGCTCTTTCCCCCTCCCTCTCCTTGCGATGCTGTACTAGTGAGCAGCACTTGCCAGCACAGCGGCCCACTATGTTTCTTCCCCGCCTTCATATCGGATATTTGGTGGGAGTTCCCACACTTTTTTCCCCAGGACTTCACCCCTGGCTACAGTAGAATAAAGTGAAGGTCCTGGAGTGGCCATCTCAGTCTCCTGACCTCAATATCATCGAGCCACTCTGGGGAGATCTCAAATGTGCAGTTCATGCAAGACAGCCCAAGAATTTACAGGAACTTTTTGACAAGAGGAATGGGCAACTTTACCATCTGAGAGAATAAAGAGCCTCATCCGCAAATACCACAAAAGATTTCAAGCTGTCATTGATGTTAAATGGGGCAATATACGGTGTTAAGAACTGGGGTATGTAAACTTTTGATCAGGGTAATTTGGGTAGTTTCTGTTGCCATTACGATTTAAAAAAAGTAAACATAGTCGATTGATAATAAATGGCTTTGGTCAAAGTCAAAGAAAAGTTTTTGTGTTATCATTCATATTCTCTGAAAAATTGCCAAGAAATTATAAATTCTGTACGCCTATGAGCACAACTGTATTCACACTACCTATAGGTAAGCCTCACCTCTAGGTAAACGTCAGATATGGGAGTTTACTTCCACTTTAAGACATTCTATTGAGCTCTGAATAAGGGATCTCTGTTCTACCCTCACTAACCCCTAATAAGCAACAATAAAATATCTCTTAAAAATATTATTAATATACTGTATCTAAATAATAACAGCACTTAATGATTCAACAAATAGATTGAATGAAATTAAACTGCACTTTGTTTTGCTCTTTGCACACTGATAGGTTTGTTTCTTATGGGTGGTGGATATAATTTTTTTCACAAATTTATTCGTCAAATTGTTTTGTGCTTTTAATTTTTAGATGTAGTCCATTGAACCTGTAGAACCCCAGTGGGCATATGAAAGTGGTCATCTTTCATTTCTAGGGATGCATGAGGATCTGATGGTACCTACTTTTCAAGTTCGGCATGCTGCATACTTCAGCCCTAGACATGCATTGCAGTGTGTCTTATAAATGAGGAGTGGTATACTGGTCCAGAATGGTCATCCGAATGAGAGAGCAACAGTCCATACATATCACGATGTACCCATTCTTCTTTTGAATCGCCACTATGAAAGAGGATTCTAACGATCCTGTGATAGAAAACCCACCTTTGATGGTCTTTCTGATGAACCAAGTGAGACTTTATTTATAGGGTTTAGACCTCCCTTTGTTCTTCCATTTCAATAATAGAAGCAAATTAATGTAGCTGGGCACCTGGTTGGCCCTCTGTAGTTCCTTGCTGGTGTATGGTGCTTGATCTTGCGTATGGTATGTTTGGGCAATCTCGCCTACAGCAGCCCATGCTTTCCACAGGACCCTTCAGTAGGAGTAATTGGAGATGTCTCTTAAAGTCGGTCCAGACTCACTTTTCCCAGAATGTGTTGTGATCCTTGCTGCCAGCAGAGTCATCATATCCTTAAAATGGGACATTGATATCTTCAGGGTTGCTATTTTTTAGTTGACTCCTGCTGCATTCACCGATCCAACACCAGTTAATAATTCTCTCGATGAGCCTGTGGCACCTTTGGCTTCAAACCTGGCTTCCTCTTCCCTTAGACCCCTTTCACACTGAAGGCACTTTTCAGATGTTTTAGCGCTAACAATAGTGCCTGAAAAGTGCCTCTCAAGCCTCCACACTGTAAAAAGTCCAGGTGCTTTCACACTGGGAGGGTGTGCTTGCAGGACAGCGTCTTTGGGGCAGTGCGGCAGCAGTGTATACACCAATGCTGTATCCTGGCCTAGGCCAACAAGGCCCAGGCCTAGGGCAGCACTTTGCAGGGGGGGCAGCACGGAAAGAGTCCCGGGCGGCTTGCGCTACACTGTTATGCCGCATACACACGATCATTTTTCGGGTTCTAAAAAATTACGTTTTTTTTAACGTCATTAAAACTGATCGTGTGTGGGCTTCATAGCATTTTTCGGGTTCTAAAGAATGGTCAAATTTTTTTTCGAACATGCTCTATTTTTTAACAACGTTTTTAACGTTGTTGTTTTTCGGGTTGTAAAAAATGGTCGTGTGTAGGCTTTAACGACGTGAAAAATCTGCGCATGCTCAGAAGCAAGTTATGAGACAGGAGCGCTCGTTCTGGTAAAACTACAGTTCGTAATGGAGTAAGCACATTTATCACGCTGTAACAGACAGAAAAGCACAAATTGTCTTTTACCAACACAAAATCAGCTAAAGCAGCTCCAAGGGTGGCGCCATCCGCATGGAACTTCCTCTTTATAGTGCCGTTGTACGTGTTGTACGTCCCCGCGCTTTGCTAGAGCATTTTGTTTTTCACGATTGTGTGTAGGCAAGGCCGTTTTAATGATCAAGTTGAAAGAAACTTCGTTTTTTCTAGAGCCTGAAAAACATATTTTTTTAGAACCCGAAAAATGATCGTGTGTACGCGGCATTAGAGTAACGCAAGCTGCTTCTAATTGTGACTGTCCTATCATCCTGGACCACAAACCTTCCTTACTGTGCTATATGCTTTATGCTGCACCATTGGCATGGTTATATGTTCTTAGTCCTCTCCATAAAATGGTCCGAAATTTGTACTTAAAGTAGAAATATAGGCAACAATTTTTTTTTCATTTTGGATAGAGTAAGGGAGGGTTATAGCCCCTGTCAGTTTATTTTTTTTATCATCCCTGACCCATTTCAGAGATTTCCCTTCACTTCCTGCCCCATAGCCAAACAGGAAGTGAGAGAAGATCAATGCAAATTAAGGGAATCCATTGCCCCCACCCAGGCTCTAATGCCACGTACACATGATCATTTTTCGTCATGAAAAAAACGATGTTTTTCGGCATGTAGAAAAAACAAAGTTTTTCCAACTACATCATTAAAACGACATTGCCCACACGCCATAGTTTTTAAAAAATGATCTAGCAAAGCGCGGTGACGTACAACACGTACGACGGAACTCTAAAGGGGAAGTTCCATGCGGATAACGCCACCCTTGGGGCTGCTTTAGCTGATTCCGTGTTAGTAAAAGACGATTTGCGCTTTTCTGTCTGTTACAGCATGATGAATGTGCTATCTCCTTTATGAATGGTAGTTTTACCAGAACGAGCGCTCCCGTCTCATAACTTGCTTCTGAGCATGCGTGGGTTTTTAACGTCGTTTTAGCCCACACACGATCATTTTTTACATGTTTAAAACGACGTTAAAAAATGCAGCATGTTCGATTTTTTTTTTGTCATTTTTCAGAAGCCGAAAAATGATGTAAAGGCCATTTTAGAACTCAAAATTTTCAGAGTAGGTCTTAAACAGAAAGGGGTGTCAGGCCTAGGGAAGCACAAAACCTAAATACACTACTGGTATACACTGCTCCTAAACCGCCCCTGCCATTAAAATGAATGGACAGCGCTGATGAAGTGCCTGCAAAGCGCTTCAACCCCTTGTTAACCCCCTCTGTGGGGTTAAAAGCGCCCTGCACCAACCCACACAGCGCCGGTAAAAATAGTAGTGCTTTACCACTAAAGCTTGGGCGGTCTGAGCGTGAAAGTAGCCTTACTATCTTTTATATAAATCTAATGAGTTCAGGATACCATGGAGATGCCCTTTTTCTAGAAGTTTTCAACTGTATCTTGATCAGGCTAGAATGTAATGCATCTACTTCATTCTGCTTCACTATGGCCTGATCTATACTAGCAGATTACATTAATTTCTTTAATATAATTGGTACAGCAGCTTGGTCAAACATCTATTATACTCAGATAGTTGCTCATATTCACTTTGAAGCATACATTCAAACAGGTAAATCAGATCCTAAGCTTTCTCTATTCGCCCAAACCCATCTTGTAGAATGCTAAGATAGTCATAAGCTGTGCAAGTGTTCTGGCTAAACTTTAGGTTTCTGTAACAATGCTCTCTGGGATTCACTATTTCTTTTCGGCTTTTTGGAACATCCCATTTTTCAAATATCTGCATAACCTGTTCTATCCAGGTTCCATACTCTTCTTCTTCAGTACACACACCACGTAGCTTTATGGTGCACACTGCAGAGGACACAGGCAATACACCACGTGAGAATACTGCAGCTAGCACAATCACCTGCCTGCCAGTAACTTAGGAAGAGCTGATCTAGCTAAACGATACAGTGTATAAATATATGTACAACACCTGGGATGCATATATATCCTCTACATACAATGGGCCAGATTCTCAAAAGAGTTACGACGGTGTATCTCAGGAAACACCGTCGTATCTCTGTTTTTGGCCCCGGGTATCTATGCGAGTGATTCCTAGAATCATTTTCGCATAGATACGGCCTAGATACGACAGGTGTAAGTCACTTACACCGTCGGATCTTAGATGTAATTCGACGCTGGCCGCTAGGTGGCGTTTACGTTCAGTTCTCATTTGACTATGCAAATGAGCCTGATACGCCGATTCCTGAACGAATTTGCACCGCGTAGTCGTCGTTTACGTCGTTTCCGTAAGCGTAAGGTTACCCCTGCTATATGAGGGGTAACCTTACGCCAGTCCGCCATATGCCATGTTAAGTATGGCGTTGGATCAGCGTTGTCTTTTTCCGTCGGTTACGTTGTTTTACTAAGTCGTCCGCGAATACGGCTTTACGTCAATGACGCTCACGTCGGCGGCATTGACGTTTTCCGTCGTGAGCTGGAGCATGCGCACTGGGCTATTTTTCCGCCTGGCGCATGCGCAGTTCGATCGGCGCGGGGGCGCGCTTAATTTGAATACAAGCCGCCCCCTTTGAATTACGCGACCATACGCCGGGCCATTTACACTATGCCGCCGCAAATTATGGAGCAAGTGCTTGGAGAATACGACACTTGCTCCTGTAAGTAGTGGCGGCGTAGTGTAAATAGCTTACGCGACGCCACCGCAGGATGTACGGGAATCTGGCCCTGTAACTTTAACTGACTGGCCTGCCTGCTCTATCTACCTAGAATAAATGACACTCTCTCTCACTCTCTGTCTTCTCTCTCTAACCACCGCCGCAACACACTACACAAGGCCGACCTGCAGGCGGCCTTTTATAGTGTGGGGCGTGTACTAAACCCCCTGAGCCATAATTGGCCAAAGCCACCCTGGCTTTGGCCAATTATGGCTCTCCGTTTTTTGCGCGCTGTGATTGGCCAAGCATGCGGGTCATAGTGCATGCTTGGCCAATCATCAGCCAGCAATGCACTGCGATGCCGCAGTGAATTATGGGCTGTGACACGCCACTCGAAATTTTCGACGAACTGTCGAACATACGATGTTCGATTCGAACGTGAGTTCGACTCGAACACAAAGCTCATCCCTATCAGAGATTAACAAAGATCACTATATTTCAAGTGCTGATGGGCAAGGCCATGTGGTACCCTGTCTCAAAGTACCAATGTCAGCTGGCTACCATGAAAAGTTGCACCAGTTTTAGTAAATCAACTCCATAATGTCATGCCATATGTATACGTAGATCTCCTGTGTGATGACGGCATGATGACGGCAATGTACTTAGTTGGACACTGGACACTACAATAGAATGCACAATTTGTACCACTGTGGATCCTTAGTAATAGAGTATACTGTATCACTGGTTTTCTGTGATAAAACTGATAATAGCTAAAAAAGATAGGTTATGGTTGTCACAATATGCAAAGGTGAAACAATTAAACTACAATATTTTTCTTTTAAAATACTAGCCACAAAATGTGGTGAGCAGTATATCTACAAAGATGTGTAATAAAAACAAAACAGGCACACACATCAAAATAATCATTTGATGGAATTTAGATAACACTTGTTAGAAGTGAAGTGCTCTGGGTTATCTGCCACTTTGTAAATCTTAAGTTTTTCTGAGGTTACATGCGCAATATGTGAGTTTTAGTCTATTATTATTCCCATATTTTATTAATGCTGTCCATTCTGCCATTGTACATGTCTCTATCACCTCAGAGGGAAAAAAATGCAAAAGCCATCCAGGACACGTAGATTGTTTGCAGGTTTTACATACAGACATGTCTTGTTAGAATTAACCACTTCAATACCAGGCACGTTTCCCTTTCCTGCCCAAGCTAATTTCCAGCTTTCAGGGCTGTCTCTTTTTAAATGACAATTGCGCGGTCATGCTACACTGATATTGCTTTTTTTGGTGGCATTTGATCACCTCTGGGGTTTTTATTTTTTGCTAAACAAGTAAAAAAATGACAAAAAATTTGGAAAATAAAATGTTTTTCTTAGTTTCTGTTATAAAATTTTGTAAATAAGTAAGTTTTCTCTTTCACTGATGGGCACTGATGAGAATGCACTGAAGGGCACCGATAAGGCGGCACTGATGAGGTGGCACTAATGATGGGCACTAATATGCAGCACTGATGGACATTGATAGATGGCACTAAAAGGCTGCACTGATGGGTACTCATGGGTGGCACTGATGGACTCTGATAGATGGCACTGATGGACATCACTGATAAGGAGGCACTGACAGGCATTACTGATGGGCACTTATTGGCATAATTTGTGGGCACAGGTTGGCATCTCTGGTGGCCATGGGTGGCATACCTGTTGGTCATCAGTGGTGGGCATCCCTGGTGGTCCTGGTGGCATCCCTGGTGTTCCTATGTGGGTATCCTTGAGGGGGCTGCGCTCATAATCAATCAGCGCAGACCCCCCTGTCAGGAGAACAGCTGATCAGCTCTCCTCTAGTCGTGTCTGTCAGACACGATAGAGGAAAACCCAATACACGGCTCTTCCTGTTTACAACGTGATCAGTTGTGATTGGACACAGCTGATCACATGGTAAAGAGCCTCCGCCAGGGCTCTTTACCGAGATTGGTGTCGCAGTGTGTCAGACTGACACACCGCACCACCAAAGGGGCGTGCACCAGCTCGTTATCCTGAAAGACATCTTATGATGTTTAGTTAGGATAATGGAACCACCACCCGGCTGTCATTTTGCTATAGGCTGGGTGGGAAGTGGTTAATAGGCCTGCGTGTCCTGTGTGTATATGTATAAATCTGTTTTGTATTTACATATATATTTCTTTCAGTCACACAGCAAAGAGGAAAATAAGACGTTTTCAGATCATCATACAATACAGCACATAAGAGTTACCTCTTGTTATCTCCTGTAATAGAAACAGAAAACATCTTATACAAAATAATTTAGAAAACTCTGTGCAAAACCCTAGACTCCTGTGAGTACACTTAAAGAGGTTGTAAAGTTAATTTTTTGTATTTTCTAAATAGGTTCCTTTAAGCTAGTTCATTCTTGGTTCACTTACCCTTTCCTTCATTTTCCCTTCTAAATGTTTTTTTTCTGTGTCTGAATTTCTCACTTCCTGTTTCTCCTCAGTAAACTTCACACCATTATCCAAGGGGTGGTTAGTCAGCCAGCTTACTGAACAGCTTACTGAGGAGGAACAGGAAGTGAGAGGTTCAGACAAAGAAAACAAAAGAAAAAAAAACATTTAGAAGGGAAATCAAAGGAAAAGGTAAGTGAACCAACAATGCACTAGCTTAAAGGAACCTATTTAGAAAAAAAACAAAAACCTTTACCATCCCTTTAATATGCCTATGTGAAAAATGTGAACAGCCTGCTAGTGCTAAATAGGTGTTCAACAAATTTGCATGTATGTATACATTAATGCAACGCTATTGGGGGGGGGGGGGGGGGGATTCTCTTGCATTTGTGTAAAGTAGCACCCTCCTGTATTCATTGCAACAGCTATTGATTTTTTTGGACTTTTCTAGGTCTCACAGGTTGCAGGTTTGACTGCTTCCCCCTGCCTTCTGGATGTTTAGAGAACATAGGGCTGGGAGATTCAAATGGGCAGCTTAAATATTTATTGTGCTTCAGCCAACCCCAGGGGAGGTGTGTCCAGTAGGTGACTGTGGTTAGTGGGGTCTGGGGCAGCTGGGGGTTCTTGTCCTGCTGGAGAAGTTCCACAGTCTCAGGGTCTGTAGCCCCTTAGAGGCAGTTCTGGAGTTTGCTGATGTTCACAGAGGTCCCAGTTGTTGCAGATTGTGGTGGATTATTCTAAAACATTGTAAAAGATTAATTTCCTATCCCAAGACAGGGGGAGCTTGCAATGCTTCACCGGCTCAGACACTAAAGCAAGAAATGCACACACACTGCTTTCCTTGGTTGCCAGAGTAGAAAGAGAAAGAGGAAGTCCTTCTCACTATAGTTTTATTAGCCACATGAAATCACAAGGCATACAGTTGATTGGTTCACATTATACATACACACCCACTCTACCCTCCCAATCACCCATTGCCCCACCCCTCACCCTCCCATTCACATGCCCCCCTGTGAGCACATGTCCAAGTCTTTGTTTAATACTAAAACACAGGGGTCCCTTGGTCAGTTTTGCAAGGGGGATGGGAGAACATCTGCTCTTGGTTTCAATAGATTCGTCCTTCACTTCCAATGCTGTGTTCTTTTGACTTTTAAAACTTAATATCATATCTGACAAATCTTCATGTAAGGATAATAAAACACTATTGTGATACATATTTTTCACACATGCATATATAGATAGTGAATATAAAAAATACAATATAAAAACAATATGAAAATATAAAAGAGATTAAACATTTTAGTGGTTCTTATAATAAAAAGAATTAGCCTAATTTGAAAATAGGAATTTTAGAATAATCCACCACAAGATCTGAGGGGCCTATTTTCAAGTTTCTTTGGTACCAGCTACGGGACTTCACCTTAGGATCTGTTTTGGAGAGCCCACAGAGGAAGATGTCCGTGGAAGTGTTTAGCTGTTCTGTGACATTGTGAGTGCTGACCTGAGCTCAAGATCCTGGTGACTGTGTCCTGTTCTTGTATTGATAAGTGCCAATGGTAGCTTTTACTGGGATGGCTCCAGTGGCGTATCTAAGGAAAGGATTTCCCTTCTGTTCATTTACTTTCTGTTTTGTCAATTGATATGAAAAACTATTAACACTTTTATTTCAGAAAGCATTCTTAATTTACAGAATCGTTTCACACCTGCCTAAAACTTCTGCACAGTACTGTATATATTAAGGCCATCCAGTGCTCAGGGCAAAATGCTCCGGCTTGCCCTCTACAGCTAGGATCCCATTCCCAGCTGCCACTGAACTTTGCTCAGGTTCACTACTCCACTTTGGGTTTGCAAGTCAGGTTTCACATTAAAACAGGAAGTAGTTGACACGTCATTGTGGGACCTGCTTGGTGTGTGTTCTCTGCCTCTGCCGGTCTCCTTGCACTGGTTGTGAATAGCACTGGGACAGTCAGAGGCAAACCAGGGCACACGTGCAGATACAAGTGAAATCACAGAGACTAGACATCACGGAGGGCCCACAGTGAAAATGTATTGTGCTATTCTCATAGGAAAAAGAAACACTGTTATATGAGATATTCATTTTAAGGGCAAGTGATGAAGGACTGAAAAGAACACAGCAGTGATAATGAGCCGAGTACAGATCTGTGTACTGCATAATGTACAAAATGAGGCAGTGTAAAAAAGCAAATGTACAGTATATGTACAGTATATGTTAACTTAGAATCCCTCAAAAAAACATCAGTATGAAAGTTATTATCTGTGCAAGAAATGTGGGGTTTGTAAAGTTAATACTTTGGAAAACAGGAAATATACCTCTTTCCAGTCTTGATGCACTTCTAAATCTTTTGATATATGGTACTTTATAACATGCACCACAAAGAATGTTGCCTATTTGATCCAATGTCTGTGTGGCCTACAATGTGTGGGCCACACGGAATGCATGTTTCAGACTAGGATCAGGGAACACATTGCAAACATTAGAAAAGGGTTCCCTAACCATAGGGTTTCAAAACAATACGCATTATATCACAACAGATATCTAGAAGGAACCCTCTTCATGGCCATAGACAACTTTACCCCCCAATTGGAGGGGAAATCCCACTAGAAGGGAAATATTGAGATTAGAAACATGGTAGATTTATACATTAAAGACATATAGGTGGATTCAGAAAGACTTAGGCTGGCGTATCAGTAGATACGCCAGCCTAAGTCTGAATGTGCGCCGGCGCTAATTTAAGCGTATTCTGGAAACCAGATACGCTTAAATTAGGCTCAGATACGAGCAGCGTAAGTGTCTTACACCGTCGTATCCTAAAGTGTAATTTTTAGGCTGACCGCTAGGTGGCGCTTCCATTGCGGTCGGCGTAGAATATGTAAATCACTAGATACGCCTATTCATGAACGTACGCCCGGCCGACGCAGTACAGATACGCCGTTTACGTAACGCATTATCAGGCCTAAAGTTATTCCATCAAATAGCTGGAATAGTAATGTTAAGTATGGCCGTCGTTTCCGCGTCGAAATTGGAAAATTTTACATCGTTTGCGTATGTCGTCCGTGAATAGGGATTTACGTCATTTACGTCCACGTCGAAACCAATAGGACCGTGCGGCGTACTTTACCGCAATGCACACTGGGATATGCAGGCGGACAGCGCATGCGCCATTCGTAAAATACGTCAATCACGTAAGGTCACCCTCCATTACCATAAAACACGCCCCCTGAGCTAAATTTGAATTAGGCGCCATTACGCCCGCCCGATTTACGCTACGCCGCTGTAACTTAGCAGGCAAGTACTTTGTGAATCATGTACTTGCCTCTCCAACTTACGGGGGCGTAGTGTAAACACGATACACTACGCCGCCGCAACAATAAGCCTGCCTACCTGAATCTAGCTAATACTGTACATCTCATATGGGCCTAATGTTCAATGGAATGTAAACGTCTACATTAATCATAGTTATTTTTGATCATCTAAATATAATTCTTTGTCTTAATTCATTGTATTTTTATTTGTTTTGAGCTTCTATGCTTTACCCTTTTGTCCCATATGGCTTGTTGTATTAAAAATAAGGGTATGCTCTTAAACAATTTTTTTAGTTTTATGTGATGTAACTTTTGTTTGAAACCACTAGATGACCTTGTCTGTTTTTTTTTGGGGAGTGATAGCGACGAGACGATTTAGTAATTTTTTGATCTATTTTGCTGTAATGGGAGATGAAACTTATATTTTATGTACCCTTTTGGTTATGTATTATAGCAGGGTTTATGGCCCCTTTTTTTATGTTTTCTTTTTGTCCCTGTTTGTATTGTTGTGCCTTTCCGAACACCTGGGCTGCATTATTTCAGTTTTTTTCGGTCCATTTCTCATGTTTGGTGCGTATGGGGACAGATTGGGTGGTTAATTTCCACTGGCTGGGTATTTAAAGCGTAATCATTGTCATTAGCCATGCCTCTGATGACATCTTATGATGATGATGATGAAATGCGTAGAGTAGAGCATCAACCGTGACGTCATCAACTACTGGAGCAGATCGCGGGCATGTTGTTGGTTTGAAACATCATTTTATTATGCTGGTTTTATATTAATCAATGTGATAGCACATTGGGCACTGATAAGGAGGCACTATTATGCCACACTAATGGGCACTGATA
This sequence comes from Rana temporaria, assembly GCF_905171775.1. Taxonomy (NCBI): domain Eukaryota; kingdom Metazoa; phylum Chordata; class Amphibia; order Anura; family Ranidae; genus Rana; species Rana temporaria. The sequence goes on from NC_053491.1 coordinate 58,120,020, forward strand.
AGTGGCACTGAAGGACATTGATGGGTGGCATTGGTGGGTGGCACTGATTGGCATTGAAAGCCAGCACTGACTGGCATCACTATTGGGCACAGATTGATGGCATTGCTTTATTGTAATCAGGGCACTGATGATCAGTGCCCTGATTACGGGTCTTGGTGTCCCCTGTGAGGAGATTCCGCTGATTGGCTATCCTTGCCACACACTCTGTCAGTGTGAGGTGGTTAGAGCTGATAACTGGCACTTCCGTGTTTCCTTTGACCGGCTGTGATTGGACACAGAAGATCACATGGTTAAAGAGCCGGTTAAAGAACCGCGTCAGCTGCTCTTTACAGAGATCGGGGTCGCACCTTGTCCTAGCAACAAAGCGCGGCCACGATGCGTGCCGTCATATGACGTCCACCTAGAATAAGAGCCGCACTGTCCCTCAGTCATTTGATGGTGTCTGGGCGGGCGGCAAGTGGTTAAATAAACCTATGATAACAAGTATAATCTCTTAATTTCATTGTAAAAAAATCTGCAGGGGATCAAATAATTATTTCCCCCACTGTATATTGTTTCTGTTTGATGCCTGCAAATTGTGTTAGTTGCTGTTTGTATTTATATTGTCCCCCAGCACAGGTATTTTTTCTTTTTAATATATTTATACAGTATCTTTATAGACCTGCGAGCAGGGTGTCATTCATACCAACTGACTGGCTCTGTGCAGAACTGCGCATACACAGCTCCATTTACATTCTGGGGAGGATTGCAAACAGAGGTTGCCTGTTCGCCTTTTTTATTTTTCAAATTTAATTCCGCTGTAGTAAAATATTTTTATAATTGTATGGATTTTTGTTTTTATATATAACTGGGGTTTAGCTTTATTATAAATACCGCAGCCATGTTAACAACACATACACAGACATCTTCCATTGTGTTTTGGCTATAAAGACAAAAGAAAATAGTGTTTGTAATTATAGAAACTGTCCAGATGTTTTATTTCTAATCTGCACTAAACAATGACAGCTGCCTCCTGTGCTGTGCCAAAAGGGAAATCCTTCTCCAATGGAAGTCCTTGATACCACCCTAGCCTTCGGCATGGGAAACAATGATAACCAATGTACAAATTGACATTTGCAAGCAAAAATTGTCTGCAAAAATTTTACATAATTTGGGCCCAACGGCTTAGGTGGATAGTCCGCCTTCCCCCCTCCCGCGACTTGTATCCACTACCTCTGTATATCAAGGTCATCTAATCTATTTCTACTGTTTCCAGATTTAAATTAAAGTTGACATTAAACTGTATTACACTATGCTCTGCATAATGGATTAAACAACCAGACCAGAAGCCAATTGTTGAAACTGTGTACTTGTTTATTTGTGTAAACAATTAAGAAAATTGCATTTTAAAAATAAACAACAGCTGGAATTTTACTGGTTACTACTAGCTATTCTCTTTTCCGTTTTTTATAAATAAGGCCGGGTACACACGGACAAACATGTATGGTGAAAGCGGTCCGTCGGACCGTTTTCACCATACATGTCTGCCAGAGGGCTTCTGTACGATGGTTGTACACACCATCGTACAGAAGTCCGCGCGTAAACAATACGCGGGGCATGTCCGCGGTGTCGCCGCGTCGATGACGCGGTGTCGCCGCGACAATGACGCGGCGACGTGGGCGGCCCGCCTTTAAAATGCTTCCACGCATGCGTCGAAGTCATTCGACGCATGTGAGGGACGGCGGGCGCCTGGACATGTACGGTAGGTCTGTACTGACGACCGTACATGTCCGAGCGGGCTGAATTCCAGCGGGCTGTTTTAAAACAAGTCCAGGAATATTTGCCCGCTGGGAAAAGGCCCGGCGGGCAAATGTTTGCTGGAATTCGGCCCGCTCGCGCCCACACACGACCAAACATGTCTGCTGAAACTGGCCTGCGGGCCAGTTTCAGCAGACATGTTTGGTCGTGAGTATGGGGCCTTATACCTAAAAAAGTTTATAAAAGTTTCAGTAAGTAGTACCTCATTAATACATTATGTAGCTAATATACATTTACAGTACATTCCATTTGTCAAACGTCTCTTATCCATGTTAGATTAACTCTATTTTATTTTCCATGTATTTCATTATTTTAAAGCATTAGTAGTAATACCACTGGTACAGAGTGCCCCGAGCATTACATGAACTGTATCCACAGTCCTTAACAATATGCCGGCCAATATGTTGCTCTCAGAACCAGGAAGGCTCCATACTACATGTGTTTTGGAGTTGTTCAGTACTACTGTACATACCTTCTGGAAAGAAGTGGAAGATAAATCTTTTAAGCTAACGAATGTCAACTTGGGGACGACCCAGCGGCCTTTCTTTTACCACCCCCCCCCCCACTTTCAACAAAATGGTATAAATGTTCTCTGCTAATACACTTGCTAAACAAAACCAAAGCGTGTGAACCCCTTTACTGGAAAAATAATTGTAGCACTGCTGATTAGTCTTTGACTATGCAAAATTGGGGAAACTGGAAGAAATTATAGCTTCAGTGAATGGGAAGGAGGATATGTTTCATATTGACTTTATGTTTTTCTCCAGAGTATCGTGTGCTAATGTCCCTGGCAGTTACCTAGTCTTTGTGGTGTTTTCCCCTAACTGCTCACTACCACTACATGAGAATCTTGGGTGGTGGACTTCCCCCAGAGTCTCCCATCCCCTTTGCCCCCCCCCCCCTTTTTTTTTTTTTTTACTCCCAACCTCCCCTCTCTGCCTCTGTTCATCTTTTCTTCATTTACAGACTTCTTTGTAATACCCTTTTATACTTTATCTCGTCTTCCCATTTTACTGCCAATAAGATCTCAAACTCTATGGGCTTTTATTTTTTCTGTTCTACCACTACTGATCTTATGGAGAAGAGTCTTATGCCGCGTACACACGTTCATTTTTCGGCATGAAAAAAGTTTTTAAAAACGTAATTTAAAATGATCGTGTGTGGGCTTCACATCGTTTTTCCGCTTCTGAAAAAAAAAAAAATTCGAACATGCTGCATTTTTTAACGTCGTTTTAAAAAATGATGTTTTTCGGGTTGTAAAAAATGATCGTGTGTGGGCTAAAACGACGTTTAGAACCCGCGCATGCTCAGAAACAAGTTATGAGACGAGAGCGCTCGTTCAGGTAAAACTACCGTTCATAATGGAGTAAGCACATTCATCACGCTGTAACAGACAGAAAAGCGTGAATCGTCTTTTACTAACACGGAATCAGCTAAAGCAGCCCAAAGGCGAATATAACTTCCCATTTAGAGTGCCGTCGTACGTGTTGTACGTCATCGCGCTTTGTTCATAATTTTTTTAAAACGATGGTGTGTGGGCAACGTCGTTTTTAATGATTTTGGACATGCTGAAAACTATCGTGTGTACGCGGCATTAGACTTACATGTTTTCCCCTCCTCCATGGAAAACAGAATGTGCAGCATTAATTGATTGCGATGATACTCATTACTATTTTCCATCCCTATGTGTGTGTTCAGTCTCTACAGCCCAATTGGCCCATGTTACTTGTTTTTAAAGTATGTTATTGGCAATTTGATGTTTCTACTCATTCCTCTTTAAAGGTCATTCTATTGGCGGAACACTTTCTGTCTATCTTTTAAAATTGGTAATGAGGATTGAAAGGAGGGTGAGAGATGAAAAGAAAGGTGACTTTTTAAGGGAAGTAAATTGGAAAGGTATGGGAGAGGGGAGTCGGCAGACTGATATGTAAAATAAACAGGGTGCACTTTTTGTTAGTAGCATGAGTACTGGAGTTGGACCGTAGGGCAGTACCAGTTAACATGACATAAGAAGCGCTGTTTGTCTACGCAATGTTTTTTTATGAAAAATATGTTGAAGAATACGTATCGGCCTAAACTGAGGAAAAAAAATGTTTTTTTAGATATTTTTGGGGGATATTTATTATAGCAAAAAGTAAAAAATATTCATATTTTTTTAAATTGTCGCTTTATTTTTGTTTATAGCGCAAAAACTAAAAACCGCAGAGGTGATCAAATACCACCAAAAGAAAGCTCTATTTGTGGTGAAAAAAGGACGCCAATTTTGTTTGGGAGCCATGTCGCACAACCGTGCAATTGTCAGTTAAAGCAACGCAGTGCCGAATCGCAAAAAGTGCTCTGGTCTTTGACCAGCAATATGGCCTGGGGGTTAAGTGGTTAACCACTTAAACCCCGGACCATATTGCTGGTCAAAGACCAGGCCACTTTTTGCGATTCGGCACTTTGTCGCTTTAATTGACAATTGCGAGGTCGTGCGACCTGGCTCCCAAACAAAATTACTTTTTGCTATAATAAATATCCCCCAAAAATATATAAAAAAACTATTTTTTTTCTCAGTTGAGGCCAATACGTATTCTTCTACATATTTTTCGTAAAAAAAAATCGCTATAAGCGTTCATTGATTGGTTTGCGCAAAAGTTATAGCGTTTACAAAATAGGGGATAGTTTAATGGCAATTTTATTAATATTTTTTTTTTACTAGTAATGGCGGGTATCAGCGATTTTTATTGGTACTGCGACATTATGGCGGACACTTCGGACACTTTTGACACATTTTTGGTACCATTGCATTTTTATAGCGATCAGTGCTATAAAAATGCATTGATTACTAAAAAAAATGCCACTGGCAGGGAAGAGGTTAACACTAGGGGGCGAGGAAGGGGTTAAGTATGTTCCCTGGGTGTGTTCTAACTGAAGGGGGGGTGGACTGACTCATGGAAATGATTGATCGCTGTTCATACATTGTATGAACAGACAATCAGGCATTTCTCCCCACACACAGCTCCCGGTTTGCGCTCTGTAACGAGCGATCGCGGGTGCCCAGCGGTGATCGCGCCCGCCAGGCATGCGCATCGGCGTCAGGGGCAAGCCCCTATTGGCTGCTCGGCGAGATGACGTATAGCTACATAATCTCGCCCAGCAGAGCCGACCTGCTGGTCGGCAAGCAGTTAAATTCCATGCTTGGGGGGTGTCTATATTATGTCTGTAAAGTGGCACATTTTTCCATGTTTAGAACAGTTCCACAGCAAAATTACATTTCTAAAGGAAAAAAGTAATTTAAAACTGATTACGGCTGTAATGAATTGTCAGGTCTCAGCAATATACATAGCCCCTAACTAGGGGGATCCTCCCCCCCATTTGAATTGGTAACGGGGTACATTGTACCCCTACCATTTCACAAAAAAAGTGTCAAAAATGGTAAAGACAAGAGACAGCTTGGTACAAGTCCTTTATTAAAAAATAAAAATGTCCCACAATGTAAATCCACGCTGCCCGATGACCAAAAAAAAAGATGCAACAGTTCTGCCTCTATAGGAGGCTCCCGCCGAATGATGCTTCTTCTCGATGACAGCTGTTTTATAGCTGAGGGCGGGGCCACCGGTGAGGTAAATGGGTGACCTCGCCCCCCACTGATGCCACTGATGCCACAGGGCTTCCCCGTGGAGTCAGAGGGGGCCCCACCCTCAGCTATTCAACAGCTGTCACCAAAGGGAGAAGCGTCACTCGGCAGCAGCCTCCCATTGAGGCGGAACTGATGCAGCTTTTTTTTGTTTTTTCTTTTTCGATTTTTTTTATGTGGTATACGGTATTCCTGTGGCCTGCCAGGTTGCATGCTAGGATAAGGGTCTGGTATGGATTTTTGGGGGGACCCCTACGATATATTTTTTTATTTTGGCGCAGGGTTCCCCTTAATATTCATATCAGACCCAAAGGGCCTGGTAATGGACTGGGAGGGGGGGGGGGGACCCATGCCATTTTTTTCAATGATTTTTTTGTAAATTGCCGAGACCCAACAATTCATTACAGCCGCAATCAGTTTTAAATTACTTTTTTTCCTTTAGAAATTTAATTTTGCTATGGTAATCTTCTAAACACAGGAAAAATTGCGCCACTTTACAGGCATACTATAGACACCCCCCAGGCACGAAATTGAATGGAATATTTAATTTTTATTGTTTTACTTTAAGCATCATTAAAATCGCTGTTTTTCAGTTTCAGTTTTTAAAACTTTTTTTCGCATTGATACATGTCCCCTTGGGCAGGACCCGGGTCCCCAAACACTTTTTATGGCAATAACTTGTATATAAGACTTTAAGATGAGCACTTTTGATTTTTCATGTTCGTGTCCCATAGATTTTAAGGGTGTTCGCATGTTTGAACACATTTTTTGCCTGTTCGCAAGTTCTGGTGTGAACCGAACCGGGGGGGGGGGGGGGGGGGGTTCGGTCTCTACATGAGATTGAACCAACAGCTACATTATCAAAAGTACCTAAGATAGATGGTTGGCATGCCAAGAAATGTAGTTCAACATCTGGATCACAATAGAGTGGGACACCATGGGGTAGATTAGACTAGGAAGTTGGATTTGCAGAGTTGGAACCATGCTGGAGGACTCTTGAAGAGGCTGGTCCCTCTTGAGAGCAGAGGATTCCCCATGGCACAGTCTAAGGGCCAGCTGGTATTTACCAGAGCTCCTGTTGATGGAGATGGGCTTCACTGCATGCTCTCCTCAGTTTACGACCCTCTGGAGGTCTATAGGTTCATTAATGCTGCCATCAGTAAATTGATTTGTTTCATATGATGTCAACATGTGTACCTTTTGGTTCCATCTTTTAAGGTCATCTATTTTCTATAAGGTTTTAAAATGTATTCTACTGATCAGTTCGGTAATAAATTCTTGTAGCAATGTTTTAAAAACCGGCAGCCATGAGCATATAAATTTGTCTATGCTGCTCTATCAGCTTCTTCTTCTAATTTTTAGAATCAAACCTACTCTTGTCAGCGTTATCTCTTTTGTAGTGTGCAGTATCCAGCAATGAATGAGTTAGCGATGTTGCTCTGAAAGTTCAGGATGTGCTCATAACTGCTTTCTGGCCAGCCTGACTGGCCCACTGCCTTTTACAAAGCCCCCAAGGTGTGATGGGAAATGATCCAAACTCTGCTTTGAACTATTACACATGGGGTTTCATTTCAACCCCTTCTATTTGATAACTAGATAAAGCAGAGACTCCTTTTTGATACACAATTTGAATGCATAACTGAGGCAGTGAAGCAGGTTGAAATGCAAGGCATTTTATGTTTGGAAACAAATACTTTATTATCAGTTAAGAATAAATATAAATTCTTATTAGAATATTAACTACTGCCAGGTAACTTCAGGTATCCTCTCCAATTGACCTACTGTATAATAGACATGTGCAGACTGGAATATTTTGTTTTGTTTTTTCGTTTGGAAAATACATTTATTTAGTTACTCCCGAAAATCGTTTTGATTTATTTCGTTTTTCGTTGGGGAATAGCTTTCGCCTGAAAATTCAATAATACTTGGTTTCTGTCGAATGGTCAAAAGAATATTCGCCGGAATGTCGAATCTTTGTTGGTTTCTGTCTAATGGTCAAAAAAAATTCGACGGAACGTCGAATTGTACATTTCCATTCGAATATTCCGCCTACAAGAATTCTAATGTTGTATGACTAGTAATAATGTCGAATCTATTCTCTGTAATGTCGAATCTATTATTTCTATAGTGTCGAATCTTTTCTCTATAATGTCGAATCTTTTCTCTATGATGTCGAATCTTTTCCCTATAATATCGAATCTCTCTATATCGAATTTTTACCGCAACGAAAGCGAAAATAAAGCATTTTTTATGTCGGATCTTTCGGTTTTCGTTTCTTGCACTTTCGTTATCGTTTGTTAAAACGATAACGAAAAAAAAAGATTTTCGGACGAAAATGCATTCTAACGAAAACGAATGCACATGTCTTAATAGCTGCTGTAGGCAAAATACAGGGTGTAGCCATGGGGCAGCTTGTACACCAACCTTAGCATGCTTCCACCTGGATTGGTAGGAGGAGTCCATTAACTTTTGGCTGACATGACTCTGTTTAACAGGCTGATCAAGAGACTGGAAAAATAGAGCGTCCATACCCAAGCCTCCAGGGTAGAAGGGAGGGAAGCTTTAAAGATTTGTTGATATAGAGTAAGTCTCCCCTCCCAGTTCACAACCCTTGGGTAGTATGCATAAATGTGGAGAATGTGGCATCTGCCAATATGTTGAAAATAATGATACTTTTTGATCAGCAGATGGTATTAAACAGTTTTACATTTTGGTAATTTCTCTATATACAACATTGTGTATCAAATAAAATGTTCCTGTGAACTTCTATACACTGGCAAGATGAAACTGATAACATATGCTTTTATAAATGAACATCTATGTGATATAGAAAGGTGATACTGTTGTTATATTGTGAGAAAAAGAATGTCAATGGATTCATGAATGTAACACCTGAACTCCAATAGGGATTGAATATAAACTAGAAAATGCATTCCCTGAGGAAAATGCGAGTGGGAATGCTGAATTGCTGAGCCCGCACCAAAGCCATTCACCATAACCACTACAGTATCTTTAGGACACACAGCTCCTTTCTCTATCTGCAAAGTAGAGAGTATGCTGACTTCCTGGTCGCCCCTCCCCCCTCAAGAGGTTTCCCCTCCCCCCAGGTCAGTGAGGAGGAATATTGCACTGAGGTAGAAAGCTATTTATGGAAAGAAATAACATTACAAACGCCTTTTAATTCACAGACCAATACATGAATTACGCCTTCAAACAAAACGTAATAAATCCACAACCGTACATGCGATCGATACAGCGACTTCACCGTTTGAAAGACACGGCCCTTGTGAACGCATCGATATGAAATTTATGTTGATAAACTTAAAATTGTGGCCATGCCAGCGATTTAGAAAAGAGCGTCTTTGTGTGTTTTGCAGGAACATTTTTAAAATTTTTAACATGACGGTCAATGAGAGTGGTTTTGTCACTCTTGTCCTTTAGAAGTTCCTGGAACTAAAACTAAAATACGTATCACAAAACTGATCACATTGCCTGAAACCAGACAAGCATACCTACGTTTTGATATATCAATTGTGTATGACAAGTAGATCTTGTGGGCGTGAGAGCAATTTGTTCGCCCTTTATTAAAGATAATTTTTGTTTTCAAAGATCTCCACTCTAAAGGTCACATGACACACTCTAAACCTGCTCCATAGGATTACATTATAACCGATAAAAAAATCACTAAACGTAAATTGCGTTTTCACAAAAACCGTATAAGATATCAATCTAAAAAGTCATGTTTGGATAGCTGAATATTTTGTGACCGCTTTAAAGTTTGTTTGGTGTCTGTAAGTGAAAGTATGAAGGAGCTGAAACTTTTGGCAGAACGTGTGTTTTGAAGCAGGAAAAAGGATGTTCTCATTGACTTCAATGTTAAAAAAAAGTGTCTAAAAGCTTAATATTTTAAAAAGTATAAATAGTAAAAAAAAACTTGAAGAAGTCCCATCGTTAGCTGAACGAGATGAACATTTTAAAAGTTGAATGGTCTCAATAGCTGAAAGTATGCAGAAGTTACGCAGAGCCAAAAAACGTACGGAATAATAAAATTAAAATTAAAATTAAGAACTAGACAATGCATTTCCTGAGGAAAATGCGAGTGGGAATGCTGAATTGCTGAGCCCGCACCAAAGCCATTCACCATAACCACTACAGTATATTTAGGACATACAAGCAGTGTTCCTTCAGTACTTATAAAGCCTAATATCACACAGCTCCTTTCTCTATCTGCAATATAGAGAGTGTCCTGACTTGCCTGGTCGCCCCTCCCCCCTCCCCCCTCCCCCTCAAGAGGCTTTCTCCACATGAGGTGGGGGAGGAGGACTGCACTGAGGTAAGGAAAGCTATTTAGGGAATCAAAATACCATTAGAAACGCTTTCATCCACACGCAAAATCAGTTATCGTAGCCTTCAAACAAAACGTAATAAATCCACAACCGTACATGCGATCGATACAGCGACTACACCATTTGAAACACAAGGCTTTTGTGAACGCATCGATATGAAATTTATGTTGATAAACTTAAAAATGTGGCCATGTCAGCGATTTAGAAAAGAGCGTCTTTGTGTGTTTTGCAGGAATTTTTTTTAGACTTTTTAACATGACGGTCAATGGGAGGGCGTTTGAGGCACTTGTCCTTTAGAAGCTCCTGGAACTAAAAGTCAAATGCCTATCGCAAAACTGATCACATTGCCTGAAACCAGACAAGCATACCTACGTTTTGATATATAAATTGTGTATGACAAGTAGATCTTGTGGGCGTGAGAGCAATTTGTTCGCCCTTTTTTTAAAGATAATTTTTGTTTTCAAAGATCTCCACTCTAAAGGTCACATGACACACTCTAAACCTGCTCCATAGGATTACATTATAACCGATAAAAAAATCACTAAACGTAAATTGCGTTTTCACAAAAACCGTATAAGATATCAATCTAAAAAGTCATGTTTGGATAGCTGAATATTTTGTGACCGCTTTAAAGTTTGTTTGGTGTCTGTAAGTGAAAGTATGAAGGAGCTGAAACTTTTTGCAGAACGTGTGTTTTGAAGCAGGAAAAAGGATGTTCTCATTGACTTCAATGTTAAAAAAAAGTGTCTAAAAGCTTAATATTTTAAAAAGTATAAATAGTACAAAAAAACTTGAAGAAGTCCCATCGTTAGCTGAACGAGACGAACATTTTAATAGTTGAATGGTCTCAATAGCTCAAAGTATGCAGAAGTTACGCAGAGCCAAAAAACGTACGGAATAAAGGATAAGAATAAAAAGAACTAGACAATGCATTTCCTGAGGAAAATGCGAGTGGGAATGCTGAATAGCTGAATTGCTGAGCCCGCACAAAAGCCATTCACCATAACCACTACACTATCTTTAGGACATACAAGCAGTGTTCCTTCAGTACTTATAAAGCCTAATATCACACAGCTCCTTTCTCTATCTGCAATATAGAGAGTGTCCTGACTTGACTGGTCGCCCCTCCCCCCTCAAGAGGCTTTCTCCACATGAGGTGGGGGAGGAGGACTGCACTGAGGTAAAGAAAGCTATTTAGGGAATCAAAATACCATTAGAAACGCTTTCATCCACACACAAAATCAGTTATCGAAGCCTTCAAACAAAACGTAATAAATCCACAACCGTACATGCGATCGATACAGCGACTTCACCGTTTGAAAGACACGGCCCTTGTGAACGCATCGATATGAAATTTATGTTGATAAACTTAAAAATGTGGCCATGTCAGCGATTTAGAAAAGAGCGTCTTTGTGTGTTTTGCAGAAACATTTTTTAGACTTTTTAACATGACTCTTGTCCTTTAGAAGCTCCTGGAACTAAAACTAAAATACGTATCACAAAACTGATCACATTGCCTGAAACCAGACAAGCATACCTACGTTTTGATATATAAATTGTGTATGACAAGTAGATCTTGTGGGCGTGAGAGCAATTTGTTCCCCCTTTTTTTAAAGATAATATTTTTTGTGGATGATCTCCACTCTAAAGGTCACATGACACACTCTAAACCTGCTCCATAGGATTACATTATAACCGATAAAAAAATCACTAAACGTAAATTGCGTTTTCACAAAAACCGTAAAAGATATCAATCTAAAAAGTCATGTTTGGATAGCTGAATATTTTGTGACCGCTTTAAAGTTTGTTTGGTGTCTGTAAGTGAAAGTATGAAGGAGCTGAAACTTTTGGCAGAACGTGTGTTTTGAAGCAGGAAAAAGGATGTTCTCATTGACTTCAATGTTAAAAAAAAGTGTCTAAAAGCTTAATATTTTAAAAAGTATAAATAGTACAAAAAAACTTGAAGAAGTCCCATCGTTAGCTGAACGAGACGAACATTTTAAAAGTTGAATGGTCTCAATAGCTGAAAGTATGCAGAAGTTACGCAGAGCCAAAAAACGTACGGAATAAAATTAAAATTAAAACTAGAAAATGCATTCCCTGAGGAAAATGCGAGTGGGAATGCTGAATAGCTGAGCCCGCACCAAAGCCATTCACCATAACCACTACACTATCTTTAGGACACACAGCTCCTTTCTCTATCTGCAAAGTAGAGAGTATGCTGACTTCCTGGTCGCCCCTCCCCCCTCAAGAGGTTTCCCCTCCCCCCAGGTCAGTGAGGAGGAATATTGCACTGAGGTAGAAAGCTATTTATGGAAAGAAATTCCATTACAAACGCCTTTTAATTCACAGACCAATACATTAATTACGCCTCCAAACAAAACGTAATAAATCCACAACCGTACATGCGATCGATACAGCGACTTCACCGTTTGAAAGACACGGCCCTTGTGAACGCATCGATATGAAATTTATGTTGATAAACTTAAAATTGTGGCCATGCCAGCGATTTAGAAAAGAGCGTCTTTGTGTGTTTTGCAGGAAAATTTTTAAAATTTTTAACATGACGGTCAATGAGAGTGGTTTTGTCGCTCTTTTCCTTTAGAAGCTCCTGGAACTAAAACTAAAATACGTATCACAAAACTGATCACATTGCCTGAAACCAGACAAGCATACCTACGTTTTGATATATAAATTGTGTATGACAAGTAGATCTTGTGGGCGTGAGAGCAATTTGTTCGCCCTTTTTTTAAAGATAATTTTTGTTTTCAAAGATCTCCACTGTAAAGGTCACATGACACACTCTAAATCCCTTCCATAGGGTTACATTATAACCGATTCCATTTTCTGAAAAAATCGCTAAACGTAAATTGCGTTTTCACAAAAACCGTAAAAGATATCAATCTGAAAAGTCATGTTTGGATAGCTGAATATTTTGTGACCGCTTTAAAGTTTGTTTGGTGTCTGTAAGTGAAAGTATGAAGGAGCTGAAACTTTTGGCAGAACGTGTGTTTTGAAGCAGGAAAAAGGATGTTCTCATTGACTTCAATGTTAAAAAAAAGTGTCTAAAAGCTTAATATTTTAAAAAGTATAAATAGTACAAAAAAACTTGAAGAAGTCCCATCGTTAGCTGAACGAGATGAACATTTTAAAAGTTGAATGGTCTCAATAGCTGAAAGTATGCAGAAGTTACGCAGAGCCAAAAAACGTACGGAATAATAAAATTAAAATTAAAATTAAGAAGAAGAACTAGAAAATGCATTCCCTGAGGAAAATGCGAGTGGGAATGCTGAATAGCTGAGCCCCCACCAAAGCCATTCACCATAACCACTACACTATCTTTAGGACACACAGCTCCTTTCTCTATCTGCAAAGTAGAGAGTATGCTGACTTCCTGGTCGCCCCTCCCCCCTCAAGAGGTTTCCCCTCCCCCCAGGTCAGTGAGGAGGAATATTGCACTGAGGTAGAAAGCTATTTATGGAAAGAAATTCCATTACAAACGCCTTTTAATTCACAGACCAATACATTAATTACGCCTCCAAACAAAACGTAATAAATCCACAACCGTACATGCGATCGATACAGCGACTTCACCGTTTGAAAGACGCGGCCCTTGTGAACGCATCGATATGAAATTTATGTTGATAAACTTAAAATTGTGGCCATGCCAGCGATTTAGAAAAGAGCGTCTTTGTGTGTTTTGCAGGAAAATTTTTAAAATTTTTAACATGGACGGTCAATGAGAGTGGTTTTGTCACTCTTGTCCTTTAGAAGCTCCTGGAACTAAAACTAAAATACGTATCACAAAACTGATCACATTGCCTGAAACCAGACAAGCATACCTACGTTTTGATATATAAATTGTGTATGACAAGTAGATCTTGTGGGCGTGAGAGCAATTTGTTCGCCCTTTTTTTAAAGATAATTTTTGTTTTCAAAGATCTCCACTCTAAAGGTCACATGACACACTCTAAACCTGCTCCATAGGATTACATTATAACCGATAAAAAAATCACTAAACGTAAATTGCGTTTTCACAAAAACCGTATAAGATATCAATCTAAAAAGTCATGTTTGGATAGCTGAATATTTTGTGACCGCTTTAAAGTTTGTTTGGTGTCTGTAAGTGAAAGTATGAAGGAGCTGAAACTTTTGGCAGAACGTGTGTTTTGAAGCAGGAAAAAGGATGTTCTCATTGACTTCAATGTTAAAAAAAAGTGTCTAAAAGCTTAATATTTTAAAAAGTATAAATAGTACAAAAAAACTTGAAGAAGTCCCATCGTTAGCTGAACGAGATGAACATTTTAAAAGTTGAATGGTCTCAATAGCTCAAAGTATGCAGAAGTTACGCAGAGCCAAAAAACGTACGGAATAATAAAATTAAAATTAAAATTAAAACTAGAAAATGCATTCCCTGAGGAAAATGCGAGTGGGAATGCTGAATTGCTGAGCCCGCACCAAAGCCATTCACCATAACCACTACACTATCTTTAGGACACACAGCTCCTTTCTCTATCTGCAAAGTAGAGAGTATCCTGACTTCCTGGTCGCCCCTCCCCCCTCAGGAGGTTTCCCCCCCTCCCCCAGGTCAGTGAGGAGGAATATTGCACTGAGGTAAGGAAAGCTATTTATGGAAAGAAATAACATTACAAACGCCTTTTAATTCACAGACCAATACATGAATTACGCCTTCAAACAAAAGTTAATAAATCCACAACCGTATATGCGATCGATACAGCGACTTCACCGTTTGAAAGACACGGCCCTTGTGAACGCATCGATATGAAATTTATGTTGATAAACTTAAAAATGTGGCCATGTCAGCGATTTAGAAAAGAGCGTCGTTGTGTGTTTTGCAGAAACATTTTTTAGACTTTTTAACATGTCTCTTGTCCTTTAGAAGCTCCTGGAACTAAAACTAAAATACGTATCACAAAACTGATCACATTGCCTGAAACCAGACAAGCATACCTACGTTTTGATATATAAATTGTGTATGACAAGTAGATCTTGTGGGCGTGAGAGCAATTTGTTCCCCCTTTTTTTAAATATAATATTTTTTGTGGATGATCTCCACTCTAAAGGTCACATGACACACTCTAAACCTGCTCCATAGGATTACATTATAACCGATAAAAAAATCACTAAACGTAAATTGCGTTTTCACAAAAACCGTAAAAGATATCAATCTAAAAAGTCATGTTTGGATAGCTGAATATTTTGTGACCGCTTTAAAGTTTGTTTGGTGTCTGTAAGTGAAAGTATGAAGGAGCTGAAACTTTTGGCAGAACGTGTGTTTTGAAGCAGGAAAAAGGATGTTCTCATTGACTTCAATGTTAAAAAAAAGTGTCTAAAAGCTTAATATTTTAAAAAGTATAAATAGTACAAAAAAACTTGAAGAAGTCCCATCGTTAGCTGAACGAGATGAACATTTTAAAAGTTGAATGGTCTCAATAGCTGAAAGTATGCAGGAGTTACGCAGAGCCAAAAAACGTACGGAATAAAATTAAAATTAAAATTAAGAATAATAAAAAACGAATATCAATACTGGGAATGCTTATGAAAGCATTCCCACTAATTAAGAAGAATAATAAAAAACGAATATCAATACTGGGAATGCTTATTAAAGCATTCCCACTAATTAAGAAGAAGAATAATAAAAAACGAATATCAATACTGGGAATGCTTATTAAAGCATTCCCACTAATTAAAATTAAGAAGAAGAATAATAAAAAACGAATATCAATACTGGGAATGCTTATTAAAGCATTCCCACTAATAATAAAAAACGAATATCAATACTGGGAATGCTTATTAAGCATTCCCACTAATTAAGAATAATAAAAAACGAATATCAATACTGGGAATGCTTATTAAAGCATTCCCACTAATAATAAAAAACGAATATCAATACTGGGAATGCTTATTAAAGCATTCCCACTAATAATAAAAAACGAATATCAATACTGGGAATGCTTATTAAAGCATTCCCACTAATAATAAAAAACGAATATCAATACTGGGAATGCTTATTAAACATTCCCACTAATAACTGACGCTGAGGGTATAACTGTAAATGTGGTCTGATGGTTATATGTTTGGTATATAGGGTACTATTTTCTAAGGTGATCTGTAATTTTGTTTGAGTTCAAGGTTTGTAGTTACAACTTAAGGTGCTTTTGGTGCTGAATAATTGAAACTAAGTGAAGCATCCACTTTTTTCTTCTTCCTTGCTAGATGCAATGTATGCAGAATATCTGCATTTTACCAGGGGCTGGTAGGTTAGAAATCTTCAATATATAAGCAGGGTATAATAAGGAAGTCTTTGCAAACCTGACAAAACTCAATGAGAAGTGATATGTGTCAAGGTTTTCTGACAAAATATAGCTGTCATATATATAGAGTGTGATATGGCAACCATGTTTGTGAATTACTAAAAGACGAAATGTGAATTAATTGCAGTAACTACTATAATTTATCCTTTTTGTCATGGAATATGGCTGATTGTTCTGACCCCTGCTTGTACCAAGTGAGGGTTCCATTGAGATTCCATAAAGCTGGAACCTTGATGCACATTGATATTAATGTACTGGCTACTCTGAGGTAATTTTTAACTATTATTGACTACATATTGGCCAGAATACAGTATATCTCAAAAAGTTACCAATAGTAATTTTGGTCAAGTTTATCAACTGGATACAATCTACAGTGACTGCTATGCACAACATATTTAAATTGCCAAGCTTTTTCTACCCTGTTACCGCCTAAAGCCAGATTGGTGAATGTTATGTTAATGTATTACATCAGCTTTGGACTTATTTATTGAAGATAATACATGTAATTTAGCATTGGATGGAATTTTGTTCCTGGGAGTTATTGTTTGCACATTGTCTATTTTAATTTGGGTTGCAGGAGTATCCTATGGGCCATTTATATACAGTACACATTTCCTGTAATAAAGATAGAGTCATTTTTTTTTATATGCTGAGTGAAGTTGTCACTCATTTCCCTTTATCTTTGTTTGGCAAATTTCTCCAATTTAACATACATCCTAGATTGGTTTTAATGACTAACGCAGTGGACCGAGGTAAACTAAAAATGTTCATGTTACCTTGCTGTAGACCTGTAGCCTCCAAACTGTGGCACTTTGTTTGCCTTTATCTGGCTCTTGGGGCACTTTTTCTTCCACTGATATGAGGCAACATTCACTTTACTGACACCAAGAGTGGGGCACTATTCTTCCTGCTGAAACAAATTTTGGACATTATTCAATTCACTGACACCAATGATGGGGCACTATCCCTTCTATTGAAATTAACAATGGGGAATGATTCCTCCCAATGATATTACCGATTGGGCACGGTTCCTCCCATTGACAACAATGGGGCACTATTCCTCCTCCTACTGACCATAAGTGCTATGTCATGTTTTTATTCCCACTGACCACTATCCAGCCCCCCAAAAGTCTGAAGGACGATAAACTGGTCCTATGCTCAGATAGTTTGGAGACTCTCTGCTGTAGACTATAATACATTGCTGTACTGAATTGTTTAACATGCATAACATGTCAGTTTTTGTATTTGATAGAATGATTGCTGTACAAGTTTCGTCAAGCATTTGAACATCCACTAGATTATTTTCTAAAGCACAAAGACCTATTAGAAAAGGTTAAGAATGTACTGCAAATCCCCTCTGCCACCACAGTTGGTCTACGTAGTTCTTAATGGAACATGAGTGTGGTGGTTACCAAACTCATAGTCCATTGACACTTCCTCCAGCTCTCCAAATGAAAGCCTTTACCTCGATACAGACAAGTAGCTGGATAAAGAGTCTGCAGGAGCCTGGCATTACACCCACGGCCCACTGACCACATTTGCAATGCTTTTGAGGCTGGTTTGTAAATTTTTCATTTAAACACTGTATATGTGTGTGTATTTATTTGGTAAAATGTGGATGTAGCCCCTTTACTCTAGTAATCAGAAGCAGGAAGTGGCGAGGAATGCCTATCAATCCACTAATAGGCTCCTGTAAAAATAGAAAAGCAGTGCTTATGCAGTTTCACGTGTACAGAAGCACTCTGCTGCTTCTAATTAGAATTATAAGCAAAAGTACATTTTCTCACTGATTTGCTTTGCCACACCAAACTGTGCTAATGAATTCCTGTTATAAAGCATATCTAAATCCAAAAACAAAAATGTAATATATTGCAGCTTGTTGGTAAGGTCAGTAAGAGCAACACTCACTGAGTTCAAGACACAATTAAACACTTTACTATTGATGAATTGTAGGTCAGTCAGTTAACAATGTAGGCAGCAATCTGCAATCACTAGCACTAGGAATGTGAATTAAAACACTCAGGCAACAGCAAACAGCACCCAGTTATTACACATGCTTGTCATACATTACCAGATTGGCATCTTTGGTAGGGAAGGCGGGTTGACAGCGTGGCAGCACAAGTGGCTCTTCAGGAGGCTGTATCAAACCTAAGCAGTGTTTTCAGATTACTACTCCCTTGGTGACACCTACAGAGTCTGCACCTTTTAAGCAGTTAGGCCTCGTACACACAGCGGAGGAACTCGTCGGAAAAGACACATCGTTTTCCTCAACGAGTTTCTTGTTAGGCTTGTCGAGGAACTCGACAAGCTTGCTTTGCGTACACACGTCAAGACAAAATCTCCTCGTTCTGAAACACGATGACGTACAACACATACAATGGCAGGGGAAGTTCGATTCCACTGGCACAACCCATGGGGCTGCTTTTGCTAATCTCATGTTACTGCGTGTTATGTAAAAGTTTGGTAAGAGACGATTTGCACTTTTCAGTCTGTTACAGCGTGAAAAATGTGTTATCTCCATTACAAATGCTTTTACTCCCGTCACATACTTTATTCTGAGCATGCGCGGGTTTCTTAGCATACACACGCTCGAGTTTCTCTTCGAAAACCAGCTTGACAAGGAACACGATGAGGAAAATTAGACTCCCGTCGAGGAACTTGTTCTCTTTTTTCCTCGTCGAGTTCCTCAACAGTTTTCTCGATGAAAAACGTACACACAACCGTTTTCCTCTGCAAAAAAAGCTCTCCCACCAAGTTTCTTGATGGATTCTGTCAAGTTTCTCGGTCGTGTGTACGAGGCCTTAGAGCAAAACTTTATTTATTTTTTCCTGTTTGGATAAAGGATTTATATAAATGAATAAAAGCTGACCATCATAGGCACCCCTGTGAGTGTTAAATAGTTTGTCTACACCCTCTAATTGCAACTTTTGCCGGTAAAGAAAGTTCAAATATAATAGCCTGACTGTATTGATTACTAGGTGAAAATAAAGGAAAAAAAAGTAAAAAAAAAAGTGTAAATTGCAATAAATTCTGACTTTAGATGTGCTTTACATATCCACACTAAAGAAAATCTGTATCATGCAGAGGCTGCCAATGTTGATCCCTCCCTGAAAATGTTTGTTGTCTGCCTATCATGGTCATGTTGATCCTATAGTTTCAATACTTTTTGATTTTCATTGCTTAATGCTTAGTCTGGAAGTCCTTGTATTTTTCTTAGCATCAAATTCTTGTAAGCTTATGGTTAATTGAAACCAAAGCTCTATACCATAGGCATTTTTGTCTGTTCCTTAAACTGGTGCTTTTGGATATAGGTCATGTCAAAAGTTAAAAATGTATTTGCATGTTTTAACCAAGATGCCCAATCCTTAAACCCTTCCTGCGGACCGCCTGCCAGCCCTTTAAGAGTAGCCAAGAGGTGGAGGGAGGCATTCGGTCATGTGACCGCTGTGATTGGCTGTCACAGTGGTTACATGATTGGAAAGCTCTTGATCGCAAGTATTCATTGGGAGCTTACCGTTCTCTGCCGGCTACTGTGCGGAAGTGCACTCAGCATGGTTAAGTTGTAAACACAGGGTCAAGGGGTTAAAGCAGAACTTCCCCCTAAAGGAAGTTCCTCTTTATGTCCCTTTCCACCATTCCACGATGGCTGTATAAGCAATAATTTCAGACAGTTCTCGGCTGCATTCCATTAAGAGCTACCTTGAAAGCTGGGATTAAGTATGTGCCTCTTCCACGTAAATGAAGTTCACGTGGAAGAGGCCCCCTAGACTAGCTATAGCTGGGGCTCTTTTTCAGGCCAGAAAATGAATATTAAGGCATTGGAAATCTACAGAGCTCCCTCACAGTAAAGGAGTGGCTGACTCAGATGGGCGACACTATTAGGTTGGAAAAATGTATCTACCAACACAGGGGCAGTGGTAGAAAATTTGAAAACATTTGGGCACCATGGCTGTATATTCCTGGCTTAGCTCTGGTAGATCCGCCTATGGTAAGAATGGTATGGTAATCGGCTGTGTGGCTTTTAAACACTGGATTTTAATGTTTATTTGTGGATTTATGTTTGGATGCTTAATGTAGACTCTGAGTTCCATGAGGGTGATGTGTGCATTAGTTATGGCTATGTTCATATATGTAAAAAAAAGTACAGTGAATACATTGACTATATAATGCTATGGAATTTTGTACTACATTTTATTATTACCTTTTAAATAAAGTTTTTTCTTGAGATAAAAAAAAGGAGGAACTCTGTCATTATCAACTACAGAAATGTTTAACTTTGGACAGGAATCATTCATACATATCACTCCTACAAAGCTATACTTCCTGTTTGACATGCAACTTGGAAAAATAATTACCCATCAATGTCAGGTAAATGAAACAAAGGTGGTGTGAATTCAGAATTTATGTAGAGTTAGGAGGTATCAGAGAGCATCTGATGGCATCATTGCAATGGAAAGGTATAGAACATTAATTTTGGGGAAAAATATATATTTATATGATGTTACTCTTGCCCACTTGTGCTCTCTAATGCCCCCTTTATCTAAAATACCAAGACTTACACTCAGACTTTGAGCTAACCCCAGCTGGGCTGTTTTAACATTTATAGTGCAGGTGACCTGTTCACTAAGAAGAAGGGAAGTCCATTCAGTTTTTAGGAAGCCAGCCAAGTATTGTATATGTATTAGTGAGCAGGTTGCTGCCATGGAAATTGTGAATGCTACTGTAGAGTCTGATGTAGTATATACACAGGCAGGAGTGTGCGTCAAAAATCTGGTGTTGTATTCTGAAATATGAGAGGGATGAGGGAAAGCACACAAAATACTTTATTGAAGCTATAGTTATGCTTTAATTATCAGTGGTTGTATTAATGTGCTCATGCCATGGTTTACCTAACATTTTCACAAAGTATTTCTATAATTAAAGCAATTTATGTGCACTTAAAATGAAACAACAACTAGGTATTTTTTACCTTCATTAACTGATTAATTTTTTTTTTCACTTTCAAGTTTAGACTATTTTTTATCCACAAAGAAAGCCAAATACTGTGGAACAATAGCAGCACCATGAGCAGGAAAGCACAATTAAAACCAGTTTGTTGGCTCAATCCCATAGTTGAAAAAGCTGCTCAGAGTGCGATGAAACCATATAAGTACATGTTGTAGTACAGTCTGAACTGTGGTCTTTGCTTTAGAAAAACACAAACAGACTTTACAATAGATCACACATAGAGGTTTGAAAATGTCATCAATAATCGTCATATTCTATGTGGCTCAGAGATGTCATATTTTTTCCATTGTCTTTCCATTTTCTATCCAATGAAAGGACAGAATAAAATCTACTGTTTACATTAGGGTCTATTCACACCTTCACAAAGAATTGACTTGTATTGGAAAAAAAGTCAGGGATGTTTTTAAAGTTTTTAACGTATTCCAAGACATCATGGAAAGTGAACAAAAGCTAAGGCAGGCCATAGATGGTGCAAATGTCTGCTGCAACCATGGGTTGCAGGAAAGAAAGTTGCATGGTTCCTCCCATCAACACAGACAGTGCTGACAGGGGAATCCCTCCTGCCGAGCAATTGTCTGCTCCTGGCGGGGATAGCCATTCCTACGAGAAGGCAGTGATAATTGTTATGGATAAATAATGTTGCGCTAAGTCAGTGTAACCAGAAACCAAAACAAAAAAAGTGAGTCTATGAGTCACCAAAGTGACATAGATGTGAACAAGTATCTTCCACCAGGAATCTTCCACCATGTGATAAACCACCACCAATGAAGGATGTACTCTTACCAGAGAGCAATGACTACCTGTTACGGGGGGTCAAAGAAGACTTTGGTATATGAAATGTTACATTGCCATATGTAAATGCGCAAACGGTAAACAGGGAAGATCAATCCAGGCAGCCAATAAGGAAATCATCGGTCATCTTTCTCCAAGTGGACATATCAGATGGCAAACCCCAACAAAGTATAACAATGACACAATAGTGTACAATCTCAATAAACAGGGCTTTAATAAACGTACATGTCAGCAAGTAAAAACAGCGTGTATGTATAGGCACAAAAACGTCCGTGCAATCTCCGAGTGCTCTCTAGACGTGATGATAGGAAGGAATACCTCAGCCAGACCGGTTTCGTCACTACAAGGACTTCTTCCAGAGACTTCATGCCTACATTATTTATTAATTTCTATTTTTGTGACGATATCTCACTAGAGTGTTGCAATTTACATTGTTATCACAAGCGCAGTTTCTTTTTTGTTTTAGAGGTGATTATTGCTGGCAATAATCGCAAGTGAATCTGGCAGGCTGGTTGTACCCAAGTTGATCAATTTAGCCTGACCATACACTGTTTGAATTTCGTCTGGCTCCTCGAACCTCTATGGCTGGAATAAGTAATGTGGTCAGAAGTGTGGGTTGTTTTTAAGAGCAAACCTGTCACGAAAGAAACACCAAACCATTACTGACCTCCGGACCATGCTAGTTTCCTAGCTGTAATGCTGATAGCATGGCTGCAATGCTTTAAGTTACAAGCCTAAAAATACCCCTGACTTCTATGAACAACTCTGAAAAGAGTGCCGATTTCAGAAGTAAATCAGTAATAGAAGCCTTTTTTCTTTTAATACAGGTTTCCTTTAAAGAATAACTAAAGCTTCGGTTTTTAAAAAAAATAAAACAAACATGTCATACTTACCTCCTCTGTGCAGTTGCTTTTGCAGAGTGGCCCCGATCCCGTGGCCCCGATCCCGGTACTGCACTATAGAAGGCTTATCACCTTAATGCATAGATGAAAAACCACTAGGGTTTACAACCCCTTTAAGAGAGATTTGAATAGTGACAGATCTTTCAGCATCCAAAATCTATTGGCATCCTACCCACATTTTTAATTCCCACAACATGCCTGCCTATATTATAGGTCCCGATTGTCAGGTATAAACTGTAAAACCACCTGCACCCTTTATGCATACACAGACAATATATACATGCACCAGACCTTCTTAATGTAGCCATTATGCCCCATACAGACCCCTTATACATCATGTAGACCACCCATACAAACACCCTTATGCAGCCAGAGACCACCACAAAAATAAAAATGGCAGAGGCAGACAAACATATACACTGAGGTGGATGTGCCTTTTACAGTGTGCAAATTCAGGAACACGATATGGTGCTATGAAAGGTAAGTCACTTATGCCCTGTACACACGATCGGTCCATCGGATGAGAACGGTCTGATTCACTGTGCTTTACATTCCCCCACAGACTGCATATTTAATGACAAAATTGAAAAATGGTATATTAATAGCTTGTACTTTTAGTCTCTAGGTGAAGCTCTCAGGCCGCGTACACACAATCGGTCCATTCGATGAGAACATTTCGAAGGACCGTTGTCATCGGTTAACCGATGAAGCTGACTGATGGTCTGATGTGCCTACACACCATCGGTTAAAAAAACGATCGTGTCAGAACGCGGTGACGTAAAACACAACGACGTGCTGAAAAAAATGAAGTTCAATGCTTCCAAGCATGCGTCGACTTGATTCTGAGCATGCGTGGATTTTTAACCGATGCTTTTGCATACTAACAATCGGTTTTGACCTATCGTGTGTACGTGGCCTCGGTGTCTTCTGACATGTCACAATGGATTGTTGATATAGTCTTTTGAAAAATGCAAGAAATCCCTGTGGGAATTATCAACCAAAATCACTTTGCGTTGGTATCTTACACCGGTGGTAATATCCAAATTTGACTCACAAACCCCTGATACTTGTTGGAGACTTTGCCCAGATCTTGCTAAAGGGGACATGATCCATGTATTGTGGAATTGTCCTAAACTCACAGCATACTGGGCTGGAATCTTCAATATAATCTCTGACTTAACACATACACAAGTGGAACCTGATCCAGCTTTGGCTCTTTTATCATTTGGAATAGAAAGGTTTCCATTCGATCTTCGTAGAACGATAATCCACCTACTCTTAGTGGCTAGATTATCGATTACAAGAAAATGGAAAAATTCAGACCCTCCATCTCACAGTGATGCTATCGACCTCTTAAATTTACATAATTCTTATGAGAAGATTTTAGCATCATCCTTGGGCTCTCTTCATAAATACACAATTCTTTGGGACCCTTGGAACGTCTGGTACAAGAACATGACTCAATTTGCTTTATTTTCTCCATTACCTTGTTTACTCTTTGGTTAGTTGATATGTTGGGAGATAGCTCCCGAGCACTATGAACCCCACATGGGGTGTTCGGGGTGATTAGTTCCTGTATTTTATTTATTTATTTTCCATTTGATGTAGGGATTTCATTCTCACTGCCTAATGCTACTGGGAAGATCCTACCATTTTTATACAGTGATTGCTGTTCTTGTTGAAATAACGAAAATTGTTAGTGTATTAGTCAATGTTTATTATTTCATATCTTGCATACTGTGCTACATTGTATACTATCTTATACTGTAATGCTTTATTTTTGTCTATATGAAAAATGACAATAAAAATATATTGAAATAAAAAAGAAAAATGCAAGAAACTACTGCTTTGATTTTGCTTTAGGTAACCTACATTGCTCCAAGAACCTATTTTCATGTAAACAAAAAATAAAAAACCATTATAGTTTCATTTTTTGTCAAACCGTGCCAATGGGTTATTTTTTTAAAGACTGCTTTTATTAATGTGATTATCACACTAATTCCTTTTTACAGCTTGTAAGCATGTAGAATGAGTAGTCTTAGGTGGGTTTTATGAATTTCGGATGATTTCTCCTTGACTTATGTGCTTCAAGCATATATCAAACTATCCAAAATAAAGATGTACATTTGTACATGCGCAGCACTTCATATTTTAAGACATGAACAAGTTTGACCTAAGAAATTTTACAATTTATTATTTATGGATTTGTTTGGACTTTTTCTAGATTATAGCAGAGTTCTCCTTTACACAAGTTTAACAAAAAGTCCCTTTCTCTTACTAGCCAATTACAAACATATGTATCTTTTGGAAACCATCACTGTATTACTTGGCTTCAACATGAAAGCTGACAGAAAGAAAAATGGGCCTCTTTGAATGTTGCATGTTGAATATTGTCCTCTGAAGGTAGGACTCTCACCTGAAAAATCTTCATTGCTTTCCCTTATATATATGACAAAGGCATGAGACATATCTATTAAAGTAAGGTTGCTGGACCAGCTTCAATAGGAAAGGATCGCAGAACTGAGAAACCGAAGAAGGTATTTTGCTTAGCACTGGATATTCAGGTCCCACTGCTCCCAGGATGGTCCAACTGTTTGTTTGCTGGACTTTGTCCAAATGATATAGAAGGAAACTAAAACTCACCAAAACAATCAGCATTGGCCCTTACTTTCTCCAAGAATCCAAACTAGCACATTACAATTATCCTCAAAGAGGTGAAAAATCCTCTATTATGCAAAAGCTATAGGTCAATCTCCTTAATTAATTTGGGAATATACTCAAAAATGTTGGTATTACACCTCAAACTGCTTCTACTACCCTGGATCAATGCAGAAAATGTGGGCTTTGTCCAAGGGACAGAAGCCAGAAACATTATGTCATCTTGGCAAACAATTTCAATTACATTCTATGCCCACCAACATAAAACATTATTGCTTCTTTCATTTATTGATGCCAAAAATGTGTTCAACTGTGTAGACTGACTGGTCCTTTATGTTCATGACCTTGTAACCTATGGGCCTTGGCCCTAATGTGCTCCCCAGGATAATGCGAACATCTAACAGCTAAAGTCAGAGTTAATGGCATCACTTAACCTCCTACTGATCTTTGCAATGGCATTGGGCAGTGTTGCCATTTTCCCAGCTGCTTTTTGTTATTTTCTTATAGCACCCTACATTATAATAATAACATAAAGGGAATATACCTAGAACAAACTAATCATGAAATAGCTGCTTTTGTGGATGATTTTCTATTTTATACAATATATGCAACCCCAAAACATTCTTCCTAAAACTCTTGCAAGAATTCCAAACCCTTACAACACACTTTCACCTACAGGTAAGCCTAGATTAAGGCTTAACTGTAGGTGCTGTAAATATCTCTTAAACCTACACAGTTGAGAAGATATTTACAATAAAGCTGGGCAAGGATTTCTTCTGCACATGCACCAATGTGTTCGGCGCATGCACACTTTAGAAACCTCACACCGTGCCGTTCCAAGTAAAGGTCATGCCGTGACTGGCGGCTCCCATGTGCATGCGTGGGAGTGACGTCACGTGGCTCTGGCCAGTCACAGAGCCGGAGTCTGGGACACCGGAAGGAAGATGGATGCTTCCAGCCAGCGAGGAAATTGGGGACATCGCAGGCTTTGGTTTCAGGTAAGTGACACATAATGGGCTACTATGTGATGCACATTATGCTTTAACTTTGCAGGGAAACAAAGAGGAAGTGAAACCCATCAGGGTTTACTTCCTCTTTAAGGGGCATGTTTAAATCCCAACCCCACCAAAGATTTGGATAGATATGGAAAGAGTAAATACATCTGTTAGATTTAGAAAACAATTAGGTTTTACTAGAATAAAGATGAAGGGGAAATCTTTCAATGGGGGACACTTTTTCTGATGACAACAAGGAAATTGCCACCCTTTAACTCTTACATCATGTTGTGCCTACAAAACAGGAAGTGAAATCTCCCTAGTAGAAAACAAATGGCAAAAAACTGCCTTGAGATGCACTTTTATTAAGAATTAAATGCTAGGTTAAGTGTTAAGGGTTCAAGAAAGGGTAGGGTTAAGTGTTAAGGCATTTAAATGTTGGAGACAGTATTTTTCGAGTTGAAAACCTAACACCAAAAAATACAAGCGCATGGTTCATTATATATCAAATAAATACCTTATGTCACATTGTTCAAAGAGAAGAAGAAAAGAAAAAATATAATATTCTTCATGCTCACCTATCAACTAGTGCAATGCGAAAAGCAGCAGAACGCAAAAGTATTACAAATCTTTAATAAATTTATTAAAAAAATAACAAAAGGGAGCACCAGCCTAGTGCATTACTAGTACAAGCTTGTCAGACAAATTTCCAGCCTAAAATCTCCAATGCGTCTCATCTCATAGAGGGACAATATGGGTCCAGAAGGCTAAGGCATTTTGAGGGACTTACCCTCTTCCTCAGAGCCAAAAGCCATTTCTTCCAAGGAAATAAATTATTCACCCAATGTGCCATGCTGAAACTAAAACCCAAAAGTGTGTCAACACTCTGAAATGATTCAAACAAAGGCAGTAGCGTGAATCTCCACAATAATTCCTCTCCAAATTGGTGCTCAATATATATGTGAAAAAAGAAATCATGAACATCAGCCATAGTCCATCAATCCATGCGCCAAGAATATGATGAATGTCCTTCCCGAAACCCAAAGTTAATACCAGTGTGCATTTTTCTTCTTTTTAACTCAGGTATAATGTATATTGAGATGTCACAGAATCTTACATACAAACAGTACAGTCAGAGTACATAAGATTCATCACCATAAAAAAACATATCAGTCATTATGCAGTAAGTAAGCACATGAAATAAGGTACCACCACTAAGAGACTATCCCTAGTGTATCAGTTAGCATGGGTCACTTGAACCATAGTTATAGAGGAAAAAAATCTTTCAGAAGTACGAAGCACATTCGTTTGCTTACAAAGTAAGTACAATGGGCCAGATTCAGATACAATTACATTGCTCCACGGCAGCGTAACGTATCTGATTTACGTTACACCGCCGCAGGTTTACAGCGCAAGTGCCTGATTCTCAAAACTCTTACCTGTAAACTTGCGGCGGTGTAACGTAAATGCGCTCAGCGCAAGCCCGCCCAATTCAAATGGGGCGGGCACCATTTAAATTAGGGGCGTTCCCGCGCCGAACGTACTGCGCATGCTCCGTCGGGTAAATTACCCAACGTGCATTGCGCTAAATGACGTCGCACGGACGTAATTTGTTTTGACGTTAACGTAAATGGCATCCAGCGCCATTCACGGACGACTTACGCAAACAACGTGGTTTTTTAAATTTCGACACGGGAACGACGGCCATACTTAACATGGCTTAGAACAACTAGGGCTCAGCCCTAATTTTACGCGGCGCAACTC
Source organism: Rana temporaria (assembly GCF_905171775.1). Lineage (NCBI taxonomy): Eukaryota > Metazoa > Chordata > Amphibia > Anura > Ranidae > Rana > Rana temporaria. Next base: position 58,148,235 of record NC_053491.1, read on the forward strand.
GACGGAAACGACGTAAAGTTAGATCGACGGGCAGCGTGGATGTTCGGGAATCGCCGTAACTAGTCATTTGCATATTCTACGCAGACCGCAATGGCCTCGCCACCTAGCGGCCGGCCTAGAATTGCATCCTTAAGATCCGACAGTGTAATTCAATTACACCTGTCGGATCTTAGGGCTAGCTATGCGTAACTGATTCTATGAATCTGGACTTGAGGCAGTCCAGCCAGGAGACCATTACAATAGTCCAGATGTGGAAGGACCAGAGCGCGCACTACCGAGATCCTTTCCAGATCTGACAGAAAAGGCAAAATGCGGTAAAGAAGACGCATCTTAAAATGGCAGGTCTTGACAACCTGACCGACATAGGGGATTAGCGTCAAGTCGCTGTCAATTAGGACCTCTAGTGTCCCCACCGTGTCAGCCGTCCGCGGGCACACCCCTGCCCCATCGGGCCATGATAACACCCAGTGTCCCTCAGGAATATTCCCTGATCTCAGAACCTCGGTTTTGGCCTGGTTTAGCTGCAGGTAGTTAGCTGCCATCCAGTTTTTTATGATCTCTAAACCTGCTACCAACTTGGCCTCCGCCTCTGGCTCATTGGTCGAGATTCTGGAGAACAACTGGGTGTCATCCGCATAGGACTGAAATCGAAGTCCCAGACTTGCGATCACTGCCAGCAGAGGGCGAAGATAGATGTTAAAGAGAAGAGGGGAAAGCGGGGACCCCTGTGGGACCCCACACGTCACCTTGATAGGCTCCGAGTAGAAGTCCCACAGTTTCACCCTATACTCCCTCTCCTCTAAAAATGACTTAAACCATTTCAAGGCCTGGTCACTCACCCTCGCCACCTCCTGAAGCCGTGTCAGCAAGATCTGGTGATTTACTGTGTCGAATGCGGCTGACAGGTCCAAGAGAATAAGGATTGAGTGGGCCCCCCGGTCCGCGTCGACCAGTAGATGGTCCATGACATCCAGCAACGCCGTCTCCGTCTCATGTTTGGGCCGGAAACCGGACTGACACTTATCGAACAGATTGCCCTCCTCCATGAAAAGCTGCAGCTGACCACAGACAACCTTCTCCATTATCTTGGCTGGAAAGGATAGCCCTGTGATAGGCCTGGACTTCTCCGGGTCAGAGGGATCGGTACCACCTTTTTTTAAGATAGGGGTAACAATTGCCCGTTTAAAAAATCTAGGAACGGTACCGTCCACTAGAGAGCAATTGATAAGGTCAGCTAAAACTGGGGCTAAAATCACACGGGCTTCTTTAAACACCTGGCCTGGACACGGGTCGGAAGGAGGAGCTAAAGCCTTAGATTTTGCAATTAAATCCAAGACTTCTATGGCGGAAACTGTCCTAAAATAAAATTCTGAAACCAGAATTTCTGGTACCCTTACCGCCGACGGGGGTGACCTCGTCATCTCCAGTTCGGCACTTACCTGGCCTTCAAGGCCCTTATATATTTTAATTATTTTATTCACAAAAAAGTCTGCAAACTCTTGGGCTTTCTTTTTAGAAGCCTTCATCTCCAGCTGGGCTGCCTGTGGACTGGCGAAATTCCTCACTATCCTAAACAACTCCTGAGGGTTGTTACCTGCAGCCTCAATCTTAGATGATATATAAGATCTTTTTACACGTACAATTGCCGCTTTATAACCGCGCATGAAGATTCTCCATTTTATAAGGTTAGGTTTGGACTGATTTTTCAGCCACATTCTTTCAACGGCTCGTCCCTTTTTCCTTAAGTGAGCCAGATCAAGAGAGAACCAGTCTGCTGAGCCCAGTTTTCTACCTTTTTTTGCTTTTCTGGACTGTACTGGAGCTACTATATCCAGGGCTGCTGTTATACCATAATGCAGCATCTGAAAAAACTCATCAGTTTTTGTTTTACCTTCTGAGTTATTAGCTAACTCTGTTGCTAAATGTTGATTAAATAGCTCTTGGGGGAAGTCTTTAAAACTTCGGAAGGTAGCATCTTTATGCTGAACTCCTTCATTATCGCCCCCACCTGGAAGATCTATATCAAACAATAAAATTGCATGATCAGACCAAGGGTAGGGGACCACATTCCGCAGGGATATAGCTATATCCCTGGAAAGTATTACATCCAGAGTGTGTCCCAACATATGAGTAGGTTCCGTCTTCAGGATGGATAAGTCCAACTCATCTCCTTTTTGACGGAAAAGACAGGCTTCAGTTAAATCTGGTTTGTCTAACCACACATTAAAATCACCCAACAGAAGTGTGGGGGCCGACTTACAAAGGGCATTATCTGCCCAGGTCCAGAAAAACTCTAGTGCCAAAGCCTTCCTGGCAGGGGAAATATATATAATGTATATATCATAAAAAATATTAACTGCACATTCTAATTGTAGGGATAGAATTTCACAAGCCATTCCTTGAGTCTAGTTCCTTTTTTTTATAGTAAAAACATCCTTGAAGATAATAGCAGTCCCACCTCCCCGCCCATTAACCCTATTTTGAGTAAATATCTTGTACCCTGACGGTACTGCTGCAGATAAAGCAGGAGTGCTTGCATCCGTCAGCCATGTTTCAGTTATACATAGGAAATCACAATCATGTTCATTAATTACATCAAAAACATTGTTTGCATGGGCCACTAAGGAGCGAACATTCATTAAGGCCTATTTACTATTACCCACCAGTCTCCCTGCTAAATATTTATAGTGGGCTTTGTCAGGGCCACACTGAGCTTTCCCCTCCAAACGTGATTCCTTCCGTATACTTTTTAAATAGGTTCTAAGCCCTCGACAGGGACCATAGGCCCCCTCGGTATGTTGATGTCCCTTGTTAATGCAATTTAGAAACGCAGCTTTTAATCCATCTGGCTCCACTGAGCCATTGTTGTAAAACTGTAACAAGTCCATTTCTGATATTTGTATCCTAGGGGCAAAAAAAAAAAAAAAGAGTACTTTAGAGAGTCAAGATAAATGTATCGGAGTGTCACTTACAATTTTTTGTGTGCCCCCTCACAGGTCGCAGATCACACGCTGTGTTCCCAGTTCCCTTCTGCTTGGAAAGATTAGTCCGGCAGCGTTTTACCCCCTCACCAGTCGCGAACGCCCGCTGCGCGTCAGCGCTCTGGCCCAGATTATGAAGGGCGGGCAGGTGGGGCTGATGAGACGAGCCACCTGCGGGGGGCGGAGCCTAGGCGGAGCCCAGACGGGGCTCTGGCAGATGGAAACGCCTGCTCCCAAGCCTCCCAGCAGTTTATCACAGGCCAAGTCACAGGGGTTTGCAGGAACACAAAAAACACTGGAGAAACAGCAGGACGTGTAGACAATCAGCGCCGGCAGGACCTGGCAGGTCTGGATAGCGCGTCAGCGCTCTGGCCCAGATTATGAAGGGCGGGCAGGTGGGGCTGATGAGACGAGCCACCTATTGGAGAAGGATGCCCATTATGATGGCCTTAGGCCCCATACACACACGAGAGGATCGATCCGCTGAAATTGATCGGCGGATCGGTTTCAGCGGATAGATCCGCTGGTGTGTACGATCCAGAGGATATTTATCCGCGTATATATTTCGGGCCGACCGATTTCTAGCGGATAAAAATTTCTTAGCATGCTAAGAAATCTATCCGCTGGAATCGGCTCAAGCGGATCGATCCGGTGGTCTGTACAGACTCACCGGATCGATCCGTCCAAACCCATCCCTCGCATGCGTTGTAATGATTCGACGCTTGCGTGGAATTGCTTATATGACAGCGTCGCACACGTTGCCGCGTCATCATCGCGACGACGGCGCGACACGTCACCGCGGTGTGAATTCGGCACGGATTTCGATCCGATGGAGAGTACAATCCAGCGGATCGAAATCCTCAGAGGATTTATCCGCGGAAACGGTCCGGAGGACCGTATCCGCGGATAAATCCTCTCGTGTCTACTAGGCATTAGGATCACGTTCCTCCTACCCCTGTTTTCTAATAAAGTCCCTTCTCCCCCAAAGGATCTACTGTGGTTTGGTGGAATAGCTTTGAATATTTTGTGTAAAGGATATACATTATGTAAGTATTCTATAAGTCTAAACACTAAACCATGATCATAATACGTTTCTGGAATTTGTTGATGGATACATACTGTATATACTTTTGTATTATATACAGTTAGTGCCATATAGATTTGGACACACAATTTTGCACACTTTTCGATTTTTTCAGGTATTTACTAAAACATATTCAAGCTATAATGGTTTAATTTGAGGTTATGTACATCCAAATCGGAGGAAGTGTTTAGGAATTAAGAATAGTAAATATAGGGAATGTGACGCTAACTAATCCTAAATAATAATTAAGTAAAATCTTAATTAAAAGTGGAATCCATGTGCAAATAACAATTCAATCTGTGCAAAATATTAAATGCGGCAATAAGTAGAAGAAAAAACAATTGCAAATAATTGTGCAAAATAGGCAAATAAAGTGCAAAAAAAATCCAGAGCTATCATCAAATGAAAAAATGTGCTAAAAATCAATGTGCCAAAATGAATAAATAAATAATAAAATAAATGGGATTAAGTAGTATATTTTAAAATATAAGGTTCAATGTAAATAAAAAAAGTCCTATACACGGTGCAATAAAAATCCAATTGTAACAGTCACTTCAAACGTGTAATAAAGTTCATTGCATATAAAGTGCAAGTGCCACCGCCCAGCCAATCTCCACCATCCAGTGTGTATGATAATGTTTACCCCAGCCTCTCACCTCACGTATTAGAACAATATGCCTCACTGACAAATCCACACTGGCCGAATCATCCCCAGAGCATTCAGGAATAATCAGGCTCCCCAGATAGTAGCGCTTATATGACAGATCAATTTCCACTCTGACAGGTCTATCCCCAGGGCGTTCAGACTCTCAAGACAATGCTGCTCAATAGCATGTAAAGGAAAGGGAGGACTCCATGGTGCAGTATTTTAATAAAAATTTAGTAAAACGTAGTTAATATTTTGAAAACAGACAGCGTCTATCACATAGAACAGCTTCCGATCTTGGCCGTGACCGGAAGTAGACATCACCCGGCTCTTTTCCCTGATGCGTTGCATAGTGTCCAAGTGACTTTCTCAAAGGGTATACCCTTTAACCTTCCTAGCGGTATTCCCGAGTCTGGCTCGGGGTGAGATTTTTATACCAAAAGCGGTATCCCCGAGCCAGACTCGGGCTCGCCTCGCTGCAGCCACAGACAAATTTACTTACCTTGTCCCTGGATCCAGCGATGCCACCGCGCTGTGTGAGCGAGCGGGACCTCGTTCGATTCACACAGTGTCCTCCTGTGCCGCCGATCTCCGTTCCCTGTGACGTTACGATGCACGGGAGCGGAGAACGGCGCCAAATTCAAAAACATAAACAAACACATTACATACAGTATACTGTAATCTTATAGATTACAGTACTGTATGAAAAAAATACCCCCCCCCCCCTTGTCCCTTGTGGTCTGCCCAGTGTCCTACATGTTCTTTTATATAATAAAAACTGTTCTTTCTGCCTGCAAACTGTAGATTGTCCATAGCAACCAAAAGTGTCCCTTTATGTCAAAAATGGTTTTAGAGCAGCTAGAAAACAGTGATAATAAATTATAATCACTTGCAGAATTGTGCGATAGCGATTTGTGGGGAAATTCGTCATAAAAAAATAAAAGTAATGACAGTGACAATTCTGCAACTGAGCACATTTCAGTGATTTTGAGTTGATTACATCAGTGTTCCCCAACCCCCGGTACCGGTCCGTGGATCAAACGGTACCGGGCCGCCCGAGGACAGTGGCGTATCCAAGCTATGGCAGCCATGGAAAGTGCCATGGGCACCAAGCGGGGGGGGGGGGGGGGCGACAAAAAAAATTACTCGTGAATAAAAATTCCAACCCGTTCTGTGGCCGCCTCCTATAGCCCCAGCGCTTGCGGCAGCACGTACATGAACTTAGGTATTTTATACCTTGGCTGGACTCAGGACTGGATATATAGAAAAACAACTGCGCTAAAAAGTAAATAAAATAGATAAATAAATGAATATAAAACGTGAGCTGCCAGCACACACACAAACAAAGTACAAAGCAATTATAGAATATAAAGTGCAGCGCTACACAATAAAACGATCTAGGACAGAAATCCTAACTCGTGAGTGATATAATGAAAATAATAATATATGAATATTATGTGCAGAGTCCTTGGTCAGGAATTCTTATTTCAAATACGGTCCCTTATGTCAGGGGCTCAGAAAGTGATTACACCTCTATTAAAAGTGAACAAACAAACAAAATAACGTGAGTATTCAATTCACAGCTTGAGATGTTTATAACGTAGAGTCCGCACATGTGTTTCCAATAAGTGAGTAAAATCACTAAACAGGTGAGGAGAGTGAGGTGGAATAGTTCTTAGATATACTCCAAATGCAAGAAACAGACAATTCAACTGAAGTAACAGGAATAATACTGGCTTGTCTGAAGAAATCCTCAAAGAACAAAATAAGTGAAATAGGTACTCTTACCAACTTCGATGGACTCAAATACTAATATTAGCAGTGAGTCAGATAAGCGTGATGGTCACTCCAGACCCTGGGCTCTGTATGGATGAATCAGCAGGGATGGTCGCTCCAATGGGAAAGATGGACCCAATCCTGGACCTGAGACCTTGCTTCTGGAACAGGAACCCAAATATGCGAGGCCAGCAATAAAAGGGCCAAGCTCATGGAACAGTGTAGTCCAAAGGAGATAAAAGAAAAAAAGAAAGAAAAATGCTCCCGATGGTGCAGGTCAAAAAAACCTTTGAAGGCTTTTTATTAATAAAATTCACGTGATACAATTAAAAAGCAGTATGGGGTACCAGATGTACTACCCGACGCGTTTCGGCTTAACAGCCATCATACCCCTGTTGATGGCTGTTAAGCCGAAACGCGCCGGGTGCTGATGTTACTGCATTTTTGGGTGCTGATGTTACTGCATTTATGGATGCTGATGTTACTGCAATTATGGGTGCTGGTAAAGCCGCATTTATGGGTGCTGATGTTACTGCATTTATAGGTGCTGATGTTACTGCATTTATGGGTGCTGATGTTACTGCATTTATTGGTGCTGATGTTACTGCAATTATGGTTGCTGATGTTACTGCATTTATGGGTGCTGATGTTACTGCAATTATGGGTGCTGATGTTACTGCATTTATTGGTGCTGATGTTACTGCAATTATGGGTGCTGATGTTACTGCATTTATGGGTGCTGATGTTACTGCATTTATGGGTGCTGATGTTACTGCATGTATTGGTTCTGATGTTACTGCAATTATGGGTGCTGATGTTACTGCATTTATGGGTGCTGATGTTACTGCAATTATGGGTGCTGATGTTACTGCATTTATGGGTGCTGGTGTTACTGCATTTATGGGTGCTGATGTTACTGCATTTATTGGTGCTGATGTTACTGCAATTATGGGTGCTGATGTTACTGCATTTATGGGTGCTGATGTTACTGCAATTATGGGTGCTGATGTTACTGCATTTATTGGTGCTGATGTTACTGCAATTATGGGTGCTGATGTTACTGCATTTATTGGTGCTGATGTTACTGCATTTATTGGTGCTGGTAAAGCCGCATTTATGGGTGCTGATGTTACTGCATTTATGGGTGCCGGTGCCGTTACCGCATTTATGGGTGCTGATATTACTGGAGCCAGGGGGGTCGGCAAAATTAGGTTTTGCCTAGGACGTCAACAATCCTCTCTGTCCTCATCACACTGCGCCCCTCTCCATCTGTCACCAGTGTCCCTCCCTGTCCCTTGATTGTGTGTTAGTAACTCATACAAAAACAATGACACACTGTGTGCACCAATGTATTTTAATGAGTTGGCATCATCAGTGATTTTTTTTATATCACTGTGTGCCTGCGGCCCATTGTGTGTGTGTGTGTGCCACAGTCAGCATGTGTATCTGAGAGCATGTGTATGGGTCATTGTCAGTGAAAAGGTTATCTGAAAGATGGGTTTCAAATGGTTTGACAGGGACGCAGTTTCAGTGCTTGCCATAGGCACCATTTTCTGCATTGAAAGGGGGCACAGTCATCTTTTGTGATTTATATATATTTCACAGTTATTTTATCTGGCGCAACACTATTTTATGTTTTTATTGTTTCCGATTGTGAGGTGTGAGCACAGTTTAGTGTATGCTGTCGGATTTGTGCACTTTATCTGTTTTTTTCACTTTATATTAATATTTATGTTTTTTTGATACACTGGTCATATATTTATAACACTGATCACATTTTTGCGCTGATAGTTTTTGGATTTACAATCGGATTTAGGTGACGTCTGGAGCTAAGCGGCTGCAAGCAGAAGTGGAGTGAAGAGAAAGAGAAGGTATCACTCTTCTAGCTCTTCTATCTGTTCACCGGTACTCATGTGTGTACTGACGTGTTATTGTGTCTGCTTTAACCCACAAATTAGCAAAAATTAGTATGAAACAGACATCGTTAGAAAGTTTCCTTGGGAAGAAAAAAAGGCCCAGCGAACAGACAGAAGAAGAGCCTTCAACATCAAAGAAACATGCAACTTTTAACAGACAATACCATGAGTCCTATTTGAAATATGGATTTATCGCGATTCCCATGCACCAAAACCGCTCTGCATAGTTTGCGGCGAGAAGCTCTCTAATGAGGCAATGAAAACTTCAAAACTGCTTCGCCACTTGACCGCCAAGCACCCTGGCATGAAAGACAAGCCCCTGGAGTATTTTGAAAGAAAAAAACGGGAGCACGAAGCACAGAAGAAATTTATGAGGGCCACCACATCAATAAAGGAGAATGCACTGAGAGCATCATATTTGGTGGCTAAAAAAAAAACCCCGCATTGCTAAGGCTAAAAAGCCATTTACTATCGGTGAAGAATTGATCTTGCCCTCCACTAAAGACATTTGCCGTGAACTTCTAGGAGAGGCTGCTGTGGAAAAGGTAGCACATGTGCCTTTGTCAGCTAGCACTGTGACTAGGCGCATTGAGGAAATAGCCGAAGACATTGAGGCACAATTGTTGGAGAGGATTAATACATCACCGTGGTATGCACTCCAGGTTGACGAATCTACAGATATCGACAACAAGGCACTACTACTTGTTTATGTGCGATATCTATATCAGGAGGATGTGCATGAGGATTTGTTATGTGCACTCTCTTTGCCAACCAACACCACAGGAGCAGAACTGTTCAAGTCACTGGATGGTTATATATCAGAAAAACTGAAATGGTCCTTTTGTGTCAGCATATGCACAGACGGAGCTGCTGCCATGACCGGACGACTGTCTGGTTTAACTGCTCGGATTAAGGAGGTTGCACCTGAGAGTGAATCTACGCATTGTCTCATTCACAGGGAAATGCTGGCAAGTCGAAAAATGTCACCGGAATGTAACAGCGTATTGATGGATGTCGTTAAAGTTATTAACCACATCAAAGCACACGCACTTAACTCGCGCCTGTTTGAGCAACTTTGTGAGGAGATCAACGCAGAGTACAGATGCCTTCTCTTATACACAGAAATAAGATGGTTATCCAGAGGAAAATCGCTAACCAGAGTATTTGAATTACGAGAGCCATTGCAAAGATTTCTCTCAGAAAATAAGTCACCGCTGGCAGCACATTTTAGTGACAAGGTATGGGTCGCAAAACTGGCTTACCTGTGTGACATATTCAGCCTGCTCAATTAACTCAATTTGGGCCTTCAGGGGAAAATGACAACTGTTTTCAAGTTGTCAGACAAAGTAGCTGCATTTAAAGCCAAACTGGAGTTGTTGGGACGGCGCGTGAACAGAGGCATTTTGGACATGTTTCAGACATTAGCGGGGATTTTAGGCGAGACTGAGCTTGAACATTCATTCTGCCAGTTGGTGCACGATCACCTGTCTTTGCTTTTAAAAGAGTTTGAGCGCTACTTCCCAACCACAAAAGACCCACGAACTGGTAAGGAATGGATCCGCGACCCATTTGCCAACAAATCAGGCGAATCTAGCATGTCTATGCAAGAAGAAGAACAACTGCTGGAGATTGCAAATGACGGTGGCCTTAAGGCCTGAATCACACTAGTGCGTGCGAATTTCAGCTCTCTTATCTCTGCAGAGAGATAAGAGAAGTGTTCTGCAGATTAGCAACGTTTTAGATGAGAATTTGGAGACCTGGGAGAAGTTCCAGGTGAGAGGAGAGTGGGGGAGAAGTGTATTGAGCTGAATGAGAGAAATCCCTGAAGAGAACAGAACACATCTGCGAATTAGATGCGTACCCATAGAAGATAATGGGACTGAATTCGCACCTGAGACGCACCGCAAGACATAAAAACCGCACACGGTTTGGAGGCAATGCGCAGTGCGGATGCATCGCACATATGTGAACCAGCCTCATTGAAAACAATGTATTTTGAAATGTCCTGCGAATTAGATGCGGTTTAAGCCGCACTCAATTCGCTTAGGTGTGAACCTGGCCTAAAACTACGTTCGAGACAACAACTCTGCCGGTGTTCTGGATTAAAGTCATGGCGGAATACCCTGAGATTGCCACCACAGCACTTAAATCCCTATTGCCATTTCCGACAACCTATCTGTGTGAAGCGGGGTTTTCTGCAGTGACAGCAACCAAAACAAAACAACGGAATAAACTGGACATAAGCAACACACTTCGGGTGTCATTGTCTCCTATTACCCCCAGATGAAACCGTCTCGTTGCAAAGAAACAAGCTCAGGGTTCTCATTGATTTGGCATTCTAGTGAGTTAAATAAAATAAATCACTTTATATTCATTTTTTGGTGTAGCTGTATTTTATTTTGAAGGCATGTTTAAATACAATTAAATTAAAATTATTAAATCAAAACAAGCGGGCCACGGAAAAATTATCAAACGTTTACCGGTCCACGGCGATAAAAAGGTTGGGGAGCACTGCCATAAGATATCTGAACTTTATCAACTTCTGGGTTCAGTCACTCCAGAACCCAAGCCTCTATTTGTCCAGGCATGGGAGCAGGACTTGGGACTCGAGATCTCTGCAACTCAACTGGCTCACTTACATCAACTCTCTGATTCCAGCTCCCTTGATTCCAAAGCGCAGGAAACTAATTCCTGATTCTATAACGCTGGTATACAGTGCCTGCCGATTTAGCATGTATTTACCCTGCCACCCCTGATGTATCCTGGTGAGGCTGTGGCCACAAGGGCACGCTGTTACACCTCTGGTGGGAATGCCCCGTGATAGAACCTTTCTGTAAAGACGTTAAAACACAGATATATGATATTCTTGGCATAGACATCCCCTATTTCTGCTGCATCTCCTCCTTCGTACCCCTCCATAACCGATTAGTCTATATAAGAAAAGTGCATTGCCTCACCTTTTGAATGCGGCAAAGCACTTGCTTCCAATATACTGGAAATGAGCGCAGTAAGGAGGAGTGGATACGAGAGGTACCGTATTTATTGGCGTATACCGCGCACTTTTTTGCCCTGAAAATCAGGGCAAAATCGTGGGTGCGCGATATACGCCGATACCCACGCCGAGTTTGAATACTGCGCCGGCATATACCGAGCGCAGTACACTCGTGTATAGTCGGGCAGGCTCGGCTCCTCTCGCGCTCACGTCCTGGACGTACAGGACGTGAGCGCGAGAGTAGCCGAGCCTGCCCGACTATACACGAGTGTACTGCGCTCGGTATATGCCGGCGCAGTATTCAAACTCGGCGCGGGAAAGCGGGGAGGACGCCGCAGAAGGACACCAGACCCGACGAAGAGGACACCCGAAGCCGCAGACGGACGCCAGACCCGACGAGGCCGCCGCGCAAGACACCAAAACTGTTAGTACTAAAATCTTTTTTTACAGGAATGTCGGGTCCACTTTAGGGGTGCGCGCTATACGCCGGAGCTGCAATACCCCGATAAATACGGTAAATAAAATAGGAGATGCAGAGGAATGGATTGCAACCTGTCTGGGAAAGAGAGAATGCTTCTCCAGCATCTGGGTAGTGTGGCGAGTTCAGGTCCCAGACCCGGTAGCTAGACCCTTCTAGCCTTGATCTAGCCCTATTTGTGTTGGCCGAGCCCTCTTTTCGGACACAAAAGAGATCCCCAAAACAATGAATAGGACAGCCCTCTCGACCAAGGATCCTCAAACTACAGCCCTCCAGCTGTTGCGGAACTACACATCCCATGAGGCATTGTAAAAGTCTGACATTCACAGACATTATGGGAAATATAGTTCCTGAACAACTGGAGGGCCATAGTTTGAAGACCCCTGCTCTAGACAGAGAAGTGATGCTCCCTCTGGGCACACTTCCATGCTAACAAACTATTGGCGGATTGATGGGCACTGGTGTGAGCGACCGGATTGACTGGCAAATGATATTGGTACGTACCTGCTACTTCCCCTGTGCTTTTTTATGTCCTTTGCCTTCTTGTTTTGGTTTCAATGTCATTTTATTTTCTTTGATTTTATATACTTTTCCTTATTATTATTAGAAATGTATACAGTATATTGCCCCACCTAATGTTTTGGAAGGGTCACATTGCCCAGTGTGGACTCTACTCCCTCGTATCAACATTTTTAATGCCTGACCATGCAACCCCAATGCTGGTGATATGCTGGACCACCTCCACTGACAACAAATCCTGCAGGTCCACCATTTCCCAGAAATGTTTATGTACACTTGAGTGGCTCTCGAGGGACTGGGTTAGACCTTAATACCTTCATGTTTGATTGTTTGAAATGTCACAGTCGTCACTTGTCTCTTTACTGATACCATTGCCTTCCATGTGGAGAAAATACTGACACGTATAGTGAAGCTCTGTATGTTCATACATACTGAATGTAACTCTAAGATTCTACATTCTTACACATGAATGTTTGTTGAGCTATATTACTTTATTTTGTCTACAAAAATGTATTTAAACTAAAATACAGTAAATGTTTATTGTGATGTGTGACCACACCATCAAGTGCTAAAGAGTGGGTAACTAAACCCACATAAACAGCCATTTGAGTCTGTGTATATCTATAATTAACCAAAGAACAAAAACAAAATTCAAAGTCCATAAAAAGTGTCCCAAAATATAGTGGCAACATTTTTTTTGGAGTGTCAAAAAATATAAAAAAAATATTAAAGTGCAACTCTTTTGTTAAGAAAACACATCCCCTCTTGGTGATCTATGTACATTGCAAGGAGCATAACAAACGTTGTTTCAGATTCCTACCTTTTGTTATTCTAAAGTAAACCACATGTTTATCTCTGCCTCTGTTCTGAGTGGGTTTAATGGGAGTGGTTTCATAATTAAATGTCAGGTTTGGCAGCAGCAAGGCACTAATGAGGAAATCTGCTGGGCCTGCATCCCTATAGATGGGTTCCTATTGATTGAAATTGGTGAGCCAATCACACAAGCAGGAAATTATGTTTTTGGGGAGGGGTTATTTACGCACTCTGTGTCTACCCCAGGTAGCCATATTGCAATGCATTCTCAGAAAATTACAGAGCTGCAGATTGAAAACTTTGTTCACACTCACAAGTGTAAATAGATTCTTCATGTAATGTATCCTCCACCGCTTATGATCTAAATTACTCACCAAAGTAAGTGGCTGGTGATAAGAAACCAGCAAACACGTATTCTCCCTTAGCGGAGTACAATATTGTGCAGAATATGTGATGAACAGTCTTAAGGCCCATACACGATATGAAAATTGCATGGAAAATTTTGTACGACGAGCTGTCTGACGATTTTTGAATTGTTAGTACGGTGCTTTCGACAGCCAATTTCACTTTTTCGTCAAACAAAAGATGCATGTGCAGACTATAAAATTATTGTTCAATGTGAACTCAACGTCCGATTTCAGAAGAATCATAATCATAAGAGCAAGACTACGCATGCTCAGAAACGAAAGAACACATACAAAACTATTCAACACATTACGTCACTTCTGACGTTGTATTCTGTCGTCCGAAAATTTTCGTATTGTGAGTAACCTCTTCACTTTCAACATGAGATAGCATGCCACAAAAAACGAACATTTGCTCGTCCGAAAATCAAAGTGTGTGTACGAGGCTTTAGATCTCCTACGTTTCAGACAATCTTGACATCAAACAGGTGACTTCTTTCTTAACCAAGGTGTAATGGTCTACAAAGTTAAAAACATCCACTCCCGACCTCCATGTTTATACAAATCGATCTCTCCAGAGAGGAATAATCAGAAATAAAAGAGAAGCAAAGGGTAAAATCCTTTTAAAATTTTCAGCCGAACAAATGTCCCATACGTTTAGATATGTTCACACATACTAGCTCAATGGACTCCAAGATGCAGGAAACTAACTGGAAACTTTTGGTACCTGCAGCCCTGTCACGTATATTACCCCTCCATCACAGACCTCCTCCACATATGGTGGGATTGCCTGGCGATCAGTCCGTTCTGGCTATACCCACATAAAGGAAGCCCTTGAAGTTGATATCCCGTTTTCCCCAGTTTGCTTCCTCTTGCATGTGCCCTCCCTCTTAGCCATTACAAGGAAAGCACACTACCAGTGGCGGCCCGTCCATAGGGGGAGCCGCCCCCCTCCCCCAGGCAGTAAAAAAAAAAAAAATGTTTAAACATGTCCCTTTAAGAAACAAAAAATGAAAAACAAAGTCCTTATGTGCACTGTGTCCGGGCGCCGGGCACAGTGCCGTATGGGTAGCGCCACATCTGTGCAATCACAAGATTGCAGAAGAGGCGCTACATTGGCAGCTAAAATATGCCTTTGTGTCGCAGACCATCGCGCCACTGCTTCCTGTATTATGGCCGGGCGAGTGCACACAGTGTATAGAACTAATTTCGCCGCCCCACTGGGCGGTGCTTTCTATCACAGAGTCCAAGCACAGTTAGTGACCTCAGCTCTGCAGCTCAATAGAATGCACCGCCTATATTTCTTGGTAAAAAGCGGTCGTCCCACCCCTGGTTATTAGAAGAATTTTGGGTCCCCCGGTCCCCCAGTCCCCCCTTCTTGTATATATATTTTCGGGCGAAATCGCGGCCGTCGGGAACCCCCCCTCCGCTTTTTGAAAATTCACAATGTGGCTGAAATTACGCCCGAAAGCCGTCAGCCTCCACCCCCCCCTTATTAAATTTTATTTTTTTAATGTACCATCTGGCTAAATAGGCGGCCGTCCGGACCCCCCCCCCCCCCCCCGCGCTTATTGAAAGTTTTCTTTAATGCACAATGTGGCTGAAATGACGGCTGGCAAACCACCTCCCTCCCCGCTTATTGAAAGTTTTTTTTAATGCACAATATGGTTGAAATGGCGGCCGTCGTGGAACCCCCCCTTCCCTGCTTATTAAAAGTATTTTTAAATGAATGAACATTGCGGCTGAAATGCGCCCGTCAGCCCCCGCTTATTGAAAATGTTTATGTGCTGCATGGATTCTGTCTGTGATCAGAGTGAGAGTGGCTGGAGCCATGCTTCACCTCTCTGCTCTGCCTGGAATCAACCTCCGCTCAGCCCTTCACCTGACAGTCTGCTGGGAGCCTTCATTACACATCTCCAGTATGTGTAACACGAGGGCTCCCAGCTCTGCGACCTCCTAGAGTCATGCTGTATAGGGCTGTATTCTCTCATCTCTCTCTCTCTTCTATTCTAAATCTATCGCTCTCACTCTCTCTCTTCTATATGTCCCTCTCCCCCCTCTCTCTCTCTCTCTTCAATATCTATCTATTAATCTATTCTCTCTCCTATATCTATCAATGTATCTATTCTATCAATGTATCTATTCTATCTCTCTCTCGCTCTCTCCTATATCTATCAATGTATCTATTCTATCAATGTATCTATTCTATCTCTCTTTCTCTCTCTCTCTTCTATATCTATCTATTCTATATTTCTCTCTCTCTCTCTTCTATATCTATCTATTTCTCTCTTCTATATCTATCTATCTATCTATCTCTTTCTATCTATCTATCTATCTATGTCTCTATCTATATATCTATTTCTATCTATTCTATATCTATCTATCTATCTATATATCTATATCTCTATCTATTCTATCTATCTCTCTATCGATTCTATATCTCTGTCCGTCTGTCTCTAAGCCCCATCATGGGCGAGTGACGTTGGGGGGGGGGGCAGGTGATAGTGATTTTGTTTGCGCCCCCCTAAAAAAATGGAGCACCAGCCGCCACTGACACTACCACACCTTCTGAATGCCGCCAAAAGGCTCATACCTCTCTATTGGAAACTCCCGCAGGTCCCTACTGTAGAAGAGTGGTTCAAGAAGGGGGATGAAATTAGAGAGGAGGAGGAGAGGGTAGCGAGGTGCAAGGACATAAGCAAACGGTTCACTACTATCTGGGCGTTATGGCTGAAATATACAGCTGACCCAAACCCTGTTCCATCTAGCCTGGAAGTTGTGCTGTTGGAACTAGCGAATCCCTCGCTGAAAGTGCCCGTTATTGGTGATATGCATGCCTGAATCAGATTTACAATAATCCTTTGTGATACTGAGGTCCTCTGTTCGTCCTTACCATTTTTTTCCTTGCCTTTTGGCTAATAGATCCGACAAACCTGACCAAATGTCGTTTGCTATATTTTCTACAATTTTTTCCCCCCTTTTTTTTAAGTTAATGTTCCTATTATGCACTCATAATTTCACTAAGTAAAACTTGACCGATAATAACCTTAGTGCATTGGTGGGGCCCTCGTCTAGGGGGGGGCGTGGGCGGCTTTACCCCTAGATGGAGGCTTTGTTTCCCCCTTCCTCTGGGGGTGGGGCTGTTCCGGTTCCTGGAGGCCACTAGGCTGGGAAATGCCCTGAACTTTATGATGCTGGCCTTCAGCTTGGGTCAGGCTCTCTCTCAGATTATCAGGGGTACCCCCCCCCCGAACGGTAACCTTGTGTGTTTTCATCCCCTTCCCCAACCCTCTATCCATACCCCTATGCCCCCCCTGTTTTTATGTTCAGATATGTTGATATATTTACCTCTATGGCTTAATCTGCTATTTTTCAAGCCCTCATTGTTGAGGCATTGTTGTCTCTGTTATATTTTGTATGTTAAAATTCAAATAAAGATTATATATATATATATATATATATATATATATATATATATATATATATATATATATATAAACATTTTAAAATGTTCCTTATTTCTTTAAACCACATAGCATTCACATTTAAAAGGGTCTACCGACACTGGTAAAACAGGCAAAGGTTATATATGCCAAAGCAGACATCCAATGTAGCGTGGCAACAATGTCTCCAACAGCGCATAAATTAAGTAAATCAATAATACATAAATAAATATTCCAAAGTGAAAATTTACTTAGTGGTAAAATGCCAAAAATATTGTGCAAAGTGGTAAAATAGCAAAAAATATTGTGCAAAGTGCAGCAATACTGTGCAATATATGCATAGGACGAATAGTAAACAAAAAAGTCTTCACCTTTAAGGCTCCATTCACACAAGGCGGACTCCGTTCCTACAGAGTCTGCCTGCTCCCGCCAGCTCAGCGGGAGATCAGTCTGCAGATCTCCGCTGAGTCAAAGGATGACAAGCTCCTCTCTGCTCACTGAGCGAGGAGGGGATTTTCGGGCACCGCTGTCTCCTATGGAGCGATCTGATGAAAACGGACAGCATGTCCGTTTTCATCAGATCTTACCCGATCCGCATGGACGGATGGGGACGTGCCCCCCATACATCTGTTTTTAGCGGATCGGATCAGGTCGGGTGTCAGCGGACATGTCTCCGCTGATATCCGATGCTCCATAGGGATGCATGAATCGGCCGTTCAGGTCCGCCGTCAAAACTGACAGGCGGACCCAACGGTCCGTCCGTGTGAATGAGGCCTAAATGTCTCCAACAGAACCAAAAGTATGAGAATTGTGCCTGTGTCCAAATATATATGTACATAATTGTGTGTTTATTCTAGTCCAATGTTTGTACCACAAGTGGCCAATTCTAATATTTGCACTTCATCCAAGTTCTGAAGAAGTGGAGTCTGTAAATTGCATTCACATAGGTTTATAGGCTTCATCATCCATCTAATGCACACCTTATATCTTATTGTGTTCCGTTATGAACGGCAACTTTCTATATATACATAGAAAGTTTCATGGATACAAGTCATTGTAAATTTTATTTGATTAGTTAAAAAAGGCTTTGAAACATTTTACCGTATATAGTAATTTCCTCAGTGCTACATATAAAGTCCCTCTTTCACTGTCTGAAGAATAGTCGCATCCAAGGAATTGAACTTGTTTTGCATTTATGTTATTCCACTCCCTCCTACTATATGTTACAAACATGGCTGAATCATTATTTGATGAGTATATTGCTGATCTATGTACACTTCAGAATTTCAAATTTCTGTAGCAAAGCCTGGGAAAGTTTTTCGGAGTAAAATTCAACAAGATTTTCTAGGTGATAACAGAGAAGAAGGTGAGGTCATCACAATGTTCAGATTGAAAAACTCCTAGAAAGGAAATCTGTTCTTTTTTGGCTGGGTTTGTATTTATATAAATTCTTTAAGAGGAAAATAACACAAAGTAACATCTGTTCAATTTGTGAACGTAAATGAAGATAGTAATGCACAAAGATATTTGTCAGATTAACAATGAAAATGTTTGAGTATCAATGTACATCAAAAAATACTCTAACTGTCCTTTTCAGTTTATGTATTTAAATTTTTCCCAGTATTTATAAGATGTCCATAATTTAAACAGAAGCAGGAAAAACATTAACATATAACAAAATCCTCCTGCAGAGAAGTAAAGTAGCTGCAACATACTGGGTTCGCCTGTTAACCACTTTACTATTGTGCTATAGCCGAAAGACAGTTACAACAGTGCTCTCTCATTTTGGAGCGTCCAAGGATGTCCTCCCCCTAGGGCTTGCTCTGTGATTGTTTCATTCTTCGTACACAGCTGATCTTATATTGAGGTAAAGAGCCAATCACAGTGGTCCTTTATCTTGTGATCAGCTGTGTCCAATCACAGCTATTCACATGTAAACAGACTTGCTCATTATCAGCAGTCTTTTTTCCTCACACACACCGACTGTGTGAGGAAAGGATTGCCGATAAGCGGCAAGCCTGTCAGTAGATTGTTTACACTGATAATCATGAGCACTGATCCGTGCAGCTTATCTGTGTCCATCGGTGATGCTTATCAGTGCTGCCCAACAGTGCCGCCTCATCAGTGCACATAAGTAAAGAAGAAAAATTACTTATTTGCAAAATTGTTAAAAATGACATTTGAGAAAGGAGGCTACGCCTCCGAAACATGTCATGTCTTAGGCAACCTGTATATCAGTCCTTCATACCATAGGTCCCATCTTTCAATCAGTTCAGGAGGCTGTCTAACAGAGCCACTCTAAGTAGCGGACAATGGGTCTCTCCTACATCTGCTCCTCTGACTGTCCTGTCGGGACGGCTGTGCAGCAACATCACACACAGGAGACTGCTGCACTTGGATGGATTGTTTGTAGTGCAGCTTGTTGTAGACACAATACAGCTCTCTGGTGATTCTTGGATGCAGTTCTACATCGAGATTATATGAGCGTAATTTGTTTTATGATAATCTAATTACCAAGTTTTATTGCACTAGGTTGCACTTCCCTCTATTGTGTTTTAGTACATAACTTCAAATAGGTGTTTAATTTAATGCCTTACCTTCTGGACTTGGATATTGCTTCTCATACTAGCTGGGCTCATAGTGTTCTCTTACTGTATAGGATTTACACTGCTGATTTTATAAATACCGAGTCCATCGTCTGACGATGCTCTATATTATTATTACTACTTCTTCATCAGGACCAGTGAATTGTATGTATTCTGTATAACGGAGATGAGTCTGTTGGTTGTAAAAGAACCCACCCTCTGAGAGATTACATGGTAGAACCTCTGACTTCAGTTACAGCTTCAAAATCTACAGCAGTCAGTTTCTACAAGCTTTGTATATCTGAAGCCTGCAGTTTTGCGTGTTCTTACAACATAGATAAATTGGTGTAGATCTCAGGGTGTGTGGAGACCGTTGGTTAACAACAATTTTTAAGTCGTGCCACAGATATTTAGATTCAATTCTGCACTTTTCCAAGACATTCAGCCCCTTCATTCACTTGTGTTTAGGATCATTATTAATGAAAGCATGAGACTTTACCAGCCTCAAGTCTCTTTTGAGATTGAAATTGCTCTGTATTTAGCGACTTTCTTCTTGCTTTCTATCCAGACCATGTCTCCAGAAGCCAACTCTTGTAATGCTTCTGTAAAACTTTAGAAACTATTTTAACTTCTCCAGGTTATCCATTAAAGAAAAAGTTCACCCTTTACAAAAAAATAAAATTTTTTGCAAAAAGTTTTGCATTATTTTTTGTTGCAGGAGTCTGCAAAGAATTGTACCAGAGTCCAGCAGATCGGGGTTGCCATGCAAGACTCCTACAGACCTGTCAGTGCATCTGATTGCTTGTACCTCGTATGGGCAAGCCGATACACTCCGACATGAAGAATCAATGAACTACCACAGCGCCGTGGTAGTTCATTGAGCACTACAAAACGACAGCTTGTAAGGCTGTTGGAACTTGTAGTTTTACATTAACAGAGCACTGTGATGTGACCAGGCAGGCAGAGCCTAGAATTACGCATAGTTTGTAATTGGCAATAGGTTACACCAAAATCTTTTTAAACCTGAATTTCGGAGGGGGGAATTTGCCCTTCCCATTGCAAACAATTGCTCATGTTGCCTACATGAGTAAGGTGATATACTTACCTTATATCTCACTCCCACTGGTTTCTTCCTCTTTAGGCAACTGGTTATCCTGGTCACAGCTTTCTGAAATTATCCTGTAGAATGTAGGCCCAGCAGTCCTGCATCTTATGGGAGGATGCCAGGGGCCTGCCCACATCCCAGAGCATTGGACAGTGGCGAAAAATGACAGTCAGGAAATGAAGAGTAAGGTACATACAGTGGGGATCGAAAGTTTGGGCACCCCAGGTAAAAAAAAAAATATTAATGTGCATAACGAAGCCAAGGAAAGATGGAAAAAAATCTCCAAAAGCCATCAAATTACAGATTAGACATTCTTATAATATGTCAAAAAAAGTCAGATTTTATTTCAATCATTTACACTTTCAAAATTACAGAAAACAAAAAAATGGCGTCTGCAAAATTTTGGGCACCCTGCAGAATTTATAGCATGCACTGCTCCCTTTGCAAAGCTGAGACCTGCCAGTGTCATGGATTGTTCTCAATCATCGTCTGGGAAGACCAGGTGATGTCAATCTCAAAGGTTTTAAATGCCCAGACTTATCTGACCTTGCCCCAACAATCAGCACCATGGGTTCTTCTAAGCAGTTGTCTAGAAAACTGAAACTGAAAATAGTTGAAGCTCACAAAGCTGGAGAAGGCTATAAGAAGATAGCAAAGCGTTTTCAGATGTCAATATCCTCTGTTCGGAATGTAATTAAGAAATGGCAGTCATCAGGAACAGTGGAAGTTAAAGCAAGATCTGGAAGACCAAGAAAAATATCAGACAGAACAGCTTGCAGGATTGTGAGAAAAGCAATTCAAAACCCACGTTTGACTGCACGATCCCTCCAGAAAGATCTGGCAGACACTGGAGTTGTGGTACACTATTCCACTATAAAGAGATACTTACACACATATGGTATTCATGGAAGAGTCCTCAAATAAAATAAAAAAACTCTACGTCCTCACCACAAAAATCAGCGTTTGAACTTTGCAAATGAACATATAGACAAGCCTGATGCATTTTGGAAGTTCTGTGGACTGATGAGGTTAAAAATAGAACTTTTTGGCCGGAATGAGCAAAGGTACGTTTGGAGAAGAAAGGGCACAGAATTTAATGAAAAGAACCTCTGTCCAACTGTTAAGCATGGGGGTGGATCAATCATGCTTTGGGGTTGTATTGCAGCCAGTGGCACAGGTAACATAGGAAAAATGGTAGAAGGAAAAATGGATTCAATAAAATGTCAGCAAATTTTGGATGGTAACTTGATGCCATCTGTGAAAAAGCTGACGTTAAAGAGAGGATGGCTTCTACAAATGGATAATGATCCTTAACACACCTCAAAATCCACGGGGGATTACATCAAGAGGCGTAAACTGAAGGTTTTGCCATGGCCTTCACAATTTCCTGACCTCAACATAATTGAAAATCTATGGATAGACCTTAAAAGCAGTGCGTGACAGACAGCCCAGAAATCTCAAAGAACTGTAAGACTTTTGTAAGGAAGAATGGGCAAAGATACCTCAAACAAGAATTGAAAGACTCTTGGCTGGCTACAAAAAGCGTTTACAAGCTGTGATACTTGCCAAAGGGGACAGTACAAGATATTAACTCTGCAGGGTGCCCAAACTTTTGCAGACGCCATTTTTTTGTTTTCTGTCATTTTGAAAGTGTAAATGATAGAAATAAAATCTAACCTTTTTTCACATATAAGAATGTCTAATCTGTAATGCGATGCCTTTTGGAGATCTTTCCATCTTTCCTTGGCTTCGTTATGCACATTAATACAAATTTTTACCTGGGGTGCCCAAACTTTCGATCCCCATTGTACAGTAGCTCACAAAAGTGAGTACCCCCCTTAAATTTTTTAAAATATTTTATTATATCTTTTCATGTAACAAGAAATTACACTTTGCTACAATGTAAAGTAGTAAGTGTACAGCGTCTATAACAGTGTACATTTGCTGTCCCATCAAAGTAACTCACACAGCCAGTGTCTAAACCGATGGCAACAAAAGTGAGTACACCCCTAAGTGAAAATGTCCAAATAGGGCCCAATTAGCCATTTTCCCTCCCCGGTGTCAATTGACTTGTTAGTGTTATAAGGTCTCAGGTGTCAATGGGAAGCAGGTGTGTTAAATTTGGCGTTATCGCTTTGACTCTCTTATACTGGTCACTGGAAGTCCAACATGGCATCTCATGGCAAAGAACTCTCTGGAGGATCTTTAAGAAAAAAAACAAAAAAAAGTTTCTCTACAAAAATATGGCCTAGGCCAGTGATCTCCAAACGGTGGCACCGGGGCCAGATGTGGCCCTTTGCTTGCTTTTATCTGGCCCTTGTATAAAAAGCAAGATTCACTGATACCATAAATGTCCCATAACAAACGATGGGGCACAATTTCTCCCAATGACATCAATGGTCAGACACAATTCCTCCCACTCACACCAACGATGGCGAATGATGGAGCACTGTTCCTCCTGTTGACACCAACGATGGAGTTGTTGTTTTTTCCACTGCTGTCTGGACCTTTTATACTTGCACTGCCCACAATCCGGCCACCCTAAAGTCTAAAGGACAGTAAACTGGCCCTTTGTTTAGAAAGTTTGGAGACCCCTGGCCTAGACTATAAGATTGCCAAGACCCTGAAAGTGAGCTGCAGCACTGTGGCCAAGACCATACAGTGGTTTAACAGGACAGGTTCCACTCAGAACAGGCCTCGCCATGGCCGACCAAAGAAGTTGAGTGCACATGCTCATGTCATCCCAGAAGGAAGCATCTTCTAAAGATGAAGCACAAGCAGGCAGTGTGGCAAGTGGCATTCCTCATCTGGTGGCATGTGACGTGGAAAGTGATAAGCTGCATCTGGTGGCAGGCGACGTGGCAAGTGACACACTCAGGGCTCCCACTGATTCTGCATTATGGTGAGTTTAACTATTTCATTTATATTACAATGTAATATAAGAAATAATGCACTTCAATCATTCCAACACCATACCAACCATGGTGCCGTGATGAATGAAGTGCCAAATGCAGACCACCAGCTATTGCCCTGATAAATTGCCTTCAAAGTTTGCTTACCCCCCGCGTGTGCGTACATCCCCCCCCCCCCTTGCCGAGCCTTGCCACAATTTTCTTCCACGCAGCCGGTCCCCGGTGCCAAAAAGGTTGGGGACCACTGATCTAGTGAACTTTCACATTAGGAAGATCTCCTTTTCCATTCAGTAATTCCAGCTAAATTATTATACACAAATTCATATTTAGATATGACCCTATATGGACTGATTGAAGTATTACCTAAAACGTTCCTTTTGAATTGCGTGAATCCCATTTATTCATGCTCTGGCATAAGAGCTTACTAAACAGATGAAATAATTTACTCCTGGAACTAAAGCTTTTCTTCTGGAAACAAAAGACTGAATATGTGAGGGCCTCATTTAGGAAGCAAGCAATAGCTTTTTGTATATCATGTTCAAATACAACTACAGTTCTACACAGATGTTAACACATATGAGAGCTGCTTCAACAGCAAGAATGGTTAGTTATATGAAGTAAGCTTCTGTAATGTGGACTATATCAAAGAAAGGCCACCTTTGAAGCCCATACAACAGCATAAAATATTGTAACCAAACATTGTCAACAGAATGTTCCTAGTTGGTATCCACCAACCAATTTGGTTAAACTATATAAGCAGAAAAACACACTAATCAGCTTAGGAATGAGAAGTATGATTTTATTGTTGATACAAAAATCTCAGGATTTATCTTGGTAATCTTATTTTCCATTGGAATTTTCCATACTCTTACTGGACAGTATTGGCACACGTAGAAACAATTGCATGCAATGCTGCCAAACCAAAGTTTTGGTCACGTCATCTCTTCAGCTGAAGTAAAAGTACCTAATTAGTCCCCCCCCCCTAAAATTACTTTATTACAACTTTCCAGCAGCATGCTTGGCATTTTTGACCAATTTGTACATAAAGGAATAGAAGAACAGAAGGTTGTCATATTCACCATGGTAGTCTTTCTCTAGAATCTGTATGTGATAGTCCACCATAAAGTAATAAATAGCCTCTATTGTTGAGAGGTAAGTGTCTGGCGTTCCCTTCTGATGTCGCCAAAAGCAAGTCTTTCTTTCGGTCATTTCAACAGCCGCCAGTCCTGTTAAATTATAAGACATATATAAGATATAAAAACATTTTTTTTTATGTGACTGCATAAATACATGTGGCATAGGTGGACACATTAAAAAATAAATATCATTTTTTTAAATTTTACATATAGAAATAGAACCAACTTCATGTATATAACCTTACCAATGTTTCCTCCAATATTTCAATGCAAGTCTGCTTTGACTATGAACGCGAAGGTTGTTAGATGGATTAAGGCTGGTTCACTTTTGCGCAGTACATTTTCGGCACATTGCATTTTTATGCATGCTGCCATTGGGCTCTATTAGAACATGCGGTTAGATAAAATTGCATCAAAGATGCGACATGTAGAAATTTGATGCACTTTTAGAAAAGTGCTTGTTGTAATAGAGTTTAATGGCAGCGCACCAAAAAAATTCACGTGCCAAAAGATACCACACATATGTGAATCAGTCCTAATCTGTAATTGATCTTCTCACAATCACGGTTTTGCAAAGCTACGGAATTCTGCACCAAAGGGACAGTTTTCAAACCCACATATGAAACAAAGCCACATACAAATGACAAAGTAAACATGTGAAATGCATACCAAATCAAACATTGTTTTTAGGTAAGCCTCACAGTAACTCCAAAATATGTTGTTTCATTTAATTTCCTTGGAAAGAAAAAATGAATGAGCTTGCATGCCTAATGGTATTTTGTTTTTTACCATTTTCCCCTTCCAATTGTGTCATACCTCATATTAAAGCCTAATTTCATGTACCTTTAAATAATTTGTTTGGACCAAGCTGGCCCAAATTAACTATTTGCACTTGACTGGTATCCTGCATTAAAGCGGAGGTCCGCCTAAATTTATATATGTATAAAAAAAGCCAGCAGCTACAAATACTGCAGCTGCTGACTTTTAATAAATGGACACTTACCTGTCCAGGGTGCCCGTAATGTCGGCAGCCGATGCTGAGCAATCGCTCGGCTCTGCAGTGTGACTGATAAACACACTAAACGTGTAAAAACACAGTGGGAATGTTGTAACTGTTGTTCAGAAAAATGCTGGCCTCTTTTGCAAGTATAACTATGTCATGTGAACACTGATTGGATTCCACAGTGGTCACAGGATCGAGAAAGCAAGTATGCATTGGGAGTTTTCCAGTCCCCACCGTTGACTGTGCTGGGACAGCTAGGGCGTGCACTCTTGGCACAGAAAAGTGCTTACATGGGACCGCATACAGTATCTCACAAAAGTGAGTACACCCCTCAATTTTTTGAAAATATTTTATTATATCTTTTCATGTGACAACACTAAACAAATGTACGACCCCAAACATACCTCCAAGATGACCACTGCCTTGCTAGAGAGGCTGAGGGTAAAGGTGATGGACTGGCCAAGGATGTCTCCAGACCTAAACCCAATTGAGCATCTGTGGGGCATCCACAAATGGAAGGTGGAGGAGCGCATAGTCTCTAACATCCACCAGCTCTGCAACGTTTTCATAGTGGGAGAGAACTCCAGTGGCAACCTGCAAAGCTCTGGTAAATGAAGTGCTGGAAAATAAGATTTTATGCTCACCGTAAAATCTCTTTCTCCGAGTTCATGGACGGACACAGCCTTAATCTTGACTTAATGGGTATTAGCCTTCCTTTAGGAGTGGACTAGGCAGAAACTTATATAAAAGGTTAACTTATCATACACACCCTATAGCCCCGCCCAGGGGGCGGGCCCTCTGGGTATATCCCCTCTCTCTGCATCTCGCAGATCAGTTCGTCAAAAAGTAGTACAAACATAAAAAGGAGGAGGGTGCTGTGTCCGTCCATGAACTCAGAGAAAGATTTTACGGTGAGCATAAAATCCTATTTTCTCTTTCGTTCATGGACGGACACAGCCTTAATCTTGACTTAGTGGGACGTCCCAAAGCAGTGTCAAAAAATGAATGGTGGGAACAGCAAAAAAATTAAACTTCACCCCAAAACAGAGCTCCTCAACTGAGGAGTTGTAACTCTAAACAGCCGCCTGCGAAACTTGCGGCCGAAGAAGCATCCGAAGATGCACTCACATCAACCTGTAAAGTTTAGTGAAAGTGTGACCGGGCAACCAGGTCGCCGCCTTACACACCTGGGAAACAGACACTTGATGTCAGAAACCCCAAGAGGCACCATTGCCCTGGTCGAATGCATCGCGATAGGGAGGCGCCCGACCCTTTATGGCGCAAGCCTGATCAGGATCTGTCGGTTCCACCTCGAAATGGTGGCCGATGAAACCGATGGGCCCTTCTTGGGACCAGCCACCGAAACAAACAGTGAGTCTGAACTCCGGGAACGGAGCAGTAACAGACAAGTATATTCTCGGAGCTTGGACAGCGTAATGCCACGTCGTCTCCTTAGGATTCGACAGGTGAGGACACAAGTATGGCAGTACAATGTCTTCCTTGAGCTGGAAGGTCGAAATTACCTTAGGAAGAATCTAAGGCTGCAAAACGCAGCACCATCTTATCCTTGTGGAAGATCAGATAGGGAGCCTTTCGTGACAAGGCTGCCAGCTCAGAACCCATCTTAGCTGACATAACAGCCACCAAAAGGACCACTTTCTGAGAAAGTGTCAACAAGTGAACTTCCCTAATGTTCTCAAACAGTGGTTCTGAGGCACCTAAAGCTCATGGCTTTAAGCCACTGACTGTAAAGCAGGATGACCTATGGGACCTTGCGACAGCAGATCCTCTTGCAGCGGTAGACACCAAGGTGCGTCTGCTATTCAAATCCCCACGAGGTAGTGGAGGACGGACCGGAGGGGCCACCTGCCGAACCCCCTGTAGAATGTTCTCACTAGAGAGTGAGTCGCCAGGGGTCGCTGAAAGAAAACAGCCAGGGCAGATAAGTCAGTGGATTCCACTTAATTTCCTCGCAAAAGGGCTAGGTAAGCTCTCCAAGTGCGATAATAAATCCTCCTAGAGGATAACTTCCTAGCCTTCCTTATGGTAGGAATCACAGAATCCAACAGGCCCCGGTCTCTTAGTACCTGGCTTTCAATAGCCATGCCGTTAAGCCAGCGACTGTAAAGCAGGATGCAGTATGGGACCTTGTGACAGCAGGTCCTCTCTCAGCGGTAGACGCCAAGGGACGTCTGCTACTAGCCGCACTAGATCGGCGTACCAAGGACACCCAGGCCAATCCGGAGCAATTAGGATCATAGGAATCCAGTCTGCCTCCACTCTGCGAAGCAGATGAGGTAGGACCTTAGAGGAGGGAAGGCATAGATTAGCCGGTACTGACTCCACGACGCCACTAACGCATCTGTCGCGTCCAGCCATGGGTCTCCAGACCTGGCCACAAACCTCAATACCTTCCGATTGAGTCGAGACGCCAGGAGATCTACGTCTGGTGTGCCCCATCTTGGGCAAAGGCGCTGAAACCCCTTAGGGTGCAGAGACCATTCTTCTTGGTCCAGCATCTGGCAACACAGGTAGTCCGCCTGCCAGTTTTCCACACCCGGAATGTATATGGCCGACAGTGCCGGTATGCTCCTTTCTGCCCACCTTAGGATGTGAGCGACTTCTGACGCTGCAGCCGAGCTACTTGTTCCTCCTTGATGGTTGACATATGCCACCGCCGTGGCGTTGTCCGACTGGATCCTGACTGGACTCCCTCGTAGCCTCTGAGACCATGTGGAGAGGCACAGCCTGATCGCCCGAAGTTCCAGGACCTTGATTGGCAAATGGGAATCCTCTGGAGACCAGCGACCCTGGATCGAATGAACCCCCCCAGACTCCCCCACCGGTAAGGCTGTCGTCTGTCGTGATGACTATCCAGTGATAAGGAAGGAATGACTTCCCGGACAGAAGTGCCGGTGAGGTCAGCCACCACACCAGGGAGGCCATGACCAGGTGACTCACCCGGATTCGATAATCCAGGGATGATGGGCACTTGTCCCATCTGGACAGAATTTTTCCTTCTGTAGCACTCGCGTGTGAGATTGCGCCTATGGTACCGCCTCGAAGGAGGCCACCATGAGGCCCGGGACTCACATGCAAAGCGGAGTGACGACCCTTCTGGGATGTCAACTACTGCACCTCAGCCCGAAGGGTCTGCAACTTTTCCACAGGGAAGCAAACCTTTGCCTCTGAGGAGTCCAGAATCAATCCCAGATACACTAGGCGTTGAGTCGTTACTGACTTTTGAATGTTCAGTAGCCACCCAAGTGTCTGATGTTATAGACATGCTCACCTCTAATTCTGAGGTTGAAGCGGCCCTCAGAAGCAGGTTGTCCAAGTAGCCCACGACAGCGATGCCACGTTGTCTTAGTAGGGCGAGAATTGGGGCAATCACCTTGGTGAACACCCTTGGTGCCGATGCCAGGCCAAAAGGGGAGAACCACAAATTAATAGTGGTCTTCCCAGACTGCAAAGCGCAGAAGTTTCTGATGCTTTGTGCATATGGGGACATGTAGATAGGCATCCCTGATGTCCAAGGATGCCAGAAAGTCCCCCGGCTGGAGGGTAGCAACGACAGAGCAGATTGATGCCATCCGGAATCCTTGTACCTTCTTTGGTACAATGAACACATTGGAGTAAAACCCCTGAAACCGATCCTGCACTAGGACAGGAATAACCACCCCGCGTTCCAGCAGGTCCGACGAGCCGGTAGTAGCTGGAGGTTGGAGGGAAAAAATCTGTTTGGTGGGCAAGATATGAGCTCTATCTTGTACCCTGATGAGACTACCTCGCGAACCCACAGGTCGGGGAGCCGAGATGTCCACCGGGTCGCAATTTCGTCCCCCCACCCGAGGGATGGGTGGGGGCGCACCTTCATGCGGATGTGATCTTGTTAACGGGTTTGCGAAACCAGGGACATCTCTGTCCCTGAGCAGGCGCTTTATTGGCCTGTGGTTTTCTTCCCGCAGTGCTGGGCGGGCGAAAAAACGCTTGGGTGCGGTAAAGAAGGGCCCCGTCGCGGACGTGGCTCCTTCCCCTTATAGGTCTGAGGGAGCAAGATTCTCTTACCTCCTATGGCATCCTCAATAATGTCATCCAGGCAAGCTCCTTCTTGGAAGCTTGGTCCGCCGACCAATTCTTCAACCAAAGTAGACGGCGTAACAACACAGCCTGAGCAGAGGCTCTGGCCAGCAGAGGAATAGTGTCCAAGGCTGAATCACACACAAATTTTAGGCCCTGTACCAGTTGTTCCGCTAGGGCTACCTCGTGGGTGGAAGCGTGATGTGTTTGTAACCCATTGAGCAGTAACTTTGCCCACTCCGTGAGTGTCTGGGACACCAGCGCCCCAATTATGGTTGGGCGTACCTCTGAACCTACTACAGTGTATAGGTTACGGGATATTGGACTCTGCCTTCTTGTCCGCCGAGTCTTTGAAGGCAGAAGCCCCATCCACCGAAAGGGTGGTAAGCTTGTTTAGTCTGGACACAGGAGGGTCCACTATGGGGGGCGAGGTCCATTTTTTTAAGAAACTCTCCTCCAGTGGGTAACGTATCGCTAGGTTTTTAGGTACAAAAAAGTTTTTTTTGTGGTCTGTCCCATTCCTTGTATAAAAGTTTGTCTAAATAAGACACACAAGGGAACACCTTAGCAGTGCGGGTCGCCTTACGGAACCCAAAGGGGACCGGCGCTTCTGTTGCTTTTACAGACCCACTCTATTTTTAGGGTATCTCGCACTGCGGTGAAAAGGTCACTCACCAGAGCCTTCTCGCGAGCTGACCTGGGTCCAGAGTCATCCTCACTGTCTGGCCGCTCTAGGTCTGCACCGTCAGATACCTCAGGGTCAGGGTCCTGAGTGGTAGCTAGACCTGGCTCCGAATCCGAGTTGTCCCCAGAAGATGGCGGGGGGAGGGGCGCTTTCTAGCCCCCGTTCTTCCACGCGCTGATTCCACCTTGACAATGAAGGAATCTAGGATTGCCGACATAGCGTCCACCGATACATCAGGTACAGGGGCATCAATTGCTAGCTCAGGTGTTTCAGGGAAAGAAACGTTTGTTTCTGACGCCATGCTGCCCACACGCTTGACACAGGGATTCCAAGCAAGGTGGACAACCCACCCTCCTAACTGCAGCAGAGATGAGGGGTACCCCCCCAAAGGAATCACCACCCTGGAACCAGCAGTGCAGTGCCGTTTAGCTGAGCTGCTTCTTGTCCGCTGAATATAACGGTCAGTCTGCTGAATGGCTGCTATCTACAAGGCTGCTGTCCTTATCAGCTTGTTTGCTAGTCAGCAACGTGTGTCTGTTTGGCTTCTGATTTATAAGATGGCCGCCGATCAGGCGCTAGAAGTCAAGCATACTGAGGCCCCAAAAGCATGGCCGCCAGTGCTGTAATACTAGCATGGGCTACAAAAAAATGGCCGCCGAGCGGGACGCTAGAGGCCCCAGTTTCATGGGGAAATGCTGCCGGAGGATAGCCGTTCTAAGCGCCCTTCTTGGGGCGCTGAGCGGCCGGGAGACGCGGCACAGCCCCCCCCTTGGGCGCCGTGTGAGCAACACCTCCAGTGCTGGGCGGCTACAAGAAAATGGCCGCCGTAGTGCATATAGACCCCAGAAGTATGGCCGCCAAGCTCTGAGTAGAGGCCAACAGTGGCTACAAGAAAATGGCCGCCAGGTATACAAACAATCCAGCATGGTCACAGAAAAAATGGTCGCCAGACACACAGCAGCAGAATCTCTTATACAGCTCTCTACATTGAATGAGGGAAGCAGCAGCTGACAACATGGACACAAGTAAGCAATATCTATGCACTTATACTTTATATTGGTTCTCAGGTGGAGCTCCCCAGGGCAACCCCCACCTCAGCAGTCTAGGGAGGAGGGACGGGAAGGAGGGGAGAAGGGAAATATAGAGCCCTTTACTCACCTCTCCAGGGATGCCCAGCTCTGTTTTCTTGCCGAAGCAAGGTAGTAGTACTTACCCTCCTGTGGTTTTATGCTGGAGCATCCTGGACAGTGCATCTTCCGCAAGGTAACGGCCAGGCTACTGCGACTCGGCCTTGTAGACCGGTCTTTATGCAAGCCCTGGAGCGCATAGCTCACCGGCCACCCGTAGAGCGACGGGCATGTCGTGGATGACCCAGCGCGCAGCTACGGTCGGCACACGCTCGATGGCCGAAACCGGGAAGAATACAAGGATCTAGGATCCAGTGTGTATGATAAGTTAATCTTTTATATACGTTTCTGCCTAGTCAACTCCTAAAGGAAGGCTAATACCTACTAAGTCAAGATTAAGGCTGTCCGTCCATGACCGAAAGAGAAATAATGGTGGCTGCACAATATATTGACACTTCGGGCCCAATTTTGGACACTTAGGGGTGTACTCACTTTTATTGCCAGCGGTTTAGACATTAATGGCTGTGTTTTAAGTTATTTTGAGGGGAAAGCAAATGTACACTGTTATAAAAGCTGTACACTCACTACTTTACATTGTAGCAAAGTGTCATTTCCTCAGTGTTGTCACATGAAAAATATAAAATATTTACAAAAATGTGAGGGGTGCATTAAACTTTTGTAAGAAACTGTAAATCTAGAAACGAAAACCTCAAATCTAGTTTCCGCACCCTTCTTTATTTCATCTGATGAAATAATACTCATTTTGGCTGGCTAAAAAGCAATTATCTGCTGTTTTGGGAAATTCTACAAAAGCTAATTCTTACAGGAGTACGGCCAAAAATGACCACTGATAACTATATCCGAGTGTTGAAAGAACGCACTATGATGTCAGAAATGCATGTAATGGTTCTTGTAGACTACATTGTGAGTGGAACAGGGATATAAATCATTTCTAAATGATCAGATGTTAGCACAATTAGATTGCAGATAGACTCTGATGGGAGGTTCTGGCCTGCAAAAACACAAACTTCAAACAGGGTGTTCCCGATTACCAGATTTTGACAGAATTTTGTCACCTGTTGAATGCCTGGATAAAAAACAAAAAGCCTTTGGCAGGAGAGATACAATATGATCCAACTCCTTCTGCTAGTACTTTGGGAAAAGGTCATGTGACAGATGGTCATACAAAACAAATGACTATCACTTTCTTTTTTTTTTTTTTTTTGACTATCACTTTCTATTTTGCTTGATTTCAATATAAAAGTTGCATTTGTATGTAAATCACATTGAAGATGAAAGTACATCACTTTAATACAACCTGTAGACTGCGAAGTAATTCTTTAAATAGTTCTAAAGTGCACAAAACATTTTTGCTAGGTAATGCTTTGTCACAGAATCTGAAAAATTAAATACATCTGGTTAAAAAAATAGTAAATAGCAGATGTTGAAAGTATCCCCTTGTTTTTACATATGTCGGACAGGATGTGAAAATAAATCACTGTTCCTTGTGATGAATAATTTATTTCGGCACTCCTTTTGATGATTTCACTTTTGTTATTTGTATATTTCCAATACAGATGTAACCATCACTCCCAATCTCATCACAATATGTAAAACATGTTCATATAATTTATGGCAAATAAAACAGCATAACTGTATGCTAGGAAAACAAACACATGCTTTTGAAATTCTTTCTTGCTGTCCCTCCCGCTTTTGTCATATTTTACCTACCAAGATTATAGCATTGACCCCTTTTCAGTGATCAAGAAACAGTTCCACGAATTCAGTTGTTTTTCTTTGATTTGAAACATGCAATCTAATGCTGCGTACACACGGTCGTTTTTTGTGATGAAATAAAACGATGTTTTTAAAAACGTAATTTAAAATGATCGTGTGTGGGCTTCACATTGTTTTTTGTCTTTAAAAAAACGACAAAAAAAAAAAATTCGAACATGCTTACATTTTTTATGTCGTCTTTCAAAATGTTTTTTGTGTCATAAAAATGTATCGTGTGTGGGCTAAAACGACATATAAAACTAAGTTTTTAAACCCGCGCATGCTCAGAAGCAAGTTATGATGCCAGCTTGAATGGAACAGAGTGCCGTCGTACGTGTTGTACGTAACCGCACTTTGCAAGAGCATTTTCAGAAAACGATGGTGTGTGGGCAACGTCGTTTTTAAAAATGAAGTTTGAAAAACGTTGTTTCTTTTCCATGATAAAAAACGACTGTGTGCATTAGGCCCAGTTCACCTCATATTTTTGCAGTAATGCATGGCTACACACGTTAGGCGCGCTGCGGTGCCATTTATTCTGGATGAAAACTCAACAAATCTTAAGGAAGATAATGTGTACTGCGGTGTGCTGCTAAAAAATATTGCATGCATTATATTTTTATTTTTTACCAGCACACCACAATGCACATGAGCGAAGTTCTTGTTTTGTGTGTTCCTTGGATGTCGCATGCCATTCCCACTGAACGGTAGTGCATTATACCAGAAATGCAAGTTGTGGTGCCATACCATTAAAACTTAGTGTGAATGGGCCGTAAAACGAATGCCGCGTACACACGATCGGAAATTCCAACAAGAAAACTGGATTTTTGGCTCAAAATTGTGTTGTACACACACGGTCGCACAACACTACAACGAGTCGAGAGAAAATAAAGTTCAATGATTCCGAACATTCGTGTTTCTCTGCACGTTCGAATTGGAAACGGACGATCAGAATTTCCGACAAGAACTTTTCCCGTCTGAAAATTTGAGAACCAGCTCTCAAACTTTTTCTGTCGGAAATTCCGACAGAAAAAGTCAGATGGGGCCTACACACGGTTGGAATTTCCGACCAAAAGCTCACGTCAAAATTTTCTTGTCAAATTCTGATCGCGTGTACGCGGCATACGGGTATAAAGCCTGTGCCGCAAAAAGTCCACCAATACCCAACAGGTTACAAAGTCATTCTATCTAGCTGGAGATACTCACTCAACAGCCATAGCCCTTTATGATTACCAAGTATTAACGGTCTTTAGCCACAGTTGGTAATTTGCTGTATGTACATGTCTGAGGCTCCCTACCTATACCTAAAGGGGTGGCTATGCTAACAGCTTATACTGCAATTGGGGTTATATGCATCAATGTTTGTATATACACTATTTTTAAGTAACAACTATTTTTCAATAAATTACATTATTTTATCTACATAAGTTTGATTATTGATATAGTGCCCTGAAAGTCCCATAATTACTGATTCTTCTTTATCACAAGATATACAGGGACAAGGCACAGGATATCATGTTATGTCCACGGTAGCCACTCTGGGCTGTCAATTTATTTATAGCTCCTTAACCTCTAGTCGACCAGCCACCGCAGTTATACTGCGTCAGGTTGGTACAGCTGCGCAAATTCACCGTAGATGTACATCGTTCCTTTAAGTCATCATAGCAGGCGCGCATGTGCCCGCCGCATGTCCCCAAATCCTATGTGCATGTCCGGGGGTTCATTGTCCGCCGGGCACCCGCGATCGCTTGTGACAGAACGAGAACAGGGATGTGTGTGTGTAAACACACAAATCCTAGGTCTCTCAGGTGACAGGAGACAGATCATGTTTTCATACCAAGTATGAACACTGATAGGTCTCCTCCCCCCTACAGTTAGAACACACCTAGGGAACACAGTTAACCCCTTGATTGACCCCCAGTTTTTACCCCTTACCTGCCAGTGACATTTATAGAATAATCAGCGGCTATTTTTAGCCCTGATCGCTGTATAAATGTCACTGGTCCCAAAATAGTGTCAAAAATGTCCCATCTGTCCGCCGCAATCCTGATAGAAATCGCAGATCGCCACCATTACTAGTAAAAAAATAATAATAAAAATGACATACATCTATCCCCTATTTTGTAGACACTTATTGGGATTTTTTTTTACCAAAAATATGTATAAGAATATATAAGCGGCCTAAACTGATGAAGAAATTTGTTTTTTTTTATTTATTATAGCAAAAAGTACAAAATATTGTGTTCAATTGTGTTTCAAAATGGTCAGACTTTTTTTGTTTATAGCGCAAAAAATAGAAACCGCAGAGGTGATCAAATACCACCAAAAGAAATCTCCATTTGTGGGGGAAAAGGACATCATTTTTGTACAAGTACAAAGTCGCACGACCGGGCAATTGTCAGTTAAAGCGATGCAGTGCCGCATTACAAAAAATGGTCAGGAAGGGGACAAATCCTTCCGGGGCTGAAGTGGTTAAGGAGCACAGCTCCTTCCCCTATATGGTAGCTGTTGCTAATGTTATTTTTCGTACTGCAAAACAGGCAAGTTATAGAAATGTTATTTCCTCCAAGCGCTCGCCCCCTATTTTTGTGCCTCTTGTCTAATCCTACTGGAAACAGCAGTATAACCCATTAATCATGAAATGCCATATCAATTAACAGACCATAGATGTATATAAACAAAACACACTACATAGTGCAAGTCCACATTATATCATTTTTATACCTTGAAGTCGTTCATCCGATAAGATTTTGTTAGTCTGATTCCATGTGCTGTCAATAAATACAACTTTCTTCAAACAATCTATATTCTCGCTTTCAGCCACAGCATCTTTGTCAATGCCAACAGCCTGGTTTTCTAGCTTTGAACGTTTGAGAGATGGCTCACAGTCTTCTTTGGGACTACTCTGACCGGTCAGGTACTTCAGGCTCTCTCGAAGGGAGACAGAATTTGGACTCGGGAACACGAGAATTGTCTGGAAAAATGATGCATAGTTATTTATTTATTAAAACCTTGGAAGACATACCAAAAAAATTTCAATACATATCTGCAGTGGGGTTTGTAATCCTGGTGGCATAAGTTAGCCAAAGCTTGGAGACAACCATCACTTTAAGGGGAACTCCACCCAAAAGGGGAAGTGCCTCTTAAAGTGCTCCTCTCCTGCCACATTTGGCATGTCATTTCTTTGTGGGGGGGGGGGGCGGGGGGAGAGTATGTACCTAGTTTTGCAGGTACCTGCTCCCACTTCCGCTCAGATCGCCTGCCTTCTGCTCAGAACCCCTCCCTCCCCGCAAGCCTTCTGGGGCATGTCACAAGTCCCAGAAGACCGCAGGGCCATTCACAAGGTGCAGAATGGTAATGCATGTGCAGTGGGCAGCCGCGAGTGAAGCCACAAGCAGCACAGCAAGCTGCCCACAGTTATGATGGTGGCACCCAAAACACAAAGGCTAGCGAAGAACCAGCGCGGGTGAGGATGACTCTGCATCCCTGGGCAGGCAAGTGTCCTTTTAGTAAAAGTTAGGGTTTGTAATGGCTTACTTTGATTTACCTTTTTCCCCAAAGTGAACAACCCCTATAACCTCGTTGAGGTTAAACAGTGTCTCATGGGAGACTATGACACACGAGAAGCTCACTCCCATACTCACTGACACCCATGCCAAGTTTGGAAATCGTGGCTGACTTATAATGACCACTTGAATCTGGACCACTCCCTACTTTTGGTGGGACCGGACACATCGATCTATGGGGATGTTGATGCATGGTACTCTCTGTCACCCTTGTCCTTGGTTTCCTTTTCCATATCCCAATTTCCTCTTTTATGCTTGTTCTTTTACTCCTCCCTTCTTCCTGTCCATCTCTCATGTCTCTTTAGTCTTCCCTCTATTCTTCTAGTCTTTATTGTCATGAGTGAATTCATTTATCCCTTCCCTTCCTTACAGGGGCACTTTATGACTGTCACTGAGGAATTCCCACAGGCTTTGCATCTTTACCGTTTCCTACTTTTAGCCCACGTTCACATCAGGCCGATTTGGCTTATGATTTAACATGTCAAATCGCATGCCAAATCGGCTGCTATGGCACAGTTCGAGTTGGTGTGGCACTGACTTTGTAGCGCCTCACCAATTCCAAAAAGTAGCACCTTTACTACTTTTGGCGATTTCAGGAGGCGATTGGTATAGACATCTGTGCAGGAACCCGCACAGATGTCCCTCAAATCTCCCCTGAAGTCGGACTGCATTGCCGGTTCAGCTGAACTTGCACGATTTCTAACCCGCAGTCAGTGTGAACCTAGGCTTACACAGAACTGCATATCCTTTGGAGAGGAGCTTTAAATTGCATCTGTATTCGGATTCCGGTACCGACGTCGGGGACTTTCTACACCATCCTTCTTTTGGTGCACTGGCATACACATGTCACTGTTCTTTGTGGATTATTTAAAAAAAAAAAGTGTAAACTTTTTTGAAACAAAACATAACTGCAGACAAGAAGATTAAGACTGTATTTTTTTCTAAACCCTGCAAGGTAAATGGCACAAAATGTGCTAGTATGCATCACATTACCTTAGAACAAAGCCCTCCTGCTGTGTGCCGTCATTGCTGACAGGGCTTCCATATTCACCTGGTCTTCCTTCCGGGTGATCTAATTGGTCGTGCTGTGATGACATCACAGATCTGCCCATTAAAAAAAATTAAGGAAAGCCGAAGGCAAATACGACCATTCAGTTAGCCCACGTTCACATCGGACCGTTTTGAAATGTCAAATCACATGTAAAATCACTGGCAATGGCACCGCATCAATTGCCAAAAGTAGTTCCTGAACCTGCACAGGTGTCTGCCAAATCGCCCCTAAAGTCGGACTGCATTGCCGGTTTAAAATACTGCGAGTTCAGCTGAACTTGCACAATTTAAAGACTGCCTTCAATGTGAACCTAGGCTTAACACTGGAATCGGTAAATGCTTCTGGTCCCAAAGCTATGCCCAAGATCAGACTGGCTCATTCTTGGGAAGCCAATGCAAACATTTTCATTAAAGTGTTACTAACACCAGTAATATGAAAATAGTTTTTTTTTTAAACAATTCAGAGGATTGTCCCCTTAAGTTTCACAGTGAGTATAACAAGCATGCTATGCTGCATATACAGACAGATTTTACTGTTGCGAGTTTAGTAACACTTTAATATGTAATGCAGGAAATATACTGGTAAGAGGAAATAATGACCAAGTAGTAGATGCCAATAAAGTTTTAGCTTGAATTGCACCTGTCCTTATGCATTTCATTATTATTGCTTTGGGCAGGAAAGTTGCCATGCATTGACTTTCACTGTTATTTCCACCAAAACACCCTATAACGCATACTGACAAAAAAAAAAAAAAAAAAAAAAAAACACGCATGTGAATGACGAACAAATGCACACATTTAAACACATAAGTGTAAATGGGGTCATAACCTTTAAATGACAACATTAATGTTATGATAGTACACAGTCTTCGTTGATCACTCACCTGTGTAAAGTAGTGTGTAAAAAAAACATTAGTTCTGTATAGTGCCCAGTCAATGCCGATTTCATTTTACCAATAAAAAAAGCGCTTCACTGTGACATATATGCTTGTTGTGCAATGTGTCATGTTAGCAAGCTACATAAAATCTGTGCACAAGTAGTTGTAGTACAGTGCAGGGGAGATGTTAAGAGTCTAACAGATCCCCAATGTCTCATTAAAGAGAACCTGTCACTCTATAAATGATATCATATAGGGGGGCTCTACAAAAAAACATAAGATTCTTGGCAACATTCTCTTGCCGGCCGAGTGTACAGACACACCATTCAAAAGAACCGCCGTTCTTTTGAATGGCACGAACGCGGTGATGTCATCTACTACGACGAGCATGCGCTCGTCGCATTCGGTGCCGTCGCCATCTTGCTACACACTACCTGTGCCTTGGAAGCTACCGCGCATGCGTCAAAGTTATTTCGAGCATGCGCGGGTTTCCATGGAGAGGCAAGTATACACACGCTCTGGTTTCTCGGCAGGGAACATGTTCTCTATTTTTCTCGTCTAGATTCTGGACAGTTTTCTTGACGAGAAACCTCAAAGCCTCGTAACAACCGCACGGTTTAGTCGGCAAGAAAGCTCTACCAGCAGCTTTCTTGCCGAGAAAACCGTACGTGTGTACGAGGCTTAAAGCTCATTAATGGGCGCTGACATGTTTCTATCTAATTACTTGACGCAACCACATACTTGTGTTTGTGTGGACTGTAACTGTAGTGTATTTTTTTACTGAAAATATGAGTTTGATAAACATGTGCACTGATATTGGGAACATTGGTACTACAACCATTTTATTCTTCCTGGCCTCTGCTCAGAAAATATATAATATTTGGGGGTTTTACCCAATCTAAAGGCCTTAAATGTGCATTTGAAAATGTGCAATACAAATGGAAAAAATGGCTTTGGGATTAAAGTAATTAAAGGAAACCTGAAAGATTAAAAAAATAAATAAAACAAAGTTGGAAGCCATTGACAACCTCCTTTTAAAAATGCTAGATACCTGGCTTTAATATCTTGAACCAAGAACAAGATTGCAACATAAAAAAAAGTTTAAAGGGAAGTAGAAGTTCTTTATCTGCATTCTTATATTGGTCAGGGACTACCAAGAGGACCATATGCTGGTAAAGAAATCTAACAGATTTCTCCATCCCCGCTAAGCAGTATGGATGGACAATTCTCCCTGCTCGGCTATTGTCAGAACACATAAACAGCAGCTGCATTTGACCAGTGTCAGCCACTGTTAAACTGGCCATACATTATACAAATTTTCTTATTCACTTTAAATTTAACTTAAATTATGTATTGCAAGGACCTGCCAGATTGCATACAATGAAAGTGTTTAGGTTTGACCTCATATTATATGGTTTCGGTAAATCGAAATGAAAAATTGTACAAGAAAATCGTAAAATTTATGGCCAGCCCAACCCCCTGTACACACGACAGATGATCATCTTTTTTTTTTGCATGCTAGTCTCATATCGAAACTTAAGCGGTTACTAAAGTTAGGAAAATTCTCATACGACAAAACACAACTTCGGAAGTGATGTGATGTGTTGTATTGTATTGTAATGCATTCTTTTATTTCTGAGCATGTGTGGACTTGCTCTTCCGATTGCTTTTGGAACGATTCTCTACAAGGAAATTAGAATTTTAAAAGGTGAAATTTAGCTAAAAAAAAAAAATTCTACAGCTCTAGTTACATTACTTTCAATGAAGTATGTCACTGGTGTGCAGGCTGCTGTATTCTATAGAAATCTTTCCTGCAGGGCTGTCCTGTCCTCTTCCTGTTGCTGATCTTCCAGCGCCATGGGGCACTAAAAATGACCCGTCAGGGACACACTGCCTCCTGCCCTCTTCTCCACTGAGAAAGTTATTTCACCAATTACACTGCCTGTACCACAAAATCTGTGAATGGGGGAGAATTTTTTCCTATCAGACTCTCCCCAATTCATTGTTTTTGGGGTCCCCCCCCCCTCGCTAAAATAATCTGAGATGAAGGAAAGTAAACACAAGCTGCATGTACGTAGTTTACCTTTTGCACCCACTACAGATAGCTACTGGCTGGTGATGCAGGTATATTATCTGCATATGTAAAAACACACACACACAATTTGAAAATTGAGGATATTTAAGAAAAAAATCTAAAACCATTAAAAAAAAAAAAAAAAAAAAAAAAAATGTATGTGCAATACACACCTCATGCTTGTGATTGTCATAATCTGGAATACAAGGGTAAGTGTATACGGTAACATCCTCATATGCTAAAAGTTTTGCATGAGCAGCTGTACTTTTTCCATCAGTTTCATTAGGGTGTTTGATAATGTCAATTTTCACCGGAAGCTGAATGTAAACAAACAGAGATCACAACCAACTTATTGCATTTTTATAACTGCACAATATATATTCAAATATAGCATAGATGACTGTATGTAATGCTAAATGACCTGTCCTGCTTGTAGACAGGAGGACTACAATCTACTGTATATAGGAAACACAGAACAGCAAGCATATTACCACGTGAAAGTCTTATAAAACTTTGCTAGTCACCGTTTAAAGTGAACCTGGGGAACTTAAAGCGAAGCTCCACCCAAATAGGGAATGTGCAGTGGGAGACTGGCTGTGAAGGCTTGAGTGATGGTATAATTTAGCGAAGATGCCGTCGCCTGCACCCAAAGCTCAGGGGTTCCGACATCGCTGGATTCCTAAACAGGTAAACATTCTTATTAGTAAAAATGAGCAGTTACAGTATTTGTAGCTGCTGACTTTAAAATGTTTTGGTCCAGACCGGAGCTCCTCTTTAAGAATGTAAGGCTGTGACTTGGCCTTCAATCAGTGCTTTCACTGAGCCTAATGACAAAAAACCCAAGAAGTACTCGCAGCCCTTGTGCAATGTGCCTTGACAGAAAAAGAAGTATGACCACAGATCTTTTTTTATTTTATTTTTTCCCCCAATTCAGCCTGCGGGCTGAACAGAAAAACATAAAAATATAAGATATTCCTACAGTCATGCTACCTGTATACAGAGTGGATGGACGAGTTTACCTCTGCTCTGATTGTATTCTGGCAGTCAGCATCTGCAGCCATCAGAATACCCGATCATCAGCTGCATCTAATTGGATGCAGCTGCTGCTTGGCCAACAATTTAGCATCCAGATCCTTTGATTTTTCAGTTGAAGGATGTTGAACAGAAAGGTGACAACAGGGCCATCCATGGAATGAATTTCAGCTGGTTCAAAAACCTGAATGAAATTTGCATAGTGTATGACCAGATTTATATTATCTTTGACTCTTACCCCTGAATGATATTTAGAATCTACCATGCAATGGTGGAACTGCAAAATAGGAGATTGCTCAGCTCACCTCTGTGGTTACATACTTTTCCAATGCAGACATTATTAGTGAGCATCAAACTAACTGAAAACACAGCCAGTCTGTAGTACTGAAAACAGAAGAAGCGTATCCTTGGAAGTCTGTAAAGCTCACCATACAATCTGATTGTACAATCTCTTAGATCTACCACCAACTGTAGTGCATGGGCCTGCCAATCATAGCTGATCACATGTAAACAAGGAAATGCCAGTTATCTGCATTCCTCTCCTCACGCTGACAGCGAGTGAGGAGAGAAAAGGAGAGCCGATCAGCAGCATGTCATCAAAGGGGAGATCTGCAGATATAATCAGGGCACTGATCATCAATGCCCTGTTCATCAGTGCAGCCTCAACAGTGCCCAGCATTG
Source organism: Rana temporaria (assembly GCF_905171775.1). NCBI lineage: Eukaryota > Metazoa > Chordata > Amphibia > Anura > Ranidae > Rana > Rana temporaria. The sequence continues at coordinate 58,190,974 of NC_053491.1, forward strand.
ATGCCAGTCAAAGCTTCCTTTCAGTGCCCATCAGTGTCACCCACCAGTGCTCGTCAATGCTGCATATTAGTGCACATCAGTGAAGGAGAAAAATTACTTTTTTACAAAATTATATAACAGAAAAGATGAAAAACTTTTTTTAGCAAAAAAAAAAAACAAAAAAACAAACAGCGGTAATTAAATACCACCAACAGAAAGCTCTATGGGCCAGATTCACAGAAGAGATACGAAGGCGTATCTCCTGATACGCCGTCGTATCTCTGTGTTACGGCCGTCCTAACTATGCGACTGATTCATAGAATCAGTTACGCATAGCTAGCCCTAAGATCCGACAGGTGTAATTGAATTACACTGTCGGATCTTAAGGATGCAATTCTAGGCCGGCTGCTAGGTGGCGAGGCCATTGCGGTCGGCGTAGAATATGCAAATGACTAGTTACGGCGATCCCCGAACGTCCGTGCTGCCCGTCGATCTAACTTTACGTTGTTTTCATCGAGTTACACCGCGTAAAATTAGGGCTGAGCCCTAGTTGTTCTAAGCCATGTTAAGTATGGCCGTCGTTCCCGTGTCGAAATTATAAAAACCACGTAGTTTGCGTAAGTCATCCGTGAATGGCGCTGGACGCCATTTACGTTAACGTCTAAACAAATGACGTCCGTGCGACGTCATTTAGCGCAATGCACGTCAAGTAATTTACCCGACGGAGCATGCGCAGTACGTTCGGCGCAAGAACGCGCCTAATTTAAATGGTGCCCGCCCCATTTGAATGGGGCGGGCTTGCGCCGAGCGCATTTACGTTACACCGCCGCAAGTTTACAGGTAAGAGTTTTGAGAATCAGGCACTTACGCTGTAAACCTGCGGCGGTGTAACGTAAATCAGATACGCTACGCTGCCGTGGAGCAACGTAATTGTATCTGAATCTGGCCCTATCTGCCTAAAAAAAGAAAAACAAAAGAAAGAATCATTTGTTGTCCTGTCAGAGGAAAGTAGAGAACGTGTTCAATGACAGAGTTTGCCTACCTTCACAGATGGGATTTCAGCTGTTGGTACGCTTTCTACTGGTACATAGCAAGTATAACAATAAAACATTCGGGAGCTTTTACACTTTGGACACTTTGATCTTCCCTTCTTTTGGGCTACTTCAAGCACTTCTTGAGCGGAGACTTGCAAGTTTTTCAAAAGGTCACTTTCTGAGGATCCAGAAACCTTTTTCATTTGTTTGTCAGTTGACATTATTCATACAATGCATTTGGCCTACAAGATAAAAAGATACATTTTAGGCACAATTTTAGTGAATAACAGCACCAATCAAAAGGCACTTCAAAGAGACATTTCCAAAGAGGCCATCGCAAACCAACATTAGAGAAACCCGACAGCAAAATATAGGCAATGAACCACTGGCTGGAGATCACTGTGCAAGAAAACTGAATATTTGCAATTTATACACACATTCAACTTTAATTTAGAGGCGGGGGAAATGCTGAGCGTAAAATGGGGGTCAGCTAAAAGCAAATTGCTTTAAACTTGCTGAATGCACCATCAATGTGTACTATCACTGGTCTCCAGCATTCATGTTGGCTTGGTACCAACATCTTTGTTACATAGTGGGTAAGGTTTAATAAAGACAATAGTCCATCCAGTTCAACCGGTGCATGTGTCTATAATGATTTCCCATATCCCTTTATGTTATGTTCTTTAAGATGCACATCCAAGAGTCTCTTAAAAATATCCATACCCCCCGCAGCCACCACTAATTGTGAAAGAGTTCCACATCCTTATTGCCAATGGTGAAAACCCCCCTGCGCAGTTTAAGGTTAAACCGTTTTTCCTCCAATCTCATTGTGTGTCCTCTTATGCCGCGTACACACGATAATTTTTCGGGTCGTAAAAAATTAAGTTTTTTTTTATGTCATTAAAAAATATTGTGTGTGGGCTTCAGAGCATTTTTCGGGTTCTGAAAAATGGGCAAAAAAAAATTCGAACATGCTCTATTTTTTCACTACATTTTTAACGTTGTCGTTTTTCGGGTTGTAAAAAATGGTCATGTGTGGGCTTTAACGACGTGAAAAATCCGCGCATGCTCAGAAGCAAGTTATGAGACGGGAGCGCTCGTTCTGCTAAAACTACCGTTCGTAATGGAGTAAGCACATTCATTACGCTGTAACAGACAGAAAAGCGCGAATCGTCTTTTACTAACACGAAATCAGCTAAAGCAGCCCAAAGGGTGGCGTCATCCGAATGGAACTTTCCCTTTATAGTGCCGTCGTACATGTTGTACGTCATCGCGCTTTGCTAGAACATTTTTTTTTTCACAATCGTGTGTAGGCAAGGCCGTTTTAATGATCAAGTTGAAAAAAAAACGTTGTTTTTTTTCTAGAGCCTGAAAAACGTTGTTTTTTACAACCCGAAAAATGATCGTGTGTACGCGGCATTACACTACGAGACTGAATAGTTTTTTTAGATAGTCCCCTTTAAGAGCCCAGCCGTAGGTCGCACAGCGTGCTCGCGACACGGTCCTCTCCACCATGACCGTCCCCGCGGGAACAGCAGACTCCATCACCGCCGCTGTCCCGCGATCAGGTCACAGAGAGGAAGAACGGGGAGTGGCATGTGTAAACAAACCTTCCCCATTCTTCCTAGTGTGGCTGTCCACTGATCGTCTGTTCCCTGTGTTAGGGAACGACGATCAGTGACGTCACACACATAGCCATGCCCCCCACAGTAAGAACACTCCCTTAGTGCACACTTACCCCCTACAGCGCCCCGTCCTGGTTAACCCCTTCACTGCAAGTGTAATTTTCACAGTAATCAGTGCATTTTTATAGCACTTTTTCGCTGTAAAAAGGACAATGGTCCCAAAAATGTGTCAAACGTGTCCGATGTGTCTGCCATAATGTCGCAGTCATGAAAAAAAAATAGCTGATCACCGCCATTAGTAGTAAAAAAAAATTATTAATAAAAATGCAATAAAACTATCCCCTTTTTTTGTAAACGCTATAAATTTTGCGCAAACCAATCAATAAACGCTTATTGCAATTCTTTTTTACCAAAAATATGTAGAAGAATACATATCGGCCTAAACTGAGGGGAATTTTTTTTTTTTTTTATATCTTTTTTGGGGATATTTATTATAGCAAAAAGTAAAACATATTGCATTTTTTTCTAAATTGTCGCTCTATTTTTGTTTATAGCGCAAATAATAAAAACCGCAGAGGTGATCAAATACCACCAAAAGAAAGCTCTATTTGTGAGAAAAAAAGGACACCAATTTTGTTTGGGAGGCACATCGTACAATTGTCAGTTAAAGCGACGCAGTGCCGAATCGCAAAAAGGGGCCAGGTCCTTAACCTGCATAATGGTCCGGGTCTTAACCGGTTAAAGACTGGGTTAGCCAGAACCCAGTCAAACAATTGCAAGTGGACATTTGTAACACCTTGTTTTATGTGAAAAGAATGCAAGACCTTTTCTGGATGGCCGAGGTGTTGAGCAGATGACTTGCTGTACTTCTGCTGGAACTCTTAGCGCCTACTGTAGTGAATGGGCTGAAAAAAGTAAGAGTTCTACCAAACCCAGCAGCAGCCATAACACTTCATTAGTGGCAATTTATTTTTAAAGCTGAATTCCAGCTATTTATGTATAGTTATATTATTTCAGCCTTAACCAATGTAAATATGCAGATGCCATATCTATGGGCCAATGGGGGAAGCAGAGAATGACTAATAGTTGCGGCTTAGGTCTTCCCAGTCTTAAGCAGAGTGGCTGCCCTTCTGCCTAAGAACTGACACTTTCTATGAAGAAACTATATATCCCACAATCCCTGGGCCTTTCAGCCCAGTGCTCTTCAGGTGAGAGCTAATCAGTAAATAGATCTGACACAGACCAAGCAGGCAAAGCAAATAACAGAGATCACCATGCAGTCTTTCATCACATTAGCACTCCCACATATGTGATGAAACACAGAAAAATGGCAAGGCAGTAATAGAATGCTGTGTGACCCAAAACAAGAAGCTGCCTATCCCTTTATTGAGTAGGGACAAGCTGGTAAATGAATACAGGAACATGGATAAGCCAGATTACTAGGGGCAGGAAATAATTTTTGTCAAATCACTCAGGTTTGAATGGTGCCCTGAGGGCAGCGCAATGTGTTGTTACAAGTCACACTGTTTTCCTTTTCCTTTTTATTGAAGCGTTACAAAATTACATTTCATTCCACTCAATATGGTGATCAATGACAAGCTCGGTTGTGTTTGGATCGCAACTCACATGTGTGAGCCAATCATCTATGGCCGACGCTTTCCCTACTCTACAGCAGCATGTACATTTATGGCTGTGGGGCAGGGATTGCCCTGACTGCAGAAGATTGGTCCATACAGGCGAGTTTGGATCCCAGCCCAAGCATGCCGGAGCTCTTCACTAATGGCGATTAAAGAGAAAGTAAACCCTCAACCAAGGAAAGTAAACCCTCAACCAGGGACTGGCAATCCCTGCGCATGTGCGGGATTAATCCTGCATTGCCCCATTTACAAAAATGGCACGCTCAGTCATCGGTGCAGTCCTTACTGCAAATATCTCCTTAACCGTGTAGGTTAAAGCGGGGGTTTCACCCTAAAAACAAATTTCTAACATTAGAGCCAGCATACTTAGGACATTTACTGTATGAAGGTCTTTTTTTTTTTTTTTTTTTCTCCGTACATACCGTTATATTCGGATTTTTTCCAGGGCTTCCGCGTTCTGATGACTGCGGGACTGGGCGTTCCTATCCCTGCCTCAGGGTTCTGATGACTGCAGGACTGGGTGTTCCTATCCTTGGGTTATATGATTGACGGCTTGTGAAACAGTTCCCCTGTCGCACAACGCGCGTCACCAGATTTCCGGAAATAGCCGAGCTGCGAGTCGGCACTATACGGCACCTGCGCAGTCAGCTCTACACGGCGGGCGCAGGCGCCGTATAGTGCCAACTCGCAGCTCGGCTATTTCCGGAAATCTGGTGACGTGCGTTGTGCGACAGGGGAACTGTTTCACAAGCCGTCAATCATGTAATCCAAGGATAGGAACGCCCAGTCCCGCAGTCATCAGAACCCGGAAGCCCTGGACAAAATGACAATATAACGGTATGTACGGAGAAAAAAAAAAATGACCTGCATACAGTAAATGTCCTTAGTATGCTGGATGTAATGTTCAAAAAAATTTTTGGGGTGAACCCCCGCTTTAACGAGATATTTCTTGCACCTACAGGTAAGCCTTAATCTAGGCTTACCTGTAGGTGCAAGTTGTAAGGAGGGGTTTACAACCACTTGCCTGCCGGATGATTTACCCCCTTGCATGACCAGGCCATTGTTTGTGATATGGCGCTGCATTACTTTATCTGACTATTACACGGTCGTGCGACACTGTGCCCAAATAAAATCGGTGTCTTTTTTTATTTTTATTACATAAGCAGAGCTTTCATTTGGTGTCATTTGAGCACCACTGCATTTTTTGCGCTATAAGCAAAAAAAGTCTGACAACCAAAAAATATTAAAAATTCTTTCTGCTATAAAACATCCAATAAGAAAAAAAAAAACTGAAAAAAAAATGTAACTTCTTCATAAATGTAGGTCGATATGTATTCTGCTACATGTTTTTGGTAACAAAAAAAAAAAAAAAAACCCCAATAAGCGTAGATTTATTGTTTTGTACAAAAGTTATAGCATTTACAAACTATGGGATATTTGTGCTTATTCTTTTTACTAGTAATGGCGGCGATAGTGGGACTGCGATATTGCAGTGGACATTCCGACACTTTTTGGGAACCAGTTACACTAATACAGTGATCAGTGCAAACAATATGCACTGTCACTGTACCAATGACACTGCCTGGGAAGGGGCGATCAAAGGGTTAAATGTGTGCCTAGCTAGTGTTTATGTGTACAGTGTGAGGTGCTTTTACTAGGAAAAGTAATCAATTTGACCACTTCCCAACCGCCTTACGACTATATACGGCGGCACTTTAAAGATGGATATCTCGGTAACGGCAGCAGCTGCTGCCACAACCAAGATATCCATCTTTAGTGTGAGCGGTCCTGTAAAAGATAACGGTGGTCTTCGCGGATTCGCCGCAAGATCACCGTTTGCGGCGGGAGAGGGGCCCCCCCCTCCCGCCGCTTACCGGAGCCGTCGGTAGCGGCAGAGGCGATCTGGTCCTTTCACATGCTGTGTGGGGATGCAAGTGAGGGCAAGATGATCCCCACCCGTCCCCATAGCATTGCTGGGCGGAAGTGACGTCAAAACGTCAGTCCCGCCCATGCGTCTTAAAGAGACATTTTTTTGTTGTAATTTTTTCAAATGACAAAATTTTTATATTTGTTTTGCATTTAAGTCTAAATATGAGATCTGAGGTCTTTTTGACCCCAGATCTCATATTTAAGAGGACCTGTCATGCTTTTTTCTATTACAAGGGATGTTTACATTCCTTGTAATAGGAATAAAAGTGATACATTTTTTATTTTATTTTTTATAATACGTGAGTGGCGTCCGCATATGAAAACGGTGTTCAAACCACACAAGTGAGGTATCGCCGCGATCGTTAGAGCGAGAGCAATAATTAAAGCCCTAGACCAGGGGTGTCACTGGCGGCCCTCCAGCTGTTCCGAAACTACAAGTCCCATCATGCCTCTGCCTGTGAGAGTCATGCTTGTAACTGTTAGCCTTGCAATGCCTCATGGGACTTGTAGTTTTGCAACAGCTGGAGGGCCGCCAGTTTGACACCCCTGCCCTAGACCTTCTCTGTAGCTCAAAAAATGCAACCTATAGAATTTTTTAAACGTCGCCTATCGAAATTTTTAAGGGTAAAAGTTTGACGCCATGCCACGAGCGGGGACATTTTTTAAGCGTGACATGTTGGGTATCATTTTACTCGGCGTAACATTATCTTTCACAATATATAAAAAAATTGGGCCAAATTTATTGCTGTCTTATTTTTTTATTCAAAAAAGTTAATTTTTTCAAAAAAAAAGTGCGCTTGTAAGACCACTGCGCAAATATGGTGTGACAAAAATTATTGCAATGATCGCCATTTTATTCTCTAGGGTGTTAGAAAAAAAATATATAATGTTTGGGGGTTTTAAGTAATTTTCTAGCAAAAAAAACTGTTTTAGTCTTGTAAACACCAAATCTGAAAAACACCCACGGTACTGAAGTGGTTAAGTCCCTGCTTTGCGGGGAAAGTAAATACATTAGTTCCCCGATGACAGGACAGGGCTGTGCCTTGTTTACATAGGCAGAGTCCTGTCCTGTGTTATCCGGACATTCAGCAGGTGCCAGCGGTAATCTATTAGCTAGCACCCAAAGTCACAGCAGAGCCAGGTCAACGGCGGTGCACTGCCTACCTGGAAGTTCCAGATCACATACTAGGTACGTGATCTGGTGCAGCAGAGCTGCCTTGCTGCCCTATATCTACGTTATAGGGTTGGCAATCGGTTAAGGATAAGCTTAGGTGTGCAGATTATATTCTATCCTGCCTGTCACCTGTACAAAGCCAATCATAAGCGGCCGAGGCATTTCCAGTCTTGCAGTCACATGTATACAAGGGCATGTATAAAAGCAGCTTTGACCACTTATGATTGACAGCTTCCTGATTGGAGAGCTGATTGGACTAGGATCCAAACACACCTGAGTTTACCCTAAAAATGGTGACACGCAGTGCAGTGAGTTGCACTAATACCTCCATGCTACATTTTTTATGCAGCGCACACATGTACAGTGAGAACAGGGCACATACACAGATCAGCCATAACATTATGACCACTGATAGGTAAAGTGAATAACATTGATTATCTCATTACAATGGCATCTAAAAGTGAGGGGGAAATATTAGGAAACAAATGAACATGTTGCCCCTGAAGTTGATGTTTTTGAAAAAGGAAAAAATGGGCAAGCGTAAGGATTTCAGTGCCTTTGATAAGAGTCAAATTCTAATGACTAAAAGACTGGGTCATAGAATCTCCAAAACTGACGCTCTTGTGGGATGTTCCCAGTCTGCAGTGGTTAGGACCTACCAAAAGTGGTCTAAGGAAGGACAACTAGTCAACTGGCGACAGAGCCATGGGCTGCCAAGGTTCATTAATGCATGCATGGAGTGAAGGCTGGCCCGTGCAGTCCGATCCAATAGAAGAGCTACAGTAGGTCAAACTGCTGAAAAAGTAATTCAAAAGGCAAGAAACCTTCTGTGTGCAGCCCCCCTCCCCCCCCCCATCTTATATTTACCTGGACACCATCTCGATCCAGCGATGGGCATTAGAGCTGCAGCTCTTTTCCCCTTCATTGGTTCAAAAACAGCAGCAGGAGCCTCCTGCTGCTCTCAATCACAGCCAGTGGGGTGGCCCTGAGTTACGTTCTGTGTGTCTTGTGTACACACAGAGCCATGCTCGGGAGTGAGCTGCTAGCTATGGGGGCAGGGGTAAGGAGCCAGGAGGACCCAAGAAGATGATCCTTCGCTAGCTATGGGGGCACTCTGCAGGGGGGGAGGAGCCAGGAGCACCGGCCTCGAGAAGAGGAGGATCCTCTGCTAGCTATGGGGGCATTTAGCAGGGAGAGGAGCCAGGGGTGCCAGTGGAGGACCTAAGCTGCTCTGTGCAAAACCATTGCACAGCAAGTATAACCTGCTTGTTATTTAGAAAAACGTTACCTTTAGTATTACTTCAATACTGGTTCTAATAGAAAGGTGTCAGAACATACATTACATCGCAGTTTGTTGTGTATGGAGCAGTGTAGCTGCAGACCAGTCAGGGTGCCCATGCTGACTTATGTCCACAGACAAAAGTGTCTACAAAGTGGACATGACCATCAAAACTTGACCATGGAGCATCGGAAGGTGGCCTGGTCTGATGAATCCAAAAATGGTTTGAGGTGTTGTGTTGACCTCAAACTTTTCCAGATTGCAATCCATCGTGCGCCTGTAGGATGCTCTGGAAAAACAAGTCCAATCCATGGAGGTCTTACCTTGCAACTTACAGGACTTAACTGTTTGTTCAGTTTATTAAAAGTCAGCAGCTACAAAAAGAATAGTTAATGGCTTTTAATAAACAGACACTAACCTGTCCCACGGTCCAGGGATGCGGCCGCCCGAAGCCTTACTCCTTTCCCCTGTGGCAGCATTGTAATTGACAGCTTGCGGCTTCACGGCAGGACGAGAACTGCGCATGCACGAGTCGTGCTGCGCTCTGTAAGTAGTCAGGCAATCTTCTGGGACCTGTGACGTGTCCCAGAAGATTGCAGAGAGGGAGGGGTCATTTAAGGGGAGAGGAGGAGTCACCTAGGTGGCCAGAAGGAGGAAGTGGGACAGGAAGTCCCTCTTAAAACCCGGTACCCACTCCCCCCAAAAAATGACATGCCAATTGTGGCATGTCAGGGGGAAAAGAGTACTTAAAGCGGGGGTTCACCCTTAGAGGGCACTTTTTCCCCTTATATTTCTGCTCGTTTTCTCTAGGGGAATCGGCTATTTGTTTTAAAATATGTGCAGTACTTACCCGTTTACGAGATGCATCCTCTCCGTCACTTCCGGGTATGGGCTGCGGGAATGGGCGTTCCTTCTTGATTGACAGGCTTCCGAGAGGCTTCCGACGGTCGCATCCATCGCGTCACGATTTTCCGAAAGAAGCAGAACGTCGGTGCGCAGGCGCAGTATAGAGCCGCACCGACGTTCGGCTTCTTTCGGCTACGAGTGACGCGATGGATGCGACCGTCGGAAGCCTCTCGGAAGACTGTCAATCAAGAAGGAACGCCCGCTCCCGAAGACCCATACCCGGAAGCGACGGAAGAAGATGCAGCTCGAAAACGGGTAAGTACTGCTCATATTTTAATACAAATAGCCGATTCCCCTAGACCGAACGAGCAGGAAGCTAAGGGGAGAAAAAAAAAAAATTAACAAATGGGTGAACTCCCGCTTTAAAGCGGTTGTAAACCTGCATATAATTTTTTGTTTTTGTTTACACCTGCAAGGAAAAAGCCATAATGAGCTAATATGCACCGCATATTAGCTCATTATGAAATACTTACCTCGGAACGAGGTAGGTAACTTACCTGGTCCACGCCGAGGCGTGTCTTCCGGGTATCGCCGCTCCAGCGCTGTGATTGGCTGGAGCGGCGATGACGTCACTCCCGCGCATTATTATAGGCTTACCTGTAGGCAAAAGTGAAAAAAGTGGGTTTACAACCACTTTAAAGCTGAAGTTCCACTTTGGGGTGGAATTCCGCTTTAAAGGATCTGCTACTGACGGTGCCAGATACCACAGCGTACCTTCAGAGGTCTAGTGTAGCTAGGGATGAGCTCCGGCGTGTTCTCACACTCCACATGCAGAGCCCGCCAGGAAGTCGGCACGGCGCTACGCTAATCACAGGCAGTGAGACATTCCCCGATCTCTGCACTCGGGACAATGTCTCCCTGCCTGTGATTAGCGCAGCGCCGTGTCAACTTCCTGGCAGGCTCTGCATGTGGAGTGTGTGAACACGCCGGAGCTCATCCCTACTCTAGTGGAGTCCATGCTTCCATGGGGATGGTGGTCTGTCATATGGGTAGGGCTGATGGCGTAGGAAACAGTCGTTTTCTAGGCAGATCAGCGGACTTGGTTTAAAACGAGACTCAGACTCCAATCACCCCGGTGTTTAGTCACACTTTGAATTCCAGCAGGAAGAATCTACTGAATCCTGCATCTGGGAATGACAGCTGCGTGTGAATAGCTGCAGCCCGGGATGCCGCACACCTCAATGACAGGCTGTCGGCGGTCTCAGCTCATTACCTGCAGTGATTGCAGCTCTCCGCACACAGCTGTCACTCCCTTCTGCTGGGATTTGCTGTGTGGATAAACTTCCATGTGATCAGAGCCTCCACCATGCATTTCTTATGATAAGGGTAAACCATGGAACATCCACAGGAGCAGCATGATCTTCCTGTCACCATTCTAAGAAGAAGCATCCCCTCCACAGACCTTCATTCTTCTCTTCTGAAAAGACATGGCTGGAAAATCACCTCGTTACCTGAAAATAAAAGCAGACAAAGTTACCATCAGCAGCATTCGGCTATATAGAGTGACACACCTCTCTCACCAGAAATCGTCCGAGCCCACAGGTTCCCATGCAGACCTCTGGGGACACAGGAAGTGCGGGGTCCGAAGGCCGGAAGGGGCGGTGCCTGGACTCAGCAGAGCCTGTGGTAAATGAATTGTGTGTCCCCTCACAGACACTTCCCCTGTGTATAGACAGTGACATGAGAGAGTCCCGCAGTGTTCTGTGTACTGCGGACCAGAAGGAGCTTGTTCCGGTGTATCAGCTCTGTGTAGTGGCGGGCTGTCCGGTCACACGGCGCTCTCAGGTGATAGCGGGATCCATAGGAAGGGGCAACAGTAGCCGGGGGACACAATTAAATGTAACACCGATGCTTTGGTTGTCAATGGCAACTGTAAACACAGGCAGGATTCCATGTGCCTGTGAGTGTTCGTATGATCAGGTGACGAGTCTCCTGAGTGTGAGGAGACGGCAGTACTCATCCCTGAGGTAAGGGACATTAGTGAGTGGGACTATGGAGGAACACACACACTATAACTGGGGCGCACAACTTCTCTTTAGTTTTTGGAGAAGGAATAGATCCCCTGTCAGTTTTTGCTGGTGGGGGTGGGGGGTCAGTTCACTAACGATTATTACATGTGAATTTTTTATTTATTTTTTTAAATCACATATAAGAATAATAATTAAACTAAAACATCAAAGTAAAATATCACAAATGAGAAGTACCATGCGATCCCGATTGCTGTGCGATTTTTTTTTTTTTTTTTTATTAGTGCGTTTCTGTTCAATCAAAATAAATTGGCTCAAGTCCCACCGCATAGTGATGGCATTGAGCTGGTGACAGGTACTCTTTATATACTTTAAAGTGGTTGTAAAGGCAGAAGGTTTTTTTTTTAATTTTAAAGTGGAGTTCCACCCATAAGTGGAACTTCCGCTCATCTGATTTCCCTCCCTCCAAGTCAGGTGCAACATTTGGCACCTTTCAGGGGGAGAGGCCTTTGACAGATACTCTGTCCCCACTTCCATCGGACAGCATCATGAAGGCCAAGGAACACACCAGACAGGTCAGGGATAAAGTTGTGGAGAAGTTTAAAGCAAAGTTAGATTATTAAAAAAAATACCTCAAGCTTTGAACATCTCACGGAGCAGGGTTTAATCCATCAACTGAAAATTAAAAGAATAGGGAACAACTGCAAACCTACCAAGGCCATTCACCTAAACTGAAAGGGCAGGCAAGGAGAGCATTAATCAGAGAAACAGTCAAGAGGCCCATGATAACTCTGGAGGATCTGCAGAGATCCACAGCTCAGGTGGGAGAATCTGTCCACAGGAACACTATTAGTCGTGCACTCAACAGATGGAAGAGTGGCAAGAAGAAAGGCATAACAAGTCCCGTTTGCGAGAAGCCATATGTGGGACACAGCAAACGCGCAAGAAGGTACTCTGGTCAGATGAGACCAAAATGATGGAGTATTTTGGCCTAAAAGCAAAACTCTGTGTGGCAGAAAACAAACACTGCACATCACCCTGAACACACCATCCCTACCGTGAAACATGGTGGTGGCAGCATCATGTTGTGGGGATGCTTTTCTTCAGCAGGGACAGGGAAGCTGGTCAGAGTTGATGGGAAGATGGATGAAGCCAAATACAGGGCAATCTTAGAAGAAAACCTGCCCCGTACATACGATCGGAAATTCCGACAGCAAAAGTCCGATGTGAGCTTTTGAATGGAAATTCCGACCTTGTGTATGCTCCATCAGACTTTTGCAACGACCCTAAACATACAGCCAGAGCTACAATGGAATGGTTTAGATCAAAGCATATCCATGTCGCCACTCTATCCAAAACTGAAATATAAAAAGTTTAGTCTTCTAACTGAAGACTAAACTTTTTATATTTCAGTTTTGGATAGAGTGGCGATTAGAACATCTCAGGGTTTTATTGCTGTCTGTGTTCATGTTAGGGAGATTTGCCCTTCCTGTTTGTCATGTTTACATTATTGAAAGTAAAGAGTGAAAAAACAACCCCCAATTTTGTGTTGTCCCCAGAACAGGAATTGAGGAGACATCTACTGGGGACACTAGTTTTGGTGACAACCCAAAATTTGGATTTATTTGCCTTTCAGAGATGCTTAACCGCTCCTGGACCGCCACACGTATATTTACTGTGGCAGGGTGGCCCGAGTGCGCAAAATCACATACCTATACGTGATTTTGTGCATGCGGTTTAGGGGGTGCCTGAGCGCTGCTCCCACTGTGATTGGACACACCAGGTGCCAATCGGCAGGTCGGGCGGTCGCGCATAAAGCACACAAAGAGAGTGACCATGTTTCAGATAAGCTGAATCACAATCTCTTTTCCTCCAGTGAATCCACTCTCCCCTACAGTTAGAAAGCACCTATCAAGTAACACATTTAACCCCTTGATTGCCCCTGGTGTTAACCCCTTCTCTGCCAGTGTCATTTATACATTGATCAGTGCATTTTTTTTAGCACTGATCACTGTATTGATGTCACTGGTCCCCAAAAAGTGTCAAGTAGGGTCAGATATGTCTGCCACAATGTCGCAGTCCTCTAAAAATGGCAGTTCGCTGCCATTACCAGTAAAAAAAAAGTCCATAAATATATCCCATAGTTTGTAGACACTATTAGGTAGATTCAGTAATCGGTAGATAAGCCGACCTAACTCAGAATCTACGCCGACTTATGTTTAAGTGTATTCTCAATCAGAGATACACTTAAACATATCTAAGATACGACGGCTTGTGCTGTCCTATCTTAGGTTGCAATATTTCAGATAGCGTAGAATATGTAAATTAGTAGAAACTCCGATTTACGAATGTACGCCCAGCCGACGCAGTACTTTTACGCCGTTTACGTTAGAGATAGGCCGCCTAAAGTTAGAGCTGGGCCCTAGTTGGAATAGTAATGTTAAGTATGGCCGCCGTTCCCGCGACAAAATTTTTACGTCCTTTGTGCAAGTAGTCCGTGAATCGGGATTTACGTTGTTTACGTCCACGTCGAAATCAATAGGCCCGTGCGCATGCGCAGTAAAAAAAAAAACGTAAGGTCAAGCCCCATTAACATAAAACACGCCCCCTTACACAGATTTGAATTAGGCGCCCTTACGCCGCCCGCTTTAGGCTATGCCGCCGTAACTTAGCAGGCAAGTACATTGTGAATCATGTACTTGCCTCGCTAACTTACGGCGGCGTAGCTTAAATGCCTTAAGCTACGCCGCCGCAAAGTTGCGGCAACGTACCTGAATCTAGGCATATAACTTTTGCGCAGACCAATCAATATACGCTTATTTGGATTTTTGTTTACCAAAAGTATGTAAAAGAATACATATTGGCCTAAATTGATGATATGTATTATAACAGAAAGTAAAAAATATATATATATATTTATTTTTCAAAATTGTCTTTTTTTTGTTTATAGCGCCAAAAAAAAAAAAAACAGCAGTGGTGATCAAATACCGCCAAAAGAAAGCTCTGTTTGTGGGGAAAAAAAGGACATACATTTTATTTGGGTACAACGACGCACGACTGCGCAATTGTCGTATCGCAAAAAAAGGCCTGGCCAGGAATTGGGTAAAACCTTCCAGGGCTGAAGTGGTTAAGAAGCCCCAATAATAGTTATTTTTTTTCTTTTTTATACTGTAATTGCATGGTAGGCAAAAAAGTGCTAGATGGATAGATAGATCTAACGCAGAGCAGAAGATGCATATAAGCCAACATATAAAGCAGCACTCAGGGGGATTCTAAGGTCAACACTGAGTGATGAGGTTTATTTTGGCCCTTTGACGAGGCACATCCTGAGAAAGATGAGCTTGTGCTGCGTTGAAATAAAGCTTATCATCGAGTGTTCACCTTTTAAGCCCATAAGTGCCGTTTATATTTTGGATTAATCATTAATATTTATATGTCTGTCTTAACCACTTAAAGCAGAGTTCCACCCTATTTTTCAACTTATAAGCATTCTTTTTAACACTGCCCCCTTAAATATATTTGGGATGTTTTTTTGTTTTATTTTAAAAACTCACAGTATTCCTGTGAGTTAGTTTCACCCACCGCAGCGGAATGGCCTCGCTGCCGCATCCAGCGCTGCTATGCCTCCTGGGAGATGTGTGTCATCAATCCCAGGAGGCTGGGCTGAACCATCGCCGCAGTTGAAAATCTCGAGTTAGGGCAGTGCCACCCATAGAGGTGGTGTCCTCTTCCTCTTGTCCATCTCCAACTCCTCCCTTCTAGCACCGCCCCCGTCCTCCCGCCTCCACCACCTGCCCGCCATCTGTCTCCATTGCGTGGAGAGTTACAGATCATCTCGGTCTGATAGATCTGTATGTGAGAACACCGATCGTAGTACAGCCCCGCCTCCCTGTACATTGAAACAGTGCTCTCTGCACTGTCTATCACAATTCTGGTACAGGGAGGTGGAGCAGTACTACGATCACTGTACTCACATACAGACCTATCAGCCCGAGATGCCAACTGTCATCCTGATCATCTGTAACTCTCCCCACCAGGGGTTGACACATTTGCTTGGAATCTAGGAGCCAGCTAAAAAAGTTAGGCGCCAGAAAACGCACCCCGTCCCGATGAGCTTGCGCGCAGAAGCGAACACATACGTGAGCAGCGCCCGCATATGTAAACGGTGTTCAAAACACACATGTGAGGTATCACCGCGATTGGTAGAGCCCTCCTCTGTAACTCAAAACATGCTGTGAAGGACTTTTTGCCTATATGCTTCAGTTTAATTCTCCCTGCTAGTTTAAGGCTGTGTGTGTTAGAGGTAAAAGGTGCTTTCATGTGTGACTCATTCCTCTGTGTAACAGACTGCTGAAATGTTAATGTCCCACCCCCAGCCAGCTCTCTATTTTAAAGGGTAATTGATCTATTGTGTGTGTGAAGAAGACCTGTGTTTACCCTTAAGAAATGTGTCTACAGGGTCGGCTCCGAAGTGTCTGCCTATAATCTGTATGGGAGCCCTCACTGTGTGAGGGGGGGGGCGGAGATTGTCATTGTAACAGTTTTGTAACTACATATAAGCTAGGTGTTGTACCATTAAAGTCTCTCTTGTTCCAGCATTAAGCTTTGGCCCAGTGTGTGGATTATTGGGCGATTCCAGGGATTCCTACTTGTGGAATATTGGGTGATTTTCCTTATGGGAAGAAGGGAATGTTTGACGGGGATATTCTCTACTACCGTCACACATGCAACCTGTAGATTTTTTTAAACGTTGCCTATGAAGATTTTAAAGGGTAAAAGTTTGTCGGCATTCCATGAGCGGACGCAATTTTGAAGCGTGACATGTTGGGTATGAATTTACTCGGCGTAACATTATCTTTCATAATATTAAAAAAAAATGGGGATATCTTTACTGTTGTCTTATTTTTTAATTAAAAAAAGTGTAATTTTTTCCCAAAAAAGTGCGCTTGTAAGACCGCTGCGCAAATACGGCGCCATTTTATTCTCTAGGGTGTTAGGATAAAAAATATATATAATGTTTGGGGGTTCTAATTAGAGGGAAGAATATGGCATTGAAAAATAGTGAAAAATGACATTAGAATTGCTGTTTAACTTGTAATGCTTAACTTGTAATACCAACGGCCACCACCAGATGGCGCCAGCTCACATCTGGTGGTAATAACTTGTAATACCAACAGCTCACCACCAGATGGCGCCAGCTCACGAAAAAAATATATTTTTTTTTGCCCACCTTCCAAGCCAAGTCGCCAGGACACTATTTATAGTCGCCATGGCGACCGGGATTTGTCGAGCCCTGCTCCTCACTCTGCACTGATGGGCACTAATAATGTTGTCACCGCACTGATGGGCACTAATAATGTTGTCACCGCACTGATATAATGCACTGGTGCCACTGCACAGATAATGAACTGGTGTCACCGCACTAATGGGCACTGATAATGCACTGGTGGGCACTGATATGGTACTGCTGTCAATGCACTGATAATCTGCACTGGTGTACCCTGACATTTGGGTCTGGTTGTGGTTCCTGGGCCGATGCGGGGGTCGGGGCCGATGCGGGGTGCTGTGCCGGGGCCGATGCGGGGTGCTGTGCCGGGGCCGATGCGGGGGGCCAGGGCCAATGTGGGGTGCTGTGCCGGGGCCGATGCGGGGTGCCGGGGCCGATGCGGGGTGCCGGGGCCGATGCGGGGTGCTGTGCCGGGGACGATGCAGTGTGGGGTGCTGTGCCGGGGCCGATGCGGGATGCAGTGGGCTGGGGCCGATGCGGGGTGTCGGGGACAATGCGGAGTGCTGTGCCGGGGACGATGCGGTGGACTGGGGCTGATGCGGGGTGCCGGGGCCGATGCGGGGTGCCGAGACGGGGACGATGTGGTGGGCTGGGGCCGATGCGGGGTGCTGTGCCGGGGACGATGCGGTGGGCTGGGGCTGATGCGGTGCGCAATGTTATGGTGGCAATGTGCTGTGCTGGAGGAAGCAGGAGGAAGTCAGTGAAATTGTGGCCGGAACTTCACTTTAAGGACCCGTTCACGACTATATACGTCCTGTTTTTAAAGATGGATATCTCGGTAACGGCAGCAGCTGCTGCCACAACCGAGATATCCATCTTTAGTGTGAGCGGTCCTGTAAATGATAACGGTGGTCTCCATGGCGGATTCGCCGCAAGATCACCGTTATCGGCGGCGGGAGAGGGCCCCCCCTCCTGCCGCTCTCCCGCACCCTCCGCCGCTTACCGGAGCCGTCGGTAGCGGCAGAGGCGATCTGGTCCTGTCCCCTGCTCGGCTGGGATACGAGTGAGGGCAAGATGGCCCCCACCCGTCCCCATAGCATAGCAGGGCGGAAGTGACGTCAAAACGTCACTTCTGCCCATGCTTCTTAAAGCAATATTTTCTTGTTGTAATTTTTTCAAATAACAAAATGTTTTTTTTTTTGTTTTTCTTTTGCATTTAAGTCTAAATATAAGATCTGAGGTCTTTTTTACCCCAGATCTCATATTTAAGAGGACCTGTAATGCTTTTTTCTATTACAAGGGATGTTTACATTCCTTGTAATAGGAATAAAAGTGATCCATTATTTATTTATTTTTTCAGTGTAAAAATAATAAGAAAACAACATTTTTTTTTTTTTTAAGTGCCCTGTCCCGACGAGCTCGCGCGCAGAAGCGAACGCATACGTGAGTAGCGCCTGCATATGAAAACGTTGTTCAAACCACACAAGTGAGGTATCACCGCGATCGTTAGAGCAAGAGCAATAATTCTAGCCCTAGACCTCCTCTGTAGCTCAAAACATGCAACCTATAGAATTTTTTAAATGTCGCCTATGGAGAATTTTTAAGGGTAAAAGTTTGACGCCATTCCACGAGCGGGTGCAATTTTGAAGCGTGACATGTTGGGTATCATTTTACTCGGCGTAACATTATCTTTCACAATATATAAAACAATTGGGCTAACTTTACTGTTGTCTTATTTTTTAATTAAAAAAAAGTGAAATTTTTCCAAAAAAAGTGCGCTTGTAAGACCGCTGCGCAAATACGGTGTGACAAAAAGTATTGCAATGACCACCATTTTATTCTCTAGTGTGTTAGAAAAAAATAAATATAATGTTTCTGGGTTTTAAGTAATTTTCTAGCAAAAAAAAAAATTTAGTCTTGTAAATGCCAAATCTGAAAAATAGCCAAGGTCCTTAAGTGGTTAAGGGCCGTTTATGCCAGATACAGTGTAACTGTGCTTGCAGTTATTTCCAGCTCAGCCCCAAAGCATAGGCAAGGCAAGGTTTCCTGTGATGCCAGTAAACACCACAGCAATACTGTGGTATGCAATGAAAAAGTACTGCATGCAATACCTTTTTTATTGCAGCAGGTTGAGATGCAAAACACCAAATCACAATGTCACTGTGGTGAATAGAATTATATTATATATATATATATATATATATATATATATATATATATATATATATATATATATATATATATATATATATATTATATATATTATATATCACTTTTTGTTAGTTTTTCACATAAAAGTTACAAACATAAAAAACGTATTAAACATTCAGCACTTCCATTTACCAGCACCAGTGTAATAATGTAGCTCCCAGATAAATGAAAGCAGCAATCGTCCCAGAGCAAATAATGAAGAAAGAATAATAAAAAAATCAATAAAAATTATATATATATATATATATATATATATATAGTACATGCAGCACAAGTACAGTAACCAACACTATATCCTCCTTGCAATACCAGGAAATATCTAAGCGCCCAATAAGACCCACATAGACCCAGCATCTCGCCACAAAAAAAAAGGGGGGCCCATAACCAGGGGGCAATTAATCAGATGCTGTTGGAGCTATTTTCTATCCAACCACTGCATACCTTTTTAAACTTATCAGGTACCCCTCTGTTTAGATATGTGACTTCATACAACGGCAAAGCCTTATTTATCAATGCCTTCCAGGCCATTATGGTGGGGGCCGTCTACCTTTTTCAGGACAAAATAATAATTGTGCGTGTGCGTAATACAGTAGCAGGGTGAGCAAACTGTGAATTGCCTACTTGAGTACCAACGTATCTACCAGGCCTAACAGATAGATCTATAGATGGTCTTACAGCAATTGTTGTGACCGAGCCAACACAGTCCATCACCTCTACCCAGAATTACTGGATGTGTGGGCAATGACAAAAAATGTGCAGAAAATCTGCCCATGGGGCATCGCACCTTCAATAATTCGAAGGATGAACAAAGACAATCCTTGCTAGCTTAGCAGGAGTGTAGTATATCCTATGAAAGAACTTGAACTGTATCAAGTGATCACGTGCCAACACCAATCTAGCAAACGAGGCACTCCATACATCGTCCTAATCATCATTGTCCAGCTGCAGGAAATCCGACAACCATGCAGCATGACAGGAGGCCAAAACCCGGGTAGTATCTGTAAATAATTCTTTATAAATAATAGATGGGGCTTTAAGTAGATCCTTAGCTCTGAGCAGCGACTCTAGGCAGGGCCGTCTTTAATATGGTTTGGGCCCAGGGCAAACATTTTTTTTGGGCCCCCCTCCAGCTTATTTTGGGCCTGGCTGGTTCACATGTATGTTTTGGCGGTCCTTATTTGTGCAGGTACAGCAGCCCATTGATTTGAATGGGCTGCCATGCCTTTGTTTCCTGCAGAAAAAAGGTGCATTCAGCATTTTAAAAATACAGTTGCCTTGAAATCCATTCTGCTTTTGCACCATGCTACTTACCTGCAGTTCTTGCACACACAAACGCACTGTGTTTTTAAAAGCGTGACCTAAACATCTAAAAATGCAGCAAGTTTGACAGTGCGGGAACTGCAGATAAGTCACAGCAGACAGCAGAATGGACAGACAGTGCTGTATTTCAGTGCTTGATGGGCATAGGCGTGCCGTGTGCGCAGCCTATTACATGAGGCATGCGCTTTTCTTTGCAGGAAACGCAGGCATGGCGAATGGGCTGCTGTGCCTGCGCAAATGTGGGCCGCCAAAACACATACATGTGAACCAGCCAGGCCCAAAATAAGCCCATCAAGCAGTTAAATACAGACAGTAATGTCATGTACTCTGAGGCTTAACTCAGCCTGGACTGCAGGTCTGGTCTGTGATTTAAAGAGTTCCTCTATTTTACACATGGCATGGCATGGGGTCCCATGGTGCTAAAGCAGAATGGACAGACGGTGCTGTGACCCCATGCCATGCCATGTGTGTAAAATAGAGGAACTTTTTAAAACACTGACCAGACCTGCAGTGAATCATCAAATATTATAAAGACTTTGGGCACACTCTACAGAAAACTTCAATTTACAATATAGATTAGCAAACAGTGACATACCTTGAGGAGCAGGACATGAAGAAGTCAGCCTCAGGAAGAGCAAACTGGGGATGTTATAAAATCACATTCTAATTCACTTTTATATACAAGCAGCACCCAGTGGCAGGAAGGGAGAAGTGCGTGTCTAAAGGGAAGTCAGGGGTGCTGTACATTTTAAAACACTGGGAAGGGAAGCAGTACTGTCACTGGCTGCGTGCCGCTGATGATTTTCAGCCTGATTTGTGGGCAGCACAGGGGCTTAACGGGAGGCAGGGCCGCCATCAGGAATTATGGGGCCACTTACACAGCTTCAGGCATGGGCCCCCTGGAGCAGAGAACCGGGATGGGGGGTGCTGCCGCCTGAAATTGAGAAGCAGGGGGGGGGGGGGGGCTGCCGCAAATTTAGAAGCGGGGGTCCTTTACAAAAAAAGAAATAAAGAAAGAAATAAAGAAAAATATATATAAAAAAGGGGTGTAGCCATCTGGGGACCTCTGGGCCCTTTAATAAAAAGAAAAAAAGAAATAAAATATATATATATATAAAATATATTTTAAAAAGGGGGTTGCCATCTGGGGCCCTGGGGACCTCTGGGCCCTTTAATATTTTTTTTTTAATAAAAAATAAATTACAAAAAAAAGGGGGTTGCCATCCGGGACCTCTGGGCCCTTTAATAAAAAATATATATAAAGAAACATTTATAAAAAAAAAAGGGGGGGTTGCCATCCAGGGCCCTGGGGACCTCTGGGCCCTTAAATTAAAAATAAATAAAACAAATATATAAACAAAAATAAAAAAATAAACATTTATAAAAAAAGATAAAGGGTGTTTGCCACATGGGGACCTCTGAGCCCTTTAATAAAAATATATATATATATATATATATATATATATATATATATATATATATATATATATATATATATAAAGAAATAAAATATATAAAAAAAATATTTTTTATAAAAAAAAGGGGGGTTGCCATCCGGGGCCCTGGGGACCTCTGGGTCCTATAATAATAATAATAATAATAATAATAATAATAATAATAAACATATATATATATATATATATATATATATATATATATATAAACGATTTTTTTTTATTAAAAAAAGGGGGTTTTCATCCGGGGCCCTGGGGAACTATGGGCCCCTGGGGACCCCCAGACCTCTAAAAAAAATTGGCCCTTTAATAAAAAATAAAATAAAAATATATTAAAAAATTGTCCCTTTAATAAAAATATATAATTTTTTTTATTATTTAAAAAAAAATAAAAAAAAGGGGGGGTTGCCATTTGGGGCCCTGGGGTCCTCCGGGCCCCTGGGGGCCTCCGGACCCCTAAAAAAAAAAAAAAAAAAAAAAAATTTTTTTTTTTTTTTTTTTTAAGGGGGTTGCTTTGGGCCCCCAACAGTGACAGGGCCCAGGGCACCTGCCCCATTTGCCCTGCGGTAAAGACGGCCCTGACTCTAGGTCCCCAACCTGCACCTTCAGATTGGAAGACCCAAATTGAATAAGTGTGAGTTGGGGAGCCTCTACTTTTAAGCTCATTGAATATCAACAACATCCCATTCCCGACCACTGCGCCTACTGTTTTTATCCCATATCTGGTCCAAATGACTGGATCCGAATATGAGAAAAAATGAGCCAGCTGAGGATTATGCCAGAGGGGAGTATGTGGAGACACCGCTCCGCAGTAGAGCCCCTCCAGCCAAATCCCACGCTCGTCTGACTGACCACATGGACCCTGTAAGGGGATAGGAAGCCCCCCTCCCACAGTATAAGCAAAGAAGACAATACCTCGTAAGATCACTAAGCAATACCTGGCAAAATTGGGTACTGCCAACCCCGCCTTCTTTCCTGGGCTGTTGCATCGCTTATGATCTTTCAATAAAGTTTTTTTTAAAACAAGTAAATGACTGAATCGGCACATCCGCACTGTGTCTCACTGGTAAGAACAGGCCCGAAAAGCATAATTCCAGGCATGGCTACATGCGTACGGCGCAGGCGCCCTATAGCGCCGACTCGACGTTCGGCAACTCGTGACGCTCCTTATGCAACGGGTGGGTAGTTTTTGTCATCACATCAATCACTAACTGCTGCATAGGAACGCCCACTGCCGTGGGATTCACTACCCGGAAGCCAGCTAAGAAAATAGCTATACGAGGTATGTACAGCAAAAAAAAGAAAATATCTGCATACTGTCAATGTCGTCGGTAGTGAGCTGAATGTAATGTTAGATTTTTTTTTTAGGGTGAACCCCCGCTTTAAAAGTACACACAACCGTTAGATGGCAACAAACTTTAGTACCCAAACTTGTCCATAAGTGACACTTTAAAAAGTTTTGCACGTCTTCAGTTTAGAATTAATAATGAATGAAGGCTCTGAAATATTGTTCTCACTCCAGCATGCACGGCGATGCCTAATATGTGTAATGTAATCACATTTTAATATATAGATGCAGCCGACATGAATGTAACTACACACAGTAATGCAAGGCTTTCTCCCTGGTGTGGAGTGTCGTGCTCGCCCCCTCCCTTGGACTACAGGAGAGTCAGGACGCCCACTAACACACAGCTCCTTTCTCTATCTGCAACGTAGACAGTGTCCTGACTCTCCTGTAGTCCAAGGGAGGGGGCGAGCACGACACTCCACACCAGGGAGAAAGCCTCCCATTACTGTGTGGAGTTACAGACAGAAGAACAGGAAGTGAGGATTTCTCAGAAGAAAAAAGGACATTTAAAAGCAAAATTGAAAGATGAGGTAAGTGAAGGAGGACTGCACTAAGGTAAAGGAAGCTATTTAGAGAATTTTTTTTACCTTTACAACCCCTTTAATTGAACAAGTTGAAGTTAGAAGCTGATTGGCTACCATACCCGGCTGCACCAGATTGAATGCACCAGTTTTAGTAAATCTCTCCCTTTGTGTGTGTCTAGCAGTGATCACCGCAAGTAATTGCTGACTGGGGAATATTTCTTCAGCTCCGCTCGCATGTTCTGCCTTGGCTCAAGTCCCGGCCAGCCGCCTGCCTGCTTATCTCCTTGCCTTCCCTGGTGGAGTGATCTTCCTCTGCTCCCCGGGACCCAGTAGTAGCTGTGCCTGGAGAGTAAGACTTGACAGGCTGTGAGGCGGGGGGGGGTGACGGGCAGAGTCGCTGATTGCCACCATTACTACTAAAAATATATATATATATATATATATATATATATATATATATATATATATATCTATATCCCCGGATTTCATAAAAAAAAAATCTGGTCACCTTAATCTAGAGCCACAGCAGGAATCTTGCTCCGGCCTAAATCACTGGTGTAAATGTAGCCCTATCCCAAAGGAAAAAAAATTAAAAAGTTGTAACTGTTTATACCGTGCTATCTGGAGTATAGCTTCAGTTTGTTAGTGTATCTAAATCTGCTAGCACAATTAACACTAACCTTCCCCCATACTGACAGTGCTGCTGTCTTCTGTGCTCCTTCATCCACAGTTGTGTCTGTATAATACAGGAGGTGTGTTACTGTCCGGATTTCCAGGCAAAAACAGAGGTCCTAAATTACTGATGTGAAAGTGGCCTAAGCCCCTGTTCACACCATGTGATTTGACAGGTCCAAATCGCATGACAAGTCGCACCCTATTATCGGCAACAAAACTGTTCAAACCAATGCGAAGCCGACTTTGTGGTGCCGCAACGATTTGAAAAAAAAGTTCCTGTACTATTTTTAGTGATTTCAGGTGTGATTTGCATAGACATCTGTGCATGAAGTTGCACAGATGTCAGCCAAGACACACCTGAAGTGGTACTGACATGCGGCTTTGAAATTGTGCAATTACACAGTCAGCTTCGGTGTGACGGGGGGCTTAAGGTTTTACATAAATAGAAGCTGGTCATTGTGAGCACCCCTGTCAGTATTGAATGGTTAGTTCCTGTAAGCTGGAAGAGAGCTGTAAAACAAATGCAGCCATCACCTCTAAGAACTGATAAAAGAGAACATTTATAAATCTACACAGACCTGGGCCTGTTGGTTACACTTTTAGATGATGCTGATCTAACCGTACGCCCTAAAGACACTGGCCCTGAAATGGGGTCCTGGATCTGGGCTGTGGGTGTTCTGACCGATTATCTCTATAATAGATATATATAGAGACTGATTATGTAATGGAATTAGAATGGTGCCATAATAATTATTATTATTATTATGGCACCGTTCTAATCCCATTACATATTTACTCTCTATATATATTTCATCAGGGATG
Source organism: Rana temporaria (assembly GCF_905171775.1). NCBI lineage: Eukaryota > Metazoa > Chordata > Amphibia > Anura > Ranidae > Rana > Rana temporaria. Next base: position 58,216,085 of record NC_053491.1, read on the forward strand.
AGGTGCATGATACATGTTGTGACCTAGCCGCTATACTCCAAAAATCTATAATAGATATCTTGGAGTGCGGAATGAGAGCTGGGAGGCGGAGAGACTGGTTGGTGCACATTCCCTTCACCCCCATGTTGTTGGCCTTGTTGGGAAGGGAAGCAAACAGTGGTGCACCTCCCTCCCTGGCGAGGGAAGCCTACATCCGAGGCAGAGTGATTCTCCTTCTCTTGATTTGTGTGTTCTACTGCTATTATCTATTTACCATATGTGCACCACTTCATCTGCTTAGGCCCCGTACAGACGAGCGGACTGTCTGCTGAAAACGGTCCGCCGGACCGTTTTCAGCGGACATGTCCGCTCGGAGATTTCGGTCTGATGGTTGTACACACCATCAAACCGAAATCCGCGCAGACAGACAGCGTGGTGACGTGGCCGTGACGATGACGCGACGATGTGCGCGACCCTGGAAGGTCAATGCTTCAAGCAATGCGTCAAATCACTTTGACGCATGCGAGGGATGGCGGCCGATCGGACATGTCCGGTGAGTCTGTACAGACGACCGAACATGTCCGACGGACAGGCTTCCAGTGGACATGTTTCTTAGCATGCTAAGAAACATTTGTCCGCTGGAAACCTGTCCGATCCGCCGGACATTTGTCCGGTCGGCCGTACACACGACCGAACATGTCTGCTGAAACTGGTCAGCGGACCAGTTTCAGCAGACATGTTTGGTCGTGTGTACGAGGCCTAAGAGATATTCGACATAGCTGTGGATTCTGTTGGATCCTTTGTATGAATTTTGATTTTATGTCTCCCTTTGATAACTTTTGTACATCTGTAAAGTTTCAATAAAGAGTTTTTGGAACAAAAAAATAATCTTTTTTATTTATTCATGCAAAACCTTTATCCTAAAATGGGAAAAAAAACTGTTTGCTGTAAGTGATTATGAAGTGTGAGCTGGAGTTTGGCTTCAATTTATTAGTGTATCTAAATCTGCTAATACATTTAACCCTCCCTTCCCCCCTAAATTGACAATGCTGCTGTCTGCAGTGCCTCCTGTGCTCATTCCTCCGGAATTGTGTCTCACTAAGGCTGTGTTCATACTAGTGCGATGCGGGAACCCTGCAAATCCACTGCGGGTTCCCGCATCGCACCCGACTCGCACGGCAGTTCACACTGCCATATGCGAACTGCTGGGGAGTGTCATACATTGTTAATGACACCCCCATTTCAGCTCTCATATCGCACTCCAAACTGTCAGTTCGGACATGAATGGGATCGCATAGATGAGAACACCCAAGCGATCCCATTCTGGTGTGGACCAAAAAAAGGGTCCTGTGCGAGTTTACTATCTGTATGGCTGAAATCACATTGGACGGACATAGCATGTGATTTGCAGTGCGGTGCGAATCACATGTGATCTCGCAAAGCGCACCAGTGTGAACCGGCCCTAATACAGGAGGTGTGTTACTAGCAAGGTCTCCAGGTGAAAACGGAGGAGAAAAGGCCCCTTTCACACATATGGACCATTCGTCTGTTTTTCCTCTATCCGTTGATGGATGAAAAACGGATGAGCATCTATTTTCATCCGCTTCCGTCAACATACATTTTTTTGAACGGATGAAAGCCCTATTTCTTGATCATACATCACGGGACACAGAGCCTTAATTACTTAATAGGTTATGTAGTCACCACAGGTGATTGGACACTGGTTAAGCTTAGGAGACCCTGGTACGTAAATCGTAAGGATGCCAGTAGGTAGACCTTGATTTCTCCCACTACGCTCGGACCTACTATTGCAGGGTCCAGTATTCCACCCCGCCTTACAAAGTCTAATTTTGATGGTTTGGCTGTTGAGACCCACATTCTGAGGAAACGTGGGCTCTCAGGTCTAGTCCTATCCACTCTGGTTAATGCTAGGAAGCCCCCTCCAGGTTCATCTACTACAGAATCTGGAAGGTATATGTTTCCTGGTGTGAACCCAGAAGGGGGCATCCTAGGAAGTATGTTATTAATAGAATCCTTGCCATTCCTCAGTTGGGCTTAACCACTTGACAACCGGCCTATTTTGGCACTTCCTTTGGCACTCTCCTTCATGTAAAAATCACATTTTTTTTGCTAGAAAGTTAATCAGAACCCTCAAACATTATATATATTTTTTTAGCAGACACCCTAGGGAATAAAATGGCGGTCATTGCAACTTTTTTTTCTTGCACGGTATTTGCGCAATCATTTTTCAAACGCCTTTTTTTTTTAGGGAAAAAAAAAGTTTCATGAATTTAAAAAATAACAAAACAGTAAAGTTAGCCCAATTTTTTGTATAATGTGAAAGATGATGTTACGCCGAGTAAATAGATACCTAGCATGTCACACTTTAAAATTGCACTTTTTTTACATTTTTTTTTTTTTGATCACTTTTATTCCTATTACAAGGAATGTAAATATCCCTTGTAATAGGAATCACTGTGACAGGTCCTCTTTATGGAGAGATGTGGGGTCAATAAGACCCCACATCTCTCCTCCAGGTTTACAAGCATGAAATCGGTGAAAAAAAATTCACCGATCTCATGCCGACAGCCGCAATTGCGGCATTGTTTACTTGTGGGTACCGGGCGTGACATCATAATGTTGCGTCCGGGCCTCTGACGGTCATAGAGATGACTGGTGACCATCTGGTCACCAGTCATCTCTATGCTTCCCAGACAGCGCCGGCCAATTCGCTCTCCGGGCCCCTGATGGCGGCCGGAGGGGGGACGTCCCCTCCCGCCGCCTATAAGAACGATCAAGCGGTGGAAATGCCGCTTTGATCGTTCTTACAGTGCACAGAATCAGCGGCTGAAGACGGTGATATCTGAATGATGCCTGTAGCTGCAGGCATCATTCAGATATCACCGCACAAAGCCGAGGACATTAAAAGACGGCCTCCGGTTGTAAAGTGGTTAAATATGAAGTTGCCTTGAGCGCTACCAAGGGCCAAATCTCGGCCTTGTCGGTATTTCTCAAAAACCACTTGCCTCTCATTTCCTAGTCTGGGCCTTTGTTCACAGAGCACTGCACTTGAATCCGCCGGCTAAGTCTCCCGTGTGCCCATGGGATTTGAATTTGGTGTTATCTATACAGAAGCTACCTTTTGAACCATTACACATGCTTCTTAAATCTTTTTGACAAAGAAACTGTTTTTTTTTTCTTGCAGCCATATCCTCGGCAAGGAGGGTATCGGAATTGGCGGCTCTTTGTGTAAATAACAGTACATGATTATTCATGATGACAGGTTGGTGCTGCGTCCTCACCCAACTTTTTACCTAAGGTGGTTTCAGGATTTCATCTGAATCACCGGGTGATGTCACTAAGTGACCCCCGCCCCTTTGATTCATTTAGTGGCGGGACCAAATGACAGCTGCTTCTCTGCGCTATTAGGTATAGAAGAAAAAAAGGCCAACAATGACCGTCAGCATCCGCAAGCATGGGAACCTGTCTGTACAGACTGCCCCTCACTATATGTACATCTCTTTTTCCCCTCTCCTTGCACACATTGCCCCCCCCCCCCAAAAAAAAATCACAGATCCAGAATAAAGAAAAAAAGCTTACAATGACAGTCAGCGCTGGCAGTGGAGGGAGCCTGTCTGTACAGACTGCCCCCTCACTTTGTATACTGCTCTTTTCCTGTCCTGTCCCTCTCCTTGCACACACCGCCCCCCTTCTCAAAGAGGGCCTGTCACATATCTGCTATAACATAAGGGACTCTCTGTCCCCTATGTGATAGCAATAAAATAGTAAAAAAAAAAAACTGGTGTCAACTGATCCGTATATTCTTTGAAAAAAATTTGACTGAACTGATGAAACAAACGGAAGGCATGTGTGAAAAGGGCCTAAAAAAAGGAAAACAAATGCATCCACTGCATCTAATGATTGGTGAGCAGCAATATATTACGTTTTGAGTTTAAGGGAACACTAAAGGTTTGTTTAAAAATAAATAAATAACAAAAACATGTCATACTTACCTCCTCTGCGCAAGGGTTTTGCACCGAATGGCCCCGATCCTCTTCTTTTGGGGTCCATCAGCGGCGCTCCTGGCTCCTCCCCGCATAGAGTGCCCCCCCCCCGGGAAGCTTCTCTAGGGACACCCATGCTCCCGATTGACAGGACGATAGCCGCAGTGTCCATCCATGCATAAATTAGCCAATCCCTGCACACTCAGCCACATTTCAATCCAGATATGGCTAGCTTTGGTATGAACAGATCATCGAACACCACTAGAGGGAGACACACCTAAAAGCTAGCTGACTGGATCTACACAGGCAACTTCAACTCTCCCACACCGGGGTCAATTCACTAAGATAAATACTGCAATTTTTTAACATTGTCTTATCAAAAAATAAAAATCAACTTCAGCAACTTCTGCTAAAGGGACCCGATTGGGAAAAAAAAAGCTGCTCCATTGGCACAATAACCCTTTCATTTCAAGCCTATTTCTGACATTTGTTGCTTACAAGTTAAAATCTGTATTTTTGTATAGAAAATTACTTAGAACCCCAAACATTATGGCCCGGATTCACAGACACTGGCGCATATTCATGCCGCCGTAGCGTATCTCCTTTACGCTACGCCGACGCAGCGCAGAGAGGCAAGCACTGAATTCACAAAGCCAGTGCTTCAAAATCTGCGCTGGGTTTCCAAGGCGCAAGTCAGCGAAAGTGGAAGTGGGCGTGAGCCATGCTAATGAGGCGTGACCCCATGCAAATGATGGGCCGAGCGCCAGACAGATACGTATCGCCAACTGCGCATGCGCTGTCCCGTGGACGCATCTCAGTGCACATGCTCACAATCACGTCGGAAACAACTGCCTAGGATACGTCGGATCACTGCCTACGGCGTGAACGTAACCTACGCCTAGTCATATTCACGTCCTACGTAAAATACGTCGGCTTGTGTTCCCTGGTGCAGCCCTTTGCATGGATGCTGCTGAGTTACACCTCCTTTATGGGGCATAACTTTACGCCGGACGTATGACTTTACGTGCACTGCGTCGGACGGACGGACGTTCGTGAATCGGCGTATCTCCCTCATTTGCATATGTGAATAGAAAATCAATAGGAGCGCCAAATACGTCCAGCGTAAAAATGTGCCCACTCTAAGCCGGCGTAGGCAAGTTACGTCGGTCGGATGAAGCCTATTTTCAGGCGTATCTTAGTTTTGTGGGCACGGCGCACAGATACGAGATACGTTGGCGCAAGTGCTTTGTGAATCCGGGTATATATATATATATATATATATATATATATATATATATATATATATATATATATATATATATAAATAAATAGCAGATACCCTAGAGAATAAAATGGTGATCGTTGCAATATTTTATGTCACACGGTATTTGCGCAGTGGTCTTTTAAACGCAATTTTATGGGACACTTTCATGGATTAAAAAATAAAAAATAAGCAGAAAAGTTAGCCTAATAAATAGATACCTAATATGTTATGCTTTGAAATTGCGCACACTCGTGGAATGATCTCCGAAGGCGACGCTTTACCAGGTTAGAGTTATAGGAGGTCTTTTTCTAGAATTATTGCTCTCACTCTAACGATCGCAGTGATACCTCACGTGTGATTTGAACACCGTTTACATATGCAGGCGCGACTTACGCATGTGGTTTCTTTGCTGCACGAGCTTGCAGGGACGTATCGCTTTAAAAAATTATTATTTTTTCTTATTTATTTATTTTTGTACATTGACACTTTAAAACAAAAAATATATGATCACTTTTTATTACTGTGACAAGGAATGTAAATATCCCTTGTGACAGTAATAGGTGGTGATCAGTAGGGTTGTCCCAATACCACTCTTTTAAGATTACGGATACTTTTTTTTTGTATGTCATGTGACAGTGGTCTATGCAGCACTAATGATGCATGGACTGTGTCAGTATTTTTTTTTTACAATTTTTTTTACTTTTTAAATATTTTATTACAATTATTTTTTCTTTTTTTTTTTTACCAGCCCTGTTGGGGGCTTTGGTGAGATATCAGGGGTCCTAACAGACCCCTGATATTTCCCCTTTGAAACAGGGAAAGGGACTGAGCACACAGATTCCTCAGTCTCTTTCTCTGCAGCCTCAGTTGCACTGGAGATGATTGGACAGGAGACAGAGGCTTACACAGTTTATGATGCTCATTTATGAATGGACAGAGTCAATGACTCTGTCCATTCAGAAAAGGAAGGAGACAGTAAATGACAGATTTATCGGCTCCTTCCTCCGCTCTCCATCCTGACAGATTGAGGGCAAAGGGGGGGGGAGCACGGAGGGGGGAGTGGAGCATGGAGGGGGACCGGAAGGAGCCTGGAGGAGTACACAGTGGGGGAATGGAGGAGGATATAGGGGCAGTCAGGGGTGATCAGTGTGGCGGTGGGGGGAGTAACAAGCACCGTTCTCCCTGTATAGATTTCAATATAGCAGCTAAAAGCCACTGGGGGAGGGAGAGGAGGAGAAGCGGCTGTCAGCTGCTATTTTGAAATCTATACAGGGAGATTGATGCTTGTACCCCCCCCCCCCCATCATCCCTGACTGCCCAAGTATCAGATCAAGCATCAGATTATTTGCTCGAGTACAAGTACTGGCGCAAATGCTCAGTATCGGGACAAACCTAGTGACAGGCACTCATTATGTAGGGATCTAAAAGATCACAAATCCCTCTTTTGCAAATGGCGATTCTGAATACTGTCACTTTTTGTAAATCTGCGCCATTGGCAGCCGAGTAAACCAGAAGTGACATTGTGAAGTTGCTTCCGTGTTTTTACATAGGAGACTGGAACAAAGCCATTTCTGGCTTTGTTCCGGTCTCAGCCTAGCCAGCGGAAGTGCCCGGATCATGGATTGGGTCTCCCGGTGGGACGGGAGGCCCGGAAAGAGCGTCCCCTCCCGCTACTTTAGGATGACAGCTGAGCGGCTTATAGCTGCATCGGTTGTTGTCCCTAAAGAGCCGATCGAGACAGGTAGTCACCGCTCAAGGTAGAAGATGCAAATGATGAACCTTTTCACCGGATCTGAAGCCCCAGGTGCTGGCAATGCATATAGCAGTGCAAGATAAAGAGAAATGTTGCTTTTTATTATAAAAACAGGATCACAAAGTACATGCCACAGCAAACAGGACACGAGCTGACACGTTTGACACTATTACCCAGTGCTTAGTCATAGCTAACAACACAGGAATGGATATAAAATATATACTCTTTTCCACTGGTCATGTGGCTGAGAGGGTGAAGGTTCGGGCTCCAATTAACAGATTGGTAATTGGTATCCCCTGTGAACATAAGAAAAGTCCAAATCAAAACATGTGGTTGAGAAAGAAGCACTCCCGCAGAACACTGAATAGAAAAAAGAAAATAAATATAAATGTGGGTAAAAAAATTGCTCATGTATATATGAAGAAAGAAAAAAATTGTGTAAAAATATGTGTGTGTACCAAAATTAGTTTGTTTGTTAGCTATGACTAAGTAATAGTGTGAAACGTGTCAGGTGTCCTGTTTGCTGTGGCATGTACTTGTACCTGTTTGCTGTGGCATGTGATCCTGTTTTATTAATAAAAAGCAACATTTTGGGAGTGCGACTGTCCAGACATTCCTCTTTATCTTGCAAGAGCCGACCGCCCGCTCTAAAAAACAGTACTGGGGTGATGCCTGCAGCTGCAGGCATTACGCTGGTTTAACCCTTTCAAGCCAAGGCCACATATATGCATAAGATCGGCGCTAAGGGGATTTATGCCAATGGTTACAATCCTAAACTGTGTATTTTGACAGCTAGGGAGTCTGCCCACTGTCAGAATACAACAATGCAGCAGGATGACCCCCCCCCCCCCCCCCATCTACCTCGATTGTGTGGATGGGATAATCTGTTCAGTTTTTTGAAAAAAATGGAACCTTGTATGGCCAGTTTAATTCTATAATTGGTACTGCCTGGTTTATCTAACTTGTAACAACTGGTGAGAGCAGTGTGTGTGGACTGCAAATCCGTTATGCCAGTCTGCTGAATCACAGTGTGTACTGACTAAAGACTTACTTCAGTAGCAGGGTCTCCCACAAGCCGTTCTTTTGTGAATGCTTGCAGTTTAGATATTAGTGTGTGTTTTGTTTTTTGCCGCTACTTGTTTCTGGATTGGGTATGGGGATGAGGGAGGCCTCTGACCCAAATGCTTAACAATTATTGTGAAAAACCATAAGTTCACTGAAATAAAAGCTTAATTTAAAGTGAACTATACAAAAGAAATACATGGGACTGACATTTTTTTCCTGCTGAAAATGCAGATTTCTTGGCTGTTGAGAGCTCAGCCTGGCAACTTTCCTCAAAAAAGCGAGCAGTGCAAAGCTGGGTATACTCACAGATCCCTGTATCAACACAAACAATGTGTATGCAGCAATCCTTCCTGACAGCGGGTATTCACCCACCACCACCAGAATACACAGATCAAGTGCTGCAGCCATTGGCTGCAAATGGAATGAAGAAAGTTTGTAGAAGTTGGCGTCTGCCTGGCAAATACTATTCCAGTAAGTGTAAAATAAATAGATAAATGTATAAGTGTGCTTCCAGTGGCGTGCTAAGAAATTATAAAACAATATATATTATATGATAATACAGGATAAAATATTCCAATAGTGCATGTGAAGGTGCTAATTATAATAAAATTACAGTAAACAGTCCATGTGCAACTATATTATCAAAAACGTGCTGGATGTTGCATAAAAAGTGCTTTGTGTCTTCATTCAGAGAGTGCTGGATGTTGCATAAAAAGTGCATTGTGCCAGTTTCAACACTGTTGCCATGTTCCACACAATGCCCCCTTCGTTTGTGTTCTGCTATGGCCCGCACTCACCAGATCCTACACCCCCTCTTGGGGTGAAAAGCTTTCACAGTGTATGCCCTGTGCTGCACTCTAGCAATTTCTCGTCCCCCTGTATTCCTCTTCAATTTCCAACGTTAATTCATATGCAAAGAGAGAGGGATCCCAATAGTGTGATACCATCAAAAAAGCATTTGCCTTTATTGTTAAAAACTGGGTACTCACAATTTGGCAGATTAAAACAAGCGGTGAAAAGATTGTATTTTCGGAAGTGTGTCGTGACAGCTGTTCGCTCATCAACGTACTTACATTACGAATGGTAGTTTTACCAGGACGAGCGCTCCCGTCTCATAACTTGCTTCTGATCATGCTCAGGTTTTTAACGTCGCTTTAGCCCACACACGATAATTTTTTACAGCCCGAAAAACAACATAGTTTAAAACGTTGTTAAAAAATGCAGCATGTTCGAACAAAAAAAAATTGACGTTTTTCAGAACCCGAAAAATGATGTGAAGCCCACACACGATCATTTTATATGACATTTTTTAAAAACATAGTTTTTTTCATGCCGAAAAATGATTGTGTGTACGTGGCATAACACATATCATGTACATAGCAAAAATTACATCCCAAAATACATTCTGCTACTCCTCCTGAGTATGGCGATACCACGTGTGAGACTTTTACACAGCCTGGCTACATACAGGCAGCACCGTCTGGATTAGCACTGATGTGGCAAGGATGAGCACTAAAGTGGCATGGGTGGGCATGGATGAGCACTGATGTGGCATTAATGAGCATGGATGGGCATAAATGAGCACTAATGTGGCACGGATGGGCATGTATGAGGCACGTATAAGGCATGGATGAGCATAGATGATGCACGGATGGGCATAGATGAGGCATGAATGGGCACAGATCAGTGCTGTGGGCACTCCAGAGACAGCCCACTCATGCTGCTGCACTGGCTCCCTCCTCTCCTCACTCGCTGTATTGATCAGTGTGAGGAGAGAGCTGAACCGGACATGCGCCGGTTTGTTGACAAGTGATTGCTCTGTCTGCACGGAGCAATCACGTGGTAAAGGGACATTGTCATCGGCCCTTTACTCTGACCTGTGATCATGAACGCTCATTTGCTCGTGGGAAGCGCGAGTCTGGGAGGACTTCATAGTACGCCCTCCCAGAACTAGCTGACTGCGCTGTAGCCGTCATCGGGCAAGTGGTTAAAACACCAACATTTTAGGTTGCCAAAGCCTCAAAATATTACAATTAGGTGTAGATCTTTGCAGAGAAAGCCAAGGCGTCGATGAGTACAGCATTACAATGGCCTATTTAGCTGTGTTCACAGTTGGCTGCATATGAGGGGCACAGTTGGCTGCATATGGTGGGCACAGTGTCTCTTTTTGATGGGCACAGTTGGCTGCATATGATGGGCACAGTGGCTGCATTTGCTGGGCACAGTGGCTGCATTTGTTGGGCACAGTAGACTACATAGGAGGGGGGTACAGTTGGCTGCATATGATGGGCACAGTGGCTGCATATAATGGGGCACAGTTGGCTACATATAATGGGGCACAGTTGGCTGCATATGATGGGCACAGTGGCTGCATTTGCTGGGTACAGTTGGCTGTATATGATGGGCACAGTGGCTGCATATTATGGGTACAGTGGTTTCATTTGATGGCACAGTGAGGCTGCATTTGATGTTTTTGTTTCAGTATTTTTCAGTTCGTTTGCTCCCCCCAAACATTTTTTAAACCAGCCGCCACTGCCTTTAACCTAAACAATAATCAAATCTTATACTAAATCCTTTTGCGTAAACTCATGTTCTGCTACATACTCTCTTAGTCCTTTGCCAGGAGCCTCTGCAGTGATAGGAAACAGTCCTGCTGCAAAATCATGCAGCTCTAGATTCTGGCACCAGAAGTAACCAATACTTAATTTTCAAAGATACAGAACTTCGTTTTTTCCTCAGAGTTAATTAGATTTATTTGGTCATTGTTCCTTCTATGGAATTTATCATGCTTATATTTTAGACAGCAATAGCTTGATAGGATTGTGGTTCATATGGAAGATCATGAGAAAAGGTTAGTGAAATAACGAGTACTGCATTATATTTTCTAGCCTGGCAGACATGAAGGCAGCTGTGAACATGGTGCGTCAATCTGTGTTAGATGTACTATCCAGAATGAAATGAGTGGCTAAATCTAATAAATATGTAATTTACTGTGAAGCAGACTCTTTAATGCTGGATAACGTTACCTTGGATAAAGTACAATTAAGCAGGGTGGAGTGCCAACAATCTTGTGCAATGGATACTCCAACCAATAAATAAAGCAGAAGAAACTCTAATTATAACCAGCTGTAAAATAGCTGGAACTACTGTCAGGGATTGCACATTCAGTACTGGGGGCATCTAGCTAGTAATATCTTTGTTAGGCCCCATACACACGATAGAATCCATCCACTGAAAAATCCCAGCGAATGGGTTTCAGCGGATAGATCCTATGTTGTGTACACTCCAGCAGATCTGTTTCCGCGGATATTTATCCCCTGGGATGGATTTCCAGCGGATAAATATTTGATGACATGCTATCAAATCTATCCGCTGGAATCCATCCCAACGGATGGATCCGCTGGTCTGTACAGACTCACCGGATCCATCCGTCCGAAGCGATCCCCCGCATGCGTCGTAATGATTCGACGCATGCGTGGAATTCTTTATATGACAGCGTCGCGCACGTCGCCGCGTCATAATCGCGGCGACGGCGCGACACGTCATCGCCAGAGGATTTCGGCGCGGATTTCGATTCGATGGTGAGTACACTCCATCGCATGGAAATCCGCGCAAATCCTCGAGAGGATTTATCCGTGGAAACGGTCTGCTGGACCGTATCCGCGGATAAATCCTCTCGTGTGTATGGGGCCTTACACAAAATAGTCATAATGTGGCATAGCTTAAAGTAGCTTCAGCCATTTTTTTTTTGTTGCGCCGGGAAACCTACAGCAATAAAAGCCTCTCATGCCCCGTACACACGTACGGGTTTCCTGGCTGACTTTTTACCGCCGGGAAACCCGAGGGGAAAGCCGAGAACCGGCTCTGCAGCTTTTTTCCCCCTAAACACGACTGGTTTTCCTGGAAGGAAAACTGCCATGAGAGCTTTGGCCAGGAAACCGGCCGTGTGTAAGCTCCACCGCAGTGTTTCCCATAGGAAAACTGACCGGAAAAAGACTGCCGGGAATCGCAGCAGGAAAAAAGAGAACATGTTTTTCCTGTCGGGAAAACTGCCATGGCGCATACACACGACCATTTTGTCCGGCCAAAAGCTGTCATGGCAGTTTTCCCGATGGGAAAACTGGTCGTGTGTACGAGGCATTTGAGCTTCTAATTGCTACCTGCTATGTGCAAAGCTGGAAACAAGTTTGAACTGGAGTTTCACTTTAAAGAATAAGTGAACTTTTACTTTTATTATTGGTTGCCTACCTTATTTTGAGATAACTGTGGTGTATTCACAGTGTATGATCCTGTAATTTAATGGCAGAATAGTAAAAGGTAATTTTGAAAAGCCCTTCACATTTTGGTATGTATTTTGTCCGCTATTTTTCAAATTGCTTTCATATTTGCATGTTTTTCATGTACAGTCAGGTCCATAAATATTGGGACATCGACACAATTCTAATCTTTTTGGCTATATACACCACTACAATGAATTTGAAATGAAACGAACAAGGTGAGCGTTAACTGCAGACTTTCAGCTTTAATTTGAGGGTATTTACATCCAAATCAGGTGAACGGTGTAGGAATTACAACAGTTTGCATGTGTGCCTCCCACTCTTTAAGGAACTACAAGTAATGGAACATATTAACAATCATAAATCAAACTTTCACTTCTTAATACTTGGTTGCAAATCCTTTGCAGTCAATTACAGCCTGAAGTCTGGAATGCATAGACATCACCAGACGCTGGGTTTCATCCCTGGTGATGCTCTGCCAGGCCTCTACTGCAACTGTCTTCACTTCCTGCTTGTTCTTGGGGCATTTTCCCTTCAGTTTTGTCTTCAGCAAGTAAAAGGAATGCTCAGTCAGATTCAGGTCAGGTGATTGACTTGGCCATTGCATAACATTCCACTTCTTTCCCTTAAACTCTTTGGTTGCTTTCGCAGTATGCTTCGGCACATTGTCCATCTGAACTGTGAAGCGCTGTCCAATGAGTTCTGAAGCATTTGGCTGAAAATAAGCAGATAATATTGCCCGAAACACTTTAGAATGACACTACCACCACCATGCTTCACTGATGAGGTGGTATGCTTTGGCTCATGATGAGCAGTTCCTTTCCTTCTCCATGCTCTTCTCTTCCCATCACTCTGGTACAAGTTGATCTTGTTCTTATCTGTCCATAGGATGTTGTTCAAATAAATAATGCAGCGCTTATAATAGTGTAATGTAACAGTCCAAATGTAAAATCAATATAGGATGAAGTTGATAAAGCTGATAGAAGGTGTGTGATGATGTCCAACTTTGGATGAAACATGTCAGGCTGGCCGATGCAAGCACGCTGAGAGCCGCAGATTTTTTATGTCATGATGATCTTTGTACACCTGTAAGTAGACTACAATACATTTTTGTATGTTTTACCTTCCGGGCTTTACTATTGTTGCTTTCCTTCTTTACATTGGCTAAACTCCATGTGATGATTGCACAATATATCCATCCATTGTCTGAGTCTTGGAATTTCTTGATGTTACGCTGATCGATCCATCAAGTTTGGAATGTCGGTTTTCCCATTAACACTCTGCATTGCATGATTTTTTCCTTTACCACCTGGTAAGCAGAATATTAGCACGGTGGTGTGGTGTGCTCTGCCTATGTTCACACTGAAGCTGTGGTGGAGGTCTTCTATCAGCTTTATCAACTTCATTCTATATTGATTTTACACTTGGACTGTTATATTACTCTATTATAAGTGCTGCATTATTTATTTACATGCTTTTGTTTGCCGAATCTACAGGCTGTGATGGCCGCTTTTTTCTATATTTATACCTTTTGAGTTAGCACAGATATTTGTTCACCTTGTTTTAGTTTTTTAGATGTTGTTTGGCAAACTCTAATCTGGCCTTCCTGTTTTTGAGGCTCACCAGTGATTTACATCTTGTGGTGAACCCTCTGTATTATCTCTGGTGAAGTCTTCTCTTGATTGTTGACTTTGACACACATACACCTACCTCCTGGAGAGTGTTTTTGATCTGGCCAACTGTTGTGAACGGTGTTTTCTTCACCAGGTAAATAATTCTTCGGCCATCCACTACAGTTTATTTCCGCAGTCTTCCGGGTCTTTTGGTGTTGCTGAGCTCACCGGTGTATTATTTCTTTTTAAGGATGTTCCAAACAGTTGATTTGGCCACACCTAATATTTTTGCTATCTCTCTGATGGGTTTGTTTTGTTTTTCAGCCTAATGATGGCTTGCTTCACTGATAGTGATAGCTCTTTGGATCTCATATTGAGAGTTGACAGCAACAGATTCCAAATGCAAATAGCACACTTGAAATGAACTCTGGACCTTTTTATCTGCTCCTTGTAAATGGGATAATGAGGGAATAACACACACCTGACCATGGAACAGCTGAGCAGCCAATTGTCCCATTACTTTTGGTCCCTTAAAAAGTGGGAGGCACATATACAAACTGTTGTAATTCCTACACCGTTCACCTGATTTGGATGTAAATACCCTCAAATTAAAGCTGAAAGTCTGCAGTTAAAGCACATCATGATCATTTAATTTCAAATCTATTGTGGTGGTGTATAGAGCCAAAAAGATTATAATTGTGTTGATGTCCCAATATTTATGGACCTGACTGTAGTTGTCCTGTTTGGAGATGTGTATAAATGATCTACAATATCCAGCAGCACAAGCTGTTTCATTTTAAACCAAGTTCTTGCAGCCATGATCTTGTCTCCCATGGGGTGAAGGACACATTCTTTCTATCCAAAGGAATAAAGGTAAAGTTTTCCTTTACCAAAAAAAATGTCTTGCACCTGTAGCTAAAAACAGATTGTTCAGATTTGACCAAAGTTGAATAATGTTCTTTCTATTGGTGTAGGTCATTTACATACCTCGCAAAAATTTAAAAACCCCCAGAGATGACATGACACAAGGGGCGTCGGAAGGGGGGGGGCTGGACCCCCGAATGGGTCCCTGAAACCCCCGGGTATCAGGAATGCAGCATTCTATTGTTAGCCCGAGCGGGGACCGATCTGATGCCGAGCGTGACATAGGTCCTGCCTTCTGGAGCCTGCAGCGCCTATGATGGACATCCCAGTGGTCCAATGCCAGGACCACGGGACATGTGACGTCCATCATAGGCGCTGCATGCCCCAGAATTACAATGCAGCCACCACGCCACATCCCTGATCGGTGCTCGAGCGGGCGGCTCTCCTCTCCTCCTCTGGCGACTGGCTGCCTACTGTGATGATAGGCATTGGGCACGCTGCACACCGAACACCATGGCTGAGCTGCTGCAGGACACATGAAGTCTGTCTCCTGGTCAGATAGGTCAGTGTATGTCTGTCAGGTAGGTCAGTGTATGTCTGTCAGGTAGGTCGGTGTGTGTATTTTTTAGGTAGGTCAGTGTATGTCTGTCACTGCCGTCAGTGCATGTATGTGAGGCAGGTGAGTTTAGTGGTCAGCATTGATGGGCAGCAAGTGAGCTTACCCCCGCCACAAGTGAGCTTACCCCCGCCACACAACACCACCGCCCAGCCAAAAAAAAGCCTGCATCACATACCCCCCCCCCCCATTGCTGCCCTTGGACTTCGGGCTGATGCCCCTGGTATTTTTGCCACCTAGCAATGCCCCTGCATCACACCATCCTGCCATGTTATTAGGACGTTGCTCAGACACTCCCAGCTGTTACTGTTCACCACCACTATCACAAGAAAAACAAAAAATTAAGGAAACAGTGGATGTTTGAGGTGCTGAAGGATACAGAATATTGTTGGTTTCTTCAGAAGGAAAATTATACACAATAACACAATAACTCAATAAGTTGGGTTATCTTCCTTGCAAGGGCCAAATGGACTTGCCTGTTAGAATCCCATGGGTAGGGAATGGTAGGTTAATGGGCCACTGCATAAAAAGTATAGTACTGTAGCCAGTCGATGGGCCAGATTCACAAAGGTTAGCGGATCTTTAGATCCGTGTAACCTATGTGAATTAAGATCCGCCCTCGCAAGTTTGTGAGGAAAGTGTCAAATTCACAACACACTTACCTCCAAACTTGCGACGGCGGATCCTAACTCCCCCAGCGGAATTCAAATTCCACGGCTAGGGGAGTGTCATATTTAAATCGGGTGCGCTCCCGCGCCGATTTAAATACGCATGCGGCGTCCGGGGAATTTCCCGGCGTGCATTGCTCCCACTGACGTCAATAGGACGTCAGTGGTTGCGACGTGAGCGGGACTTGCGACGCGCGTGTTCGTGAATCGGCGTACGCAAACGACGTAGGAAATTTCAAAATCGACGCCGGAACGACGGCCATACTTAACAATACTTACCCCTGCTTTTAGAAAGGGTAAGTATACGACGGAAAACCGCTACGGAAACGACGTAAGAACACAGCGTCGGGTCCGCGTACGTTCGTGAATTTCGCGTATCTCGCTGATTTACATATTATTCAGTGTAAATCAGCGGGAACGCCCCCGGCGCCATTTTTAAAACAAAAAAAAGATCCGACAGTGTAACACAGTGTGACACTGTCGGATCTCAGCCCTATCTATGCGTAACTGATTCTATGAATCAGGTGCATAGATAGGACCAGAAAAAATCCGAGATACGATGGTGTATCTGAGATACTCCATCGTATGTCTTTTGTGAATCTGGCCCGATATGTCTAATCCTTCAAATCGGCCCATGTATGGTCCACCGGCTGTCCAAAATAATACATTCTTCATGCAGAGTCAAACCCCCTCCTCCCCCACCCTTGTCCCCTGGGGGCCTTGGTTGTGTGGGATTTATAACGAGAGAGATTTTGACTCCAAATATAGATTTTCTGAAGCCCTCCTCAAGAAGTGGGTATATCCTGTGAAATGTTTACATATGATTGTCATGTTATGTACAACATTGGTTAAACAAGGGAGGTGCAATGCACTAATCAGGGACTTAAAATTGGAACGAGATCGATTTTAGTTTTGGCTTTTGTATTTTAATGTGAATAAACTTTTGTAAAAATTTATAATTTTTTGGTCGTTATCATTCAGCTCTCAAAGTCCACTGTGTCCTTAATTTCTTTTATTTTTCATGTAATTTATAGATTGTGGTGATACATGGGACCCACTGCTCTCTAGACATCCACCATCACAGGAGTGAGCGCTTTCTCTGATTCAAACCCCCTCATTTGCTCTTTTTCCCCCTGATGCAGTAGCTCTGAGCTCAGTATTTGAGAGCTTGATCCCATGATTATGGGGGTACACAGAAACAGCTGGGAGTATCTAAACAATGTCCTTGCAACAAGGCCGGATGGGATGATGTCATCTATGATGCCGCGTACACACGATCATTTTTCGGCATGAAAAAAACGTTTTAAAAAAATTTAATTGAGCCCAGGTTCACACTGGGTACGATTTCCTTCGATTTCAAATCGGCGGCATTTGCCGGCAATTGTGGGCAAATGCACCGTCCTAATCGGTGCGACGCCGCATCTGCGGCGCTGCACCGATTTCAAAAAGTAGTTCCTGTACTACTTTTTGCGATTTCGGGCAGCGATTTACATAGACATCTGTGCAGAAACCTGCACAGATGTCTCTTAAATCGCGGCCGAAATCGGCACTGCCAGCGGGAGTGAAGCCGTGCGAGTTCAGCTAAACTCGCACGGCTTCACTCCCGCAGCCCAGTGTGAACCAGGGCTTAAAATGATGGTGTGTGGGTTTCACATCATTTTTCAGGTTCTGAAAAACGAAAAAAAAAATTCCTAACAGGCTGCAATTTTTAACAGTTTTAATAGTTTAAAATGATGTTGTTTTTCGGGTTGTAAAAAATGATCGTGTGTGGGCTAAAACAACGTTAAAAACCCGCGCATGCTCAGAAGCAAGTTATGAGATGGGAGCGCTCGTTCTGGTAAAACTACCATTCGAAATGGAGTAAGCAAATTCATCACGCTGTAACAGACAGAAAATCGCAAATCGTCTTTTACTAACAGGAAATCAGCTAAAGCGGCCCCAAGGGTGGCATCATCCGCATGGAACTTCCCCTTTATAGTGCCGTTGTACATGTTGTACGTCACCGTGCTTTGCTAGAGCATTTTTTAAAAACGATCGTGTGTGGGCAATGTCGTTTTAATGATGAAGTTGGAAAAAAAAAATGTTCATGCCGAAAAACGATCGTGTGTACGCGGCATCAGAGTTTTACAGCCAGGCTTTGTGATGTACAGAAATGGCCTACACTTATAGCAAGGGCATTATTCTACTTTCGGCAGAGCTGAACAATTTGCTTTTATCTACAGGTACCTCCTCCATTACCTGGATAAGCAGTGTTTTAGTAAAAGCAAACTATGCCTTTAAAGTCTTCAACAAAGCTACTCTAGGTCTGTCTAAAGATTTGCAAAAGCTTTGTGAAGTTTTCTATATACACTGGTCTTTTACAAGCAGAAGACAGAGCAGAACAAAATAGTTGTTCAATGGGCAGGAACTCTAGAAAATATTGTATGTACAGCATTCTTTATGGTCAAGTGGCTTATTCCTAGTCTAAACAAACGTAAGGAAATCTGTAAAATGTTTGTTCATTTGTCCCTTGACATCAGTTAAACTGTTTTAGACATCCTATGTTGAATGATCATACATTGTTTGTGGATATGCAGGACTGAAAGATGCTGTCTCACGGTTTTGATCACAGTTTTCTCTTACTAGGCCTGTTTCGCATAGGCTTCAGCTTGCATAGGAGCCATGTGAACAGTGAGCTTTTACAAAGCATTTGCAGAGTTTTCAGCAAGCTTTGCTGTTTTTTTAAATTTGTTATTGTAACATTCAGCTACAGTTCTTAAATGTTGAACACAGATCCTGATGCCGCGTACACACGACCATTTTTAATGTTGTAGAAAAAAACAACGTTTTTTCCAACGTGATTCTTGTCAAGCCTGCCTTGCATACACACGATCGTGAAAAAAAAAATGCTTGAGCAAAGCGTGGTGACGTACAACAAGTACGACGGCACTATAAAGGGGAAGTACCAATGGGATGGTGCCACCCTTGGGGCTGCTTTTGCTGATTTTGTGTTAGTAAATTTTGGTGAGAGACGATTCGCGCTTTCCAGTCTTCATGCTTTTCAGTCTGTTACAGCATGACGAATGTGCTATCTCCATTATGAACGCTAGTTTTACCAGAACGAGCGCTCCCATCTCATAACTTGCTTCTGAGCATTCGCATTTTTTTCACATCGTTAAAGCCTTCACACAACCGTTTTCCACGACGTGAAAAACTACGCGAAAAATTAGAGCATGAAAAATGCTCTGGAGCCTACACACGATCGTTTTAATGACCATTTAAAAAAATTAAATTTTTCACGTCATGAAAAACGGCTGATTGCCACTTTAAACAAGCTGCTAGTAGGCTTCAGCACTTCCTAAAACTTCTTGAAAGCCTGCTGAAGTTTGCTAGAGATCATTTTAAAGTCCCAAGCAGCACTCCCATTAAGATCTGCATACTGTATAACATTTCCAAGCAGGAGCTGAAGGTCGCTTCTAAAGCATAAAGAAAGCTGCTCGAAGCTTGCCAAAAGCTTTGCAAGCATTAGCTGAAAGTTTCAAAAACACTTGCTTTTCACACTGCTCTTATACAAGCCGAAACCCATGTGAAACAAGCCTTAGGCCTTGTACAAACGATCAGACATGTCCGACGGACAAGCTTCCAGTGGACATGTTTCTTAGCATGTTAAGAAACTTTTGTCCGCTGGAAACCTGTCCGCTAGGCCGGAAAACTGTCCGGTCGGCCCTACACACGGTCGGACATGTCCGCGGAAACTGGTCCGCAGACCAGTTTCAGCGGACATGTTCGGTCGTGTGTACGAGGCCTAAGTTTAGCAAATGGGTCCCATGTGCTATATGTTATTTTTCCTCTTTTGCCAGACTCTATCCCTCCCAGCATAAAGGCCCATTTACACCTTTGTGGTGCTTTTGGGCTGCCTAACGCACCAATAAAATGTACACTCACTTTTTTCAACAATAGCGCACCACAATGGGATTGCATTGTGGTACCATTCAGGATTAATGGCAGTGTGGCACACTATCACGTGTTATTACAATGTGTCAGTTTAAACAGGCACATAAAGAAGGTGAAGTTCTGCCATGTGCTGTCCTTCCTATTTCAAGCAGTCATTCTCTATGTAAAAGACTACTTCATTGACTGTGTATTCTCCTTACGTGACATCAGCACCAGTCGGAGGAAAACATTCCCTGTCATTGCGACCGCTTTTCTGATTGGATGGCTTCTATACAGCGATACCCAACATCCTATACCATCTCTTTGGCTATCACCTGTTGGCTTCCCTAGAACGCTAAGCATTGGTGCGGCAAGTCTTGTCACTTCTGCCTGTCTCCTACTTGCTCTTACACTTACAATGTTTTAATAAAGTGTTTGTTTTTTAATACTACACTATAGTGGCCTTTGCACCTGTTGTTTCTCTCTCCCCTTGTAGTCTTCCTTCAGGATCCCACTGCAACACTGAGACCCTGGAGCTTACTATGGTGTTGAGCAGCTTTCCTACTCTCCTCTGATGCCGCGTACAAAGGATAATTTTTCGGCTTGTAAAAAACTAAGTTTAAAAAAAAAAGTAATTTAAAATGATCGTGTGTGGGCTTCACATAATTTTTTTGGCTTCTGAAAACAAAAAAAATTCGAACATGCTGCATTTTTTCAACGTTTTAAACTATGTCGTTTTTCGGGTTGTAAAAAATGATCGTGTGTGGGCTAAAACTACGTGAAAAACCCGCGCATGCTCAGAAGCAAGTTATGAGACGGGAGCGTTCTGGTAAAACTATCGTTCGTAATGGAGTAAGCACATTCATCACGCTGTAACAGACAGAAAAGCGCAAATCGTCTTTACTAACGCAAAATAAGCTAAAGCAGCCTCAAGGGTGGTGTCATCCGCATGGAACTTCCCCTTTATAGTGCCGTTGTACATTTTGTACATCACCGTGCTTTGCTAGAGCATTTTTTTAAAACGATGGTGTGTGGGCAACGTCGTTTTAATGATGAAGTTGGAAAAAACGTTTTTTCTAGAGGCTGAAAAACGTTGTTTTTTACAAGCTGAAAAATGATCGTGTGTACGCGGTATCACTCTCTTTGTCCCTGCCCATTACAGACATGTATAGTCTGGTCAGGTTCAGGCTTTTTTAATATGGTGGTTTAAGACAATGTAATGGAACAAACATCTTTTAGAATTGATAGTACTTATGTGCTTACAGTGTTACAGCTAATCAGTTAATCTGTTAAAAAGGTAGTTACTCTGTCTTCCACAGAAGAGTCTCCCAAACTAAGGATAAAGGCTCTTAACAGCTATGGTTCTCCCAGTGCTTTTAAAATCTGAACTTTGGGATAACCAAATATTGTCTAAATTCAAGAGGCTTTGAGTAGTTTTTCCAGGTCTTTAAGGTAATCCAGTGTGAAACTGCCTCTGTACAGGGGCCCCATGTAATAAAGACCAGTCACTGTTGCTCTTTCTCATTGTTCAGGGTGACTGGCCTTGTCACTTCCCTGCATAGTTTTCTGCAGGCAGCCTGTATTGTGTGGGTCCTGCTGTGCCCCTTCCAACGCTCTGCCCTCTGCACAGGCTATAATGATATTATCACTACAAAGTGGTTTTATATCTTTTGTGACTATTGAGGAATATATTTAAATAAAAGTCATTGTTGCTGAAGATCAACTTTACGTCTCTCTTCTCCTGGAGTTCTCCTACTTTCCTCCAAAAAGAAAGCCCACTTGTAAAATGAGCCTCAGCCTTAAACTGTGGCTCATTCTATTTCCCTGAAAAAGACTCTTCTTTGTTGGGAAGTAGACCTACTCCCTGGCAGGGGTGGCCACGTGGACTAAACTCTCAGTTTCATATAATAGCGGCTGTCCTCTTTAGTTACTACGCAGGACTCTCCTCCTGTGTGTCAGAGGGATGCCATATAAAGACATCCAACACAGGTGATCAGATTGTTGGGCTGCACCAAGGAATCAGGAAACAAACGAGTAAGGGAAAAAGTATGTTTATTAAGATAAAGACACACGTGCAAACCATAAACAAGTAATAAGTGCAAGACGCAGCAAACCCCAAAAACACCTAACTAATAATTACATATTCACAAGCACAGGAAACAGACATAAAATAACCCAGGCAGGGACAAAAGCAAAAGGGGAACATAAGCCAAGTAGAAGAAAACAGACCATAATGGGAGCAGGGAGCAGGTACAAGGAACAGGTCACAAGGACAGGGTGCGTGGAACAAAGTCCAGAACAAGGCAAGAACAAAAACAGGTACAGACAGGGACAAGGCTAGCAGATGGAATTCTGAAGCATTTGAGCCTTGGTTCAGGTTGGGTTTATATAGATCAGCAGACCCACATCAGGTGTGCTTGATAGCTGGTTGGAAGTCTTGGCAGGGAGACACCCACTGGTGGCCACCAGAACTACACCCACTGGTGCAGAACGTAACATTGCCACCAGCAGGTGAACCCAGTACTGACACCATTCCTGACACTGTGATACAGTACAAGGTATTTATATATCATAACACTAAAATTTTGGTAAAGCTTTGTTTCTCATTATGGCAAAGACTTCCCCAAAAAGGTTCCCCCGAGCCCATAGCAATAGACATACTGCATCCTACACAGATGCATTATGAACATCTAGTGGCACCTAAGAGCACTGCAGCAAAGTTCTCCCAATGAATTACAATAGGGTCCCAACATCTTGCTACAGCTTTTTATGGAAAATATCTCCAATGAAATCCACAGTTTCTCAGAGGTGAAATTAAAACAATATAAAAAAAATACAAAAATAACAACAGTAGAAACAAAGGTCTGGGAGAAAGAGATCCCAGATTACATATTATTATAAAAGATGATATGGCTTGGATTTTCTATCATGGAGTCCTCTTTGCTACTCATAAATGATTTATAAAATGAAGGCACAGTGTGGTGTAAACAATGGGGGGGGGGGGGGGTATAGTGGCGCTTGGAGAGAGCTGGGTGGGAAGCAAAGCTATAGATAAAGGTGGTTATTATAATAAAATCCAGTGGATTTAGGGGTGGCTTGGACTCCTGGAAAAGTTCAGTTCAGGCTTGAATGGGTTAAGAATAAGTTTGATGGGTTAAGGATGTATATAGCGCTCTAGAGGTACAGCCGGCTGTGGAAGAGGAAGCAGCTCTGTAGATATATAATATATATAAGTAAACCTGCAGTATCCACTCTCTATAAGAAATGGCCCAATGAGTCAGCTAAATTAAAATATTTGCAATTCATTAGGATCTATGATGAATTTGTGAACAAAAACTTTTTGTGTATAGTACGCCTGATTTTTGACTGTCAGCCAGTCTGCCCATTATCATTAAAACATGACAGTATTGTACATACAGTAAAGGATGGAACTAACTGGCAGGCCTCTTCAACGTGATTATAAGCTATACAAGCTTATTTTAGTGCAATGGTTGTGCTATTTAGTGGTCATATTGAGAACAAAAGAGTTAATTCCATGTGACAAGTTGCATACAGAAGATCTGCCAAACTGCTGAATAACCTAAGTAAACCATGTTCCCAACTCAATGGGCGATGACATGCAAGCTAGACAGCTTTACCTCTGCTTTAAGCTAATCCAGATGTCATTGCAAAGATGACAGAATGCATTGAAATAAAGGTGTGCTTTGATGTTTGAAGCGGTCTGTGTTGGCATGGACAATTTGAATATCTGTTAGCTGTCTATGACTAGTGATGATGCATAGAAAGCAAACACAGATATTAAAAGGGCAGAATATTAAGTACCGTATAGACTCCAGTTTAGGGGCTGAAAATACCCCCCTTGGCTTATACTTGAGTCAGTGTACTTGAAATTGACAGGCTGCGGGCGTCCGTTGTTTAAAAATCGTGGTCTCCTCCTGGTCCTTTCCGTGATGGGCGTTTCTCAGCAGACACTGTGTTCCGCCAATCAGACTTCTTTTCATCCTCGGACAAGAGGAAGTCCGTGATTGGCGGAACACTGAACACCGTGTCTGCTGAGAAACTGAGTCCAAGGATGAGAGAACGTCCGTGGTAGGCGGAACTGTGTCTGCTGTGAAACGCCTATCACGGAAGGGACCAGGAGGAGACCGCGATTTTTAAACAATGAATGGATGGCAGCAGCCTGTCAATTTCAGGTACACTGACTCGGGCACAGTGAGGCTGCAATGGGCACAGTGAGGATGGGCACAGTGAGGTTGCAATGGGCAAAGTGAGGTTGGCACAGTGAGGTTGCAATGGGCACAGTAAGGTTGGGCACAGTGAGGTTGGGCACAGTGAGGTTGGCACAGTGAGGTTGCAATGGGCACAGTAAGTAGTGCAAATAGGCATTGTTGACCATCTTTTCCGCTTTCAGTAGCTGCTGCATTCTCACCCTAGGCTTATACTCGAGTAGTAATTGTTACAAAAATGTATTAAATATTTTTTCCTTTTAATATATTTCAAATAATTATTGTGCATAATATATGGGTAATTACCAAAAAAATCCAGTTTAAGTTTAAGGAATTTAATGTTGCTAAATTCCTTTTGCAGTTACACTTTCGGACTTTTGGGGGTTTTGTGCTATCTTGGCATTTCATGGCCTCCGAAACTGTGATGGGTAGTGAGGAGTAAAATCAACAATTTACACCCTTGGAAATCCTGAAGGCGGTGATTGGTTTTCAGGGTCCTGTACGCGGCTAGGCTCCCAAAAAGTCTCACACATGTGGTATCCCCGTACTCAAGAGAAGCAGCAGAATGTATTTTTGGGATATAATTTCACATATAGCCGTGCCATGTATGAGCAATATATCATTTAGTGGCAAATTTGTGTATAGAAAAAAATAAAACTTGTGGCAAAATATAAAATATTCCATGGACTCGACATGCCTCTCAGCAAATAGCTTGGGGTATCTACTTTCCAAAAAGGGGTTATTTAGGGGGTTTTGAACTGTCCTGGTATTTTATGCCCAACATTAGAACCTTATGCCACACATCACCCACTCTTCTAGCCGCTTGAAGACAAAGCCCTTTCTGACACTTTTTGTTTACATGGAAAAAAAATTCTCGCTAGAAAATTACTTAGCACCCCCAAACATTATATTATTATATATTTTTTTTAAAGCAAATACAAATTAAAATAATAGGTGTTGCAATTTTTTTTTACACACAGTATTTGTGCAGCGTTTTTTGGGGAAAAAAACACCTTTTGGAATTTTAATGCACTAAAACACACACAATGTTTCCAAATGTTTGGTAAGATATACAAGATGATCTTATGCCAAGTACATAGATACCAAACACGACATGCTTTAAAATTATGCACAACCGTGCAGTGGTGACAAACTACATGCATTTTTAAAAACCATTACAGGTTACCACTTTAGTTTTACAGAGGAGTTTTACTGCTAAAATTATTGCCCTCGATCTGAGGTTCGCAGTGATACCTCACATGCATGGTGCAATTGCTGTTTACATACGGCACAAGACCGACGCTTGTGCTTGCCTTTGCCTGCGAGGGGGGTGGGGGGGACAGGGGTGTTTAATTTTTTTTTATTTTTCATTATTTATTTTGCTTTTTTATTTTATTTTTTACACTGTTCCTTTCATTATTTTTTTTAATCATTTTTATTGTTATCACAGGGGTTGTAAATAGGTGCTGCAATAGGTAGTGACAGGTACTCTCTTTTGAAAAATTTGGTCACTAGGATTGCTTTTACATGAAAGCCGACTGCCGGCTGAAAAAACGATACCAAGAAGATACCTAAACCTACAGGTATCATTTCAGTATAACCACTCAAAGTCCAGCAACATACCGGTACGTTACTGGTCCTTGTTGGGCATATAATGTAATGTTTTGTCATGTTACAACCAAAAACGTAAATGTATTTTATTGGGATTTTAAGTGACAGACCAACAAAAGTGGCATATAATTGTGAAGTGAAAGGAAAATTATAAACTTTTACAAATAAATATCTGAAAAGTCTGGTGTATATTTGGTTTCAGCCCCCTTTACACATCACCCTGAGCACACCATCCCCACAGTGAAACATGGTGGTAGCAGCATCATGTTGTGGGGATGCTTTTCTTCAGCAGGGACAGGGAAGCTAGTCAGAGTTGATGGGAAGATGGATGGAGCCAAATATAGGGCAATCTTAGAAGAAAACCTGTTAGAGCCTGCAAAAGACTTGAGACTGGGGTGGAAGTTTACCTTCCAGCAGGACAACGACCCATAACATACAACCAGAACTACAATGGAATGGTTAAGATCAAAGCATATTCATGTGTTAGAATGGCCCAGTCAAAGTCCAGACCTAAATCCAATTGTGAATCTGTGGTAAGAGTTGAAAATTGCTGTTCACAGACGCTATCCATCCAATCTGGCAGAGCTTTAGCTATTTTGCAAAGAAGAATGGGCAAAAATGTCACTCTCTAGATGTGCAAAACTGGTAGGCCCCGTACAGACGACCAAACATGTCTGCTGAAACTGGTCCGCGGGCCAGTTTCAGCAGACATGTTCGGTCGTGTGTAGGCCCGAGCGTGCAGGATTCCAGCAAACATTTGCCCGCCGGGCCTTTTCCCAGCGGACAAATATTCCTGGACTTGTTTTAAAACAGTTCGCTGGAATCCTGCCCGCTCGGACATGTTCGGTCGTCTGTACAGACCTACCGTACGTGTCCGAGCGCCCGCCATCCCACGCATGCGTCGAATGACTTCAACGCATGCGTGGAAGCATTTAACTGGCAGGCCCGCCCACGTCACCGCGTCATTGTCGCGGCGACACCGCGTCATCGTCGCGGCGACACCGCGGACACGCCCCGCGTATTGTTTACGCGCGGATTTTTGTACGATGGTTAGTACAGCCATCGTACAGAAATCCCCGGGCAGACATGTACGGTGAAAACGGTCCGGCGGACCGGTTTCATCGTACATGTTTGCCCGTGTGTACAAGGCCGTAGAGACATCCCCAAAGACTTGCAGCTGTGATTGCAGCGAAAGGTGGTTCTACAAAGTATTGACTCAGGGGGGCTGAATACAAATGCACATCACACTTTTCACATATTTATTTGTAAAGATTTGGAAAACTTTTTATTCTTTGTCCTTACACTTCACAATTATGTGGCACTTTGTGTTGGTAATCACACAAAATCCCAATAAAGTCATTTTATGTTTTTGGTTGTAACATGACAAAATGTGGAAAATGTTAAGGGGTATGAATACTTTTTCAAGGCACTGTAAATGAAAAAAGGGAACCTAACAGATTCCTCAATTCACATTGATTGATCAGTGGTATGTCCACCATTAGAATACTGCCCTGCATCCACCCACTTCTAATGATGGGCATACATGAACCTAACAGATTCCTCCATTCACATTGATCGATGTGGATAAAGAAATCTCTACTAAGAAAACGTAATAAAAATATATGCCAAAGAATAGGGGCGATCCACCCCTATCTGCCCCTATGCGAGAAGGCCTGGCTTGCAGTCTCCGCTCTAATTCATCACAAAGGTGTTCTTTCGGGTTGAGGTCAGGACTGTGCTGGCCCAAACTCGCTCATCCATGTTTTTATGGATCTTGCTTTGTGCACTGGTCCAAATCATTTGGTGGAGGGGGGATTATGGTGTGGGGTTGTTTTTCAGGTGTTGAGCTTGGCCCATTAGTTCCAGTGAAGGGAACTCTTAAGGTGTCAGCATACCAAGACATTTTGGACAATTTTATGCTCCCAACTTTGTGGGAACAGTTTGGGGATAGCTCCTTCCTGTTCCAATATGACTGCGCACCAGTGCACAAAGCAAGGTCCATAAAGACATGGATAAGCGAGTTTTTGGGTGAAGGAACTTGAGTCCTGACCTCAACAATCGAACATCTTTTGGGATGAATTACAGCGGAGACTGTGAGCCGGACCTTCCCGTCAACATCAGTGCCTGACCTTCACAAATGCACTTCTGAAAGAATGGTCAAACATCCCCATAGACACACTCCTAAACCTTGTGGACAGCCTTTCCAGAAGAGCTGAAGCTGTTATGGCTGCAAAGGGGAGGCCAACTCAAGATTTAACCCTACGGACTAAGACTGGGATGCCATTAAAATTCATGTGCATGTAAAGGCAGGTGTCTCAATACTTTTGGTAATATAGTGTATCTATCTATTTCTGTAGCAAATTCTTTGTTTCTCAGAGGCCTGTTATATCTGGAAACTATTTAATAAAAAAAAAACTGTAAAAATGGGGATTTACAGTAAAAGTGTATTACTACTGTATATATGTGCTCGCTTGCATGCCCTATCATGAGATATGGAGTGATGCACCAAACGATAGATCAGAGTGGAGTGACAGTAATTAACAAAACAGCATTGTCATTTCAGTTTGATAGTTTCCCTGAATTAAAACATATACTATCCTTTACAGATTATTTTATGGTCACCATTAGTTACAATATAAATATGCAGTCCATTTTTTTATTTAAATGATGGTTTGCTGAAAAGATTTTACTAACACTAAAGTATTTGAGACTTTTAGTTGTATATTGCAATTTCATGCAGCAACAAAATAAATTGCCATTATACGTTTTTTTTACAGTTTTTTTTTTTTTTTTTTTTAAACTAATTTAATTTAAAAATTAACAGAAAATTAGTGGTAAACTACAACTGAAAATAAAAAATTCAGAGATGTATTTTTTTTTTATAAATTGCACTTATGCATTATACTGGATTGTGTCTAGCAGGGTGACTACAGACTAACAGCAATTAGTCTGTAGACCGCCAACACAGCTCACAATGGTGATTGAGAACCAATGAGCTATATCAGTATGTTTGTCTTGTGCCTCTTGGCACATACTCAGTGCCTTACTGTAAAACACATGCAAGTAGAAAGAATAAATCAACTGGGATTTGAATGTTAAATAAACACAGAAGGTCTATTTAAGTGGATGTAAACATATGGACAATTCTCAAGGCTTCTAATGCGTTTAAGAAGCTTTTAATAATTCTCTTTATACAGCAAGTTAATGAAGCATGTATCAATATGCCAGAACAAATGGGATAACATTTTGTTAGAGTGAAAACTTTTAAAAAACAGTGATTCTCAAGTTTAGTCTGGTAGACTAATAACATACCCTTGACGCTTTCTTGAATTTCCATAAAAGTAATTCATAAGTAAAAGGTCAAAAATGTTTCCATAATCTACAAATGCCCCATATGCTTTTTGTATTTTATTTATAAAACATACATTTATTCCATACATTTTTCCTAGCAGCATAATCTGAGCTATAAACATGTTTTTTCCATGTTTTTCTCGCAGTGCACATTAAATTTAAAAGTTCCTTTAAAAAAAAAAGTATAAATTAGTTGTTTGCTGTTGAACGGCAAAGAAAAAAATGAAAACAATTAAGAACCCCTCTTAGGCCTCGTACACACGGGCAAACATGTCTGATGAAAACGGTCCGCTGGACCGTTTTCAGCGGATATGTCCGCCCAGAGATTTCTGTATGATGGCTGTACACACCATCATACAGAAACCCGCGCATACACGATACGCGATGACGCGGCGACGTGCGCGGCCCTGGAAGTTCAATGCTTCCACGCATGCGTCGAAGTGATTCGACGCATGCGAGGGATGGCGGCCGCTCGGACATGTACGGTAAGTCTGTACAGACGACCGAACATGTCCGACGGACAGGTTTCCAGCGGACATGTTTCTTAGCATGCTAAGAACTTTTTGTCCGCTGGGAAACGGTCTGCTGGACAAATGTCCGCTGCAAAATGGTACGCTAGGCCCTACACACGACCGAACTTGTCCGCTGAAAAGAGCCCGTGGACCAGTTTCAGCGGACATGTTCGGTCGTGTGTACGGGGCCTTATATTCTATTTTTTGTCAGATTGTTTATATCTTGTTTCCATCTGTAAATCATAATCCATAACAATGATGGTAAATTCTTTCTTGGCATGGAAATTTCTGCACTAGAAACAAATAAAATGGGTAAACTTCCTTTAACTGTCGCTAACCATTGACCTCCCCCTATGCAAATGTTATGCCTTTTAATTAACTATAATGACCCTCATGCACAACCTAACTACCCTAACCATAATGCGAACACTAACTTTGGACCTGTAAGCCATTTTGAACACATTCTTTGCATACTGTCTTGATTTAGATTGTCTTAATTAGAGGTGCCTGATTTCTGAAGTAAATATTT
Organism: Rana temporaria; assembly: GCF_905171775.1. NCBI lineage: Eukaryota > Metazoa > Chordata > Amphibia > Anura > Ranidae > Rana > Rana temporaria. The sequence goes on from NC_053491.1 coordinate 58,246,329, forward strand.
ATTGGGATGCAAAGGAGGGGAATTTTTTGGAAGAGTTGGGGGGATTATTGCGGTGCGATGAAGAAAACCAGACAAAGTATGTATGTATATATAAAAATATATAAAAAAGGTTTATTCATTCAATTTTTACAAAATATAGTAATTCAATATACAGATAGTGCATAGATTATTTTGTGGGAGCAAGATCTAGAAATAATTTTTTCGATCAGGTCGACCCTACTAGTTTCGCCAACTTGGCTTCTTCAGGGGAATTAGGACAAGATCGTCTCTCTAGATTACTCTAAAGAGATGAAAAAGAAAACAATTTTAACATATGCATACAGTATAAGCTCTAAAAGAACTTCGATTATATATGTTCAACAAAACATGTCATGTATATAGAGTACAAACAAAAGTTTGGCTGGGATCTCTGGCGGGGCAAGAGAAACCAAAGTTCATAGGAGCAAATGCGCATATATCCACAGCCTGGTAGCAGCCAATGCTGTTCAGCCCATGAGAGGGGGCTGGCAGCAAAATTCCATAGGTAGGAGAAATAAAACCTACCCTAGCTTCATGCACAGCCAGTCAAGGAAAAAACCCCTCAGGGTGGATATTGAAATCCAAGTTCAACTGACAGGACTTAAAAATACAGAAGAAAAAGAATCTATGTTAGAATATGTGTTATTAAATTATGATCTGTTTCAACTAATTAAACAAATCCATAATAGAGTCAATAGGGTTAATATATGTAAAACAGCCATACCTTGAAGCGTAATAAAATCAAGGTGAATACAGGGGAATTAAGTAAGACAATAACATGGGCACTGAAGAGCCTCAATTCATCTGAGAAAAAAAAAAAAAAAAAAAAGTGTTTGAATAGATTTAGTATACTTCATAAAGTTAGTGAGAACATGGGTAACTAAATCATTAAGTGTAAGCAAGGGATCAACTTACATGGAGTATTTAACTAGATGAACAGTCTGAGTGCAAGCAAACATCAGCTGGTGATAGAAAGTCAAAGGATAGTCGTTTGCAGCAAAAATCAAGGACCAGTCAATTGCAGCTGAAAAGTCCACAGATAATCTCCTTTAAAAAGGGTAGAAAATGAATGAAAATAAATGAAAAAGTAAAGGTTTAGCCATAAGTATTCAAACCTTACACAGAGGAGACAATAGTGAGGAGACTGAATGGTTGCAGGATGGAAACTTACCTATCTTTAAGAGGAATAAAGACATCTGTCAGTACCCTGTTGGTAGCAGACAGATAATGATCATATCATGCTATATATAGCCTGTTGGGGAGGCGGGTGCATCGCGATTGGATCTCAGAGGTCACATGGTCGCTGAGATGCCTACAATTCCCACACTCCTTAGCGCTGAAGCAGCCGTGTCATATGATGACACCGGCCAATCAGCGGAGCCGCACTCTGGAGAAAAAGGAAAAAAGGAAGGAAACGTATGAGTGCAGAGGGGAGGAACACAGAGCACTAAAAGAGAGCGATTGCCAGCCAGCAGCACCAAAACAGTCACACATACACAGAACGGCGTGGACCATGACCGCAAGCTGACTGATCAAGACAAACCAAGCAATCAAACATGAAAGCAAAAGCAGTAGATATTATATTGTAGAAGTCAAAATATAATAAAGAATTAAGACAAACAAAAAATCACTAATAAGAAGGGGAGAGAGACCCTGAACAGGGATGTGAATGGGCTGATGTTTGGAAAAGGGCTGTAGTGGCTTATTGGGAAGGATGCGCATTACCTCCAGAACTAATTAGGGCTCAAGCTAGTCCCACATATAGGTGAACCCAGAAAAGGGAAAAATTGCCAAGCCAGAGACCCAAGCCAAAATAAAAAATTTTATATACAACATATTTACCAATAAAATGAAAAATGTAGGGTTTACACTATATGTACAAACATATGTATTCAGTATATTTCAATACATACAATCAAAAATCGACAACATTATTATTGATTCATAAATTATACATCAATATTCAAAGGAAGTAAATGTGGTTGTTATAATGATATATAGCAATATATAACACATTATTGCCCCCATCATAAATGGGAGCAGGTGGGTTGATTTTAGCCAGTGCCGGAACTTGCCCACTAGGTGGAATATGGGGCAAAGAGTTTGGTGGTCAAAGTAAAATACATGTAGGACCTGCTGGAGAGTGGCAATAGAGCAGGATGTAATGAGGAGGGAGGAAATGACCAGACCATAACACCTTTCTTAGATGGAATAACGTAGAGGCCACACCATTTTATTTAATAATAATATAATTTCTTATAAATATTTCTTTCACAGAAAGGGCTTGAAACTGATATATTCGTTCAACCCCGGAAATTTAGTGGCATCTAACTGATGTATCCATTTGGTTTCAAGTTGGAGTAAGGTCTGGTCAATTCCTCCACCTCGAACATGTATAGGAACATGCTCCAGGGCTGAGAAACTTACAGCGTTAAGATCAAAGTCATGTAGGCAACCTACATGTCTATTTAAAGCAGTGGTCATTAGACGCTTATATAGAGGGTTGACATGGTCTCTAATGCGTTTAAAAAATGGTCTCTTGGTCTTGCCAACATAGAAACATCCACATTGGCAAGATGCCAAGTAGACGACGCCCACCGATTGACAGGTGACACGGAACTTTAGTTTGTGAATGCGACCGTTGGGTAAAAGAGTGACGTCATTGGTATATATAAACCGACAAATGTCACAGTTACCACAAGAAAAAGTACCTTTAATAGTAGATGTCTCACATTCCTTTCTGGTGTGGTGACTTTGGACAAGGCGATCCCTCAGTGAGGGAGTCCGTTTAAATGTGATTTCAGGATATGGTTTTATATATTTTGATATCGTATTGTCGGCTAGAAGTAGGGGCCAAAATTTTTTAAAAATCTGTCGCATTTGAATATGCTGTTGCGAAAATTTGGTCACTATTCTGATAGAGTCAGTTTTATTAGGTTGTTTGTTGGCATTTGAATAAATAAGATTAGATCGGTCTAGTCTGATCACCTTGTTGAATGATCTTTTGAGCAAGGATCGACTGTAGCCCCTGGAGAGTAATCTACAGTATAGATCATTAGCTGCAGCGTGGAAATCTGTGTCTCTGGTGCAGTTTCTTTTGAGCCTCAGGAACTGGCTGTAAGGAATGCTATCCAAGAGTGGTTCAGGGTGGGCACTGGTCGCGTGCAAAACAGTGTTGCCCGCAGACGGCTTGCGATACAGTGATGTATGCAAGCGACCCATACGGTCAACATGGATACGCAGATCCAGGAAATTTACATCAGTTTGGCTACATTCCATGGTGAACTTTAGGTTGAAGGTGTTAATAGCCAATAATTGCATAAGGAGTGCGAGTTCCTCCCTAGAGCCATACCACAAAATCAGTATGTCGTCTATATATCTGTACCATTTGATGGCCTTAGACAACAGTTTTGACAGACATATGTTCGAAAAGATCTCCTTCTCTCACCCCCCCAGATACAGGTTAGCGTAGCTGGGGGCACACTTGGTCCCCATAGCCACTCCCTGTATCTGGAGGAAGTGGGAGGAATCGAACATAAATACATTTCTTGTTAAGATAAACTTCAAAAGTTTCAGGACAAAAGCATTGTAGGGATCAGAGTTTAGGCCACGTGCCTGTAATTCTATGGATATAATTTCAAGGCCTTTGGAGTGTGGTATACAGTTATACAGACTCTCCACGTCGAGGGCCACCAGCCAAGATCCAGGTGGAATGGACTTACCATCCAGAGTTTGGAGCAGGTGGATGGTGTCCTTTACATAAGAGGGAAGAGACTGTGTGTTAGATGGAAACAATGTTTCCATCTAACACACAGTTAATCGATCCCAAGATTGCTCCCATTTTTTTAGGGAAAAATCAGGAACAAAACCCAACACCTACTCCTCAAGCTCCAATGTTGGCACTTCAGGACTAGAGGTAATCAACCTTTCAAGTGAAAACCTGACCACTGAACAAATCCATGTACTTGGCCTTGGACTAACTTTTTGCCCATCAGCTGATATGGACAAATTTCAGCTGATAAAAGACACACATTTATTTGCTCGACACTTACTATTTAAGGTTCTTTATGATAAACCGAAACAATCAGACGGCATTGATTTTTCATTGATGGATTACACTGATCGGGAACTCCAGGCAATGGATGACTTGATGTGTCTATGGGAGGAGGGTCAGACTGGAGATGATACCACACCAAGATCTGTTGGTCTGGTCGTCTCTGGTGTGACCTTCCCTCCCCCGGCTTCATACAAGCCCAAATCGAGATCTTTTCCATCTTTACAGATGAATCCCAACCTTTGGGCTTTTGTTCAACAAGTGACAAATGAAATTCAACTTATGGACTTGAACAGGAGGGTTGATAAAAACTTGTCCCCTGCTCTGTTGAAAGCTGTGTCTGACTTGCAAAACCATCCCGGATTGATCATAAAGCCAGCCGATAAAGGCGGAAACGTCGTTGTCATGGATGTCGGGGCATATGAGTCCATGTGCCTCGACATCCTTGGCAACAAAGACTGGTACAGACCGATCTCTAAGACTTTAATAGAAAACTTCAATAAGGAGTACTATGAACTGATTTTTGAAGCCTATCAAAAAGGCACGATCGATTTAAATACCTGGAATTTTTTGAACGTGAGGGAATCCAAAATCCCTACATTCTATGCACTACCAAAAGTTCATAAATCTTTAGAACATCCCCCAGGTCGACCGATCGTTTCGGGATGCAACGGTTTAACAGAAAAAGCCAGCACCTTGGTGGACAGATATTTGTTACCACATGTTACGTCTCTTCCCTCTTATGTAAAGGACACCATCCACCTGCTCCAAACTCTGGATGGTAAGTCCATTCCACCTGGATCTTGGCTGGTGGCCCTCGACGTGGAGAGTCTGTATAACTGTATACCACACTCCAAAGGCCTTGAAATTATATCCATAGAATTACAGGCACGTGGCCTAAACTCTGATCCCTACAATGCTTTTGTCCTGAAACTTTTGAAGTTTATCTTAACAAGAAATGTATTTATGTTCGATTCCTCCCACTTCCTCCAGATACAGGGAGTGGCTATGGGGACCAAGTGTGCCCCCAGCTACGCTAACCTGTATCTGGGGGGGTGGGAGAAGGAGATCTTTTCGAACATATGTCTGTCAAAACTGTTGTCTAAGGCCATCAAATGGTACAGATATATAGACGACATACTGATTTTGTGGTATGGCTCTAGGGAGGAACTCGCACTCCTTATGCAATTATTGGCTATTAACACCTTCAACCTAAAGTTCACCATGGAATGTAGCCAAACTGATGTAAATTTCCTGGATCTGCGTATCCATGTTGACCGTATGGGTCGCTTGCATACATCACTGTATCGCAAGCCGTCTGCGGGCAACACTGTTTTGCACGCGACCAGTGCCCACCCTGAACCACTCTTGGATAGCATTCCTTACAGCCAGTTCCTGAGGCTCAAAAGAAACTGCACCAGAGACACAGATTTCCACGCTGCAGCTAATGATCTATACTGTAGATTACTCTCCAGGGGCTACAGTCGATCCTTGCTCAAAAGATCATTCAACAAGGTGATCAGACTAGACCGATCTAATCTTATTTATTCAAATGCCAACAAACAACCTAATAAAACTGACTCTATCAGAATAGTGACCAAATTTTCGCAACAGCATATTCAAATGCGACAGATTTTTAAAAAATTTTGGCCCCTACTTCTAGCCGACAATACGATATCAAAATATATAAAACCATATCCTGAAATCACATTTAAACGGACTCCCTCACTGAGGGATCGCCTTGTCCAAAGTCACCACACCAGAAAGGAATGCGAGACATCTACTATTAAAGGTACTTTTTCTTGTGGTAACTGTGACATTTGTCGGTTTATATATACCAATGACGTCACTCTTTTACCCAACGGTCGCATTCACAAACTAAAGTTCCGTGTCACCTGTCAATCGGTGGGCGTCGTCTACTTGGCATCTTGCCAATGTGGATGTTTCTATGTTGGCAAGACCAAGAGACCATTTTTTAAACGCATTAGAGACCATGTCAACCCTCTATATAAGCGTCTAATGACCACTGCTTTAAATAGACATGTAGGTTGCCTACATGACTTTGATCTTAACGCTGTAAGTTTCTCAGCCCTGGAGCATGTTCCTATACATGTTCGAGGTGGAGGAATTGACCAGACCTTACTCCAACTTGAAACCAAATGGATACATCAGTTAGATGCCACTAAATTTCCGGGGTTGAACGAATATATCAGTTTCAAGCCCTTTCTGTGAAAGAAATATTTATAAGAAATTCTATTATTATTAAATAAAATGGTGTGGCCTCTACGTTATTCCATCTAAGAAAGGTGTTATGGTCTGGTCATTTCCTCCCTCCTCATTACATCCTGCTCTATTGCCACTCTCCAGCAGGTCCTACATGTATTTTACTTTGACCACCAAACTCTTTGCCCCATATTCCACCTAGTGGGCAAGTTCCGGCACTGGCTAAAATCAACCCACCTGCTCCCATTTATGATGGGGGCAATAATGTGTTATATATTGCTATATATCATTATAACAACCACATTTACTTCCTTTGAATATTGATGTATAATTTATGAATCAATAATAATGTTGTCGATTTTTGATTGTATGTATTGAAATATACTGAATACATATGTTTGTACATATAGTGTAAACCCTACATTTTTCATTTTATTGGTAAATATGTTGTATATAAAAATTTTTATTTTGGCTTGGGTCTCTGGCTTGGCAATTTTTCCCTTTTCTGGGTTCACCTATATGTGGGACTAGCTTGAGCCCTAATTAGTTCTGGAGGTAATGCGCATCCTTCCCAATAAGCCACTACAGCCCTTTTCCAAACATCAGCCCATTCACATCCCTGTTCAGGGTCTCTCTCCCCTTCTTATTAGTGATTTTTTGTTTGTCTTAATTCTTTATTATATTTTGACTTCTACAATATAATATCTACTGCTTTTGCTTTCATGTTTGATTGCTTGGTTTGTCTTGATCAGTCAGCTTGCGGTCATGGTCCACGCCGCTCTGTGTATGTGTGACTGTTTTGGTGCTGCTGGATGGCAATCGCTCTCTTTTAGTGCTCTGTGTTCCTCCCCTCTGCACTCATACGTTTCCTTCCTTTTTTCCTTTTTCTCCAGAGTGCGGCTCCGCTGATTGGCCGGTGTCATCATATGACACGGCTGCTTCAGCGCTAAGGAGTGTGGGAATTGTAGGCATCTCAGCGACCATGTGACCTCTGAGATCCAATCGCGATGCACCCGCCTCCCCAACAGGCTATATATAGCATGATATGATCATTATCTGTCTGCTACCAACAGGGTACTGACAGATGTCTTTATTCCTCTTAAAGATAGGTAAGTTTCCATCCTGCAACCATTCACTCTCCTCACTATTGTCTCCTCTGTGTAAGGTTTGAATACTTATGGCTAAACCTTCACTTTTTCATTTATTTTCATTCATTTTCTACCCTTTTTAAAGGAGATTATCTGTGGACTTTTCAGCTGCAATTGACTGGTCCTTGATTTTTGCTGCAAACGACTATCCTTTGACTTTCTATCACCAGCTGATGTTTGCTTGCACTCAGACTGTTCATCTAGTTAAATACTCCATGTAAGTTGATCCCTTGCTTACACTTAATGATTTAGTTACCCATGTTCTCACTAACTTTATGAAGTATACTAAATCTATTCAAACACTTTTTTTTTTTTTTTTTTTTTTTTTAGATGAATTGAGGCTCTTCAGTGCCCATGTTATTGTCTTACTTAATTCCCCTGTATTCACCTTGATTTTATTACGCTTCAAGGTATGGCTGTTTTACATATATTAACCCTATTGACTCTATTATGGATTTGTTTAATTAGTTGAAACAGATCATAATTTAATAACACATATTCTAACATAGATTCTTTTTCTTCTGTATTTTTAAGTCCTGTCAGTTGAACTTGGATTTCAATATCCACCCTGAGGGGGTTTTTCCTTGACTGGCTGTGCATGAAGCTAGGGTAGGTTTTATTTCTCCTACCTATGGAATTTTGCTGCCAGCCCCCTCTCATGGGCTGAACAGCATTGGCTGCTACCAGGCTGTGGATATATGCGCATTTGCTCCTATGAACTTTGGTTTCTCTTGCCCCGCCAGAGATCCCAGCCAAACTTTTGTTTGTACTCTATATACATGACATGTTTTGTTGAACATATATAATCGAAGTTCTTTTAGAGCTTATACTGTATGCATATGTTAAAATTGTTTTCTTTTTCATCTCTTTAGAGTAATCTAGAGAGACGATCTTGTCCTAATTCCCCTGAAGAAGCCAAGTTGGCGAAACTAGTAGGGTCGACCTGATCGAAAAAATTATTTCTAGATCTTGCTCCCACAAAATAATCTATGCACTATCTGTATATTGAATTACTATATTTTGTAAAAATTGAATGAATAAACTTTTTTTATATATTTTTATATATACATACATACTTTGTCTGGTTTTCTTCATCGCACCGCAATAATCCCCCCAACTCTTCCAAAAAATTCCCCTCCTTTGAATCTATTTTGGGATGAGGTGCTGTATCCTTTTTTAGGACTCTCGATCACATACCCCCCAATCTACCATTTATTGGGATGCATATTGATGTGACTCAAAGTTTTAGAGTCACTACCAAGTAATTCAGGATGAGCAACCTCTGATATTTTCCAGAGAGGCTTTATTGAGCCATTCCAGGCCCAACGTATACAAACAGTCGTGTCAGGTCTAAGTGTGCATACAGTACATGTGTAAAACCCTTAACCAGATACATAAATACAGTGTCTTGAAAAAGTATTCATGCCACTTGAAATTTTACACATGTTGTCATGTTACAACCAAAAACGCAAATGTATTTTATTGGGATTTTATGTGATAGGCCAACACAAAGTGGCACATAATTGTGAAGTGGAAGGAAAATGATAAATGGTTTACCATTTTTTCAAACAAATATGTGAAAAGTGTTGCATGCATTTGTATTCAATACTTTGTAGAACCACCTTTCGCTGCAATTACAGCTGCAATTCTTTTTGGGGATGTCTCTACCAGCTTTTCACATCTAGAGAGTGACATTTTTGCCTATTCTTTGAAAATAGCTCAAGCTGTCAGATTGGACGGAGAGCATCTGTGAACAACAATTTTCTTGTTTTGCCACAGATTCTCAATTGGATTTTGGTCTGGACTTTAGACATGTGCACAGAAAAAAAAATCGTTTTTTTTTTTTGTTCTGTTTTGTATCGTTCCGTAGGTTCGTTTCCGTTCGTTTTTCGTAAGACGCCCGTTTTCCTGTTCGTTCCCGTTCGTTTTTCGTACAACGAGATTTTTTCGTATTCCGATCGTTTCGTATTTTCGTTACCGTTTTATTTTCGTACATGCGGGATGGTTCGTTATTCTGTTTAATTCATGTTCGTTACTTGTTAGACAATAATTTTCGTGAATTTTCGTCAATGATTTGCATTCTGTGTTTTGGATTCCTTTTTCTGTTCGTGTTTTCAGTCGTGTGTTCGTGTGACATCTATGACAATTTGTTGTGGATGTCATGTGGGCATGCGACTGAAGATACGAACAGAAAAAGGATTTTCGTCATTTTGTACTTTCGTAAATATATCGCGGGATTCGCGGCACTTTCAACACGCGGCTCATCCATATTAACGATTGTTAAGCCCCATACACTTGGTCAGACTGTTTTTTAACAACAAACATAAAAACGATCGTTTTCCGTTCGTTTTTAAACTCCATCAGAAAACCATTTTTGGGTTCAAAAGTCTGGCCAACTGATCTCCCTTCAGGTGAAAATCCACAGAAAAGTTTATTTGGCTTTACTGTACTACTCAGCACAAAAGAGAAGCTGCTTCACTAACTACACTCGCTGCCCATTCAAAAAAACGAAAATTACATCTGTGGCAAGGGATTTGCATTCTGTGTTTTGGGTCCTTTTTCTTTTGGTGTTTTCGGTCGTGTGTTTGTGTGACATCTGTGGCAAAAGATTTGCATTCTGTTGAATCCAAAATACGAACAGAAAAAAGGAATTCAAAATACAGGGTGCGGGTCTTTTGTTGTGAATGTTGTGTGAGCATACGACTGAGGGTGCGAACAGAGAAGGGATTCAAACAAGATACAGAGTTCAAATCTTTTGTTGTGGATGTCGTGCGAACATACGGCTGAGGATACGAGCAGAGAGGGGATTCAAACAGGATACAGAATGCAAATCTTTTGTTATGGATGTCGTGTGAGCATGCGACTGGGGATGCGGACAGGGAAAGGATTCAAACAAAATGCAGAGTGTGGGTCTTTTGTTGTGGATGTCATATGAGCATATGTGGATGTCATAGTGCAAATCTTTTGTTGTAGGTGTCATGTGGACATGCGGCTGAGGATACGAGCAGAGAGGGGATTCAAACAGGATACAGAATGCAAATCTTTTGTTATAGATGTAATTTTCGTTCTTTTGCCGTTTTCGTTTTGTCGTATTTTCGTCAGATCGTTCGTTCGTATTTGTGGTTGTTCGTTATGCGGCTCATTCGTAATCCCGTCGTTTTCGTATTTTGGTGCTTTAATTTTTTCGTATGTACACATTATTCTGCGGGTACGAAAATAACATTCGTACGAACGGGAATGCACATATCTACTGGACTTTGACTGGGCCATTCTAATACACGAATATGCTTTGATCTAAACCATTCCATTGTAGCTCTGGCTATATGTTTAGGGTCATTGTCCTGCTAGAAGGGGAACCTCCGCCCCTGTCTCAAGTCTTTTGCAGACTCTAAGGCCCCGTACACACGACCAAACGTATGCTGAAACTGGTCCGCGGGCCAGTTTCAGCATACATGTTCGGTCGTGTGTAGGCGCGAGCGGGCCGAATTCCAGCAAACATTTGCCCACCGGGCCTTTTCCCAGCAGACAAATATTTCTGGACGTGTTTTAAAACCGTCCGCTGGAATCCTGCTCGCTCGGACATGTACGGTCGTCAGTACAGACCTACCGTACTTGTCCGAGCGCCCGCCGTCCCTCGCATGCGTCGAATGATTTCGACGCACGCGTGGAAGCCTTTAAATGGCAGGCCCGCCCACGTCGCCGCGTCATCATCGCGTCGACAACGCGGACACGCCCCGCGTAGTGTTTACGCGCGGACTTCTGTACGATGGTTAGTACAACCATCGTACAGAAGCCCTCTGGCAGGCATGTACGGTAAAAACGGTCCGACGGACCGCTTTCATCGTACATGTTTGCTCGTGTGTACCGGGCCTAACAGTTTTTCTTCTAAGATTTCCCTGTATTTGGCTCCATGCATCTTCCCATCAACTCTGACCAGCTTCCCTGTCCCTGCTGAAGAAAATCATCCCCACAACATGATGCTGCCACTACCATGTTTCAAGGTGGGTATGGTGTGTTCGGGGTGATGTGCAGTGTCCAGCGTTACCATGGGCCTCTTGGCTGCTTCTCTGATTGATGCTCTCTTTGCCCGGCCAGTCAGTTTAGGTGGGCGGCCATGTCTCAGTTGATTTGCAGTTGTGCCATACTTTTTCCATTTTCGGACGATGGATTGAACAGTACTCCATGAGATGTTCAAAGATGGGGTTATTTTGTTTATAACCTAACCCTGCTTTAACGTCTCCACAACTTTATCCCTGACCTGTCTGTTGTGTTCCTTGGCCTGTATAATGCTGTTTGTTCACTAAGGTTCTCTAACAAACCACTGAGGGCTTCATAGAACAGCTGTATTTATACTGAGATTAAATTACACACAGGTGGACTCTATTTACTAATTATGAGACTTCTAAAGGAAATTGGTTCCACTAGATTTTAGTTAGGGGTATCAGAGTAAAGGGGGCTGAATACAAATACACACCACACTTTTCAGATATTTATTTGTAAAATATTTTGAAAATCATTCATCATTTTCCTCTCACTTCACAATTATATGCCACTTTGTGTTGGTCTGTCACTTAAAATCCCAATAAAATACATTTACGATTTTGGTTATAACATGACAAAATGTGGAAAATTTCCCATAATCTACAAATGCCCCATATGCTTTATTTTATTTATAAAACATACATAATATTCCATATATTTTTCCTAGCAGCATAATCTGAGCTATAAACATGTTTTTCCATGTTCAGAATGCTGGACTAAAGCTCTAAAATAAATAATATATTTTTCTCGCAGTGCACAAAAAAGTATACCGGTAAATTTGTTGTTTGATCTCTACAGCTCCTCCAGAGTTACCATGGGCCACTTGGCTGCTTCTCTGATGCTCTCCTTTCCCTGCCTGTCGGTTTAGGTGGACGGCCATGTCTTGGTAGGTTTTCAGTTGTGCCATACTCTTTCCATTTTCGATGGATTGAACAGTGCTCCGTGAGATGTACAAAGCTTGGGATATTTTGTTTATAACATAACCCTGCTTTAAACTTCTCCACAACTTTATCCCTGACCTGTCTGGTGTGTTCATTGGCCTTTATAATGCTGTTTGTTCAATATGGTTCTCTAACAAACCACTGAGGGCTTCACAGAATAGCTGTATTTATACTAAGATTAAATTACACATGGTTGGACTCTATTTACTAATTAAGTGACTTCTGAGAGCAATTGTTTCCACTAGATTTTTGTTAGGGGTATCAGACTAAAGGGGACTGAATACAAACACGCGCCATACTTTTCACATATTTATTTGTAAAAAAATGTTGAAAGCCATTTATAATTTTCCTTTCACAATTATTTCAAAACGGTTAGTACTCTTTCTTGCTATCATTGATTAATATGGTAATATTATGTAAGTGTTGTTTTACTAACAGCCGTGGTCCAAATGCATGGAACTGAAGTAATCTGTGTGTGTGTGTTAAATTGGATGTCATACAGCTAGTTCCATTGCATATCCATGGAAGGAATGAATGAATGAATGAATGAATGAATGAATGAAAACATTTATATAGCGCGGCACATGTGAACTGAATCGCTTCTGGGCGCTAGTTGTTTGTGTCTCCATGCCTTCAGAAAAGCAGGGTTTTGATCTGCTTTCTGAAAGACAGGTGGTTTTGCTCCAACCGAATGCTGGTTGGTAAAGCATTCCAAAGCCTGGGGCCCTGGAAAGCAAACCTTCTTTCTCCTTTGGATTTGTATTTGGTTTTAGGAACCTTGACCAGATTTTGGTCGGTGGATCGCAGAATGCGGTTGCAATTGTGCGGTTTGATCTTGTCGCATAGATATCTAGGAGCCTTCCCATGGATGCACTTATGTGTCAGGCAGAGTGCTTTGAATGCAATTCTGTCTTTCACTGGCAACCAGTGAAGGGATCTCAGTGAAGGTGAGATTGATTCCCAAGATTTTTTCCCAGTCACCAGTCTAGCGGCCGTATTCTGTACGACTTGAAGACGAGCGATTTGGTACTTGGGGAGCCCGAGGTAAAGGGCATTTGCATAGTCCAGTCTGGAATTCACGATTGTTCCCACCACGACTGCTACGTCTTCTTTGGGGATAAATGGAATAAGTCTGCGTAGTAGGCGCATCAAATGGTGCGATCCGCTGACTACTGACCCTATTTGTGCGTCCATTGTCATGAAGGTGTCAAACGTGACTCCTAGACTTTTGACTTTGGAGCTAGGGGAGATGATTTGTCCCAGAATGGGCGATGGTGTCCAGTTTGTTGCCGGTTGTCTCTTCCGACTGGCATCGAACATGAAGAGTTCTGTTTTAGCGCTATTGAGTTTGAGATAACTCTTAGTCATCCAGTTTTCTATTGAAGAGAGACATTTCTCTAATCTGAGATGATGATCCTTTTTGTGGCAGATGCGAAAATACAACTGCGTGTCGTCTGCATAAGAGTGATAGAGTAGTTCTTGGCTACTGATAATATCAAAGAGAGGACGAAGATAGATATTAAACAGCACCGGTGATAGGGGGGATCCTTGGGGGACCCCACATGGCACCGTGCGTTTTTCTGACGTGAAAGATCCCAGTTTCACTGTTTGTGATCGGTTTCCGAGAAAAGAGGAGAACCATGGTAAGGCATCTTCTGAGACTCCGGCGACTTCTGTTAGTCGTCTCAGTAGCAATTTATGGTCTACTGTGTCGAAGGCTGCGCTTAGGTCCAGCAGAACCAGGAGACACGATTCTCCTTCGTCTGCGGCCTCGAGCGCATCGTCCCATATTTTCAGTAAGGCCGTTTCTGTCCCGTGTCCGGGACGGAACCCGGATTGAAATGGATCGAGTAGGTTGTGGGTATCCAGATGCTGTTGCAGCTGATTTACCACCACTTTCTCCATTATCTTGGACAGAGCATTTAGACCTGTTATGGGACGGCGGTGAGTTGGGTCCATAGGATCCAAATTAGGTTTTTTCAAGATCGGCAGGATTGTGCCCTCTTTCAGCAGGGAAGGCACTATGCCTTCCTTAAATGACTGATTTATAAGCTGTGTGATTGGAGGCGCCAGGATGTCGGCACATTCCTTCAGTAGCTTGGTGGGAATGATGTCATTGGGTGCTGTGCTGTTGCGCAACGCACCAATGCATTTTTTGGTGGTATCTATGGAGATGGGTTCCAGAGTGAACTTAGTTGATTGTAGAGGCTTTCTGTCAGTGTTTTGTAGTTGATTGAAGAGGGGGCTGAGTGGAGTATTGTTTTGCCGAATACTTACCCGAATTTTTTCAATTTTGTTGATGAAGAAATCCGATAGTTCATTGCAGAACTCTTGGGTGTCTGAAGTGGGGACTTCAAGACATCCCGGATGCATGGTCTGGGTGACCATCCTGAAGAGTTCGCGTGGGCGATTCATTGCGCTGTTAATCACCATGGAAAAGTGAAGTTTTTTGGCTTTGAAAATTTCCTTGTGATATCGTGTTGTTACTGCTTTGTAGAAGTTGAGGCGGTCTTCTGAAGGACTTCTTTTCCAGGCGGCTTCCGCCCTTCTGCGCTCTTGCTTCAATAGCGACAGCTGGTTATTGAACCAGCTGGACTTTTTTGCCCAGCTGCGGACTTTGCGCTTTGGTGCTGCTAAGTCGGCTGACTGTAGCAGAGCTGCATTTATGGCATCCAATGTATCTGAGGCTGCTAGCTGAGGAGGAATAACCCCAATTCGGTTTCCCAGGGTAGATCTGAAGAGTTCCGAGTGGAGCTTCTTCTGAGATCTAGCCCAGTGTATTGTCACCGGCTTGGGTACTTTCATAACTAGTGGAATTCTGGGAATTATGAAGCTAATTGCATGGTGGTCTGTCCATGGCAAAGGTTCATTACCCAAAATGTTTATTTTCAGATTTTGTCTGAAAATTAGGTCGAGTGTGTGACCTGAAGCATGCGTGGGACCGCATATAAGTTGCTGAAGTCCTAACCCTTCCAGGTGGTCGATGCAGGCCTCCGCAATGGGATCCTGTGAGGAGTTGGCCCACAGATTGAAATCCCCGAGCAGCAAAAGATGATTGCTGTTAAGGGAGTAAGTGGATATGAACTCCGTTAATGCTGGAAGCAACTGCGATTTGGGCCCAGGGGGCCTATAGCAGAGGAGAATGTGAACGGTCTCCTGGGAGTGCGCTTGAAGTTGAAGCGTAAGGGTTTCCATAAAAGGTAGAGGATTTTGAAGGACCGGTTTAGTGATTGCAATATGAGACTTATGAATCACCGCCAGGCCTCCTCCTCTTTGCCCTATTCTATTTTCCGTTAAGATGCAATAATTTGCTGGTACCAGTTCTCCGAGAATGGTGTTGCAGTCGTCTGACAGCCAACTTTCTGTAATAAAGAGGCAGTCTAGATCGTTTTGTAGTAAGAAATCATGGATTTCTGAACGGTGTTTAACTGCCGATCTAGTGTTAAGCAGCGCACATGATATGTGCTTGAGCTGTGTTGAATGATTGAAATTTTTGATGATCGATCGTCGATCGACTCTCAAAAGTTGATCTGATATTAAGGCTTTTTTGGTGACAGCAGGTAATATTGTTGCGAATTGTCTCAGACCCCAAATGGTTTCTGCAGAGTATCGCAATTTAACCATTGTTGCCAGTCACCGTGGGCGGGGGGTGCGGGTGTTCGGTGAGAGAGGATTCGCAGAATCCTCGCTCTCAGCAATCTTTGGTCCAGAGGAAGGCAAAAAAAACCCTGGGCAAGCTTGCCAATGTGCTGCGGCAGGGAAAAAAAAATCCTTCCTGATCCCTAAAGGCGATCGGCTCAAGCCCTGGATCAAAGACTGATGACTTAATGAGGGGAAAAAAGGGGGGGGATGCTGGGTGTCACTGTTGCTGGGGTGCACCAAGATGGCCGCCAGGCAAAAACACAGGACCCAGGCTGGGGGGGCAATCAGGTTGGTAAAAAAAATGATTCCACCGATCTGGTTGCTAAACAGGGGGGTGGAGGGGACCTCTAGGGGTGCAGGGGCGATAATCAGAGAGAACTGCACTATTGGTGGCAGGTGCAGGGAGAAACGGTCGGAGCGCCGGTAGGCCGCGGACTTTCCTGAGGCGCGGCGGCCGCGAAAAGTAGCAGGCTGGCGCGGGCGTGTGAAAACGCCGAAAAGCGCCGAAAATACACCCAGGGGGGGTGTCTGGGGGCCACCACAATCGTGGGTGGTCGTGCGAGTGGGGATTCCGAGCAAAAGACGGAATCGAGAGCCGCAGTGTGGGGTCTGTGTGACGGCTGCCCTGAGAAGGACGGCCGTCAGTGGTTCCCCAGGATGGTAGGCCCTGAGAGACAGGGTCTTACCTGCGGAGAAAAAGGAGTCCACGAGGAGAGAAAAGAGCTGGTTCCTGGTTCCTAGGAGCTGTTCCTTGTGCAGCACAGGTAATGGAAGTCTGCCTAGATTCTGACTGCCAGGTCTGGGTGGGAGCAGGCTCGTAAGCGGAAGGTCCGAAGCACCCTACACCACCTCTGACACTGACTGACTGACTGACTGACTGATTGACTGGGAACTAGTTGGTCACTTAACATTTGGTCTTTGACCTTTTTGGATGGTCATTACAATTGACATGTGGATTAGTGTCAGTTTTGAATGGAAAATAGCAGGTTAATAAACAATTGTAAATGCATAACCTGGATTAATTTACCAAATCTTTTAATCAAATAATTTACTTTTTTTTACAACTAGAATCACTTTCTTACTCGCCTCTTTAAATTCAGGGCTAAACTGTCCTCAGTATCTAGTATTGCATTCTCAATAGACACTCATTAGCAGCTCATTAGATGAGGGAATGGCAGTTGGTGGGACTTGGAATAAGGTTTATGGTAACAAAGGAAAACTATTTTCAGAGGGCAGTTTTAGTTCTGGCTAACACATGTAATGGCTGTCATCCAATAATGTCTCATCTAAGGTAGGTCTATTCTTTCAAAAGTTTAAAGTGGCAGCTAGATTCACTTAAGATTTCCATAGGATGTTCACCAGGGCAGTTGTTAGAAATCATGGGGCCCTATACAGCTACCTGACAACCCACTCCCCCCCCCCCCCACAAGGCCAGGGCCTGAGCCTGACCACCCCTCCCCGAGCCTGCAGGCATGTGTGCGTTGTGGACAAATGTGGATGTAGCAACATTTTAAGAGGAGTTTAAAACTTGTACAGAGCACATGGGTCAAAAGTAAGTAACAGAGTGCAGGTGTCTGGAGTATGTAACATACAGAGTGCAGGTATCAGGTGTATATAATATACAAAATGCAGGTGTCAGGTGTATTTAACTTAGAGTGCTGGGGTCAGGAGTGTGTAATATACTATATGTAGTTCAGGGTTCAGGAGTGGGTAATGTACAAAAGTTCAGGAGTGGGGAATGTACAGAGTGCAAGTGTCATGAGTGGGTAATGTACATGGTTCAGGGGATAGAACCATGAAGTGTAGGGGTCAGGAGTATGTAACATACAAATGCAAGGGTTAGGATGGGGTAACGCATGGGCAAAGGCAGCAGAAGAGGCAAAGGCTGCCAAGGCAGTGGATGGGTGTGTACATATGCTACAGTCGTGGTGCTTTACATCAAGGCGTGGCAAAAATGTGACCCCTTTTACTGTATGGGGCTGCCAGGCAACCACATGCAAATGCAGCACAGTGGTTTTTGGGGAATAAATTAGGTGGCAAGGAAGCAATATAACACTTCCTCACTGCCTGTCAAACACCCTCTAAAAAGCGATCCACAGCAGATCTCTCTTTAGAGGGTGACACAAGTGTACACTAATATGAAGCTGGGCACTTCTGGAAGAGTCCCTAGCAGTTTAGAAAAAAATTCCCTCTTCTCATTTGTTCAGTGGGTGGCCAGGGGCAGAAATTTGACTTTTATGACTTTTGGGTACAAAGGATAAGCCGAGTTATCTGCAGCGTCATGTTTCCCGACAATTAAAGTCTCAGGCTTCCCCAGCAGATTGATATAGGAGGGGCTATAATTGTTGGTAACTGCAACGCCTGCAGTCTAAAGTCATTAATTAGTCACCTTTCTGCCCTTGGGCCATATGTGTTCCCTGTGATACACCACAGACAGCTTTTCAGAAGGGCAGCAATGACTACTACCATTGTAAACCAAGTCTAAAAAATAGGGGGGATTTTGTTTTTCTTTAGCTCTTGTGTGTCAGCAGATTTAAAACAATTTTTTTCCTGGAGTTCTTCTTTAGACACACAGGCTTCCAGAGGACACAGTACTAACTCTGGAAGCATGTTCCATATCTTTACAGCACTAACACTAAAGAACCCTTTACCCAGTTTAAGATTAAACCACTTCTCATCCAACTCCATTGTGTGGCCACAGGTCTTCTTAGATTAAATAGTTTTAGAATACATTTTAACCTTAGATTAAATAGTTTTCTCCCAAAGATATAGTCAGCATTTGAAGATCTGTATATTGCAATCATGTCCTCTCTTATGTACCTCCTCTCCAGGGAGAGTTTACCTTTTGTTGTTGTTCCTCATAACTGAGGTCCTTCTGCCACCTTATCATTTTTTGTTGCTCTTCTCTAGTCCCTCTCCAGTTCAAGCACATCCTTTCTTAAAGGATCACTAAAGGACATTTTTTTTTTTAGCTAAATAGCTTCCTTTACCTTACTGCAGTACTGGTTTCATGTCCTTATTGTTCGTTGGCTGTAATTCTGCTCTGATCTCCACACTTCCTGGTTGTCTTTTTCCTTATAACCATCGTACTGGGAGCTTTTCACGGTGGTCTAAGCTGTCATTACTGTGTGTCTAAAACTTAACAGAACCAATCAGATTCATTTTAAAAACAAAACACTGCCCTGGATTTGTTTGTTTTTGTTCTGTGTGTCTCTCTAGTTCACAGGAACATGAAAACAGTTTAAAAGTGAAACTAACCTACAGGCACATTATATGATTGATTTTTTTATCTATTTGTAATCATTTTTAAAAAGGAATCAGTTAAGTTTTATGTCTCTATACCCTGTAAACAGTCATTTCAGCAACAAAAAAAAATTTCCTTTAGTGACCCTTTAAGGCCCCGTACACACGAGAGGATCCATCCGCTGAAAAATCTCAGCGGATCGGTTTCAGCGGATTGATCCCCTGGTGTGTACGTTCCAGCGGATATTTATCCACGGATATTTCCGAATTCCAGCAGATAAAAATTTGTAGACATGCTTACAAATCTATCTGCTGAAATCGGCACCAGCGGATCGATCCGGTGGTCTGTACAGACTCACCGGATCGATCCGTCCGAACCCATCCCTCGCATGCGTCGTAATGATTCGACGCATGCGTGGATATCCTTATATGACAGCGTCGCGCACGTCGCCGCGTCATCATCGCGGCGACGACGCGACACGTCACCGCGATGGGAATTCGGCGCGGATTTCAATCCGATGGTGTGTACACTCCATCGGATTAAAATCCGCAGAGGATTTATCCGCGGATACGGTCCGGCGGACCGTATCCGCGGATCGATCCTATCGTGTGTACCAGGCCTAAGAATGGTGACCAAAACTGAACAGCTTACTTGTGATGTGGTTGAACCAGATTTTTGTAAAGTGGAAGAATTATAGTCTTTATCTCTTAAGTAAATACCCTTTTTAATGCAAGATAATAGTCTGCTGGCCTTGCTTGCTGCAGCTTGGCATTGCATACTATTGCTGAGTCTGCGCTCTGCAAGGACCCCCAGATGCTCCCCCTTTTGAGTAACTTGCAAATGTGTTCGCTCCCAAGTGTATTAATTTACATTTTTCCGAGTCTTTCCCCGATAGATCTGGTGTATGATCGCCTATTTTAAGTTTGTACAGGGAGGGCACATTTATATGTTTAGATATACTGGGGCAGATCCACAAAAGCATTACGCCGGCGTATCTATTGATACGCCGGCGTAATTTTAAATTTCCTGCGTCGTATCTTTGTTTTGTATCCTCAAAACAAGATACGACGGCATCTCGGCTCGATCCGACAGGCGTACGCCGTCGGATCTAAGCTGCAATTTTTCGGCGGATGCTAGGTGGCGTTTCCGTCGAATTCCGCGTCGAGTATGCAAATTAGCTAGTTACGGCGATCCACGAACGTACGGTTGGCGCTTTTTTTCCGTCGTTTGCGTTCGGCTTTTTCCGCCGTATAGTTAAAGCTGCTATTCTGAGGCGTGCTCAATGTTAAGTATGGCCGTCGTTCCCGCGTACAATTTAGAATTTTTTACGTAGTTTGCGTAAGTCGTTCGCGAATAGGAATTTGCGTAGAATGATGTCACCGTCGTAAGCATTGGCTGGTTCCGGTTTAATTTCAAGAATGCGCACTGGGATACCCCCACGGACGGCGCATGCGCAGTTAAAAAAAAACGTTGTTTACGTCGGGTCACAAAGTATTTACATAAAACACGCCCCCATCTTAGAGATTTGAATGGCGTGCCATTACGCCGCCAAAGATACACTACGCCGCCGTAACTTACGGCGCGGATTCTTTGTGGATTTAAAAAAAAAAAAAGTACGGCGGCGTAGTGTATCTTAGATACGCTGCGCCCGGCGTATAGAAGCGCCGATCTACGTGGATCTGGCCCACTGTCTACTGGATACGGTCTACTGGTTAAAGTATGCTGATGTGTACCATGGATTGGGGGTGGTGGTATGTACTGGAAAAATGTGAAACGTCCACCGGGGGAGAGGAATGGGTGTTATTCTGCATTTAAGTGTCTATATGTGTGCTGCGCCACACTGACTGAGTGTAATGTTTGTGCTCTGGAACTCTTTGGCCCAGATTCAAGAAGCAATTGCGCCTGTGTAACCATAGGTTACACAGCGCAATTGCTTACTTGCCCCGGCGTTACGAATGCTCCTGATTCAGGAACATCGTAACGCCGACTGCAGCCTAAAATCTGCGTGGCATAAGGCTCTTATGCCACGCATATCTTAGGCTGCATTCTAGCGATGGCCGCTAGGTGGCGTTCCCGTTGTGCTCAGTGTATAGTATGCAAATTGCATACTAACACCGATTCACATCATTGCGCGAGCCCTGCGTACGCAATTTACGTAGTTTGCGTACGTCGGGTTTCGCGTAAGGTTGCACATCCTAAAAGCAGGGGCAGCCAATGCTAAAGAATACCCGTCGTTCCCGCGTCGCGAAATTTGAAATCTACGTCGTTTGCATAAAAGTGATTCCAGCGCCATTCACGTTCACTTTGAAGCAAATGACGTCCTTGCGACGTCATTTGCCGCAATGCATGTCGGGAGCGCGCCTAATTTAAATGATTCCCGCCCCCTACGGGATCATTTACATTAGGCGCCCTTACGCAGGGCAAGTTTACACAGCGCACACGCAATTTACGGAGCTACTGCTCCGTGAATCGCGGGTAGCGCAGGAAATTTGCGGGGGCGCAGGGCAAAAACGCTGCCCTGCGCCTCCGTAACTAAGGGGCAAATCTACCTGAATCCGGGCCTTAGTTTTTTGTTTTACTTTTGTTCAATAAAAACCTTTTGTTTGAATTTTTTTTTTACATTTTTCAATATTAACCTCTTGACCACTGGGCACTTAAACCCCCTTCCTGACCAGACCAATTTTCAGCTTTCGGTGCTCTCACAATTTGAATGACAATTACTCAGTCATACAACATTGTACCCATTTGAAATTTTTGTCCTTTTTTTCACACAAATAGAGCTTTCTTTTGGTGGTATTTGATCACCTCTGGGTTTTTTATTTTTTGCGCTATAAAAGAAAAACGACTGAAAATTCTGTAAAAAAAAAAAAAAAAAAAAATTGTTTCTGTCATATTAGCAGGTTATTTCTCACACACAGCATATGCATACCACAAATTACACCCCAAAACACATTCTGCTATTCCTCCCGAGTATGGCGATACCACATGTGTGCGACTTTTACACAGCTGGCCACATACAGAGGCACAACATGCAGGGAGCGCCATCAGGCGTTTTGGAGCACCTAGACCAATTCTGACATTTCTCTCCTACATGTAAAAATCATCATTTATTTGCTAGAAAATTACATAGAACCCCAAAACATTATATATGCTTCTTTAGCAAAGACCCTAGAGCAGTGATGGCGAACCTGTGGCACGCGTGCCACAGCTGGCACGCCAAGCCCTCTCTGTGGGCACTCAGCAGGCTCCCAGGATAGGAGAGGGAATCCCCCAGCAATCTAGTTATTTTCACTCGTGCGGGCGCGGAGTAGCCGGCTCCCTTTCTATCATTAATGCGATCGGGCAGTGGGACGGCAGATGTTTGTAAAGCCCTCCCTGCATACACTAAAGCAGCCCAATGGAAATAACACAGAGGGAGTGTCTGCTGTAAGCAGCGCGCAATGCCTCTGAATAGCCAGGAAGAGAAGAATGATCCTCCCTTCCTGGACTTGGGCAGCCAATAGGAGAGCGGCTTCCTGTGCAGGCCGGGCCTCCAGCACTGAAGCATGGCAATATGGAGGACTTTGGCTGAACACATGCACAGGTAGGACAGTGCTATGGGTGAGGGAGGGAGAGGTGAGGGCTCGCAGAGGACACTGCTGTGTATGTGGGGGGGATGTGAAGGGGGCAGAGGACAATGCTTTGTTGGGAAGGGCCCTGTGTTCTGAGCGTCCCATCCCTGTATTCTGAGAATCCCATGCCTGATCCATCCCATCCCTGTATTGTGAGAATCCCATGCCTGATCCATCCCATCCCTGTATTGTGAGAATCCCATCTCTGATCCATCCCATCCCTGTATTCTGAGAATCCCATCTCTGATCCATCCCATCCCTGTATTCTGAGAATCCCATCTCTGATCCATCCCATCCCTGTATTCTGAGAATCCCATCTCTGATCCATCCCATCCCTGTATTCTTAGAATCCCATACCTGATCCATCCCATCCCTGTATTTTGAGCATCCCATCTCTGATCCATCCCATCCCTGTATTCTGAGAATCCCATCTCTGATCCATCCCATCCCTGTATTCTGAGAATCCCATCCCTGTATTCTGAGAATCCCATGCCTGATCCATCCCATCCCTGTATTCTGAGCATCCTATCTCTGATCCATCCCATCCCTGTATTCTGAGAATCCCGTGCCTGATCCATCCCATCCCTGTATTCTGAGAATCCCATCTCTGATCCATCCCATCCCTGTATTCTGAGAATCCCATGCCTGATCCATCCCATCCCTGTATTCTGAGAATCCCATCTCTGATCCATCCCATCCCTGTATTTTGAGAATCCCATCTCTGATCCATCCCATCCCTGTATTTTGAGAATCCCATCTCTGATCCATCCCATCCCTGTATTTTGAGAATCCCATCTCTGATCCATCCCATCCCTGTATTCTGAGAATCCCATCTCTGATCCATCCCATCCCTGTATTCTGAGAATCCCATCCCTGATCCATCCCATCCCTGTATTCTGAGCATCCTATCTCTGATCCATCCCAGTATTCTTAGAATCCCATACCTGATCCATCCCATCCCTGTATTTTGAGCATCCCATCTCTGATCCATCCCATCCCTGTATTTTGAGCACAATGCACTCCTTTGAAAAAGCACAAAGGTTTTTTATCTGGACACAATGGTAAGGTTGTTGGTCCCTTAGGGCTCATTCAAAGGGATGATCAGTCCTATCCTCCTGTACAGAGCCGCTGGTAGATTTATTCCATGTTGGCACTTTGAAAAAATTAAATTGGTTTTGTGTCGCGGTTTGGGCACTCGGGCTCAAAAAGGTTCGCCATCACTGCCCTAGAGAATACAATGGCGGCCGTTACAACTTTTTATCTCGCATGGTATTTTCGCAGAAATTTTTTGAACGCGTGTTTTAAAAAAAAAACTGTTTTGTGCTTAAAAAAAAAAAACAGTAAAGTTAGCCCAATTTTTTTTCATAATGTGAAAGATGAAGTTACGCCGAGTAAATAGATACCCAACATGTCACACTTCAAAATTGTGCACACTCATGGAATGGCGCCAAACTTTGCTACTTAAAAATCCCCATAGGCGACGCTTTAATTACTTTTATTGGTTACATGTTTTTAGTTACAGAGAAGGTCTAGGGCCAAAATGATTGCTCTCGCTCTAACGTTCGCAGAGATACCTCACATGTGTAGCTTGAACACCGTTTTCATATGTGGGCGGGACTTACGTATGCGTTCGCTTCTGCATGCGAGCACACGGGGACAGGGGCGCTTTAAAAAAAATAAATAAAAATTATTGTTCATTTTACTTTATTTACTTGATTTTGACACTTTTTTCCCCAAAAATACATTTTTTTATCACTTTTATTCCTATTATAAGGAATGTAAACATCCCTTGTAATAGGAATATAGCATGACAGGTCCTCTTTACAGTGAGATATGGGGTCAATAAGACCCCACATCTCACATCTAGGCTGGGAAGACTGCAGAGTATCGCGCAGGGTATTGGGGTATTGCAGAGTATCGCATAGGGTATTGGGGTATTGCAGAGTATCGCGCAGGGTATTGCAGAGTATTGGGGTATTGCAGATTATCGCGCAGGGTATTGCAGAGTATTGGGGTATTGCAGAGTATCGCGCAGGGTATTGCAGGGTATTGCAGGGTATTGCAGAGTATTGCACAGGGTATTGCAGAGTATTGGGGTATTGCAGAGTATTGCGCAGGGTATTGGGGTATTGCAGAGTATTGGGGTATTGCAGAGTATTGGGGTATTGCAGAGTATTGCGCAGGGTATTGGGGTATTGCAGAGTATTGGGGTATTGCAGAGTATTGGGGTATTGCAGAGTATTGGGGTATTGCAGAGTATTGGGGTATTGCAGAGTATTGGGGTATTGCAGAGTATTGGGGTATTGCAGAGTATCGCGCAGGGTATTGGGGTATTGCAGAGTATTGCGCAGGGTATTGCAGAGTATTGGGGTATTGCGCAGGGTATTGCAGAGTATTGGGGTATTGCAGGGTATTGCGCAGGGTATTGCAGAGTATTGGGGTATTGCAGAGTATTGCGCAGGGTATTGCAGAGTATTGGGGTATTGCAGAGTATTGCGCAGGGTATTGCAGAATATTGGGGTATTGCAGGGTATTGCAGATTATAGGGGTATTGCAGAGTATTGCGCAGGTTATTGCAGAATATTGGGGTATTGCGCAGGGTATTGCAGATTATAGGGGTATTGCAGAGTATTGCGCAGGGTATTGCAGATTATAGGGGTATTGCAGAGTATTGCGCAGGGTATTGCAGATTATAGGGGTATTGCAGAGTATTGCAGATTATTGGGGTATTGCAGAGTATTGCAGATTATTGGGGTATTGCAGAGTATTGCGCAGGGTATTGCAGATTATAGGGGTATTGAAGATTATGGGGGCATTGCAGAGTATTGCACAGGGATAGCTGAGCTGGGATGGATGGATAGATGGCTGGATCTGTGACTGCAATAGTCACAGATCCAGCCACAGCGCTGCTGCTGACACCCGCTCCCCTCCTCTCCTCTCCTCTCCTCTCACACTGTACCGAACGGTCAAATGACGCCGGTTTGTTTACAAGTGATCGCTCCGAACACCGTTTTCATATGTGGGCGGGACTTACGTATGCGTTCGCTTCTGCATGCGAGCACACGGGGACAGGGGCGCTTTAAAAAAAATAAATAAAAATTATTGTTCATTTTACTTTATTTACTTGATTTTGACACTTTTTTGCAGAGTATTGGGGTATTGCAGAGTATTGGGGTATTGCAGAGTATTGGGGTATTGCAGAGTATTGGGGTATTGCAGAGTATTGCGCAGGGTATTGGGGTATTGCAGAGTATCGCGCAGGGTATTGGGGTATTGCAGAGTATTGGGGTATTGCAGAGTATTGGGGTATTGCAGAGTATTGGGGTATTGCAGAGTATTGGGGTATTGCAGAGTATTGCGCAGGGTATTGGGGTATTGCAGAGTATCGCGCAGAGTATTGGGGTATTGCAGAGTATTGGGGTATTGCAGAGTATTGGGGTATTGCAGAGTATTGGGGTATTGCAGAGTATTGGGGTATTGCAGAGTATTGGGGTATTGCAGAGTATCGCGCAGGGTATTGGGGTATTGCAGAGTATTGCGCAGGGTATTGCAGAGTATTGGGGTATTGCGCAGGGTATTGCAGAGTATTGGGGTATTGCAGGGTATTGCGCAGGGTATTGCAGAGTATTGGGGTATTGCAGAGTATTGCGCAGGGTATTGCAGAGTATTGGGGTATTGCAGAGTATTGCGCAGGGTATTGCAGAATATTGGGGTATTGCAGGGTATTGCAGATTATAGGGGTATTGCAGAGTATTGCGCAGGTTATTGCAGAATATTGGGGTATTGCGCAGGGTATTGCAGATTATAGGGGTATTGCAGAGTATTGCGCAGGGTATTGCAGATTATAGGGGTATTGCAGAGTATTGCGCAGGGTATTGCAGATTATAGGGGTATTGCAGAGTATTGCAGATTATTGGGGTATTGCAGAGTATTGCAGATTATAGGGGTATTGCAGAGTATTGCGCAGGGTATTGCAGATTATAGGGGTATTGCAGATTATGGGGGCATTGCAGAGTATTGCACAGGGATAGCTGAGCTGGGATGGATGGATAGATGGCTGGATCTGTGACTGCAATAGTCACAGATCCAGCCACAGCGCTGCTGCTGACACCCGCTCCCCTCCTCTCCTCTCCTCTCCTCTCCTCTCACACTGTACCGAACGGTCAAATGACGCCGGTTTGTTTACAAGTGATCGCTCCGTCATTTGACGGAGCGATCACGTGGTAAACGGCCGGGATCAGCGGCAATTTACCGTGATCCGTGATGCGCCGGGTCTTCTAGACCCGGCGAGCACGGACACTTCCGCGAGCGCGCCCCAGGGGACGCGCAAACGCGGAAGTGCACGAGGACGTCCCAGGGACGTCCTGTCACAGTAACTCGACCGCGCTGTAGCAGTATTTTTGCTATAGCGCGGTCGGCAAGTGGTTAAATCTCTACTGCCATATAGCTGCCCACTTGTCTATTTTAACTAGGTCTTCTTGTAAATTTGCTATACCCCATTGCAAACACTGAGATTGAACTCTTTAAATTATTAGATATAGAGTTTAAAATTAACAGAATTGGTCCCAGGACAGAGCCCACTGCTCACAACTCTAGACCATTCAGAAAATATGGCATTAATCACTACTCTCTGGACATGCTCTTGTAACTAGTTTTCTATCCATATGCTGAAGTGCACATTGAACAGTCTTGATTGGCCCTAAAATGCTGAACGAGAATACCGGACGGGATGCCTCCTACACTTAATAACATCTATGTTCATTAGTTTAATATCACAAAAAGACTGAGTTTTGTAATGGGACACTGCCACTGAAGTAAATACTGCTGTTTAAGGGCTTTAAAATGGCCAGACTTATGCCGCGTACACACGGTCGTTTTTCGGCATGAAAAAAACGAAGTTTTTAAAAACGTCATTTAAAATCATTGTGTGTGGGCTTCACATCGTTTTTCGGCTTCTTAAAATGTCATTTTTCGGGTTATAAAAAATGATAGTGTGTGGGCTAAAACAACGTTTTAAACCCGCGCATGCCCAGAAGCGAGTTATGAGATGGGAGCGCTTGTTCAGGTAAATTCATAATGGAGTAAGCACATTCATCACGCTGTAACAGACAAAAAAGCGCGAATCGTGTTGTCGTACGTGTTGTACGTCACCGCGCTTTGTTCATCATTTTTCAAAAATGATGGTGTGTGGACAACATAGTTTTTAATGATGAAGTTGGAAAAACTTCGTTTTTTGGACGTGCTGAAAAATGTCATTTTTTTTCATGCCAAAAAACGACCGTGTGTATGTGGCATAAGACTTCAGAAGATCTCTCATTGGCCCTAGTAACAGTTAAGTTTTCATTATGAGGTCTTGTAATTTTTCTCAAGGGGCTCAGTCTCTGCCTCCTATTTGGTTAAGGCAAACTTTCTAAATTCTTTGCTACTTTACTAGAATTAAAGGAAAATTCAAACTACCTTTGCAATAGGGTACCATCTGTACTGCAAATGATTGTTTTTGCAGAGGGTATCATCACAAAGTAGCTTTTCGAAAATTATCCTTTGCTGCACGGCAGCCGGTTCGCTCCCATTCCCTCCAACACTTTTAAAATTGATCAACTTGGGAGATCAAAATGTACAGTGCTACAAATCAAGTGAAAAAAAAGTTAAATGCGAAAAAACAAGCATGTGCATATGAATCTTATAAAAAAAAACAATAAAACATGCAAAATACCCCAAAACATTAAATATGAATGTATGTAAATAAAATAATATATTATATAATGCATAAAAAAGAATGACAATCTTATAGAGATAAAATCATCAAAGTTGGCTAAATCAAATGTCAATGTCCAAATAGAGTGGAGGTGATTCACAGTGACAGAAAGAAAGTCATTTTATGGTTCAGTGCAGGTGTGTAAACAGAAGAAGCTCAACGCCATCCAAAGCCCAAGGAAACATCACACCACCCTGGTACAACAGGTGGGGGCTTACCAGTAATATATGACCGCTAATAAATAGTGGTCAAAACACACTTTGAGCTGGTAATGGAATCCTCAAAATCCCTCGCCACATAATCCGAACAGCAACCATGTGGCCTTAAGATGTATCTCCCTGACTCCTGCTTACATGGGCAACCATTCCCTCCAAGGATAATAAATCTTGTGTTGTTGGATGCAAGGACTTCTATACAGTTTAATTTATACAGGGTATGTACTGGCATCTTTTGAAGCCCTCTCCAGCATCCTTTTATGGAATAGCCTAGTCAGTCTCCAGACCTTAATCCTATAAAAAATTTATGGAGGGAGCTAAAGCTTCAGGTTGCCAAGAGACCTTTAAGGATTTAGAGAAGATCTGTAAAAAAGTGTGGACCAAAATCCCTCCGGAGATGTGTGCAAACCTCCCAACTACAAGAAACTTCTTACCTCTGTACTTGCCAACAAGGGTTTCTCCACCAAGTACTAAGTCATGTTTTAGTTGGGCTGCAACTTAATTCATAGCACTTTGTTTTATGTGTTTTTGTCTGGATTTTTGGTTGATATTCTGTCTCTATCATTTAAAATACACATATGATTAAAATTGTAGACCTTTCTTTTCTTTGTAAGTGGGCAAACTTACAAAATCTGCAGGGGAACAAATAATTATTTTCCCCACTGTATGTAGTCTTGTCACAAGCTATGTTCAGCAGCAGACAGGTGCAGAGTCAGGATCAAGTTCAAGGTCACCCAGATAGCAAGTATAACTTGCCACAAATTTGTGACAGTGTTGAATAGTAAGTCTGTTATCTTGCTGCACATTTTCACTGGCAAGTTGTACACTTGCAGAACACTTGAACCACAAGTTCTATTTGACACTTTTCCAATTTGTAAATATGCATGGCAAGTTTCGAGCAAGAGCAGAGTTACAGTGGTGAATCTACATCAAGAGCTCTGCTAATCTACAGCATGAAAATTCAGCCACGGTGACCCCTGTGGTGAGATGACTATTGCACAACATAACTAAACCAGAACTTGCAGCAGACTTGCAGAATGTTTGAAAAGAAAGTTGATCTGGAGTCATGCAATTGTGCAACAGACTTGTAAAGCTTGGCAAGTCTAGCAATAGCTTAGAAATTCATTTTTAAACTTGCAGCACAATTGCTTGCTATCTGGGCAGAAACAAGCACAGGTCGGTAAAATGCTGGTAGCGAGGTACCAAGTCAGACGGAGACATGGTCAGAAATCCAAGTCGAGGTCGCTAACACAAGTGAGCAGCAGACATAACAAGCAACGGTTATCCAAGAGAGGTGTCGGGCGTAGCCGGTTCAGGAACAAGGCGAGCAGACTTTCAAGAAACAGGAACACAGAAATGAGAAGCTGACGACTTTCCTCTTGGACACACATGATACATTTCTTAGGGTCTGGCAACCGTGGATAGCGTATACCCAACCTAATTGATTTGATAATACGCTTCTTTCAATTTAATGATTCTCTGGCGCACACTGTAGAACTCTTCTTCATCTCTCCTCCTTATTTCTGGCTTATTTTCCTTCTTTTCTTCCTCCTTTCTAATTTTTTTTACTCTAGTCTTATTCTGTGTATCTATCCTATAGGCCGTCTGGGGAGGTCCTGGTTAGGATGGTTAAGGTAAAAACACTTTTACAGTTGTACATTACATTCTCACTTATATGTAACCCTATTGTCAAAGAGCTTTGATGTTTTACCTTGTTTAGTAGGTTGTCCATGTCTCAAATCAGTATGCAATTGGGATTCTTAAGCTCCCTCATTTAGAGACTCATGGACCTTCGTTACAAATTGGTATCGAATTAGAACCTTCCTTACAAATTTTTGTACATTGTCGATGTCATGTTCACGGCACTTGACTTTTTGTATGTCTTACATGCAATGTAACCATCGCATTGTTGACCTAATCTGTTGGATTGAATCCTAATTAAATATTTTGTAAAAGAGAAACAGGAACCAGAGCTGAAGACAATCCAGCACTAAGGCCAGGCAGTCTCTCAGTTTAAATAGGCAGCTGGGCGCCCTAATCTGTACATGTGTGTGCACGTGTGTGCATGCGTGCACATATGCACCAATGCTTATGGCATTTTGAATGTTAGTCTGCAAGGGGTATACCACCCCGCTTGTTTACCTTCAGGGGAGTAGAGAATAACAGGGGAGGGTGTGGGGGTGGGAAAATAGACATAGAAAGAAGAGGGTTAGAAAGGAAATATATGTGCATGGATTATTGTAAGACCCCTGATGTCTCATTAAAGTGAATCTGTCACAAACCGTTTGTCACATAGTGGACTTTTTGTCCTCTATGTGATATAAATAGTCATAAATAAAGGTTAATAGTGTCCAAACTAAAGTTACACCCAAGCACATTATATTTTTCAGCAATTTGAAGATTGAGACCTTTTTGGACCATACAGCTTACATGATAGCCTATTTGGACTTTTAAAAAGTAGGTTTCACAAAATTATTGCTTGGGACTCCATCAGCTCCCTTGAGGCGCAAGGCCCCAAATTCAGGTCTTTAATGTGTTCTGCTAAGCCACTGATCCTGATATTCCCCCTCCTGCTATGGTCTTCAAATTTGGTTAGAGATCTTGTAAGGTCTACTTTAACCACTTAAGACCCAGACCAAAATGCAGCTAAAGGACCTTGCCCCTTTTTGTGATTCGGCACTGCGTCGCTTTAACTGACAATTGCGCGGTCGTGCGACGTGGCTCCCAAACAAAATTGGCGTCCTTTTTTCCCCACAAATAGAGCTTTCTTTTGGTGGTACTTGATCACCTCTGCGGTTTTTATTTTTTGCGCTATAAACAAAAATAGAGCGACAATTTTGAAAAAAATTCAATATTTTTTACTTTTTGCTATAATAAATATCCCCCAAAAATATATAAAAAAACATTTTTTTTCCTCAGTTTAGGCCGATACGTATTATTCCACCTAATTTTGGTAGAAAAAAATCTCAATAAGCATTTATCAAGTGGTTTGCACAAAATTTATCGCGTTTACAAAATAGGGGATAGTTTTATTGCATTTTTTTTTTACTACTAATGGCGGCGATCAGCGATTTTTTTCATGACTGCGACATTATGGCGGACACTTCGGACAATTTTGACACATTTTTGGGACCATTGTAATTTTCACAGCAAAAAATGCATTTAAAATGCATTGTTTATTGTGAAAATTACAATTGCAGTTTGGGAGTTAACCACAGGGGCGCTGATGGGGATATGTGTGACCTCAAGTGTGTTTACAACTGTAGGGGGGTGTGGCTGTAGGTGTGACATCATCGATTGTTTCCCCCTATAAAAGGCATCACACGATCGATGACGCTGCCACAGTGAAGAACGGGAAAGCTGTATTTACACACAGCTGTCCCCGTTCTTCAGCTACGGGGACCGATCGCGGGACTCCAGCGGCGATCGGGTCCACAGGTCCCGCGGTCCCGGAGCTTCGGACCGGGTCGCGGGCGCGCGCCTGTGACCCACGGCTGGGTACTAGCACAGGACGTACCTGTACGTGCATGTGCCCAGCCGTGCCATTCTGCCGACGTAAATGTTCAGGAGGCGGTCCTTAAGTGGTTAAGCATGCCTATATCTTGTTTATGGGAATATACAACTGTTATTGTGTCATCCATCTTGTCTTCTAGGTCATTCATGTGGTCAGTTTTTGCTTGAGTTTTTCCGTTTTAGTGTTGAGCTCTTTCTGTAGGAGAAGTTAATTTTTTTTTTTAAGAAAACAAAGTCCCAGCAAGTTACCTTGCCCAGGATATCCTGTTTAACAGGAGAGCTGCCATTTGATGAGATTCAGGTTGTTAAGTAAGTCTTGGGAGTAATATTAGGACTCCATTGAAAGTTGTGCTGTGGGCATTTTTTTTGGATTGCATGTGACCAAATTGATGGTTGCTTTGTCTGTTTTATGGGAGGTAGTGGAGGAGTTTTTCCCCATATGGGAGTTGTAGGAGTGGGGAATTTCAAGAGGATACAAAAATAGTTTTCTCTATAGGAAGGCAATGGATTGTCACTGTAGTATAGGTTGAGAAGTGATAAATGGCTAAGGTAGTCTTCAGGGAGCCTAAGTGGTCTACAAATGGCATGTCCCAAACCAAGAATGTATAAAGTTTGCCTCTAGACCATGGGAGGGTTGGCTTTTCCTTGTAGCAATGTAAGAAAGACGCAGGCACATCTTTGCCAAGGGAAATGTGACCAGCGGTGATGAAGGGGGGGCAGGCACTCATCACCTATCTGTGGTGGCTATCCACATACTCCACACTTGCAGGCCAAGGGAATGACTGGGGAGAGGAGATCCTAGCTGCTCAGCATAGCAGGTTGCTACTTCATTCCATGTATCCCTGTATTTAGATCTCGATAAAGATGAGATTGCATTTTTAAGCAGCCACCCAGAAATAACTCCTGTCATGAGCACCTGAACAGTATATCTATGCAAACCATTTACTTATGTATATTGGGTTTTTAATTTTATGGTTTTCATTAAATATTTTTTATATTTTTCTCCAGTTTAGATAATTCCAATCTAGATAATGGAAAAGCCACCAAGTACATTTGAAGAATTTCTTAACTTCCGACATTTGGTAAGATATAAAACATTATACTAGGGATTTATCTGAATTGTTAAACAGTATATTTTCAGACACCTCACACTGAAAGTTAGATATACTGTAGGTCTTAAACATATACGATCATTGTTCATTAGGAGTCTAGAGAATGTAAACTTTTCTTTACATTGGTGTTTGTGAAGCCTGGATAAGTGTTTTCATTGCTTTCTGACATTAACTTAAAATAACATTTGCAATACATACAACATAAAGTGATTTTTTTTTTAAATAAAACTTTACCATAGCTGTAAAGCATAAAGAAATACAGTGTGCACATCATTAAAACGATATTGAGCACCTTGATATACTAAATGGGCAGAGCATTAAATTTTCATAATTTTTTTTCGTTTTTAGAACCAGCGTAAGTAAATGGTAACCACTAATCAAATCTAGTCTACCATAAATCTTTCAAACTAAAGACAATTGTCTCTACTCTAAAACCTGATATGGTTGAGGCGATTGATAGTATGATTTAAATATGACAAGTTTTTAAAACCTTGTTCGCATAGTGCAAATATTTTCATAATACAGATAGTGTTTAAAACCACAATAAAAATAAACGATTCATGAAAAATCCTCTTAGCAGATGATTTTGCAGAGTGTACCCCACTGTATGCCCCAGTGGACAACAGTCAATTCACTCAATGTGTCACGATCAGGCATCGGGCTTGAAGACCAGTAGCTAGCAGTTGCAGGACAGGAATACAGGCAGTCACTTCTGGCAGATGACAAAGGCTCACCTTAGGTGCGGAGTCTAAGTACTAGCTGGTGTTCACCAGAGCTCCTGATGGTGGAGATGGATTTAGCTGCGAGCTAATACCAGGTCGCGGTCCTCAGGTTTGCCCCACCAGAGTGTGAGCAAGCAGGGGTCCAGTAGTGGATGAGCAGATAAGGGTTAAACAGCAGCGTGGTCAGTAAGCAAGCTAAAAGGTCGGTAACGAGTAGTTGCAGGTTGGGATCAGGCAGTAGGGTAGTCAGAGAACAAGCCAAGGCACAATAACCTGGCAAAGAGGACGTGCTGAGACAAGGCTTTTATAGGAAGTTCATGGGAGGAGCAAGGGGTTCAAGGTTCAACAGCAATCAAGACACAAGGCAGGGTTGTCCAACGGATCAGATAGGTTTGTCCAGCAGATCAGGCAGGGAGCTGTTCAGCATCCCAGATAGCTCAGTGGTAAGAGTCAATGTCAGACACAGAAGAGATCCCAGGTTCAAGCCCAGGTCCTGACACAATGTTACTGATAAAAACATATGTATGAGGACCAGTAGTGACAGGCTCCTTACCCCATGAACAACTTCTATTCAACCATGATATACAGTGAGGGGAAAAAAGTGTTTGATCCCCTCCTGATTTTGTACGTTTGCTCACTGACAGAGAAATGATCAGTCTATAATTTTATTTTAAAAGAGTACCGCTCCAAGCCCTGCGACCTATGCTGTGCTCCTGCCCTGTAGTACTGACAGGTGCAGACTCTGCGCTAATCCGTGGAAAAAAGAAATTGTCCTGGACTGCCGCACTTTGATAGGCGATTTATTGAAACAAAATTAACAAAGGGTAAAATCCAAAGCTGTATGACATTCAAAAATTCATGCAACACTGCAATCAAAGGTAGAAAGTGGACATGGGGACAAAAAAGCTAACATGTTTCACATCATGGATAGATGCTTAGTCATAGCTGGGTTGTGTGAGGATCTAAAAGGATTTAAATAGAAAACTTTAAATGCATCCAAACCAATTAGAGCTGGTCTGCACAGCATTAGAAAATTAGATACCTGATTGAAACTGACACAACCCATGGTCAGAACAGCATCTGCACAATCAAAAACAATCAAAAACAAAAACACAAAACACACAAGTGTATGTGACATTCTAACCTAAAACACATTTTATGATATAGACTTTATAAGTGTATGTGAAAACATACAAAGAAATGCAATAAATGAATAAATATATATAAATATACTGCAAAAATAAAGTGCTATTAAATAAATATAAATGAAAACTGATATAAATGATATCGTGGTAAAAAAATGTGGAATTGTTGATATGCGAGTGCGCATGAAGAGAAATTATTTATAAACAAAAACATAAAAACATAATATAATAAGTTGCTAAAATTTGTATAAATTTATGTACTAAAGTTGTTATAATTACTACCAACAACACTTGTCATATAAACTGATCCATTGCGTTTAAAAAAGAATATAAAGAATGATATCATTAACATGAATCTATGGACAGCAAAGGAATATATAGAATAAAATGACAAGTGTGATGTGGGTCGAGCCCTAAACACTGTACATGAAATATTAAAGGACGTATCTACGTGGTGTAAATGTGTCTTTCATAATCAAAAAGAGGTATGTTTTGATTTATTTCATCCCAAATATAGGGAGTATATATAAACCAAATGTACGTCCTGAAACGAATCCTGGAACAAGAAAACTTGTGTGCATTCAAAGAAAAATATAATGTAAACAATATATAATCAATATATGAATGAGAATGGTGGAAATTACTAATAAAAATGTGATACATCCCACTCAAAATTTAATCCTGAGGGGCGTCTAGTATTTAAGAAAAATATCCACCGAAACTCTTGCCTACACAATATAGTGAACTTATCACCACCTCTCGGTGGTTTTACAATTTTTTCTAGTCCCTGAATAACCAAACTGAAGGTGTCCTTGTGATGGACCTCATTCCAATGCCGTGCCTCGTTAGTCATATGATCCTTTTCGATGTCATAAAGATGATCATATAGACCAGGCATGTCCAAAGTCCAGCCCGCGGGCCGAATGCGGCCCTTGTTCCTGTTTAATATGGCCCCCCTGGTAATTTGGATATATTTATCTTTTGCGGCCCCCAGGCTACTAAAGATATATACTGTATTTATCGGTGCTACCTCAGAGGGGACAGGGAGGGGGCATAACAAGTGTTTACTTAGCGGCATCTGTACTAGGAAGTTCTGTCTCCTGGGCTGCCATTGGACGACTGTTCTGTCTATCATAGAAAGCAGGACTTGCTATTAAAGAGGCCGCTGAGAAAACAGGAGATTCTCCTGCATGTAATCTGTTAGCACTCGTCCCGCCCCCTCCCTGTCCCCTCCGATGCTGCAAATGGGCATTGGATCAGGCTGCACTGATGGCAATAGTGAGGCTGCATTCATGGCAATGGGGAGCCTGCATTGATGGGCACTGACCCTTATTTTGCTTCACAGTTCTTTATTTAAAATAGTTTTTTCCCCCCTGAAACTTCCCTCTTAAAGTGAAGGTGCGTGTTATACGCCGATAAATAAGGTATACATAAAATAACACTCCCGAGCTCATCCTTAGTCTTGAGCGGCGCTCGGGGATTCGTTGGGGCCACAAAAGATATCTATATATATATATATATATATATAGATACAAATAACACACCCAAGCTCAACTCTTCACCACACACAGCCACAAAGGCAGAAGAATTCTTGTTGGGCCGTGTATTAGTTGCTCGGACAAACACACTTAGACCGAATTTTAATGGTTCAACACATTCAACACAGGCAAACATGGTCGGCCCTCACGCATGTTCACATTATCAAATCTGGCCCTCTTTGAAAAAAGTTTGGACACCCCTGATATAGACGATCCTTAAGACGTCTTGTAGTTTTATCTACATACTGGACTGAACACAACCTGCATGTAATAGCATATACAACCTGTGTTACAATTGATAAAAGAATGCAGCTTGTGTGTCTTTTTCGTGGACATAGAGACAATGGTGTCCCCTCTTTAAATAAAGGGGCAATAAGCACAATTGCGACCCCCACATTAGAAAGTGCCCTTGAAAGATAAACAATTGCCATTGGTGTCCTTACTTGAAAAGAAACTGGGTGACAAAAGTGCACCCAGAGACGGTGCTCTTCTAGACACAGTACGTATGCCTTGGTTGAGGATTTCGGCATACGTTGGATCATGAGATGGGATGGGAAGGTGTTTGACAATACGTTTTATTTTCTGAAATTCCTTGCTGTATGCAGTGGAAAAAGTGGGAATAGGATTGATAACCCCATTATCCCCGTCTTTGTTTCTATGTTGTTTATTGGTATTGCCACAAAAACCCCATCTGCGTTTACTTTTGTTTTTGTTATTGGATTTCTTCATCAAAAGCATATCACAAGAAGAACTCTTAGCTACACATAAGCCTCTATCAATGACAGGTTTGGGGTAACCCCTCTCTTGAAGTCTAATGGACATGGCTGCTGCTTCTTGCGTGAAATCAGAATCCTTGCTGCAAAGTCTCCTAAGTCTGAGAAACCGACCTGCTGGTATATTGTCAACAGTATGCCTGGGATGACTAGAGTCTGCTCTAAGAAGGGTATTGCCAGCACTGGGTTTTCTGTAAAGATTAGAAGTGATGATGTTCCCCTCACCTGAGAGTCTCACATCTAAAATGTCTATAGTTTGGACATTGAATGTGCCTGTGAATTTTAAATTGAGTGAGTTGTCATTCATATAGGACAACCAAGATTGCAGATCACAAGGGTCCTTGACAATGAACAACAGATCATCTATGTATCTACAAAACAGCACAGTATCCTGTCGACAGGGACTATCAGGTCCAAAAATGCGGAGCCTTTCCCACCATCCTATGTAGAGATTGGCTAAAGACGGCGAAAATCTGGCTCCCATGGAGGCTCCGCATTTTTGGAGATAGTAGTCCCCGTCGAACATGAAAAAGTTGTGGGTGAGAAGATATTCCAAGCACATAATGATGAACTCTTGTACCATGGGAGAAAAACTGCCCGATCTATCCAAAAAGAATGTCACGGCTTGTAAACCTAAAGCATGAGGTATAGAGGAATAAAGATTAGAAACGTCACAAGAAATCCACCGATAATCATCATGCCATGAGATTTCCTGTAAATTATTCAATAAATCGCTAGTGTCACCAATGTAGCCTGGTAAATCCAGAACTAATGGCTGTAATTGTTCATCTACCCATTGACCCAAACGTTCACACATTGCCTCCACAATATCATTTATATCAGTTTTCATTTATATTTATTTAATAGCACTTTATTTTTGCAGTGTGTATATATATATATATATATATTCATTTATTGCATTTCTTTGTATGTTTTCACATACACTTATAAAGTCTATATCATAAAATGTGTTTTAGGTTACAATGTCACATACACATGTGTGTTTTTGATTGTTTTTGATTGTGCAAGGATTCTGATTTCACGCAAGAAGCAGCAGCCATGTCCATTAGATTACCCCAAATCTATAGGTGTCTTCTATACCGGTAATGAGCTGAGATTAGGAGCACTCTCTTAAAGGGAGTGCTCCTAATCTCAGCTTGTCACCTGTATAAAGACACCTGTCCACAGAAGCATTCAATCAATCAGATTCCAATCTCTCAACCATTGGCAAGACCAAAGAGCTGTCCACGGATGTCAGGGACAAGATTGTAGACCTACACAAGGCTGGAATGTGCTACAAGACCATCTCCAAGCAGCTTGGTGAGAGGGTGACAACAGTTGGTGCAATTATTCGCAAATGGAAGAAACGCAAAATAACTGTCAATCTCGCTCAGTCTGGGGCTCCATGCAAGATCTCTGGAGTTTCAATGATCATGAGAATAGTGAGGAATCAGACCAGAATTACATGGGAGAATCTTGTGAATGATCTCAAGGCACCTGGGACCATAGTCACCAAGAAAACAATTGGTAACAACTATGCTGTGAAGGACTGAAATCCTGCAGTGTCCACAAAGTCCCCCTGCTCAAGAAAGCACATGTACAGGTCCATCTGAAGTTTGATAATGAACATCTGAATGATTCAGAGAAGAACTGGGTGAAAGTGTTGTGGTCAGATGAGACCAAAATCGAGCTCTTTGTCATCAACGCAACTCGCTGTGTTTGGAGGAGAAGGAAGCGTGCCTTTGACCCCAAGAACACCATCCCGACTGTCAAACATGGAGGTGGAAACATTATGCTTTGGGGGTGTTTTTCTGCTAAGGGGACAGGAAACTTCACTACATTAAAGGGACGATGGACGGGGCAATGTACCGTCAAATCTTGGGCGACAACCTCCTTCCTTCAGCCAGGGCATTGAAAATGGGTCATGGATGGGTATTCCAGCATGACAATGAGAAAAAAAGTTTTGGGACTTTTAAATGAGAAATATGTTAACTAGTGCTGTCAAGCGATTAAAATTTTTAGTCGCGATTAATCGCATTAATGTCATAGTTAACTCACGATTAATCGCGCAAAAAAATTTTTTTTTTCTTATTTATTTTTAATTTTTTTATAATATTAAATTGTGTTTTTTTTAATTTTTTTACATTTTGATCACTTTTATTGCTGTCACAAGGAATGTAAACATCCCTTGTGACAGCAATAGGTGGTGACAGGTACTCTTTATGGAGGGATCGGGGGTCTAAAAGACCTCCGAGCCCTCCTTTGCACTTCAAAGTATTCAGATCGCCGAAAACGGCGATTCTGAATACTGTGTACTTTTTTAAATCCGGCGCCATTGGCAGCCGAGAAACCCGGAAGTGACGTCATGACGTCGCTTCCGTGGTTTCAATGCGGAGACTGAATCAAAGCCGCTTACGGCTTAGTGTCAGTCTCCGCCTGGACACAGAAGGCGCCGGATGGAGGATCGGGTCTCCCGGTGGGACGGGAGGCCCGGTCAGAGCGGCGAAAGGCGGCGGGAGGGGGGGGATGTCCCCTCCCGCTCCTCCGGCATAACAACCGAGCGGCTTTTAGCCGCATCGGTTGTTCTGTTTGGATAGCCGATCGCCCGCTCTAAACAACGGTACCGGGATGATGCCTGCGGCTGCAGGCATCATCCCGGTATAACCCCCGAACGCCGCCTCGTTAATCGCGCGATAAAAAAATTGACAGCGTTAACGTGGGTTTGCGTTAACGCCGTTAATAACGCGTTTAACTGACAGCACTAATGTTAACATATATCTCCATCCCTGTTATATGTAGAAAATAAGAGGGGTTTGGGACTTTAAATGAGGTATGCATGAGAGAAGTCAAAGATAAGACAGTATAATATAGATGCGTTTATTTGTCTAAAACACATAGAGCATGCGATTTCAAATGTATACATAATAGTAAACATACATGACAGTGCATATAAAAAATATGATGCAAAAACAATAAACATTGTATAACAACTTGTACATTGCATTATTTAAAAATATAGAATCATTAAACCCAAGGTAGGTCCTAAAACTGAAACATGTAGCATCTGTGTAAGCCCGAGATGCCTTTCATGGCATTATAGCCAATCTTCAGGGGCGGATGCGTAGTAGGGTAAGATCTGCAGAAGGACACAAGTATAATATGTAAGTTTTAGCATAACACCCAAATAATGGGAAGCAATAAGAGATGGAAAAAAGGCCATCTCCGAAAAACGTACTCATTCACAGCATGTGAGGATGTGCGACCAGGAACGCACGATTCGCTAGGGTTGTCTGCAACCGGGAACTGAGGTAGGGCCAGTGGGAAAACCAAGAGCAATAAACATGTATCACAGATGAATGTATGTTCAACTGGCAGGTGACTGGGGCTCCCATCTAAATTAGATAATTGATAACATTAAGGTCCTGGAATGGCCTTATTAGTCTCCAGACCATCCCATAGGAAATATGTGGAGGGAGCTGAAGGTTCGAGTTACCAAACATCAGCCTCAAAACCTAAATGACTTGGAGAGGATCTGCAAATAGGAGAGGGCTAACATTCCTTCTGAGATGTGTGAAAAC
The DNA here is from genome assembly GCF_905171775.1 of Rana temporaria. NCBI lineage: Eukaryota > Metazoa > Chordata > Amphibia > Anura > Ranidae > Rana > Rana temporaria. Next base: position 58,287,602 of record NC_053491.1, read on the forward strand.
CTGGTGGCCAACTTCAAGAAACATCTGACCTCTGTGATTGCCAACAAGGGTTTTGCCACCAAGTACCAAGTCATGTTTTGCGAATGAGTCAAATACTTTTTTGAAATGCATTTTCTGGATATTTTTGTTCTTATTCTGTCTCTTACTGTTAAAATAAACCTACCATTAAAATTATAGACTGATCATTTCTTTGTCAGTGGGCAAACATACAAAATAAGCAGGGGATCAAATACCTTTTTCCCCTCACTGTACTTTATTATTAGGCAGTGATTTTATACAGGGCTTGTGTAAAAAAGTAAGAACACCACAAAAGGAAATTGATGACATTTTTAACATATTTGAACAGGCCAATGTTAGATGTTAATTCAAGCAGTTCCAAGCAGTTTCTACAGATGAAGGTGGTATACTTGTATATAAAAAAAAATAAACTTTTGCCTTTTCGATCAATCATTTAACAAAAAGAACAATAGATACAATGGTGTACTGTGGAAAATTAAAGTACACTCTAAGGCCCCGTACACACGACCAGTTTCCTCGGCAGAATTCAGCTTCCGACCGAGTTTCTGGCTGAATTCTGCCGAGAAACCCGGCCGTGTGTACACTTTCGGCCGAGGAAGCCGACGAGGACCTCGGCGAGGAAATAGAGAACATGTTCTCTATTTCCTCGTTGTTCTATGGGAGCTCTCGCCCCGCCGAGCTCCTCGGCGGCTTCAGTGCTGAACTGGCCGAGGAACTCGATGTGTTTGGCACGTCGAGTTCCTCGGCCGTGTGTACGAGGCCTTAGCCTCAAAAGATGGTATTGCACTTTTTGGAAAATATGTACTTCTAGTAATCATTTGCAATAACTGCCCACTGGTCTCTGACATTATCTTGGTGAAATTCCGGGCCACTCCTCTTTGCCAAATTTCTTCAGTCGCAGTGTGTGGGGGTTTTCTTGGTTAGAGTTTCTTGTTTAAAATTTACACATAACATTTCAACTGGATTCAGATCAGGGCTGTCACTAGGCAAATGTATAACCATTTAATCTTTTTGAACCATTCCTTAGTGGATTTCCTAGTGTGCTTCAAATCATTATGTTGAAAAAGCTTTTTTTGATTAAACTTTAATCTTTGGACATTTCTGACACAACTCATATGTAGAGTAAATTAGAAATGCAATTCAATTTTAGAGTTTTTGGATAAGGTCATTTGGTCAGCTATTGGGTTTTAAACTTGCTAGGCTAGACATTCCGGAACAAATTAGCCAAATTTAAATTAAATATACACTGCTTGTTAATTATCTTCCTAACATCAGAATGATGTATTTAAACTATTTGGTGATTTTTAAATCAGACTTCTTTATGAGGGTCTGAGAGCACTCTTTTGATCTTGGCATGATGACAGCATATATGTCTATAGTAAACAGAACACTGGACCCTAGATTTCTGGGGTTTAGATAAGACAGGCTCCACCTGAATACTCCCTATGGACATTTTAATCATTGTCACCTAATCTGGAACACCTGTTTCTAATTTAATGAGTTTGCCTGTGAGCTTATTTTTTTCCATCTGAAAAAATTAGCCCAGTGACAATATGTGATGAACGTGGGTGTCAGATTTCTGCTCTCCGCGATGAAGGACGGGCAACCTCACACTAGAAGTCAATTACGTAACAATGCCACTCTCAGCTGTGCCCAGCACAAATATTTTCCAGCTTGCGGGACCACAATCTAGGTGCCAGCAGCCTGAGAGTGATTGTCACTGGGCTAATTGCGTAATTAACCCTTTAACTGCCACCACTGACATTTGTTTATAGCTTGCATTAAGAGCTTTAGCGACAAGTTTAACACTTTTCAACATAAGGATTTATTTTGAAAAGGGCAAAATTGGTGCAAATAAAACATTTACGGAAAAAAGATGTTGCGAAAAGATTACGACAATACACCGCCACAAAGAAGTAAGGTAGACTTGGGGAAGTAGAATACTTGCAATTAATGTCTGAGGGTTGATCAGAGTTTGATCAATGAGCTAGGTAATCGGTTCTCAAACTTGACAGATGTTCCTGCTTGGATGTTAAAAGGAGATCTGCAAGTTCATTAATTTCAGATTTTGAAAATAAATACAATATGAATTTTATGCCCACGTTCACATTGGGCCAATTTGGCATGTAATTCGACATGCGATTGCCAGCAATGATGCCATCCGAATCAGTGTGACAACAATTCTGCACTACGTTTGATGACTTGGGTCATGGGGGTGATTTCATGAACCCGCACAGATATCTGTCAAATTGTCCCCTAATTCGGACTGAATTGCCGGGTTGAAATCACGCTAACTCACACAATTTCAAACCCACCCTCAGTGTGAACAAGGGCTTAATGTCATTTGGTTAAGTATATCACCTGGCACTCTTTGAATGAAGATCTAAAGTTTGCTTATTCAAATATGTTGAAAAAAGTCAACAATTTCCATGGGGTGTCCATACGTTATGACATGTCTAAATGGGAGGACAAATTAACAAAGTGTTGTGTAAGCTTGTGCTTGCACAACTCTTATAAGGCTACTTTCCCACTGGGGCCTTAGCTTTACCACTGTTATAGTGGCACACTTTTAACCCCCGCTAGCGGCTGAGGAAAGAGTTTAAAGTGCCCGAAAAGTGCCGCTACCGAAGTGCTTTTCAAGGTGCTTCGGCAGAGCTGCCCATTGATTTCAATGGCAGGGGTGGTTTAGGAGTGGTATATACACTGCCTCAAAGATTCTGCTTGCAGGACTTTTTTTCCCGTCCTGCAAGCGCACCGCTCCAGTGTGAAAGCACTCGGGCTTTCACAATGGGGAGGCATTAGAGGCGCTTTTCAGGCACCATTTTTAGCGCTAAAATGCCTGAAAAGCTCCCCAGTCTGAAAGGGGTCTAAACGTAGAACATGGAGCAGATGCTGCTCCTAATTAATATAATGTGCGCAAGCCGCTTTGTTAATTAGGAGCGATCCATCCTGCCTGTGACAGGCAGAGCACACAGAATAGAGAATGGAGCTGCATCCTCTGATCTCACAGACATTCCTGACCGACACTCAGCTCAGAACGGAGGGAGGATGAAGGTGTTAATACTGTGCACGCTCTGCTCATGCAGTGTAAACATGGGCAGAGAGAGGGATGAAAAAGTTGCACCTTGCGATATCTGTGGCAGTTCTTTAGATGGAAATTCGTCTTCCCTTTGTTAATCTTTGTTAATCAGGTGCAGACTTGCACTAGCTTCTGTTTCACTCTGAAGTAGAGATTTGCACAGCTGGCACAGATAGACCTAAAATGGGTCTATCTGCCTATCTGTGGCGCATTCTACTTCTGAAAGTTTCTTTCACCATAATAATGGTATGTCTTTAGGAGAGCGCAGACAGCTTGTTGGAGGACCACTGCATGCTTTGCCAGTACCAGTGGTGAACTGAAAATTGATTCTTTGAACCATTTAACCATTACCTGAGTAAATAGTGAATGGAGTTAGACATTGAAGTACATTGCGAATTTCCAGTGAACCTTGCTGGATTTACTGCAACCTGTCTCTTTATTTCGCTCTTTTCTAACAACTCTTCTATTGCTCCTGTTTTCTTTTTTCAGCTTTGTTATTCATGAATAGATACTTTTTTTTGTTTTGTTTATCTACATTTTGTAACTATTAAATATAGAGCTAGAGTATACATATGTAAAATTTGCATGGGTTTTTGTCATCGTTCATAGCCTTTAACATTATTAGATTGTATCCATAAGTAATATTCTGTTTGAATTCAAAATTCATAATAAAAACGTTATAAAATGTAAACTGAAGTATTTGAATCTAATGGTAATCATTTTTTATTGCTGAACAGAAAAACTGGCCAGAAAATCCTTTTCTAGAAGAAAATCTACCTGGAGATTTATTCTCTGCTAATAACTTTTCACTTGAAATGATTAATGAAGAATTTTTAAGGAAAGTACCCTTTAATAGTAATGTATTTGAAGATTTCGAAGCAGAAATTGCAAAAGACTTGACTTTTTTGGATAGTTATTCTTCCCAGATAATATATTTACCAACTTCAGAAGATCATCTTTGTTCAGTAAATAGGGGTAAGTAGAATGCTGGTTTTGCTTTTCACTGACATCTAGTTTTCCAATCTTACTGTGATCATATGTAAATAGAGTAAAACTGCAGAAGAACCTAATGTTCTTGTTAAATCAGTGAATTCTTAATAATAATAATAATATTTTTTTTAAGTATGCAGAATTGTTAAAAAATCATTGTTTATTATATCATAAGAAAAATATAGTGAACCTTATGTATTACCAATTCTGGGGAAATAAACAATGTATTCATGAGATATACTGTATCACTACTCCATGAATCACATACTACATTATCTGTATGATTTTCATAATTGACACGGTAAATGTACAACTTTGGACACTGCAAAGAATTGTTCAAGTAACAGAACAAGTAGAAATATAAGATGTGTGGGGGGGGGCTGTGCCTGATCGATACTTCATTCATGCTTCTCTGCATTCTCCATCTCAGCCAGGTATGGCCGTACCCATACTGCACCATGTGAAAGGTCATAGAAGACCACATAGATGAGTTCTTACCTCCCTCTGTCCGCCTCCCCCCTCCCCTCCCTGCCTGTCAGAACTCACTAGCGCCGCTCTACCAGTGTTTCCTTTCCCCCCCCCCCGAAGTGAAATTTACTGGCAGAATGACAATTTACAAACGGTACCAATTTTTTACTGGCAAAAAAGCATAAAATTTACTGGCAGATCAACATTTTTTACTGGCACTGCAAAAAAGTACATACAATTACTGTTTTTAGTGCTAAACAGTGCAAATATCAATATTTGAATTATAAACACATAACTAATGCTATTAGCAATGTGTTTAAGTGAATCAAAAGTAAAAAAACATATTTCTCAATTTACATGAAGGTTAGGTTACTATAACACAGCCAGCACAGATTTCCCTCTTACAACAGAGTCTGCAGGATGCCCCCTTAAAGTGCAAGGGAACTCATATGTAAAGGGGAAAGGTGCAGATCATGATGTAAGGGGGAACTCTGATGTGGAGGGGGGCTCTGGTGAAAAGAGACCACATTCCGCAGAGTGAATACACTAAGGTAAGCGGGGGTTACTAATATAAGGGGGAAACCTTTATATCAGTGCCCCCTCAGACTGGCCTGGCGGCACTGTTACTGACCTCTTCTCAGGTGCACCGTGCATGGCTCAGTCAGATGGCTCCAGCTTGGCGGCTCTGGTTTTATTGTATAGTCTCCTCTCCACAGTCCACACATCTCTGTCTCTTCCCATGACCCCCATCCCAGCAGCGCTCCCACTCTTGACTCCTTTCTACCATCCCCCTCAGAGACTGCAGACATGATAAAAGACAAGAGATGGTCAGAGGCTGCGGACATACTACAGGAGGTAGACAGAGGCTACGGACATACTGCAGGAGGTGCAAAGAGGCTGCAGACATACTGCAGGAGGTGGAAAGAGGCTGTGGACATACTGCAGGAGGTGGACAGAGGCTGTGGACATACTGCAGGAGGTGGACAGAGGCTGCGGGCATACTGCAGGAGGTGGAGAGAGGCTGCGGGCATACTGCAGGAGGTGGATAGAGGCTGTGGACATACTGCAGGAGGTGGACAGAGGCTGCGGACATACTGCAGGAGGTGGACAGAGGCTGCGAATATGATAGTGTCCTCCTCACCCCCTCACAGTTGCCTCCTCCTCTGTCCACCCTTATATTACTTCTCCACATCATCAGTATGCTGTTTTCTCCTCCTGTGTCCCTTTCACCTCTCCACAGGTCAGGGCAGCACAATGCTGCCCTGACCTGTGGAAAGGTGAAAGGGGCACAGGAGGATGACACAGCATACTGATGATGTGGAGAAGTAATATGGACAGAGCACATCAGTCTTTGTCCCTCCCCTGCATGCCACAGCTTCACCCTCCGGGCTCCCAGCGATGTCCTCCTCTCACTTTGATACCCCCCCACAGTTTTACTCTCCTCCTTCTCCTTACCCCTGCCCCTGCCTATGGCGAGTGCACTGCACGTGCCACCGACCAGCGACCGCCATAGTGTCCCGACTCCCAATTGTCTATTCAAAAATAGCGCCGGCCGGCATAGATGACACAGCCCGAATGGACTTTAACAGGCACCCCGGAAAGGGTGTTAAATTTACGCGCTGCCCGTAAATTTACGGATGGTTGCCAACACTGCGCTCTACTACCCTCCCCGCTGCTACAAAACTACATTGATAAATAACAACCTGTATGCTAGTGCCTTTGCTTTTATGCTAAGCTGATTTCTACCTGATTTAACAGTGCCTCCCGTCACTCACATGACTCCAGGCTCACTCCTCCTCTCTGCCTCCCTGGCTGACGTCTGTGGGAGTTCTCGGCCCCGCCTGCTGGAGCTGTCAGACGGGGAGAGGAGAGAGCTGGGAGTCACATAGTGGCTTAACAACCACTTTAATAATAGCATGCAATGCCAAGCTGTGGTTTCCAAAACAGAGAGAGAGAGAGAATTTTGCCCCTGTTTTGCCCCTGTACAAATCATTAGTGAGACCTGGACTATGCAGTTCAGTTTTGGGCACCAGTTCACAAAAAGGATATCGGGGAACTGGAGAAAGTTCAGAGAAGGGCAACCAAACTGATAAGAGGCATGGAGAAGCTCAGCTATGAGGACAGATTAGAGGAACTGAATTTATTTGAGACTACAATGTTATTAATTGGCCTCAACACCAAATAATATGTCTGGCGGAAATCCAATACGGCTCACTATCCAAATAACTCCATTACTACTGTAAAGCATGGAGGTGATAATATCCTGTTATTGAAGTGTTTTTCTCCAGCACGGACTGAAGTACTTATCAGGATAGAAGAAGAATGGATGGAGTAAAATACCATCAAATTTTTGAGGAAAATCTGCTGCCCTCTGCCAAAAAGTTGTCATTGGGAAAGAAGGTTTATCTTCTAACATGACAATAACCCAAAGCACACAGCAAAAATTACCACATAGTGGTTAAAGGAGAAAAGGGTGAATGTCCTTTCATGGCTTAGTCAGAGCCCAGACTTAAACCCCTATGTTGAATGACTTAAAGACTGCAGTCCACAAATGGTCACCATCAAATTTAACTGAACTTGAGCAGTTCTGTAAAGAAGAGCGGGCAAATGTTTCAGAAGTCTAGATGTGAAAAGTTAGTAGAGACATATCTCAACAGACTAAAGGCTGTTATTAAAGCAAAAGGTGGTTCAACAAAATACTGACATAAGGGGGGTGATCCTTTTTCCAATTCAGTGATTCTATTTTCGAATTGTTTTATTTCATGACATGTTGGTGTTATATCTTTTACGTGGATGTTATAAGTTGCATTAGTAAATACAGATGAATAAAGCAGAAACTATGTCTGTCTTCAATTCAGTCTGCAAAGAAACATTATTATTTTAAAGGGGGGTGATTCTTTTCTATACCCACTGTATTTGTTTTTTTTTGACAATAAATATACTGTGGTTTAAATCTCACAGTTGTAAATAATGTTTTTTCTGATTCATTTTACCCTTTACACTTTTCTCCTTTAGCCTTTGTTACTGAAGTTGAGTTTCATGAACTGTCTCAAAAAGCACAAGATAAAATTGAGGTACATTTATTTATTTATTTATTTATTACAGGTACTTTATATAGCACTGCCAATTTACATATATAATATACATTCATATCAGTCCCTGTCCTCAAGAACTTACAATCTACGGTCCCTAACTCACATTCATATATACACATACTCGGGAAAATTTAAACAGGAGCTAAGTAACCTACCAGCATGTCTTTGGAGTGTTAGGCCCTGTACACACGATCGGACAAAACCGATGAAAACGGACTGAAGTTCAGTTTCATCGGTCCAAACCGACCGTGTGTGGGCCCCATCGGTCAGCTATCCTTCGGTCCAAAAATTTAGAACTTGCTTTAAAATTCACCCGATGGACGCCTAACCGATAGGTCAAAACCGATGGTTACTAGTACGTAAAAGCATTGGTTCAAAACCCGCGCATGCTCAGAATCAAGTCGACGCATACTTGGAAGCATCGAACTTTATTTTTCTCTGTACGTCGTTGTGTTTTGCATCACTGCGTTGGACTCGATCGGTTTCTGAACTGATGGTGTGTAGGCACATCAGACCATCAGTCTACTTCATCGGGTTAACCGATGAAAAGGGTCTTTCGGACCATTCTCATCGGATGGACCGACCGTGTGTACGCGCCCTTAGAGGGAAACAAGTGTATCTGAAGAAAACCCACGCAGGCACAGGGAGAACATGCAAACTCTGTGCAGGTAGTGCCATGGTTGGGATTCGAAAAGGACAACCCTAGTGCTGCTAGGCAGAAGTGCTAACCACTTACTGCATACTTGGTATGTAAAAATGGTGCGTTCTTCCCCTTTGAATGATATACCATTTGGATCTGCACATCTGTAAACTTTATGCTGTATTTATTTTCTGTTGTTATTGTCTGATATTTATGTCATAAATCCCCTCTTTGTATGAGAATTTGTCTCCGTATGTGCCGTTTAACCCAGATACTCATACACAAGATGACAGTATTTTGCGGCACAATCGGGTGACAATCTTATGTCTGTATGTGTGGCCTCTGCATTCTCCAGCCACCTGTTGTTGGAATATTTAAATGGATAGATTAAAAAAGTGCTGTTGTTTCCTCATGTCAACTTAATATGCATAACGTAGCCAAGAGCACGCACTTAAGGCGGTTAGCACTTGCCTGTGTGATTGATCATTTTCTTAAATGTATGGCAGCCTAAGCCCCTAAGCCTCATCTATAATCCTTACCTTTGTGTAAAGGGACATGTGTGTTTATAACTTGCCTTTGAAAGTGTGTTTTCTGAGTTTGTCAAATGCTAAATGAAAAGAATTGCCACTATTTTTGTGGGCAGAACACAAAAAAAAAAAATCTAGGAAATTGAGATAACATGGTAAACATGGCTAGTGTCTCATGCTTATGTATATGTCTCTAATTGTCCCATAAAATAAGTGTCCATTCTTAACAGTTAATCAAAATGGAAAAATAAGCCCCAAAATATATATGAGGACAATTTTGAGTTTTTTATTCAGTTATTACTGCATTTGATGACTCCACTTCTTTTTTATATAATATGGTAATTTGCCAACTCTTTTGTGTCCCTGCTTGTAATGGAGGAAATGTATTTATACATCCACTCACTTACTTTCTTTAATGTGCAGAAAGTTTAATGAATATAGGTGTTAGTACTTACAGTAGAAAGTAAACGTAAAAATGCCAGGTTTTTGAGTTGCAAAAAAAATCACACCAAGCTTAATAACTTCAGAATTTTTTACACTTTTAGCCTAGGTTCACACTGGGTTGTGGGAATGAAGCCGTGTGATTTTTAGCTGAACTCGCACGATTTCACTCCCGCATGTCAGTCCCGATTTCGTCCGCGATTACAGAGACACCTATGCAGTTTCTGCACAGATGTCAATGTAAATCGCATGCCGAAATCGCAAAAAGTAGTACAGAAACCGCTATTTGGAAATGGTGCAGCGCCGCAGATGCGGCGTCACACCGATTAGAACAATACCATTGCTGGCAAATGCCGCAGATTTGACATGCGATTTGACATGTCAAATCGCATGTCAAAACGCATCAGTGTGAACCAAGGCTTAGTGTGACCTATAAACTGTGCAATTCAATTAAAAACAAACTGAAAATTTTGTTTTATGGAAAAATAAAAAATGTTTTAAATAAAATAATGTAGTTGTAAAAGTGTACACACACTCTTATAATTAAACAGGTTGTAAACCTCCCTGTGTAAGTTGTACCTATAGGTAAACCTAGAATAAGGCTTACCTATAGGTACTGTAAATATCTCCTAAACATGCGCCGTTTAGGAGATATTTACTGTATACTGCACTGATGAGGATATCAACACATGCGCTTTGAAGGAACCAGCTGCCCTTGCCATTTCTTCAGAAGCGTGTGCTGTGACTGGTGGGAGTATTGTCACGCGGCTCCGGCCAGTTACACAGCCGGCGTCCGTGGTCTCGGGAAGGAAGACGGGCAAAGATGGATGCAGCTTGCAGCGGGGACGACGTGGGCTTTATTTGCAGGTAAATGTCACATAATGTGCTAGTATGCGATGCATACAAGCACATTATGCCTTTAGAAGAAAAAAAGAAGAAAAACCCACCAGGGTTTACTTCCTCTTTAAAGACGTAGCTGTGTTCAGAATTAATCGCATTCAAACTGATGTTAACCACTTAAGCCCCGGACCAAAATGCTGCCTAAAGACCCAAGGGGTTTTTACAGTTCGGGACTGCGTCGCTTTAACAGACAATTGCGCGGTCGTGCGACGTGGCTCCCAAACAAAATTGGCGTCTTTTTTTCCCCACAAATAGAGCTTTCTTTTGGTGGTATTTGATCACTTCTGCGGTTTTTATTTTTTGCGCTATAAACAAAAATAGAGCGACAATTTTGAAAAAAATGCAATATTTTTTACTTTTTGCTATAATAAATATCCCCCAAAAACATATATAACATTTTTTTTCCCTCAGTTTAGGCCGATACGTATTCTTCTACCTATTTTTGGTAAAAAAAAATCGCAATAATCGTTTATCGGTTGGTTTGCGCAAAATTTATAGTGTTTACAAAATAGGGGATAGTTTTTTTGCATTTTTATTTTTTTATTTTTTTTTACTACTAATGGCGGCGATCAGCGATTTTTTTTCGTGACTGCGACATTATGGCGGACACTTCGGACAATTTTGACACATTTTTGGGACAATTGTCATTTTCACAGCAAAAAATGCATTTAAATTGCATTCTTTATTGTGAAAATGACAGTTGCAGTTTGGGAGTTAAACACAGGGGGCGCTGTAACATTTAGGGATCACTGTGTATGTGTTTACTAGTGTAGGGGGGTGTGGCTGTAGGAATGACGTCATCGATCGTGTCTTCCCTATAAATAGGATGACGCGATCGATGCGCCAACACAGTGAAGCACGGGGAAGCCGTGTTTACACACGGCTCTCCCCGTTCTTCAGCTCCGGGGAGCGATCGCGACAGAGCGGCTATAAACGAATAGCCGAGCCGTCGTCCCGGATCGCTCCTGAAGCCACGGGGACCACCGCATGTACCGGGGTGGTCCCGATCGGGCCCCCGACCCACGTCAAGCAGGGCACGTATATATACGTTGATGTGCCTGCCTGTGCCATTCTGCTGACGTATATGTACATGAGCCAGTCCTTAAGTGGTTAAATAGTAATCATTACACGCCTGCCATCAGTGGACAAGACTATTATTAAAGTTCTTTGATAGCAGAAAAAAAAAACACTCGTGTGCCGCTGACGTCACTAATGAGCGACACCTTAAGAGTTCCCTTCACTGAAACTAAGGCCCCTTTCAGACTGGGGCGGGAGCCGCGGTGGCGGTATAGCGCTGCTAAAAATATTGGCGCTATACCGTCGGATTTGCCGCGGGATTCGGCCGCTTGCGGGGCGGTATTAACCCCCGCTAGCGGCCGATAAAGGGTTAAAACTGCCCGCAATGCGCCTCTGCAGAGGCGCATTGCGGGCGGTATTGCTGCGGTTCCTATTGTTTTAAATTGAAAGGAGCGGTGAAGGAGCGGTATACACGCCGCTCCTCTCACCGCTCCAAAGATGCTGCTGACAGGAGATTTTTTTGTCTCCCGCCAGCGCATCAGTGTGAAAGCCCTCAGTGCATGAGTTTTTCAGGCGGTATAGTAGCGCTATTTTTAGCGCTGTACCGCCTGGAAAACTCCTTAGTGTGAAAGGGGTCTAAGGGGCCAAGCCCAAACCCTGAAAAACAACCCCACACCATAATCCACCCTCCACCAAATGATTTGGACCAGTGCACAAAGCAAGGTCCATAAAGACATGGATGAGCAAGTTTGGGGAGGAACTTGACTGACCTGCACAGAGTCCTGACCTCAAGCTGATAGAACACCTTTTGGGATGAATTAGAGTGGAGACTGCAAGCCAGGCCTCCACATCACTTCTGGAATAATGGTCAAACATTTCCAAAGACACACTCCTAAACCTTGTGGACAGCCTTCCCAGAAGAGTTGAAGCTGTTATTACTGCAAAGGGTGGGCCAACTCAATATGAACCCTATGGACTAAGACTGGGATGCTATTAAAATTCATGTGCGTGTAAAGACAGGCATCCCTAATTTTGTGTATTAATCATGTGTTTCATAAGGCAGACCTACAACACATTTCAGAGATGTGTAAAATATGTATGCAGTGGATTACATAAAATCCAGATTATAGTAAACTGGGGGGCAGATTCACGTAGAATTAGATGGGCGCAACGTATGTGAGATACGCTACGCCGCTGTAACTTACTTTTTGTTGCTTCGAATCCAGAAAGAATTTGCGCCGTAAGTTACGGCGGTGTAGTCTATCTCTCGCGGCGTAACGGTTCGTAATTCAAATCGGCGAGTAGGGGGCATGTTTCATTTAAATGAAGCGCGTCCCCGCGCCGAACGAACTGCGCATGCTACGTTCCTAAATTTCCCGCCGTGCATTGCGCTAAATGACGTCGCAAGGACGTCATTTTTTTGACGTGGACGTAAATTACGTCCAGCCCGATTCACGGACGACTTGCGCAAACAAAATAGCATTTTTTAAATTATACGCGGGAACGACGGCCATACTTAACATTGAGTACGCCACCAAATAGCAGCTTTAACTATACGCCGAAAAAAGCCGACTAGAGACGACGTAAAAAAATGCGACGCCCGCTCGTACGATCGTGGATCGTCGGAAATAGCTAATTTGCATACTCGACGCGGAAAACTACGGGAACGCCACCCAGCGGACGCCGAAGAATTGCAACTAAGATCAAAAGGCGTACGAAGACGTACGTCTGTCGGATCTAACCCAGATGCCGTCGTATCTTGTTTTGAGGATTCAAAACAAAGATACGACGCGGGAAATTTGAAATTACGCCTGCGTATCAGTACTCTTTGTGGATCTGCCCCTGGGTGTTTTCATTTGTTTGGAATAACTGATTAACTGCTTTCTAAACATATACTGTATATATACAGTATATATAAGGCGGCTCTCCTGTGAAGAATCATGTACCTATTCGTGATTCTGCACTTCCATGTGCGCACTGGCAACTTGCTTCCACTGAGATTGGACACAGCAGAAGCCAATCAGCGGGTCTGGGGCAACCAGTGTCCATCGGGACCCGCTGATCGTTCCCGAGAGAAGCAGAACGGCGGTCTGTAAACAAAGAAGATCGCCATCCTGTGAGAAAGGAAGGTAGTGATCCTGTGTTTCTGCTAAGCAGGGACACAGATCTCTGCCTTCTCACAGTAAAAGCCCCCCCTCACCCCCTACACAGTAACCACTCCCTAGGAAAACATTTAACCCTTTGATCGACCCTGACAGTGTCATTAGTATAGTTATTTTTAGCACTGATCCCTGTATTAGAGTCACTGGTCTGCAAAAAAGTGTCACTTAGTGTCAAATTTGTCCGTCTCAATGTTGCAGTCCCGCTATAGGTCACTGATCACCGCCATTACTAGTAAAAAAAATATTCCATAGATATATCCCATAGTTTGTAGAAGCTATAACTTGCAAACCAATCAATATACACTTATTGGGATTTGTGTTTACCAAAAACATGTAGCAGAATACACATTGGCCTAAATTGCTGAAGAAATTTGATTTTTTTCAAAAAAAAAATTATTGGATTTGTTCTATAGCAGAAAGTAAACAATATTGTTTTTTTTTTTCAAAATAGTTGGTTGCTATTTTTGTTTATAGTTATAAAAAAAAAAACCTGCAGGGGTTATAAAAAAATACAACCAAAAGAAAGCTCTATTTGTGGGAAAGAAAATACATCAATTTGATTTGGGTACAGTGTTGCACAACTCTGCAATTGTCAGTTAAAGTAACCCAGTGCCATATCGCAAAAAATGCCCTGACCATGAAGGGGGTAAACCTTCCGGAGCGCATGTGGTTAATAAAGTGAACAAAATGTGGTGACAAATTTCTATCCATGTGTCATACAAATGGTATACATTTTGAGTCCATTTAACTTATCTTGACCTTAACTTAATTTTGGCATTATTTTGGCAGTTTTTTTTTGGAAGAACATGATTGGAGCCTGAGGCTTTAATTGACTTAAAAAAAGGATGGCACTGCACCCGAGCCCACCCAGTTGTGTGACAATGGTAAATTAATATTCGGTATTGTCTACCCGATTCTCCTCCCGGCCAATCAGAAAGTGGGTCCTAAGATCTGATTGACCAGGTAGTCTTAGGACTCCTGGCCAATTGGGTCTCAGGACCCACTTCCTGTTCCTGTTTGGCCGGGAGGAGAACCAACGGTTGTTCGGCCGGAAGGGGAAGCCCCGTCTCTTCTTTCGGCTTGAGTGGAGAGCAGCAGCCCTACCTCTTGTCCTGGATCCTCGTAGGTACGGCCGCCTTCCCATCTGTCTTTTGCAGGGGGAGGGGTTTTTCGGCAGTGCGAGTGAGGGGGAGAGGTTTGTTTGCCTCCCCTTCCTACTTATTTTTTGACTACAGAAAATGCACTGGGAAAAGCTTAATTGGAATGCTTGACTGGAATGTCTAAATGTCTTAATAATTGGTGTACCTGCCCTCTTTTTTTTAGTATGAAGTCTTCTATTATAAGTGCTTTTAATGTTAAATGCAACATTGGGTGCATATTCAGGCCATAATTGTACTTGTAAAGATATTCAATATTATCATTTTGATTCATTTTGCCAGAAAAGGTTGGCAACTTTTCGCACTCTTATAAAATATTTTTTTTACATTATACTAAAACAGAACCTGTATCTTCCCTTATTTATATTAACTTTCAGAGCATTTACAAATCTGCATGTTTCAAGGGCTTTATCCCTTGATATGGTGAATTAAAATTCCTGCTCAAAATGCTTTCTACAGTGCGCTCAGAAAAAATGAAAAAATAGAAAACTGATTTTAAAGGTTGCCACTATAATCCCAATAGGAAAGAAAAATGGTCTTATGTTATAATAAAATATCAAAATGTATTAAATCATATTTAAAATGTGTAATAAAAAAGAGTACATAGACATGTCTTATTGGTACACTGTCCCATATGTAGATATGGGGAGGCTGAACATGGAAAACCGCATTGATGGTCCATAGAATGGTATCACTGCAGTCCAAGAAGATCCCTTCTGACTACCATAATCACAGTATCAGCACCAATGGATCACTACGCATTTTGCCAGTAGCTTCTTCAGGAGATACTATTGGTACATGGAAGCGTGGATCATATAAAGGGGGGAGGAAAGCAGGGGAATAGAAAGGGAAGGATAGATGAGAGTAAAAGGAGCAGAAAGCCGGCTCCCAAAAGGATGTACAACAGCCTACTTGGTATGCCTTGCACGCTGTGGGACGTATGAGACAGAGCAGGACCGGCTTTTTGGCTGACTCCTATTGTAAAGGGCCCATTGTCTGTTTTTCAAATCCCCCTTAGAGGGAAGCTATCTGGACAAACTGTGGCAGGCCACAATCTCTGCTGACTCTTGGGGGTCCATTTGAAATTTTTGATTATTATACACACCAGTTTACTATTGTTGGGCCCTATTAGTAAATCTTTCAAGCTTTCATCTATGGACAAGGCCCTTCAGTAGGCTGTTGTACATCCTTGTTTTCTACTCCTTTTCTTCTTGTTGAGTTGAGTTGAGAGGTATCTTGATATAGCGCAGTCTTACCCTGAAAGGTCCCGACGCACTTGGGCCCATTTGGAAAGGATCCGATTAACCTACCAGCATGTTTTTAGAGGTTGGGAGGAAACCCACACAGGCACAGGGAGAACATGCAAACTTCAGGCAGATGATGTCATGGTCGGGATTTGAACCAGCGACCCTTTTGCTGCTAGGTGAAAGTGCTAACCACTACAAAACTGTGCTGCCCTATCGTCTATCCTTCCCTTCCCCCTTCTCCTTACCTTTCCCTTCCCCCTCCTTTTATCCCCCTTTTTCCTTTATGGTGCAATTTTTCATGGACTGGATGCCTTGTGTTCCCTGGATGCTCTTTTAGCCATGTAAAAATAGGATTCCCTGAAGAAGTTACTGGCGAAACGCATAGCGAACCATTGGCGCTGATACTGTGATTCTGGTAGTTTGGCCTCCAGTCAGAAGGGATCTTCTTGGACTACAGTGATATCATTCTATGGGCCATATATGTGGTTTTCCATGTTAAGCCTCCCCATATATACATATGGGACAGTGTACCAAAAAAGACATGTCAATGTACTCTTTTTATATCATATGTTTTAAATGCAATTTAATACATTTTTATATTTTATTATGTTTTCCCGTTTTGACCATTTTCTTTCCTATTGGGATTATAGTGGAAGCCTTTAAAGTCTGTTTTAAATGTTTTCCTTTTTTCTGTGCTTATATAATTGGATGTGGTGCCACGCTCTGCAGTATATGTACAAAAATGGGAGAGACATGGGAATCCCGCCTAGTCTATGTGTGTAGTACTCACCAATGCATTATTGGTGGGGGTGTTTTTAAAAAATATATGCAATACCAACATAATGAAAACAAAAACGGGGGGGAAGACATATACACAATCTAAAGAGTTAACTACAAATTTATTAAATAGCTTAAAAGCGATACAAAACAAATTTGAACACAAAGACCCTTGATTCTCTATATTACGACCAATAAAGGAACCCCTGATACAGGATATCCTAATGGCCCAAAACTCCCAAAGGCTGTCTCCTTTTTAAACAAGTTACTGTGGTAAGGCTGGTAAACTGCTCATGGAAACCAATAGAAGACCCCCTCCCCAGTATGCCGCACCCCCTAAATACCTAATGATAACCAAAGCCACCTAAACACAGGACCCCTGCAATAATTTCCTAAACACCGAACTGTCTGTTCCTGTGAAACCACAGGCAATGCAATGACACTGTCCGGGAATGGAAAGGAGCACTAATATGTGATCACATGGGCCATCCGTCAGAAAACCCATGTCACAGATCAATATCAAACAAAATGCTGGAATTATAATAAAGGTAGGGATCCATCACATCTCAAATTTTGAAAAAGCAATAAATTGCTGTCCATCAGTGGAAAAAGAAAAACACCCTACCAGACAGGGGTATATGTTCAATGGTGTAATTAGTCCCCAAATACCTTCGTGATAGATTTCAGAGAACTGGAACAATTTTAAATATGGAGAAAAATTTTACGACCACACTATACTATGCCAATCCAATCTATACCGATATTAATTCACCATATTGTGCTCTGAAAGTCCAGTATATTCAGATATTCATTCACCATTTATATAGCAGTATTGTAGGTTCAGTCAGCATAACCACTTTAAAGGACTCCTGCAGCGTGCAGGTAATTCCTATAGTTGGTAAAAATTGATACAATGATTCAATATTTCAGTTTATTGGGGTTACTCACTGATCCTGCTGCACAATCGATCTGTTGGTGTATATGACGAAGTTCCGGTTTCACAGGAACTAAACATGTAAACTCCATACGTTGGGATAAGCACCCCGTCTTTTACCTACCTCACACAACCTTCTACTGGCTCAGGGACATTCAACCAGAGCATAGGATGCCCTATTTGGAGATATTCACCTGAAAATTCCTTTATAAAAATTCCTAAAAACATTGAGGACTACTACCTCCAAACAAATAACTTGAAATTGGATTGGAGAACTCTACCTTTATTGGAAACCTGCCAGCTACCAACGACACACTGAAATATTGCATCAATCTATATAACCAGAATATCACAGACGAACAAACAGCCTGCAAAAGAGTTGTATGATTTGGATATACACCAACAGATCGATTTTGCAGCAGGATCAGTGAGTAACCCCAATGAACTGAAATATTGAATCATTGTATCATTTTTTACCAACTATAGGAATTTAGGGATAGACTCACGTAGATCCGCGCATTTTTATGGCGGCGTAGCGTATCGTATTTACGCTAGGCCGCCGTAAGTTAGAGAGGCAAGTGCTGTATTCACAAAGCACTTGCCTCCTAACTTACGGTGGCGTCGCGTAAATGGGGCCGGCGTAAGCGCGCCTAATTCAAATGAGGAGGGCGTGTTTTATTAAAATTAAAGATGCCCCCGCGTATTTTACATTTTTTACGAACGGCGCATGCTCCGTTCGTGAAAGAATCCCAGTGCGCATGCTCGAAATTCCGCCGCAAATCATCATTGCTTTCGACGTGAACGTAAATTACGTCCAGCCCTATTCGCGAACGACTTACGCAAACGATGTAAAAAATTCTAAATTCGAAGCGCGAACAACGTCCATACTTAACATTGGCTGCGCCTCATAATAGCAGGAGCAACCTTATGCCGAAAAAGCCTTACGTAAACGACGTAACAAAATTGCGGCGGGCGTACGTACGTTTGTGAATCGGCGTATCTAGTTCATTTGCATATTCGACGCAGAAAACACAGGAAGCGCCACCTAGCGGCCAGCGTAAATATGCACCCTAAGATACAACGGTGTAAGAGACTTACGCCAGTCGGATCTTAGGGTAATGTCGGCGTATCTTGCTTTCTGAATACAGAAAAAAGATACGCCGGCGCAGCTTCAAATTTACGCGGCGTATCTATAGATACGCCGGCGTAAATTCTTGCTGAATCTAGTCCCTAGTGTTCATAATTTGTTTTGCTTTTAAGCTATTTAATAAGTTTGTAGTTAACTCTTTAGGGTGTGTATATGTCTTCCCCCCTTTTTTGTTTTCATTATGTTGGTATAGCTATGCAGTATATTTCTCAAACCTTTTTCATAATAAATTTCTACAGTACGCTTCTATACTTCTGCATGCAATAGTTGGGGGATGGTTTACATAATTAGCAATTAAAGGCATCCTCCTAGCATAACTTATCATCACACTGAAACTGCACTCTAAAAACACTCCAATCGTTTTCATTGTATAAGTCTAAAAAAAAGCTTGGAGCACCCATTACGTAAATGTGTCATTGTATTGGTTATAGCATTTTCAGTTGTCTGTAATATATTTCTGTCCATTTATTTAGGCACTATCCAGAATTAATTATGGAACAGAAAACTTTGTTGAGGTAAGTCACCAAAAGAGTCAAAAAGAAGGTTGACTTACATAGCTTCTGTGTTAATGTGGCTATTCTTCTCTCTAATCTTGAATTTGTAATGCTAATTATTAAAGATTAGTGAAAAAAAATGATTTTCACTATGCCACACATACATGTTTTTGACATAGGAAACTGCAGTGAGGAGAAGCTAAAAAAAATAAATTGAGAAAATACTGAGAAAATGAGTGGCAGCCTACATGAATACTTGTGATATTCGTCCAATGAATATTTTATAAATAGACCCCCAATATGTATTAACTTTTTTTGTATGACAAACAAATAGTAAGAGGCTTAAAGGGGTTGTAATTTTTTTCCCCCTAAATAACTTCCTTTACCTTAGTGCAGTCCTCCTTCACTTACCTCATCCTTCCATTTTGCTTTTAAATGTCCTTATTTCTTCTGAGAAATCCTCACTTCCTGTTCTTCTGTCTGTACTCCACACAGTAATGCAGGGCTTTCTCCCTGGTGTGGAGAAAGCCTCTTGGGGGGGGGGGGGGGTGAGCAGGCAAGTCAGGACACCCTCTACTTTGCAGATAGAGAAAGGAGCTGTGTGCTAGTGGGCGTCCTGACACTCTGTGTTCTTTTACAACTCTGTAAATATCAGGGGCTGATAATGTGTCATGCTCTGTTGAATTTTTAAGTGAAAACCAGGCAAATTACTTGTTATGGGTTTCCACATTGTGTTTATATTGTTTGCATATCGATTGTCTTAGTTTTTTTTATAGGAGCTCGATTCATTTTTAGGTTGTCAGTAAAAATGTGCTCTGTCAGTAAACTTTCCATGTTTATTAGTAAAAATGCTGCGGGAGGTCGGCAACACTGCTCATGGTAAAGGGCATTTTTCATGTGGACTTAAAAAAATTATTGTTGGCATGATGCGATTACTACAAATATTCAAAAGAAACATAACAGAGTTTTTGATGATACTTACAAAAGTAACTTTGGCATTTTTTTATCAGAACTGTGTGTTTCCTGACTTCAGTGGTGCAGACTTGCCTGGACATCTGGAGGCCACCCAGATCCTGCAGTGTATTGCTAAAACCAAGCAATATCAAGTATGTATATTTTGGCATTTAATTGTACTAACCTCCTTAAATGAAGGAAACACCATTATTTCTTATGCTACGTACATGCGACCGTTTTTTGCGATGTGAAAAATGACTTTTTTTTTTGTATGTAATTAAAAACGATTGTGTGTGGGCTCCAGAGCATTTTTCGCTACGTTAAAAATGGACATTAAAAATTAAGAACATGCTCTAAATTTTTGCTTCGTTTTTAACGTTGTCGTTTTTAACGTCATAAAAAATGGTTGTGTGTGGGCTTTAACGACGTGAAAATAACGCGCATGCTCAGAAGCAAGTTATGAGACTGGAGCGCTCATTCTGGTAAAACTACCATTCGTAATGGAGATAGCACATTCATCACGCTGTAACAGACTGAAAAGCGTAAATCGCCTCTCTCCAAACTTTTACTAACACAAAATCGGCAAAAGCAGCCCCAAGGGTGGCGCCATCCGAATGGTACTTCCCCTTTATAGTGCCGTTGTACGTCACCGCGCTTTGTTAGAGCGTTTTTTTTTCACGATTGTGTGTAGGCAAGGCCGGTGTGTTGTCATATTCTGCTCCCTATCGCAGAATGCTGCGGAAGTCACATGGCGGCCAACTGCGCATGCGCAATGCGCTCCAACGGCAAATGTGATGCGTTCCACAGGATTTACGACACTACCCTTCAGTGAACTCATCACAATTTGTCACGGAAGTGACGTATTACCATACACGGAGCGGGGGGAGAGAGAGACCCATTCAGAGTGAGAGAACAATAGAGATATAGAGATACTGAGATACATTCAGAGCGAGAGAGAGATCGTGTACATATATTTTATATAAGGGAAGTAATGCACATAGGGGAGGTAATCCCCTCCACGAGCCCCGGTTCTCTCTGAATATCTCTATATCTGTATCCCTCTCTCGCTGTGAATGTATCTCAGTATGTGTATATCTCTATTTCCATCTGGCTATGAATGTGTCTCTCTCTCTCTCTCTCTCCCCGCTCTGTCTATGGTAATACGTCACTTCCGTGACAAATATTCATCTAAGCATAGGGGTTGATTTACTAAAACTGGAGTGGAAAATCTGGTGCAGCTCTGCATAGAAACCAAACAGGTTCCATTTTTTTTTTGTCAAAGCTTAAATGAAATAAGCTGTTAGAAGCTGTATGGCTACCATGCACAGCATCACCAGATTTTGCACTCTCTAGTTTTAGTAAGTCAATTCTAGCAGGCTAAACAACTAGCACCAAGGACTGATCACATGGATGGGTGCTTTACAAGAACTGTGTCCATTGTCCATAGTAATAGGTACCTCTTTAAGCCTGGTACACACTAAAGCCACGTACACACGATCAGTCCATCCGATGACAACGGACCGAAGGACCGTTTTCATCGGTTAACCGATGAAGCTGACTGATTGTCCGTCGCGCCTACACACCATCGGTTAAAAACCGATCGTGTCAGAACGCGGTGACGTAAAACACAACGACGTGCTGAAAAAAACAAAGTTCAATGCTTCCAAGCATACGTTGACTTGATTCTGATAATGCGTGGATTTTTAACCGATGGTCGTGACTACTAATGATCGGTTTTGTCCTATCGGTTAGGAATCCATCGGGTTAATTTTAAAACAAGTTGCCTTTTTTTAACCAATGGTTAACTAACCGATGGCGCCCACACACGATCTGTTTTGACCGATGAAAACGGTCCATCAGACCATGAAAACGGTCCATCAGACCGTTCTCATTGGTTTAACCGATCATGTGTACGCGGCATAATAGTTTTATTTTCATTCAATCCAGCGTGCTGAGCTGTTGCGTTCTGACAGGTCCACCCCCCCCCAAAACACTCCGGTTAGCGCTGATCGGGAGCCGGTTGGCTACTGTTTTTCCAGCATGATTGTCTGACAGAAGCTTTTGTCGGACCAGCTGACAAACAGAAGGGCTGAATGTTGGACGGTTTTTATTGAACCGGCCGATGCCTCCTGACATTCAGCCCATGTGTACTAGCAATTAGGGAGCCTTATATTTTATTGTAGACAGGAGGAGGATGTGCATCATTTAATTTACAGAACATGCCCACAACTTTGAAGATGTTTTTTTTGTTATTGTGAAGCAAACCACAAATAGGACAAAATAACAGAAAAAGTCAATGTGCATGACTATTCACCCCCTACTTTGTAGAGCCACCTTTTGCGGCTATCACAGCTCCAAGTCGCTTTGGATAAGTCTCTATGAGCTTGCCACATCTTACCACTGGGATTTTTGCCCATTCCTCCTTGCAATACTACTCAAGCTTCTTCAAGTTGGATGGTTTGCTCTTGTGAACAGCAATTTTTAAGTCTGACCACACATTTTCTATTGGATTGAGGTCTGGGCTTTGACTAGGCCATTCCAAAACATTTACATGTTTCTCCTTAAACCACTCAAGTGTTGCTTTAGCAGTGTGTTTGGGGTCATTGTCCTGCTGGAAGGTGAACCTCCATCCTAGCCTCAAATCACACACAGAGTGGTACAGGTTTTGCTCAAGAATAACCCTGTATTTGGCACCATTCATCTTTTCCTCAACCCTGACCAGTTTCCCAGGTCCAACTGCTGGTGTTCTTTGGGTGATGTCATATGTTGGGTTTGCACCAGACATAGCGTTTTCTTTGATGGCTAAAAAGTTAAATTTTAGTCTCATCTGACCAGAGCACCTTCCTCCATACATTTTGGGAGTCTCCTACATGCCTTTTCGCAAACTCAAAACGTGCCATTTTGTTTTTTGCTGAAAGTAATGGGTTTCTTCTGGCCACTCTGCCATAAAGCCCAACTCTTTGGAGCGTACGGCTTATTGTCATCCTATGTACAGATACTCCAGTCTTTGCTGTGAAACTTTGCAGCTCCTCCAGGGTTACCTTAGGTCTCTGTGCTGCATCTCTGAGGCCCCGTACACACGGCCGAGGAACTCGACGTGCCAAGCACGTCGAGTTCCTCGTCGAGTTCTGGGATGAAGCCGCCGAGGAGCTCGGCGGGCCGCCTTCTCCCATAGAACAACAAGAAAATAGAGAACATGTTCTCTATTTTCTCGTCGAGCTCCTCGGCGGCTCCATCGAGCCAAAACTGTACAGACGACAGAGTTTCTCGGCAGAATCCGGGTTTTGACCGAGTTTCTCGGTGAATTCTGCCGAGAAACTCTGTCGTGTGTACGGGGCCTTATTAATGCCCTCCTTGCCCGATCCGTGAGTTTTGGTGTAGCCGCAGGTTTGCTGTTGTGCCATGTTCTTTCCATTTGGTTGTATGATAGATTTGATGGTGCTCCTAGGGATCATGAAACATTTGGATATTTTTTTATAACCTAACCTTGACTTTTACTTCTCAACAACATTGTCCCTTACTTGTTTGGAGAGTTCATTGGTCTTCATTGTAGTGTTTGGTTAGTGGTGTCTCTTGCTTAGGTGTTGTAGCCTCTGGGGCCTTTCAAAAAGGCATGTATATATAATGACAGATCATGTAACACTTAGATTACACACAGGTGGACATCATTTCACTAATTATGTGACTTCTGAAGGTAATTGGTTGCACCAGAGCTTTTTATGGGCTTCATAACAAAGGGGGTAAATACATATGCACGTGCCAATTATCAGTTTTTTATTTCTGAAAAATTGTTTTATGTATATATTTTTCTAACTTTACTTCACCAACTTAGACTGTTGTGTTCTGATCCATCACATATAATTCAGATTAAAAAAACATTGAACTAAAGGCTGTAATGTAACAAAATTGGTAAAAAGCCAAGGGGGTGAATACTTTTGCAAGGCACTGTAGTTACATAGTAGTTATAGTAGTATTGATCACTATTGTTACTATTTACTGATGCTACTGCTTATTGCTTATTTGATGGGGGGTTACTAGTATAGATGGTTCGAACACCCCCCTGCTCGATTCGCAGCAGAACTCCCGAACAGGGAAGAAGTTCTAACCCGAGCGGCAAACTCTATTGAAGGCTTTTTAAAAGGCTTATATGCAAGTAATTGGCTATAAAAGGGGTATGGGGGTGCGGGTACTGCCCTGGGGGACATGTATCAATGCAATTTTTTTTTTATTGTAATTTTTTCAGGAGCAGTGATTTTAATGATGCTTAAAGTGGTGTTCCAGCCTGGGGGAAAAAAATAAATAAAGTAAGAAACCGCGGCACCGCCTCCCGGAAGTGGGGAAGGGTAACTGTCAAATGTTGCTTGGAGGGGGGGAGGAAGCAGATCGAGCTGGACATTAGTATGCCAAGTACATGTATCCAGCAGTGGGGCACGTATTGATTTTTGATGGGGTGGGGAAAAAGGACCTCTCTATGTCACTACACAGAACCGCTAAATGTTAAAATTAAAATACAATTTTATCTAAACATCATTAGGGACAATGTCAAGCTAGTAATGCAAATAATAAAAAAAATGATTTGTAATGAAATTCAGTAATGTATACTGTATTGTTATATACTGTATAATTCATGTACAATGAATGTTTTGTAAATAAAATTATTTTTAAAATCCTAGGATCTGCATGGAAAAATGTTGTCAAAGTTTCTTTTGTCAGAAGATTCTGTAGCCATGCTTAAAGATTGTTTCTGGTGGTTTTTTCTTCATAGATTTAAGGTAATCTAATCAATTTGTTGGATAATGATTTTGATTTAAAAAAAAAAAAAGCTTTTAACTGGTTGAAACTGAATCCTTAGCATTTGTCTTGAGAAGCATTGCCAAAAGTCAATTGAGACTGCAATTTTATGAGACTATTGCAGCTACTCTGTCAACGTTTTAAAAAAAAATGGCTGTTTTAGTTTATAAATCACCACATTTCCCAAAAATGTGTCTGGTCTATTCCTAGTGAAAGCAACCATTATTATAAACTGACCTTACAACATATTCTATGAATTGAATAGTCTTTATACTGTAGACTGGGATAGTCAGGCCCCGTACACACGATCGGATTTTCCATTGGAAAAACCTTGAATGTTTTTTCCGACGGAATTCCGCTCAAGCTTGGCTTGCATACACACGGTCACACAAAAGTTCTCTGAACTTCCGACCGTCAAGAACGCGGTGACATACAACACTATGACAACCCGAGAAAATGAAGTTCAATGCTTCCGAGCATGCGTCGGAATTTTGCGTGTCGGAATTGCTACAGACGATTGGATTTTCCGATAGGATTTTTTTCTGTCGGAAAATTTGAGAACCAGCTCTCAATCTTTTGCTGGCAGAAATTCCAACAGCAAAAGTCCGATGGAACATACACACGGTCGGAATTTCCGCTCCAAAGCTCACATCGAACTTTTGCTGTCGGAATTTCTGATCGTGTGTACGGGGCATAACTCAAATTCATACCTAAATAAATATTGCCATTTTAGACTTTGAACTTCTATCAAAATAAAATTTCTTGTGGTTCCAAAAAAACGAATCAAAGATTCTTTGTAATTGAAAGCTCTGGTGCCCAACCTGCCGTTGAAGTTAGTCGTCTAGTTTGGTGCTTAATCAAACCACTGAAGGAAAATAGTTCCTTAGCCTGACTTCCTGTAGTTAAATGGTTTTCATGTTTTCCTGGATGCAGGCTTTAAGCTCCCCATAATGCATTTTACCAAGTTATTACCATATTTATCGGGGTATTGCGCGCTCCGTTGTATAGCGCGCACCCCTAAAGTGGACCCGACATTCCTGTAAAAAAAAAAACATTTTATTACATTTTACTACTTACAGTTTTGGTGTCTTGCGCGGCGTCCATCGGCGGCCTCGTCGGGTCCGGCGTCCGTCTGCGGCTTCGGGTGTCCTCTTCGTCGGGTCCGGCGTCCGTCTGCGGCTTCGGGGATCCTCTTCGTCGGGTCCGGCGTCCTTAGGCTGCGGTGTCCTCCCCGCTGCCACTCGATCCCCGCTTTCCCGCGCCGAGTTTGAACACTGCGCCGGCATATACTGAGCGCAGTACACTCGTGTATAGTCGGGCAGGCTCAGCTACTCTAGCGCTCACATCCAGGACGTGAGCGCGAGAGGGGCCGAGCCTGCCCGACTATACACGAGTGTACTGCGCTCGGTATATGCCGGCGCAGTGTTCAAACTCGGTGCGGGAAAGCGGGTATCGGCATATATCGTGCACCCACGATTTTGCCCTGATTTTCAGGGCAAAAAAGTGGGCGGTATACGCCGATAAATACGGTACTTAATTGTGATATATGTAAAGATATACTGTATTATTATACATGCAATAATGAAGCCATACAATCCAATGTCTTTCTTTAGCCTCAACAATTAGCACAAGATCACCTCTTTGACAGACTATCGGACACTTTTGTTGCTCTTTTTTGTCGTGTACCTACTGATGTTAAGGATTTCTTCTTCAAGGTAATTTTAAAGTAATTATTTTAGTTAAAAACAGAACATCGTCTTTTCATCCTAAGGGCTGCTTTAAAAGCACTGCATGGTTATCTGACATGTAACTATTATGTCCATCAAAAATGTAATGGAACCTATCCACGTGCTTTCTTTATGTGTTTAAATTGAGCTAAAGTGTATCTAAACCTAAGAACAGACATTTAATATATAATTCCTTAGTTATAGTGGCTGCTATTTTGTTTGCTGTCCTAAGATGACAATGCTCACTTGCTGTACTATATCTATGGAAAATCAGTGTTGTGACCCTAAAAGAGAAGGTGTATTAGAAACACATGGCTACTCATCTCCATAATGTGGATGGGAGGTGTTCTGTACTTCAATGAGGTGAACTGTGCAGGACTAATAACATGTTTTGCCATTTTAGTGCAGAAGAGGCACAGGAAATAAATTACTTATTGGATTTTTTTGCAGGATCAATGGGGCTTTTATAACAAAACCCTTTCAATGATATTGTATTTTACCAAAAACAAAAGGTGACATATGCTTGGCATTGTGGCATGGTATTTTAATGTTAAATGCCCCTTGAGATCAAAAAGACAAAATAAACAAAAACAGAGATTTAAAAGGCAGTAGTGTTTCATCCTAAAAACTCTAAACAAAACACCTATCTAGTCAACTGACAATGAGGCTCACTAAACTGAAAGAATTCACTGCAGCCAGGCTCCTTAGCACTGTATGTGGCATGTAAGCCAAGCCTAACCAGTTGTCCAAGTGCTGTGGCGCTCCATTCGCTTTGGGGCTGTCAAGGGAGCCCTGTCTGTGACATTCTGTCACAGTCTGTGGCAGGAAACAGTCTGGCATATTTCTTATTTAAGTTTGGTGCCCTGTTTTGGACAGCCCAGGCCAAAGCCTGGAACCTCTAAAGAGCTTGCATAGCCTCTTCCTAATCCCTCTGCCTGCTTGATGGCTACTCCCTCTGTCTGTCTGACAGGTTTCCTCTCACCAACCCCTGAACACCCTCGGCCTCTCTGCCCGCAAGTGACTTATCGCAGCAGGTACACCTCCTTCACGCACATAGTGGATCATAGGTGCAAGGGCTGTGTCTGAGAGCACTGCTAGCTTTCATCTAGCTAACACGTTTGTTTGCCAGTCCAGACTTTTGGCCTAATTCTTAAATGTTATTCATCTCTAAGGCCTTCTCTGTCCCTTCAGGACCCCCTTCTCCTAATATTTGTGTAGACAAGAATTTGCCTATACTATGTCTGAATCTTTGGGGATTTTTTTTCTTTTAGAGGCCTCTTATCCTCAGGGCTACAAGCAAGTCCTCATCCTCTGCCCTGAACAATGATGAGGCTGCACTGAAGGAGAATGATGAGGCTGCACTGATGAGGCAACACGGATGGGAACTGATGAGGAAGCACTGATAGGCACTTATGAGAAGACAATGACAAGGCTGCACTGATAGGCGGCACTGATGGGCACAGATAAGCTGCACTGATAGGTACTTTTGGGGCTGCACTGATAATCAGGGCACTGATTATCAGTGTAAATTCTGTACTCACTGTGCCCCTCACAGATTGGCTCTCCTTTCCTTCCACACTGTCCCTGTGTGAGGAGAGGAGAGCTAATAAGAGTCGATAACTGGCAAAGTTGGTTACATTGTAAGAACTGTGATTGGACACAGATCGTCACATAGTAAAGGGCTACTGTGATTGACCCTTTACACTGATCTGTAATCCACTATGTCCAAGGGAAACAGCAGTTACAGAGCACTCACGATGCATGCCCCAGTTGCTGCGGGGAGGCGCACATGTGGCAACCGGAGAGCCATGCTGTAGACGTTTATCGGCTATAGCATGGGCACAAGCTGGTTGAAACCTTGTTGGTAACTGTTGGAGGATGGTCCTGTGTTCAAAGACTACATAGAGCTTGGAAGCCCTCCTCAAGGCCCTTTTTACCCTGGTGGGCCCTGCTTTGCAACCTGCTGTTGCCAGTATGGCTGTCTGCCAGACTTTGGCCACTTGGTCAAAATCTATGGCTAAAGAACCCAGATGCAGTAAAAAAAATCCTTCTGCACTCGGGCAGTTGGATCTCTTTCTTCATCAGGTCTTCTTTTACTCCATATGTGGCGTGAACAGGCGTGAAACCTGTTTGGCCTGCGTGAACTTTATATTCCTGCCCTATCCTCCTTGCACACCCTCAGCATGGACTTCCCCAGAAAATGTTTTTTTAATCCAGGAATGTTTCAACCTTTCTGTCACACGCGGGGAGGTTCTAGACGTAGATCTCCTGGCTTCCAGGTTGAAAAACAAACTGGATGTATTTGTGGCTAAGATCTGGAATCCTTGAGCCTTTGCAATGGATGCTCTGATGACTCTGTGAGATCAGTAAAACCTGAAGGTCCATTCTCATCTCCTCTGCAGAATAGAGATAAGGACCATTCTGGTTATCCTCATTGCACCATACTGGCCCAGGCTGGCGTAGTTATCAATCATTGTCAGCCTCCTGTAAAAAATTATATTTTGATTATTTAATGAATACATTACTGCATAAAATTATATATTTATATGTGTCTGAATTTTAGCTTGGAGAGCTTAATAACACTGAAAGCGCAACTAGAAATTTTAGGTGTATAAAGGTAGCCATAACACTATACAATCTGATTGTACAATCTCCTTTAGATTCACCAAATGTATATAATAGGAGGAAACCCCTATCTAGCCAATTACTCTGTATTCAATCAGGCAAGCCCTCCCACTACATAATTGATGGAAAATCGAAAGAAGATTGTTTCAGTTAATGGCTGTGTTTAAACCAGCATTTAAAATTGATTATCATGTGCTTGCTTGCCTGCTTGGTATAATTGATTTATCATACACCTGACTAATCCTACAAAATCCCTGACTTGTGCAAGTGTACAAAGTGTGCAAGTCACACCAAATATTGAGTTGATCCTGATTTCTCTTCTGTTTAGTCACTTTGCATTTGTAAATTGATCAAAATAAACAATTTAAATATATATTTTTGAAAGAATTCCTAGAATAATGACTCTATACAATAATTTACTGCATTTTAATAACGTTGCTAATGCTAAGAAATCATTGACAGAATTGAAATTCAAGAATAAGACAAGTTTCTGTAGACCTTATTGAGGATGGTGACATCACTTAATTTGCTATTTTATTGGTGCATTTGGTGACATTTATTCTTTTTTGCTTTGGCTTTTATGCAATAAGAGTGGGTGTGCTATATGTAGGTCTTTTTTTGCTGGAGATTGGAAATTCTTTAACCACTTGATGACTTAAGTCATATAGCATATGCTCTAAAAACTTTAATAAAATACCATTGGCGTATGCATTACACCCTGTTCCCCTTACCCTGCCGGGTGGCAAATTACAACCCAGACTCGTACAGTGGGTACAGCTGCATGCATTTGTATACATTATATAAATTACATTCTTAGTTATTATAACACTGTATACTATGTCTACATTGCAAATAGTGAAATTATGTATTGCCATATATACTGAAACTTATACCACATCTCAGCAAATGCTTATACAGATTTGGAAAATACATCATTTATTCATTTGCAGCATTTTTTTTACGTGAAGCTTTATAATCCTATTTCTTCTTAAATTTCAAGTTCCAGTAACTAACATTTATTTTGTGGCAGATGTATCCAAATTACTTGTCACAAGCCGTGTTTACTGCATTTTACAAAGCATTTCCACAATCCCTTCCACAATTTAATGGAGAATTTAAGAGTGAAATAGTAGACCTAATTTTCCAGTGGGTGTCTGGTAAGTACAAAACATTTTATTCAAATTATGTTTTCAGTTCTTGGGTACTGTGCAGGTTTTTTGTTCTATAAAGCCACAGCTAAGCTCTTGTAGTATGCTATTAACTCCTACAATAATTTTGACGTTTCATGGACAGAGTTTTGTGAAATGTGCATGCAAACCTTTCAAACTGCTATAATATTGATAATAATTGTAATCTAGGTGACTACATATGCGTTTTACTTATTATTAATTTGTCTTTTACCTTGCAATTATACTAAACTGTATGTTTGAAAAATTATTTTTATTTTATTAGATACAGTATTTGTTTGAAAGCACATTTATTAACCCCTGCAATACAGATACATCATTTTTCTTCATTGCGGGACACTAGAATTCAGTTACCGTATTTATCGCGGTATAACGCGCTCCCGCGTATACCGCGCACCCCTAAAGTGGCCCCGAATCCTGTGGAAAAAAAAGTTTTTTTTGTACTTGCAGTTTTGGTGTCTTTCGCGGCGTCCATCGACGGCCTCGTCGGGTCCGGCGTCCGTCTGCGGCTTCGGGTGTCCTCTTCGTCGGGTCTGGCGTCCTTCTGCGGCTTCGGGTGTCCTCTTCGTCGGGTCCGGGGTCCGTCTGCGGGCTTCGGGTGTCCTCTTCATCGGGTCCGGGGTCCGTCTGCGGGCTTCGGGTGTCCTCTTCGTCGGGTCCGGCATCCTTCTGCGGCGTCCTCGCGTCCTCCCCGCTCGTTTCCCGCGCCGAGTTTGAATACTGCGCCGACATATACACAGCGCAGTACACTCGTGTATTGTCGGGCAGGCTCGGCAACACTCGCGCTCACGTCCTGTACGTCCAGGACGTGAGCGCGGAAGGAGCCGAGACCGGCCGACTATACCCGAGTGTACTGCGATCGGTATATGTCGGCGCAGTATTTAAAACTCGGCGCGGGAAAGCGGGTATCGGCGTATACCGCGCACCCACAATTTTGCCCTGATTTTCAGGGCAAAAAAGTGCACGGTATACGCCGATAAATACGGTAGTCAGGTTATACTGCCATCTACTAAAGGAATAGACACTGGAAATCAGAAAAATTGTAAGCCAGTATTCATTATAACCCCTCTTCTGTCCAGTATGTCTCAGTTGTTTGCTATTGTCCTTTCTACAGAGTGGATGTGCGGGGCTAGTCTGGAAAGTGATTTTCAAGCACTAGGACAGGATTGTGGTGCTTTTCAAACTTGGTTGTAGCAATAAAAGTAGGCCAGAGAGTGCTTTCCATGTCCCAAACTGTAGCACAGCCCCAGAGTATGACCCTGTCTTTGAGGACTTTTTTGCGACCCCAGGGTCAGTCCTTCACTATTTCGGCGGAATAGTATAACCAACCTGCCCATATATCCTTAAATGTGTCCTGTTGATCTCTCACTGTATGTACCCATCTCTCTGCTTCCATAATCCTCTCTACCAATTCTTTATCGTGGGGCATCTCGATTGTTTCCAGAATCTAGGAATTAGTGCCTTGCTGATTTGATGACAAAGGGTAGTCACACAAATTATTGATTTGATTTAGATTTAGGTTTGCTCACTTTGCATTTTGTAAATTGACAAAAATACACAATTAAAATATATATTTTTTAAAGCATTCTTACTTTACATCATTTCTTAACACCTGCTCAAAACTTTTGCACAGTACTGCATATACTGTATATACAGTATATATTTTAAATCTTACTATTTTGTAGTTGTTTTCAGTTCAAACCAAACTCTGCATTGGAATCCTTGCTCTGCATTTGTGTCCCGTGCAAACCTTATTCTGTATTTGTGTTCCATGCAAACATTACCCTGTATTGGTGTTCAGTGCAAACCTTACTCTGTGTTGGTGTTCATTGCAGAATTTACTCTGGAATGGTGTTCAGTGCAAAGATTAGTCTGCATTGGTGTTCAGTGCAAAGCTTAAAGCAGTTGTATACCCTCTCACACAACATTGTTTTAAAACTTAGCCCATAACACAGGCAGCTGATCGGTGCCTGTGAAAGTGTACTCACCCCTGTAATTAGCTGTAAAAAAAATTTTTTATTTATGATGATGTCACCGTGCTTGCGCACTATTCACCCTGAAAACCGACATCTAAAGTTTGCCAGTTTTAATTTTCAAGGTTTCCGGGACTGATTGTAAGCGAACTTCCCCTCTGTCTGGCACAGAGGAGAAGTCTCGCGTTGATATACTCCTTCTTCTCTTCCTGATACTCCCCCGCTTTTTCATTCATTGCCGTGTATCATTGGTTGCCGCGGTAACGGCTATCGACATCGAGGCTTGGTCACTGCACTACGGCGCATGTGCGAGATTTCGACGAGGGACTCGTAAGGGCGGAAGTGATGTCAGCTATTGATTCAAGAAACAGGAGAAAGAATTGCGCTTTCAGTACCCAGAAATAGAGGAAACAAAAACGGGTGAAAAAAGGTATTTGTGGGACTCGTTTTGGAAAATGATCTATTTAGTATGCATTGCGATACACATGTGTAACATAAAATTTCAAAAACCAAACAAATCGGCCGGGGTTTACTTCCTCTTTAAGCCCTGTACAGACGATCGGTCCATCCGATGAGAACGGTCTGATGGACCGTTTTCATCGGTTAACCGATGAAGCTGACTGATGGTCAGTCGTGCCTACACACCATCGGTTAAAAAAACGATCGTGTTAGAACGTGGTGATGTAAAACACAACGACGTGCTGAAAAAAATGAAGTTCAATGCTTCCAAGCATGCGTCGACTTGATTCTGAGCATGCGTGGATTTTAAATTTAAAACAAGTTGGCTTTTTTTTTAACTGATGGATTAATAACCGATGGCGCCCCCACACGATCGGTTTGGACCGATGAAAACGGTCCATCAGATCGTTCTCATCGGTGTAACTGATCGTGTGTACGCGGCCTTACTCTGTACTGGTGATCGGTGAAAACTTTACTCTGCATTAGCGTTCAGTGTAAACAAAACTCTGCATTTGTGTTCAGTATAAACCAAACTCTGCATTTGTGTTCAGTGTAAACCAAATTCTGCTTTTGATTTCAGTGAAAACCGAACTCTGCATTGTTGTTCAGTGAAAACCCTATTCTGCTTTGCTGTCCAGTGCAAACCAAATTCTGCACTGGTGTTCAGTGAATCCCTTGCTTTGCATTGGTGTTTAGTACAAACCTTATTCTGCATTGGTGTTCAGCGCAAACCATCCATAAATCCATAAATCCATAAATAGCTTCCTTTACCTTAGTGCAGTCCTCCTTCACTTACCTCATCCTTTGATTTTGCTTTTAAAATGTCCTTATTTCTTCTGAGAAATCTTCACTTCCTGTTCTTCTGTCTGTAACTACACGCAGTAATGCGTGGCTTTCTCCCTGGTGTAGAGAAAGCCTCTTGAGGGGGGTGTGGGCAAGCAGGAATGTCAGGACGCCCACTAGCACACAGCTCCTTTCTCTATCTGCAAAGTAGAGAGTGTCCTGACTTACCTGCTCGCCCCCTCCCCCCTCAAGAGGCTTTCTCCACACCAGGGAGAAAGCCTCGCATTAGTGCGTTTAGTTACAGACAGAAGAACAGGAAGTGAGGATTTCTCAGAAGAAATAAGGACATTTAAAAGCAAAATGGAAGGATGAGGTAAGTGAAGGAGGACTGCACTAAGGTAAAGGAAGTTATTTAGGGAAAAAACATTTACCTTTACAACCCCTTTAATCTGCATTTGTTTTTAGTGCAAATCAAAATCTGCATAGAAAAAAAAGCTATGGCAGTTGCAAGAAAGAAAATAGTTTAACGTTATGGCACTTAAAAATGAGATATTACGGCATATGTAAACTTCACCACTAGCATAATAGTACACACAAAATATTCCACCTACAGCAAAATCTCAGTAATATGTGAAAAAAGTCCAACTAATACACCAAATAATTTCTCCTCCTTCACAAAAAAATGAGTTTGACTTGGAGAAGAGATTATAACTAGTGTAAATGGGGGAGAAAACAAGTGGACATTGGGGCATTAGATATGTTTATATTTATGTGATGGACTTTCGTGTTGTTACGTTTTTTATTTCATTATCAATACTGTATTTATATTGTATAATTGTTTATTTTACATAAGGTTTTTTTTGTGATTATTGTTGATTGCACTACTTTTTCTTGTTATATATTAAGTGCTGTATTAGGGGGATATGGTTTCTGGTATACTTCAGTCCGTATAATCATATTACTTGCTGAAGCACATTTAGTGTATTCCACTTCTAAGCCTTTTCCCATGTTATAAAATGTGAATAGCTTTTGATAAGAGCAGAATAAATACACAGGTACTTTTCTGGCTAAGGTATCTTTTTTATTGGCAGATGTGTAAAATATTGCTTCCCTATTACGTATGCTGTATACCACTTCACACTATGAATACACATATATATATATATATATATATATATATATATATATATATATATATATATATATATATATATATATATATATATATGTGTATATATATGTATGTGTGTGTGTGGTTTTTATGAACACAAAATAAGCTGGTCATATCTAATTGCGTATTCTCCCTCGGTAGAGATGGTAATGTTTAAGGTAGTGTGGAAGAACACCACTATGGATGCAATAAAACTAGGAACTTTCAGCAGATGACCTGAAATGTATCAATTACTTGTATGAGTTTTTTAAGTAAAAGTTCTTTCCATCATACAGGAATTAAACCCGTTCCTTGTTCATGGAAAAAGTGGGATTTACATTTTCTTGATAAGAGTGATCAATTTTCTAAAGGAAACGTTACCCTTCCACTAGAAAATCAACCAAATGGTATGTTGAAACATTCTTCTTATTTCTGAGTTTGGTATAGTTACAGATGATCCTAATTATGCTTTATAGATAGGTATATATTGTATTAGTACCAACCTGTCTTTTTCCTTTGGTGTCAGCGAGTTCAGCATCTGGAAGCAACAGTAAACAGTAACCCCCGAAAGGTTTCCACATTTAAATTTGCTGTTTTGGCAATTATGTAAAGCTTTGTGTAAAGGTTTAACTGCAATTGCTTTTTGTATCATTATGCATTCCTGTAGCCTCAACAGTAGCGATGAGCTGGACATAACTGGGTTTGGTTCAAGGGAGGTTCGGTGAACATTACTAATATTTGGGTGTCAAATCCGAACCCCATTGAAGTCTTGCTGAATGTGAAAAAACAGTAATGGCCAGGCACAGGCAAACAGGCAAGGAACAACCTACCTGCCGAGGTCCTTCAAAAATGGTGTGCAGGTGTAACTAAAATAATTGATTGCTGATTTTTTTTATTAATCACTTTTTTCCTTTATTATAACAAATCTCGTTTTGCAATCGAGTACCGTATTTATCGGCATATAACGCGCACCGGCGTATAACGCGCACCCCAATTTCAGAGGGAAGTTTCAGTGAATATTATTATTTTTTAAATGTTGTGGTCAGTGTCCATCTGCAGCCTCAATGCAGCCTAATCTGTGCCTAAATGCAGCCTATGTGCCCCATCTCCAGCCTCAATGCAGCCTATGTGCCCAGCTCCAGCCTAAATGCAGCCTATGTGCCCAGCTCCAGTCTATGTGCCCCTTAGTTTGATTTGCCTAGATGCAGCCTATGTGCCCGTGTGCAGCCTCACCTTCTCTCGTGGAGTGAGGGAATCACCGAGCCGTCATCTCCTGTTCATCCTGTTCATTCGGCGGCAGTCACATACACAGTCCTGCCTCCGCCATCGGCATTGGACCAGCTCCTGTGATTGATAGAACACTGGTCCAATGCCGGTGGCGGAAGCGGGACTGTGTGTGTGACGTTAGAGCCGAGTAAACAGGAGAGACGGCTCGTGAATTCCGGCGGCGCTCGGCGGCACTCAGCAGCGCTCGTCCCCCTCCTTCCCCTCCGAGCCCAAGGTACACTATCGACGTAAAGCGCGCACCCGTGATTTTCCCCCTATTTTCAGGGGAAAAAAGTGCGCGGTATACGCAGATAAATACTGTATATATAAAAAAGAACAATAAACAGAGACAACAAATACAATGCTTACAATTTACCCCGATAAATCCTTTTAACATGTAACACTCGTTCCCCTTTCCCCTTGGATATCTCTGATCTATCCTCCTGTTTTGTCCTTTTCATTCTATTTCCTCCCTTCAGCGCACCCTTGGGTAACGGGAAACGCTCACATACACACATTATCCTCCAATCTCTAAAAAGTAAACTGCACATATATCCTTAGGCCTCGTACACACGGCCGAGGAACTCGACGTGCCAAACACATCGAGTTCCTCGGCCAGTTCAGTCCTGGAGCCGCCGAGGACCTCGGCGGGCCGAGTTCTCCCATAGAACAACGAGGAAATAGAGAACATGTTCTCTATTTCCTCGCCGAGGTCCTCGTCGGCTTCCTCGGCCGAAAGTGTACACACGGCCGGGTTTCTCGGCAGAATTCAGCCAGAAACTCGGTCGGAAGCTGAATTCTGCCGAGGAAACTGGTCGTGTGTACGGGGCCTTAAATGTGTCCTGTAGATCTATCACTGTATGTACCCATCTGGCCCCATACACACGATAGAATTTATCCGCGAATACGGTTCAGCGGACCGTATCCGCGGATAAATCCTCTCTAAGATTTCAGAGGATTTCTATGCGATGGCGTGTACACACCATCGCATTGAAATCCGCGCTGAAATCCTCTGCCGATGACGTGTCGCGCCGTCGCCGCTATTATGACGCGGCGACGGGCGCGACGCTGTCATATAAGGAATTCCACGCATGCGTCTATTCATTACGGCGCGTGCGGGGAATCCCTTTGGACGGATGGATCCGGTAAGTCTGTACAGACGAGCGGATCCATCCGTTGGAATGGATTCCAGCAGATAGATATTCTGTGCATGTCGACAAATATTTATCTGCTGGAAATCCATTCCAGGGGAGATTTATCTGCGGATAAATATCCGTTGGCGTGTACACACCATAGGATCTATCCGCAGAAACCCATTTGATGGGATTTATCTGCGGATAGATTCTATGGTGTGTATGGGGCCTGACTCTGCTTCCATAATCCTCTCTAGCTCCCCCTTCCAATCCTTTATCGTGGGGCATCTCGATTGTTTCCAGAATCTAGGAATTAGTGACTTGCTGATTTGATGACAAAGGGTAGTCACACAAATTATTGATTTGATTTAGATTTTTCACAATTAAAAAATATATTTTTTAAAGCATTCTTACTTGACATCATTTCTTAACACCTGCTCAAAACTTTTGCACAGTATTGCATATACTGTATATACAGTATATATTTAAAATCTTACAATTTTGTAGTTGTTTTCAGTTCAAACCAAACTCTGCATTGCAAACCTTGCTCTGCATTGGTGTTCCGTGCAAACCTTATTCTGTATTTGTGTTCCATGCAAACATAACCCTGTATTGGTGTTCAGTGCAAACCTTACTCTGCATTGGTGTTCATTGCAGAATTTACTCTGTAATGGTGTTCAGTGCAAAGATTGGTCTGCATTGGTGTTCAGTGCAAAGCTTACTCTGTACTGGTGATCAGTGAAAACTTTACTCTGCATTAGCGTTCAGTGTAAACAAAACTCTGCATTAGTGTTCAGTATAAACCAAACTCTGCATTTGTGTTCAGTGTAAACCAAATTCTGCTTTAGATTTCAGTGAAAACCGAACTCTGCATTGTTGTTCAGTGAAAACCCTATTCTGCATTGCTGTCCAGTGCAAACCAAATTCTGCACTGGTGTTCAGTGAATCCCTTGCTTTGCATTGGTGTTTAGTGCAACCCTTATTCTGCATTGGTGTTCAGCGCAAACCATACTCTACATTAGTGCTTTGTGCAATCAAAACGCTACATTGGTGTTCAGTGAAAACCTTACCCTACATCAGTGTTTAGTGCAAACCTTACTCTGCATTGGTGTTCAGTGCAAACCTTACTCCACACTAGTTTTCAGTGCAAACCTAACTCTACATTGGTGTTCAATGCAAACCTAACTCTACATTAGTGTTCAGTGCAAACCTTACTCTACATTGGTGTTCAGTTTAAACCTTATTCTACATTGGTGTTCAGTGAAAATCTTACTCTACATTGGTGTTCAGTGCAAACCTTAAACGAGTTGTAAAGGTAAAAAAAAAATTCCCTAAATAGCTTCCTTTACCTTAGTGCAGTCCTCCTTCACTTACCTCATCCTTCGATTTTGCTTTTAAATGTCCTTATTTCTTCTGAGAAATCCTTACTTCATGTTCTTCTGTCTGTAACTACACACAGTAATGCGAGGCTTTCTCCCTGGTGTGCTTTATCTATGTGCAAAGTAGAGATTGTCCTGACTTGCCTGCTCGCCCCCTCCCCCCTCAAGAGGCTTTCTCCACACCAGGGAGAAAGCCTTGCATTAGTGCGTTTAGTTACAGACAGAAGAACAGGAAGTGAGAATTTCTCAGAAGAAATAAGGACATTTAAAAGTAAAATGGAAGGATGGGGTAAGTGAAGGAGGACTGCACTAAGGTAAAGGAAGCTATTTAGGGAAAAAATATTTACCTTTACAACCCCTTTAATCTGCATTTTTTTTCAGTGCAAACCTTACTCTGCATTTGTTTTCAGTGCAAATCAAAATCTGCATAGAAAAAAAGCTATGGCAGTTGCCAGAAAGAAAATAGTTTAACGTTATGGCACTTAAAAATTTGATATTACGACATATGTAAACTTCACCACTAGCATAATAGTACACACAACATATTCCACCTACAGCAAAATCTCAGTAATATGTGAAAAAAGTCCAACTAATACACCAAATAATTTCTCCTCCTTCACAAAAAAATTATTTTGACTTGGAGAAGAGATTATAACTTCTCTGTATCACCCACCTCCAGCAATATAGTAGGATCCCAGTAATCCTGCTACTCAGTCACTCCTTGCTCAGTTTCATAACAGTAAAGATCTAAAACTGCCCTCCTGGCCATTTTAATTTTTATGAAATCAGAAGCTTGAACTATAATGCCCTGTACACACGATCGGATTTCTGATGGAATCGAATCTGATGGATTTTTTTTCGTAGGATATCCGATGAAGCTGACCTTCATCAGTCTTGCATACACACTATCAGACTAAATTCTGACCGTGCCAAAACGCGGTGACATAAAACACTACGACGAGCCGAAAAAAATTAAGTTCAATGCTTCCGAGCATGCGTTGACTTGATTCTGAGCATGCGTGGATTTTTCTCCACTGGAGTTCCACACAAACGATTGGAATTTTCTATCGTTTTTTTATCCATAGGAAAAATTTAAAACATGTTCTATTTTTTTACACCAATGGAAAAAAGACCGATGGGGCCCACACACGATCGCTTTGTCTGACAAAAAGTCCATCAGTCTTTTTTCATCAGACAAACCGATCGTGTGTACATGGCTTAGGAGTATGGTCGGGCTGATCACAATCCATCAAGCAGGATTGGTTGACTATGTATCAGGGCATTAAAGTCACCATTGAGTGGATAAAAATTAACTGCAATGGTGGACTGCGATGGAACCCCTGGGGTCATCCTGGTTCTGTACAGCTCGGTTGAGAAACCCTGGTCTATTAGGATGGTTGTCACTGCACAAGGGCTTTCATCCCTTGTTCATGAAATGGAGTATACACACAAAACATCACCTTTGTCCTATTTCCACTCGGTGTACTGTGAGACATGTAATAACCCCAGGAAAATACTACAGAGAAGTAAGACCATTGATTTTAATTATCCATGTCCCTTTCAATTGGTTGTACTGCGCATTTTCTCTTGTTACAGTAGTAGCATGTGGTGAAAAGCAAAAATGCATGTGTTGTGTTTGGATCACCTAAGATGTGATCTTTTTTCTTGGCTGGTGTTAAGTATGAAGGCCAGTAAGCACAGCTCATGCAAATCACCTCATTCTCATTCACAGGTTTTGGCATAGAAGGATTGGCTTTATATTAACTGACTCTCTAAACCACATATTTCCGAAAAAGCCGAGACTAAATCAAAATAAAAGATATTGTTTTTTAGTACATACAATACACTACTGTATTTTTAGTGCATAAAACAATCTCTAGCATTTCTGCTAAATGTAATAGATTAAGTTATACTGCGCTTATACATGGCAAATCTAACTTGAAATTGTGCGCACTTAAGGAACAACAAAAAAGGTACACACAACTAACAACTAAATAGGCAGCTTATGACAAACCTTTAATGCTACCATTTGTTTAGCATTAAATTAAAATAATATCCCTAAATTAATGTAATACGCAGGAACACCTAATATGTATAGCCTAACGGTGGTTTTATGTACACCTTTGAGGCCATATTGCATACATTTTTAAATTATGTAATTTTTGTGTTTTTTTTCCATATTCTTGTTTTTTTTTCTTTATTTGATTTTTTGTTCCTCCTTTTTTTTTTTTTTTTTTACCGTTAAATTGGGTTATACATACTGAGAGACTTTTATGTCTCTTAAAGTGTTTTCAGGAAACCTACTTTGGGTATGGAGCTGTTATTACTGCTGTATGCCTATGTCTATCATGCAGAATATTTGGCTGGTTATAATGTTATGGGCTGTATGTATTTACTTCAATAAATCTTTTTTCTTTGGATAAAAATGGAAAGTGTTTCAAGAGTGAATATGATGTTGGGTTAAAATTGGCCTTTGGCATTTTCTCCATACTGATTCGTAATTTCTTCCTCACCTGTATAAAACACATTGAACATGAAGTTCTGGGTATTTCTGGATTAATACCCTGCAGAGGGAAGCAAGTGAACATAATTATATTCTTGATTTGATCTTGAAACAGGGTGATAGTTGTGGTATAAAGCATTGCTGATAATTAAATGAGAAACAGGCTCATGAAATGCAGTACTTTATTTTTACAAGCTACGCAGTGAAGGACAGCTATTAGATCTAAGATATATTATTGACAGTCAAATGGTAAAGTACAACTTTGGTAAAAAAAAAATGTAGGTTTCCTATCCACACCTAGCCAATATATATGGGATTATATTCATTATTATTAAAAGAAGAAACAAAAAGGAAAAAAAAGCTCCTAAAGACCGCAAACGTTTACCTGAATCTGCTGTCACGTGCAGTGCCATACTGTTGCCGGTGATCTTCTTTCTGTGCAGCCAAGCAATTTTTTGCTGCCTCTCGCATTATGACATCACAAGGCTGTTGCTTGAACATTTTAGGGCCCTAGAATAGACATTCCCAATGTCACCAGGAAGTGACATGAACCCTGCAAGAAGAGCCCTTCCAAACTTCAGACAACAAAAGAAGACTTGGGACTGTGGTTTTAGTTTTGAAATTGGGGCTTTCACTTTAGTGTTTTAAAATAAAAACAGGTGATCAACTAAAAGGGGAATAGATTAGAAAAGGAGGAAAAAAAATTCCATGCACAGAGATCAGCTTCATTAATCAGGTAAAATGTACTTTAAGTAGATGCTTTACCTTATTCCAATATGTTTGTTATTGGATATATCATCACAAATTAAAAAAGTGTCTGTTTATAAACCTCCATCAAATTTTATTTGAGACAGTAGGTTAAATTTAGGGTCAGGTTATTTCTGAAACTCTCAATTGATGTGGTTTTAGTTAATGAATTGGGGCTTTTAGTTTAGACTTTTTTTTTTTTTTTTTTTTCAAATAAGGTCCCTTTCACACAAACTATCCGATCGGGTCCGCCTGTCCATTTTTCATGTGGACCTGATCAGAACCTCCATTCTCCTCTATTGAGTGGCGGGTGTAAACAGACATGTGTACATTTACACCTGCCAGCATCCAATCTGCTTAAAACAGGTGGCTGGGGGTCCATCCCTGTTCCCCTTCCGTCCAGCAGATCAGATGGCAGTCTGGTGTAAACGGACAAGCTCCCATTTGCATCTAACCATCAGTTGAGGAGAACAGACTGTGTCCATGTCCACTCTGCATACACAGAGCAGACACGGACCTATCATCTGCCTGCTTAGTGTAGATCAGAAGACATACCCCATGCTGAGCAAGTGGATCACAGGTGGAGTGTACTCAATGTGAAAGGACCCTAAAACTGTCTGTCATTAAAGGAGAAACAAAACCAAACAAAGGAGTTCCCATAATATAGCGGTTATGATAGAGAAAAGGAATGATTTTACGTTCTAGTAATAAAACATTTTTGTGATCATAAATCATTTGTGATCATTATGTGAATGGAGCATTTCACCAATATTCCAAACTGTAAAAAAAAATACGCTGTAGATATTGCTGGACAATGAGAGTGTACTCGTTCAATGTACATTTTATGATTTGCGTGATATAAATGTAGCACGGCCCCCTAAGGGACTGTTTGAAATTACCTGCTCATCTGCACTGCCATGACCAGATGAACATTCCAATCCACCTGACACTCTGGGTTCTGACATCCTTGCACCACCTTTAAGTAATAAATCAGGCAACGCTGTGTATCTGTGCTCTGGTAGTATTTACTAGAACAGTTCAAAAGGGATAGTGATCTGCTGAGTTTTGGACAACAGCGCCAACTCAGCAAAAAAAATTCTCCGAACACACAAAACAAGATATTTGCAGTTACACAGTCTGACTATTGTACACTTTCACAATGGAGTACTGCTTGCACCTGTAAAGATAAACACAGTCAACCTTTTATACTGACAAACCTCTAAAGGGGAACCATGGGCAGCCTATTAACCTTTAACCCTAGGTCAGACTCAATGGCAATGGTGTAAGGGCCCTTATAGCGGTAATGACAGCAATGTCCCCGTTACAGATCTGATGGTCTTCACCGGCAGCAGGAGCTCATTAACTTTGTCTAATAAGGTGTAATAGCAAGCGATAAGATTTCTTGAAAGGATGTAAGCTAAAGGTGTCTATATGCACAGTATTCAAAATAGGTTCAGTAAAGCATTTCTAGGTAGAGATGCCTGTGCAAAGTTTCGCAGTGAAACTGTGAGAAAGCATTTACAAAGGTTGGGTGATTGCCCTCTCGCCAACGACCAGGCCGAATAGATACCTTCTGGACCGTAGCTCATGTTGCGACACTCGTGGTATTGGATGGATGTCAGACGAACAGCAAACAGAGCTAGGCCCCCCTCATCTGGGTTGGAATTTGGTATACCATGTGGTGGGCCGCGACCCCTCTCTCCAGACATGGAGAGGTCCGTCTCACGTCAGGCCCGGGAGGAAGAAGATGCTTTTCCTGCTTTTATAGTTCCTCCCAGCAATCTCACCAATGATAGCAAAGATCCCTGGGATATGTAGTCCAGATGCTTAGTCATACAAAACAATTATCAGTTGGAGAAACTACTCATTCCACAATCCCTTTTGTTTGGCTCACAAATATGATGCCCGCTGATAACACTGGGCGCTGGAGGGACATGTG
This sequence comes from Rana temporaria, assembly GCF_905171775.1. Lineage (NCBI taxonomy): Eukaryota > Metazoa > Chordata > Amphibia > Anura > Ranidae > Rana > Rana temporaria. Next base: position 58,331,311 of record NC_053491.1, read on the forward strand.
ATGCATAGAAATATCGGAGGATTATTGTACTTTGCAGTTGTAGTTAATTTTTGATTCGCCGCGAGATCGCCGTTATCGGTGGCGGGAGAGGGGCCCCCCCCCTCCCGCCGCTGTCCCACGCCCTCCGCCGCTTACCGGAGCCGTCGGTAGCGGCGGAGGAGATCGGGACCGTTCGGCAGCTGAGCGGGGTTACGAGTGAAGGAAAAATCTCCTTCACCCGTCCCCATAGCTCTGCTGGGCGGAAGTGACGTCAAAACGTCAGTCCCGCCCACCGTCTTAAAGCAACATTTTTTTTTTGTCATTTGAAAAAATGACATTTCCAATTTTTTTTTTTTTTCTTGCATTTTAGTCTAAATATGATATCTGAGGTCTTTTTGACCCCAGATCTCATATTTAAGAGGACCTGTCATGCTTTTTTCTATTACAAGGGATGTTTACAAAGAAAACAAACAAAAAATTTTTTTAAAGCGACCCGTCCCGACGAGCTCGTGCGCAGAAGCGAACGCATATGAAAACGGTGTTCAAATCACACAAGTGAGGTATCGCCGCGATCGTTAGAGCGAGAGCAATAATTCTAGCCCTAGACCTACTCTGTAGCTCAAAAAATGCAACCTGTAGAATTTTTTAAACGTCGCCTATCGAGATTTTTAAGGGTGAAAGTTTGACGCCATGCCACGAGCGGGCGCAATTTTTAAGCATGACATGTTGGGTATCATTTTACTCGGCGTAACATTATCTTTCACAATATATACAAAAATTGGGAAAAATTTGTTGTCGTCTTATTTTTTAATTCAAAAAAGTGTTTTTTTTCCAAAAAAAGTGCGCTTGTAAGACCGCTGCGCAAATGCGGTGTGACAAAAAGTATTGCAATGACTGCCATTTTATTCTCTAGGGTGTTAGAAAAAAAATATATATAATGTTTGGGGGTTTTAAGTAATATTCTAGCAAAAAAAACTGTTTTAGTCTCGTAAACACTGAATCTGAAAAACAGGCTCAGTAACGAAGTGGTTAACATTACAGTCATTGCCATGTTCTTCTGTTCTTTTTATGTCATGGCACATTGCAAGAACCTTGAGTATTCATTTTATTTTCAAGCTAAAGCCAATGTGAAGTTACAGTAGGTGAGATTGAAAAAAGACACAAGCCCATCAAGTCCAACCTATGTGTGTGATTATATGTCAGTATTACATTGTACATCCCTGTATGTTGTGTTCATTCAGGTGCTTATCTAATAGCTCCCCGCTGAGACCACCACCTGTGGAAGGGAATTTCACATCCTTGCAATTTTTACAGTAAAGAACCCTCAACGTAGTTTAAGGTTAAACCTCTTTTCTTCTAATTTTAATCATGTTAAACTCACTTCCGCAAAAAAGTTTTATCCCTATTGTGGGGTCACCAGTACGGTATTTGTAAATTTAAATCATATCCTCTCTCAAGCGTCTCTTCTCCAGAGAGAATAAGTTCAGTGCTCGTAACCTTTCCTCATAACTAATATCCTCCAGACCCTTTATTAGCTTTGTTGCCCTTCTTTGTACTCGCCCCATTTCCAATACATGTTTCTTCAGGTGCGGCCATACCAGAGTCTTGTAGAGCAGGAGAATTATAATTTTATCTATGGAGTTAATACCCTTTTTAATGCATGCCAATATTCTGTTTGCCAATTACTACAGTTGTTTAAAGCTGAACTCCAGCCATACCTTTAGTCTTGCACAGTTGTACAGTCTCCTCTCCTATACTGAAACTACTTATTCTGATTTTATTGCACACTATGAGTGTGTCACAGTGTGCATTAGAAGCTGCAGCAAGTTAGATTTCAGTTCTTTCTATATTGAAGGATCATGTGGGCATGGGTAGGATAATTTGAATGCAAATGCAGTCTACGTATGAATGCCTATTCCTCCAGACACCCACCTATGAAGTAATTTTCAGATTTATATCACTCCGCCCAGCCTGCTGTTTGCATCAGAGTTACAGGCTCTTTAACCAGTTGCTGACGGCCGTACGACTTTGTACGGCCTCAGCGCGGCTCTGAATTTCTAACAGGCCGTCTTTTTACGGCCTCCCCTTTGCTCGTTCCCCGCGCGCGCTCACGAGTGCGCAGCGGGGAACTACTGTGCTGGCCGCGTCCCCTGGATACAGCCGCACACAGATCGCGGTAAATAGCCAATCACAGCGGCTATTTACAGCGCGATCTGGACAGCCAATGACGGATGATCTCAAATGTAAACATATGAGATCATCTCTCATTGCCGTCTCTCTCTCCACACACAGACGCCGCGTGTGTGGAGAGAGAGTGAGTTGATACAAGTGCTACAAGTGAATATTATAAAAAGTTTAAAAAAGTGCCCATCAGTGCCCAATCAGTGCCCACCTGTACCCACCTGGTACCACCTGTACCCACCTGGTACCACCAGTGCCCACCTAGTACCACCAGTGCCCACCTGGTACCACCAGTGCCCACCTGGTGCACACAAGTACACCTGTGCCCACCTGTGCCACAAGTACACCCCGTGCCACAGTACAGCCCGTGCCACAGTACAGCCCGTGCCACAGTACCGCCCGTGCCACAGTACCGCCCGTGCCACCATACCACCTGTGCCCGCCTGTGCCACCAGTACCCCCTGTGCCATCAGTACCGCCTGTGCCATCAGTACCGCCTGTGCCATCAGTACTGCCCGTGCCATCAGTACCGCCCGTGCCACAGTACCGCCCGTGCCACAGTACCGCCCGTGCCACCGTACCACCTGTGCCACAGTACCACCTGTGCTCGCCTGTGCCATCAGTACCGCCCGTGCCATCAGTACCGCCCGTGCCATCAGTACCGTCTGTGCCACAGTATCACCTGTGCCCGCCTGTGCCATCAGTACCACCTGTGCCATCAGTACTGCCTGTGCCATCAGTACCACCTGTGCCATCAGTACCGCCTGTGCCATCAGTGCCGCCTGTGCCATCAGTACCGCCTGTGCCCACCTGTGATCAGGGCCCATCTGTAACACCTCAGTGCCCATCTGTGCCGCCTCAGCGCACATCTGTGCCGCATCATCCGTGCACATCTGTGCAATCAGTACACATCTGTGCCGCCTCATCCGTGCACATCTGTGCAATCAGTACACATCTGTGCTGCCTCATCAGTGTACATCTGTTCCACCACCTCAGTCCCCATCTCTGCCACCTCAGTCCCCATCTCTGCCACCTCAGTCCCCGTCTCTGCCCATCTGTGCCACCTCAGTGTACATCTGTGCCACACACACCGCCAGCAATGTAAAAACGTCGCTATTCCTTACAGGAGGCATTTCAGATTATTTCTGCACCTGATGAGAGCAATGTGGAGCTCCCTGTTTCTGATTCCCAATCGGATTCGGACGTAGACTATGAGCCAGTCTACACCAGTGGAACAGCGACAGGCTCAGAGGGGGAAGATGGTCAGCCCACCAAAAGAAGGCGCTCTGGTGAGGAGGCAGTGGCATCCACCAGCACCGACATGCCATCCACCAGCACCGACATGCCATCAACCAATACTGAAGTGCCATCCACCAGTACCGTCGTGCCATCCACCTCTACCGAATTGCCATCCACCAGCACCGCAGTACCCCAGCAACAAAGGCCAAGGACCCATGCCAGCCTTCCCTATGCCCTTCAGTACCCCCTGTGGCTTCCTCCAAATTCCGGAGAAGCCAACATTCCCCCTTTCACTGCCCAGCCAGGAGTCCAGGTAAACACGGACAATTTTTCCCCAATTCAATTTTTCGATTTATTTTTCCCTGAGGAACTGCTTTCTAGCATTGTGGCCCAGTGCAACTTATATGCCCAACAATTTATCATCAAGAACCCCACATCGTCCTATGCCCGTCCCTTCCAGTGGAGAGACCTTACAGTGGATGAGTTCAGGATTTTTTTAGGCCTCGCTTTTTGCATGGGACTCAACCCAAAAAATGAAAAACATTCCTTTTGGTCAAAACGCCCCATTTACCACATGCCAATTTTCTCCGCAACAATGCCCAGATCCCGATATTTTATAATCATGAGGTTCCTCCACTTCAATGATAATACACAGTGCCTTCCCCGAAATGACCCCAATTTTGACAGGCTTTTCAAAATTCGCCCCTTATTAGATTATTTTTCGCAATTATTCCCCCAAATATATACCCCGGAACAAAACGTATGTGTCGACGAGTCCCTAGTAAAATTTTGTGGCCGACTTAAGATCAAACAATTTATACCCAGCAAAAGGGCCCGCTATGGGGTGAAGGTCTACAAACTTTGCGAACGAGCCACAGGGTACCTGTATTCCTTTTTGGTGTACGAAGGGAAGGATACCCAGCTGAATCCCCCCGATTGCCCAGACTACTTGGGATCAAGTGGGAAAGTTGTCTGGCAACTCATCAACCCCCTCCTTGATAAAGGATACCACCTGTACGTGGACAACTTCTATACGTCTCTTCCTCTGTTCCACAACCTGCACCGAAAGAAGACGCCAGCATGTGGCACCGCCAGAAAGAACCGGAAAGGCTTTCCGCAAAGCCTTGTGAATACAAAGCTGAAGAAAGGGGAATCGGCGAGTCTGCGCAACAAGGAGGTTCTGGCAGTGAAGTGGAGGGACAGAAGAGACGTATATATGTTGTCCTCCATCCACAACGATTCTTTTGTTGAAACCCGCAGAAGGCGTGGCACCACCATCCAAAAACCCACCTGCATTCAGGACTACAATTCGTTCATGGGGGGAGTCGACTTAAACGACCAAATGTTGGAACCATACCTTGCCACAAGACGCACGTACCATTGGTACAAAAAGGTAGCAATTTATTTTTTTCATTTGGCCGTCTACAACTCCCATATTGTTTACCGCAAATCAACCCAAAACCCCCTACCCTTCCTTGGCTACCTGGAGGAAATTACCACTTCCCTGATATTCCCAACCAACCTACCCCAAAACATCCGATCAGATGTTCTAAGTCGGCTCTCCGAACGGCACTTCCCGGATAAGATCCCTCCCACAGCATCAGGCCGACGAGCTCAAAAAAAATGTAAAGTGTGTACCAGTGGAGGAGTCAGACGGGACACAGTTTATTATTGTGCACAGTGTCCTTCACAACCAGGCCTCTGTGTAACTGACTGTTTCAAACGTTACCATACTAAACTAAAGTATTAGTTTAGTATGGTAAACGTAATCCTCCGTTCCTGCCTTCTCACCCCTTATGCCACTGCCTGCTTTTGTAACTGACCCCAGCTTGTTATTGGACCACCCTTCTGCCTAATGATTTTGTAATACCGCTGCCTGATTTGGAATTGACCCTGGACTGTTTTTTGACCATTCTTCTGCCCAACGATTCTGTACTGCCTCTGCCTGATCTGGAACTGACCTCGGACTGTTTGACCATGCCTTTTGCCTGCCTCTTGGACTGATCTTGTACCCTGCTACTGGACTAGTGGGATTCAACACAGGGGTCTCACATATGTGAGGGGCTCCAGAAAAGTTTTTCTAGATGAAGAAAACAATTTTTTTGTTTTTTCATCCTAGATTAGGGTCTGGTTGCCCGGAGGCTTCAAAGAGATTTGGGTGGGAGAAGCCTCTACCCCTGTCCCCATTCTGTCCTGAACGAGGCCCTCCTTCTGCCTGCTGCCTGTAGGACCTATGCCATCATGCCTCTGCCTGTTGCATGAACTGACCACCTGCAGTATCCCTGCCTGGACGTTGCTGACCAAGTCCCTGCCTGCTGCCTGGACCAGTGCTATCCTGCTGTGTAGAACTGCGCTACTATTACCAAGGTAATCTTTTGTTTACGCTTTGCTCAGCATAATGTATTTTGGGGTGTAATTCTTGGTATGTGCATACTATGTGTCTCTGGAACACCTGACGGTGTTCCTTGCATGTTGGATCTCTATATGTGGTCAGGCTGTGTAGAAGTCTCACACATGGGGTATCGTTTTACTCAGGAGGAGTAGCAGAATGTATTTTGGGGTGTCATTTTTGCTATGTACATGCTATGTGTTGGAAATATCTTATCAATGGACAACTTTGTGTAAAAAATATGCGATTTCATTTTTTTTCCCACATATTCCAAAAAATTCTGGAAAAAATGAACCGTTCAAAAGACTCATTATGCCTCATAGATTATACGTTGGGGTGTTAGCTTTCCAAAATGGGGTCATTTTGTGGGTAATTCCATTGTCCTGGTGTTCCAGGGCCTTCAAACGTGTAATAGGTTGTCAACTAGTTAGATGTGCAATTTATGCTCCTAAAACCCCTGATGGCGCTCCCTGCATGTTGGGCATCTGTATGTGGCCAGGCAGTGAAAAAGTCTCACACATGGGGTATCGTTTTACTCAGGAGGAGTAGCAGAATGTATTTTGGGGTGTCATTTTTGCTATGTACATGCTATGTGTTGGAAATATCTTATCAATGGACAACTTTGTGTAAAAAAAATGCGTTTTCATTTTTTTTCCACATATTCCAAAAACTTCTGGAAAAAAATGAACCGTTGAAAAGACTCATTATGCCTCATAGATTATACGTTAGGGTGTTAGCTTTCCAAAATGGGGTCATTTTGTGGGTAATTCCATTGTCCTGGTGTTCCAGGGCCTTCTAAATTGTAATAGGTTGTCAACTAGTTAGATGTGCAATTTATGCTCCTAAAACCCCTGATGGCGCTCCCTGCAGGTTGGGCATCGGTATGTGGCCAGGCATTGGATAAGTCTCACACATGGGGTATCGTTTTACTCAGGAGGAGTAGCAGAATGTATTGGGGTGTCATTTGTGGTATGCACATGCCATGTGAGAGAAATAAGCTATTACAATGACACTTTTGAGAATTTTTTTAAATAAAAAAATAAAAATCTTAATTTTGCAAAGTGTTTTGGGAAAAAATTACAACTTCAAATAACTCACCATGCCTCTTACTAAATACCTTGGGATGTCTACTTTCCAAAAAGGGGTTATTTGGGGGGCATTTGTACTTTCCTGGCTTGTTAGGGTCTCAAGAAATGAGATAGGCCATCAAAACATCAGGTGTGATCAGATGTGATAATTTATTATGATTTGCACTATAGCTTGTAGACTCTAAAACTTTCACACAGACCAAATAATTTCCAAAAAATGTGGGTTATTTTTATCAAAGACATGTAGCAGTATAAATTGTGGCCAAAATTTATGAAGAAAAATTAATATTTTGCAAAGTTTTATCACAGAAACTAAGAAAAAAACATTTTTTTTTCTAAATTTTCGGTCTTTTTTCATTAATAGCGCAAACAATAAAAAACCCAGAGGTGATCAAATACCACCAAAAGAAAGCTCTATTTGTGGGAAAAAAAGGACAAAAACAATCATTTGGGTACAGTGTTGCATGACTGAGTAATTGTCATTCAAAGTGTGTGAGCCCTGAAAGCTGAAAATTGGTCTGGTCAGGAGAGTGTTTAAGTGCCCAGTATGGAAGTGGTTAAAGAGTCCTGTGCAGGGGGCTATGATGGTTTCTGGAAGCTCTGTACAGCACCCTGCCGACCCTACAATGGTTCATGATATCTCTGCATTTTAGTCTCACTAAGGGTCTATACTCACAGGTAAAGAACGTAGATGTTATCTATTTGTAAGATACCTTTACCTTTGCTGTGAATCAGTACCATCAAATAAACACCATTAATGGGTAAATAAAATGTATTGGTACAGGTTAGAATAAATGATGGTTTGATCATAAATGAGCACACAGAAGTTAGGTTCAGACACAGTCCACTGGACAGTATAATCCCTATGTCAAGGCAGATTAGAATAGAGTTCTGTACCACTAGACTAGAAATAGAAACAGCATATGCACTCGGGTCCATAAATATTGGGACATCGACACAATTTTAGTCTTTTGGGCTCTATACACCACCATAATGGATTTGAAATGAAACAAACAAGATGTGCTTTAACTGCAGCTTTAATTAAGGGTATTTACATCCATCAGGTGAACCAGGTGAATGGTGTAGGAATTACAACAGTTTGTATATGTGCCTCACGCTTTTTAAGGGGCCAAAAGTAATGGGACAGATTAACAATCATAAATCAAACTTTCACTTTTTAATTCACTTTTTAATACTTGGTTGCAAATCCTTTGCAGTCAGACCTCTACTGCAACTGTCTTCAGTTCCTGCTTGTTCTTGGGGCATTTTCCCTTCAGTTTTGTCTTCAGCAAGTAAAATGCATGCTCAATCGGATTCAGGTCAGGTGATTGACTTGGCCATTTCATAACATTCCACTTCTTTCCCTTAAAAAACTCTTTGGTTGCTTTTGCAGTATGCTTCGGATCATTGTCCATCTGCACTGTGAAGCGCCGTCCAATGAGTTCCTGAGCATTTGGCTGAATATGAGCAGATAATATTGCCCGAAACGTTCAGAATTCATCCTGCTGCTTTTGTCAGCAGTCACATCATCGATAAATACAAGAGAACCAGTTCCATTGGCAGCCATACATGTCCACGCCATGACACTACCACCACCATGCTTCACTGATGAGGTGGTATGCTTTGGATCATGAGCAGTTCATTTCCTTCTTCATACTATTCTCTTCCTATCACTCTGATACAAGTTGATCTTGGTCTCCTCTGTCCATAGAATGTTGTTCCAGAACTGTGAAGGCTTTTTTAGATGTTGTTTGGCAAACTATAATCTGACCTCCCTGTTTTTGAGGCTCGCCAATGGTTTACATCTTGTGGTGAACCCTCTGTATTCACTCTGGTGAAGTCTTCTCTTGATTGTTGACTTTGACACACATACACCTACCTCCTGGAGAGTGTTTTTGATCTGGCCAACTGTTGTGAAGGGTGTTTTCTTCACCAGGGAAATAATTTTTCAGCCATCCAACACAGTTGTTTTCCGTGGTCTTCTGGGTCTTTTGGTGTTGCCGAGCTCACCAGGGTGTTCTTTCTTTTTAAGGATGTTCCAAACAGTTGATTTGGCCACACCTAATGTTTTTGCTATTTCTCTGATGGGTTTGTTTTGTTTTTTCAGCCTAATGATGGCTTGCTTCACTGATAGTGACAGCTCGTTGGATCTCATAGTGAGAGTTGTCAGCAACAGGTTCCAAATGCAAATAGCACACTTGAAATTAACTCTGGACCTTTTATCTGCTTCTTGTAAATGGGATAATGTGGGAATAACACACACCTGGCCATGGAACAGCTGAGCAGCCAATTGTCCCATTACTTTTGGTCCCTTAAAAAGTGGGAGGCACATATACAAACTGTTGTAATTCCTACACTGTTCACCTGATTGGGATGTACATACCCTCAAATTAAAGCTGAAAGTCTGCAGTTAAAGCACATCTTATTTTTTTTTTTAAATCCATTGTGGCAGTGTATAGAGCCAAAAAGATTAGAACTATGTCGATGTCCCAATATTTATGGACCTGACTGTAAGCCTTAACTGTAACTTGTTTGGAGTGCACTCTAGGAAAATGGCTAGGATATAGTGCACTGTCTACCAAGTGGTAACTCTTAGCATAAGCAATAGGTAAAGGGTACTGTGAAGCAGCTGTAAAGAGGCAATCTTTAGTCCTAACTCCTTAATCGGCTAGCGTTGGAGCCCAGTTTTGAGTACAGTCCTGGTCACAGGCCGCAAATAAGGCTACTAAATGACTGTATGATCAGTTCCTAAAGGACTGCGATATTGAAGCTCACCATCCGGTCACACACAGCTATTAGTCCACTCTCTGCTCTGCACCCAAGTGACTCTGTCTATTGGCACACCCAAACTCAGCACACCAAATCCCACTCAGACCGCCAACATGCAGCAGTAATGGTGCACACTGGACAGGGCTGTGCACTCTTCCCTTTCTCTCACAGAAGAAGTTATATCATGCACAAGCCAGCAAAAATGGAGCTCATCCCCCTCCTCCCAGCAATCTCCTCTTTGGAGAATGAAGTTGAAAAGTCTATGATCACCAAAGCATAGTTTCTCCTCTGCACTACAGTTCCTACAGTGCATTGCTGCCTGATTCAGTCTATGTAACTCTTCCTGCTCAGCAGCTCTCTTGCATACACCGCTGTTTACAAGTTCAGCACTGCAGAGCAGCAGCTGCAGCCAGTGTTTCTTTTACTATTCTTTCTCAGCAAAGCACCTGGCCACGTATTGTTTTCACATAGTACAAGTATAAAACACAATGCCATTCTACTATGAAGCATGCAACAAGCTTTTTGTTTGACATTATTCAAGTTTACACCGCCAGGGAAGAAAAAATTCAATGTACAGGAGCAGGGTTATGGCTGAAAGCATAGAAAGAGGTCAAGAGTAACTAAACTGTATATTCCAAAGGAATAAAGAGTCAGGTTACACAAAAATTGTATTTTTGTTTTTGGTAGGTGTTGGAGAGTTCAATGACTGAACAAAGTCTTTTGACGATTATATTGGTTCAAAGTCTGTGCCTGAGTTCCAGTATCTGCACGTCTGCAGTTGTCATTTTATGGAATTCCCACATTCCCTGTTGGGTTAGCTATTGGGTAACATTATAAACAAGCAACTTGTAAAGAATGCTTTTTCCTCTGAGTCAAATTACATTTCATTTGCTAGTGTTACAAAACACACTGAAGTAAACCTGAAGTGTTACATGGTTACCTAATCAAAAGCTGTCAGCTCATATTAGGTCATCAGTCTCTGCCTCCTATGTGCCAGGAATGCCCAGATATACATCCTTTACTGATGGATCAGAAGCCTGAACCTTCCCATTCCTGTTTTCTAAGCTTTACTTTTGGCCCATTACTGTAATGTGTAGCCTCTATGGCTCGTAGGGAGGCCTAAGACCTCGTACACACGATCAGTCCATCCAATGAGAACGGTCTGATGGACCGTTGTCGTCGGTTAACTGATGAAGCTGACTGATGGTCCGTCGCGCCCACACACCATCGGTTAAATAACCAATCGTGTCAGAACGTGGTGACGTAAAACAAAATGACGCGCTGAAAAAAACGAAGTTCAATGCTTCCAAGCATGCATCGACTTGATTCTGAGCATGCGTGGATTTTTAACCGATGGTTGTGCCTAATAATGATCGGTTTTGACCTATCGGTTAAGAATCCATTGGTTAAATTTAAAGCCAGTTGGCTTTTTTTTAACCGATGGTTAAATAACCTATGGGGCCCACACACGATCGGTTTGGACCGATAAAAACGGTCCATCAGACCGTTGTCCTCTGGTTAACCTATCGTGTGTACGAGGCTTAAGAGACAGAAAGGTGTGGGACCAGGCTATTGACCGGAAGGTTGATGTACTGAATTAGGTAAGTTTCAGGTTTGCTTTAAAGTGACACTAAACCCTTTGATTTATATATATATATATAAAAATAAATCATTTCATGTATGCCTTATTAACCCAGAAACGTACATTCTAGTGCCTCTCAGCCTCCTCCACATCTTTATATTCCTTTTTTTTCCTTTTCTGGTTGTGACTTCCTATAGAGGGTGACTCTTGTTCTCCGTGGTCACACTGTATGTATAAAATGTAGCCACCCCTATGAAATGGAATAGGGACTGTGGACTATAGCAGGGGTCTCCAAACTTTTTACACAAAGGGCCAGTTTACTGTCCTTCAGAATTTTGAGCGGCCGGAATGTGGCCATCTGGAGTAGAAAATGTCCAAGCCTCTATTGGGAGTAAACAATCCCCCAATGGTGTCAGTGGGAGGAATTGTGCCCCATCAATGGGAAGAAGTGTGCCCCATCATTGGTGTCATTGGGAGGAATTGTGCCCCAACACTTGTGTCATAAGAAGGAATTGTGTCCCATCATTGTTGTCGATGGGCACGGCACCATTGTTGGTGTCATTGGGAGGAACTGTACCCCATTGTTGATGTCATTGAAAGGAACTGTGCCCTTCATTGCTGTCAGTGAATTAAATAGTGCCCCAAGGATCAGATAAAAGTAAGCAAAGGGCCACATCTGGCCTCTAGACCGCAGGTGGAGACCACTGGGCTATAGGATGTGTAGCGTGCATAGAGCTGTGTACATGATCACAATTAACGTGCACTGCTTGTTCCAAACAAACAAAATTTAGGGGGAAAAGTAGACGTTCGGGAGGTCATTCTAAGGAGACAGAGAAACATTGGGGTTGATTTACTACAGGCAAATAGACTGGGCACTTTGCAAGTGCAGTTTTTCCAGGGCTTAGTAAATGAGATAAAGTTTCACTTTGCAAAAAATACCCAATCACATGCAAGGAAAAAAATGCATTTTTGTTTGCACATGATTGGATGATGGAAGTCAGCAGAGCCTCCCCTCCCCTCTTACTAAACTCTGATGCATCTGCAATTGAAAAATGCACAGTCTGTTTGCCTTTAGTAAATCAACCCCACAGTAAGAAATGATTTAATGAAAAATACATTAAAGGGCCATTAGGTAGTGGATGTGTGTGTGGGTTATCTTTGGAAAATAAGGATATTATTTAATGTCCCTTTAATTTTAGTAAAATGGGCTTATATAGTTGCATTTTGTACTGCAGAACAGATAAATAGTAAATTTTCCCATAAAATATGGCTAAATGCAAAAACATTTGTCTACGTTATTTTAGCTCAAATTACCTTTCCGGGGCTTTGTTTGAGAATAATATAGGGCACATGATATTTTGCATATTTTTATTGTTCCCTCAGAGACGTCCACTGCTGCTGTAGCCGCAGGCTGTCGTTTTTGTCTGACATCCAGTGTATGCTGGCAGCCGAGTTGTGTACTAGACATGGCGTCTAGTCACTCGGGAAAAATACCGCTGCTTCGCCAGACTTTCTTGTTATGTTTTTTTATTTTGCTAGAATTAAAAGCATATGAAACAGATACAGCTTAATAAATTCTCTTTTTATAAATATCAATATAAATAACTAATATCAATAAAGCTCCAGTACAGATAAAATATAGAATAATACTATCAACCAGAGAAGAGCAATAATAATTGTTCTAAAACATTCAAAGCTGTGTACTCTAGAAGGAGTTATACAAGGCAAAGGGTATATCACATATTAGGCCCCGTACACACGACCGAACATGTCTGCTGAAACTGGTCTGCGGACCGTTTTCAGCGGACAGTCCGTCCGTCTGTACGAGGCCTTAAACAAATGCTAATCTGTCCTTCTTGTATGTGAGAGATGACGTATGAATTACCCGCTCTGTATTACTTATGTTGTACTTTTTTTTCTCTTTTTAAATAAATGGGTAAAGGATTAGAACCCCTGTCCTGTTTTACTGAAATCAGGGGCACAGTTAAAGACATTTTTCCATCACTTTCTGTTCTGGTGAAGTATGAGATAATCTGCAATGCAAACACATAAATAAAAAGCTGACAGGTTCATGTTTTCTCCTACTCTACTAAAGAAAAGGTGTCTTATATTTCTTGTCTGGTGAAGGGATGTCCGCAGGACAGGAAGTGAGGGGAAATCTCTCTAATGGAGCCCTGGATAGCAGTAAAAATCTGACATGTATTCTAACCCTTCCCCAATCTATCAATCTATCTAAAACAAAACAAAAATTGGATCAATATACATTTTTATGCCGCGTACACACGATCGGAAATTCCGACAACAAATGTTCGATGTGAGCTTTTGGTCGGAAATTCCGACTGCGTGTAGGCGGACATTTTCTGTCAGAATCTCCGACAACAAAAATTTGAGAGATGGTTCTCAAATTTTACGACAACAAAAGTTCTTGTTGGAAATTCCGATCGTCTGTATGCAATTCCAATGCACAAAAATCCTATGCATGCTCGGAATCAATTCAACGCATGCTTGGAATCATTGAACTTAATTTTTCTCGGATCGTCATAGTGTTGTACGTCACCGCATTCTTGACGTTCGGAAAGTTCACAACATTTGTGTGACTGTGTGTATGCAAGACAAGTTTGAGCCAAAATTCAGTCGAAAAAAAAAATCCACGGTTTTGTTGTCGGAATGTGTGTGTACGCGTCATAAGAAAATGCTCACTTATTTTAAATTCATAACCCCTAACCATTGTCCTTAGAATTTATTAACTTCTGCTGCAATTTGATGGAAAACCATTTAAGCCGGGTTCACATGGGGCTGTGGCTCACAGCAGGGGGCCCACTGCATCCCTGTTCACCGATTCAGGTGCCAAACAGGTCCAAATTTCTGCCTGAATTCACACCTGATTCGGAATATGAGATGCACAGGACCCTTTCCAAATGCGTAACGTTGCGGCCCAGAGGTGTGTAAATCGGCTCCATTGTGAGCCGTGCACACGCTCTTGTCATGCGAATCGGACGAGGAAATCCACATCCGATTTGCATAAGTGTGAACCCGGCTGTAAAGTAACACTCTGCATAACCATTGCAAAACTTTTACCCCTAAATGAGTCAGAGATCGTTAAAGGAGAAGTATAACCAAAGCTATTTTGGCTGTACTTGATCACAAGAGTTCCCAAACGAATCCATTTTCAGTCAACAGCAGGCTAAAGCGTTGATCATCCAGTCCAGGCCTCGGAAAAAGTCCCAACTTTACAGTTGGGATCCACCCTGGTGCTTGCACTAGCAGCTGGCTCAACCTCTCAGTAAGCTGCTGGGAGACTGAGCCAGCTACTCCCACCCTCTACACAGCCCAGTGCTCCAGTTGGCACTGAAGGGGCAGAGCAGAGAGCCAGTGACTGACAGTAAACCAAGACTGAGAACTGAGCGATCAGTGGTATTTGTATGCTCAGTTTTCACTTTTTGAAGCAGCGGGGGGACAGATGCAGCACCAGCAACCCAAGTCCTTGTCTGCTTCTCTTCAGCAAACTGTTTTTGGGCTTTCTTGTGCATCGTCTTTAGAAGAGGCTTCCTTCTGGGACGACCGCCATGCAGACCAATTTGATGCAGGCAGTGTTCGGCGTATGGTCTGAGCACTGACAGGCTGACCCCCCCACCCCTTCATCCTCTGCAACAATGCTGGCAGCACTCATATGTCTATTTCCCAAAAACCTCTGGATATGACGCTGAGCACGTACACTCAACTTTTTTGGTCAACCATGGCGAGGCATGTTCTGAGTGAAACCTGTCCTGTTAAACCGCTGTATGGTCTTGACCACTGTGCTGCAGCTCAGTTTCAGGGTCTTGGCAATCCTCTTATAGCCTAGACCATCTTTATGTAGAGCAACAATTTTTTTTTTAGATCCACAGAGAGTTCTTTGCCATGACAAGCCATGTTGAACTTCCAGTGACCAAATTTAACAAACCTGCTCCCCATTCACACCTAAGACCTTGTAACACTACCGAGTCACATGACACTGCTAAATGGCTAATTGGGCCCAATTTGGACATTTTCACTTAAGGGTGTACTCACTTTTGTTGCCAGCGGTTTAGACATTGATGGCTGTGTGTTATTTTGAGCAAATTTACACTGTTATACAAGCTGTACACTTACTACGTTGTGCCAAAGTGTAATTTCTTCAGCGATGTCACATGAAAAGATATAATAAAATATTTACAAAAATGTGAATGGTGTTCTCACCTTTGTGAGATACTGTGTGTGTGTGTGTATATATATGTATGTGTGTGTGTATATATATATATATATATATATATATATATATACATATATACAGAGAATTTAACTATTTCCTAATAAATCTTTAGATATATATAAAACAGGGCCTGCAGTTTTCAAAACACACTGGTGTAATTGGTGTCTTCATGTACAGTAATATAGACAACACAAAAGTGATGACACACATATAACCAACCATCAATAGCTTTCTATTCTAGGTCACAGTAGTTTACCCAAACTAGAACCTTTTCAGGTGTGATATATACACTTTGTAGTCAATACTATTAATATATTTTTTACGACCGAAGGAGGGAACTGAGTGTGGTTGTATGAATGTCACTAACCTTTGCTCCATTGCTTTAGGATCAAAACGCATATTTCTCCTTTGAGAGCAGTGAGAAACCTTTTTAATTCTTGCCCATTTTTCTGAATTTTTTTCATAGCTGTTGCATTGAATAAGTGCTTTTTTGTTTGATAGCATACAATTTACTATTTTACTAAATTGGATATACAGTTGTGTGGTCACCCTAAGAGATAATGCAAAGTCTGGCAGCTTTTAGTGGCCATGTACAAAGAACATACATCATACAGTCCAGTGTGCGCAGATTTTCACAGAATTTCCATTCAATATTGGTGAGTCTGCAGCGCACGTTTGTGCAACCCTTGCTAGGGCACCATAAACTCCATACCAAATATAAGGACATTTTTAACCTCCCTGGCGGTAATCCAGAGTGTGGTTCAGGGTTCATTTTCAGTACCAAAAGCGGTAAACCCAATCCACACTTGGGATTACACCGCAGTATCCACGTACAGGTACTTACCTTGTCCCTAGGATCCCACAATTTACTCCAGTTGTGTCCTCCGGCCGGATCCTCCACCCATCCCCTCTGTGTTCCAGGTTCCGTCGCAATGCATGAGGGGCGGAACCCGCGACAAATTCAAAAAGTAGAAAACATAACACACAATACATTGTAATCTGTTAGGATTACATTACTATATCAAATCATTTGACCTCAGTTTTGTCCCTAATGTTTTGTCCAGTCCCCTGCCTGCACTTTTACCATTCCTTCTGCCATTCTTTCTGCCTGGAAACTTGAGCACATCCATGACATCCAAAAAGCGTCCCTTTACTCCATGGTTTTAGACCATCTAGAAAACAGCCATAGTGAATTAGAATCACTTACAGAATTGAATGATGGTGATTCATGGGGAAATTCATCATCAGACACTGAAAGTGATGACAGTGACAATTCTGCGATTGAACTCAGTGATGCAAACTTGGTGCTCTATTAATTGTGGGACAGATCACACAGCGCCCCCAAGATTCCTATTTACTGGAGCATCTGGTATGAAAGTAGATGTTGAAGACGAGAACCCCTTGGCATACTTATAACTATTTCTGACCAATGGAGTTATTGAAAAAATTGTTACTGAGACAAACCGGTACCAAAAGCAACAATTGGCTACTATGCATCGGAAGTTTCCAAGAAGCAGAAAGTGGGAACCAGTCACCAAAGATGACATTTGGAAATTTCTGGGTCTAATAATACTTCAGGGAGTGGTGGGGATACCCCTGCAGAAGTGGTATTGGACAACTAATAAATTACTTGCCACTCCATTCTTTGGCACAGTCATGTCAGAGTACAGATTTTCCCTGATCATGAAATATTTACAATTTGAAAACAATTAAGAATTTGATGAAACTACTCATCCTGCACCAAAACAAAATACATTTTGGGAAGTATCTCAAATGATTCTAAAGAATTTCTAACGGAGCTATGTGCCAGAAAGAGATATCGGCATAGATGAAAGTCTAATGGCCTACAAGGGAAGGCTCATCTGGGAATAATACATTGCATCAAAGAGAACATAAAATCCTACATGCTATGCGAGTTGTCAGAAGGGTACATTTGGAATTCAGTCCTTCACACTGGAAAAGGAACAAAATTCAATCCAAAATACAGCAACTATGAAATGGCAACATCTTCTGTTCTTTCACTCATTGAGCCATTGCTAAATCAGGGCTATTGCGTAACAACTAACAACTTTTATACATCTCCTGAACTTTATGAGTTTCTTCTGCAAAACAAAACAGATGCCTATGGAACCGTTAGAGCTAACTGGCGCGACATGCCGCCAATGTTTGGCAATAAGAAGCTGAAGACTAGAGAAATGGTTGCCTGGCAGAATGGCAAAATTATGGCACTGCGATGGCGTGACAAGAAAGATGTGTGTCTAATGAGTACAGTTCATAATATGGTACGCACGAAAGGTGGGAAAGAAATCATGAGGCCACAAGTAGTGATAGACTACAATAACACCATGGGAGGTGTCGACAGAGCCAGCCGAGCAATGACATTCTACCCAGCAATGAGGAAACAGCAAAAGAAGTACTACAAGAATATCTTCAGGCATATTCTTGAGCAATGCTTGTGGAATGCCTACATTCTGGTAAAAAAAAAGAGTGATAAGCCTGTGATTCATTCTGGTTTCATTTGCAAAACCAATCTTTGTAAATCACCAAACACCATCAATGGCTGTGAATAGAGCTGGACATCGTGGCTGTGCTGTTGGCATTGTCAACCCAAAGTGTTTGAATGGTCGTCACTTCATGGACTACATCTCACCAACCGAGAAAAAGTCAGCACCTACAAGGATGTGCATGGTTTGTTGCTCAAAGCGGGATGACAGTGGAAAGAAAACCCGAAAGGAAACCAGGTTCCATTGTCCTGATTGTGACGTCGAACTTTGTGCAGTCCCAGGTTTCAAAATTTATCATACCCGGGATGTTTACTAAACCAATATGCAGTGTCTAGTATTTCATTAACTAGTAATATTGCACCCTTGTTTGGACAAATTTCAGTGTTTTTCATTTGATTACATTATAATTATTTATAGTTATTTATTATATTATGATTTATTATTTTGTGTTTCAAACTTTATCATACCTGGGATGTATACTAGACTCTCGTTTGGACAGATTTAAAGTGGAGTTTCCATCCCAAAATGTTTTTTCATTATTGTGCTCATTAGACCTAAAAAGGTAAAAACAAATATTTTTTTTTTTTTTCTGGAAATGCCTGTTGCTATGCGACTCCACGAAATCTGCCTTTGAAATCACCTAGGATTCTGACATCATCTCCCTCTAATGCTCCTGGGAAATGTGTGTCATCATTTCCCAGGATGCAGTGCGCTGTCCAATTATCACTCCCCATCCAAGATTTCCAGGAAGTAAGTGCTTGTAGGCTTCACAATGCCCACAAGCAAAATGACAACGGTGTAGACATAGTTTTATAAACTATCTTTTTTGAATATCTATGCGGATCGGCGGCGGATTGTAAAATAGTAAGTCACCGGATTTATATTATAAAAACGCAGGATGAAAGGACATACATTTAAAAAATGCTAATTGTGGTTGGAACTCCGCTTTAAGTGGGTTATTCCTTTTTAATGGTCTAGAAAAAACAATGTTTTTTTCAACGTGATTCTTGTCAAGCCTGCCTTGCCTACACACGATCGTGAAAAAAAATTGCTCGAGCAAAGCGCGGTGACATACAACACGTACGACGGCACTATAAAGGTGAAGTTTCATTCGGATGGCGCCACCCTTGGGGCTACTTTAGCTGGTTTTGTGTTAGTAAAAGTTTGGTGAGAGACGATTCACGCTTTTCAGTCTGTTACAGCGTGACCAATGTGCTCCCGTCTCATAACTTGCTTCTGAGCATGCACGTTTTTTTCACGTCGTTAAAGCCTACACACAACCATTTTTTACGACGTGAAAAACGACAACATGAAAAAAGACGCAAAAAAATAGAGCATGTTCTAAATTTTTAATGCCCATTTTTCACGTCATGAAAAATGCTCTGGAGCCCACACACGGTTGTTTTTAATGACATTAAAAAAAAAAAAAAATTTTACGTCATGAAAAGCGGTCGTGTGTACGCGGCAAAAGAATTACAGGCCTACAATATAAAACAACAAATTTCCATGCAAAAAGTGTACTGCTTTGACATTCAAAAATCAGACATAATCAAACCGCCAGGGAGGTTAAACAAGAGATATCTCCACAACTGTACTAAAGGAAAAAAACAGTTAAAGTGTATCTAAACCCAAGGGCAAAAAATTATATATTGCAGTTTGCCAGTCTTTAGATATGGTAGCTGTATAAGTGTTCTTTTTTACTTTATTTTCACCCAGTGGTCCTGCTAGTAATAACTTCCTGTCATAGAGTGACAATGCTCTCTGTACTGTATCAATAGAGGACCAGCATTGTGATCCTAGGTGGCTCACTCCTAATTTAAACTACATACCATCTCCCCCTCTCATCGTCTCCATAGCATTGGAGGAGGTATTCTGTAGTCTAGAGGTGAACGATAAAGCTGATTACAAAGTTTGAGATTTCAGTGCAGCATTGCCAGCTCACTACAGGAAGTTAGGAGCTCACAGGGTTTCTGGCAGGATCAGCAGATATATTTTGCACTAATCTAACTGATATAAATTAAAAGGGAGTGACTAAGAGAAGTTCATTGTTGGGGTTTACATACGCTTTAATTTTAAGAGCTGGATTAACTAGTAGCGACCACTGATAAAGTTATCCTACAACTGATACATTCTAATAAACAAAGGCATTGTTTTACAAGATATTTTTCATATAACTGAAATGCTTTTATTAAGTTGGTATTGCAAGAAATTGATGTTCTCATATGTAGACCAAACTGCACATAGACAAGCGAGTAATTAATTTGTAGTACTGTTGGTTTAAAATATGAGCAGCATCTGGCATTCTTATAAGTGAGGAGTAAATAACAAATGGTATATCCTCATTTGATAAATACATTTTAATTAGAATGCCATAGTCACAAAGGTAAAATATTATGTTTCATTTATATTATATTGTGCATACAGTTTCTTCACTATGAATCATTTAGGTACCGCTCAATGTCTACATGCAAAATTGACTTGAAAATCTGACATCATTCCAGCAGCCATACGGTCCAACATATTTTACATAACACTATTATCTGCTCTTTTAAAATAATAAAAAAAAAAAACACAAAAATATTTTTTATTATAGCAGCCATATTTGACAAGCAGATTTTATTTTAAATATAAATCATCAGATGATCAAGTCAATCCTCCTTCTTTTGGGATAATTTAACAAAAAAAAAATAATACCCCAGGATTATGACTACATATGTTTGTACAACGCTTCAAAATTTTTACATCCTGAATTTAAGTATATCTTGCTTTGGCTAAATTATTTACGATTTCTTCTTGTATATTTTGAGCAGAAGTCCTTTTAAGTCCAAGTTTGCGCAAGTCCAGCTTGTTTGGATTTTCAGTAGTAGATCCAGCTTTTTTTTTCACTTGTATCATTTGTATGTTTTTATTATTATTATTATTATTAAAATAAAAAATATATATATATTCCGCTGGAACTGGTGAACAACGGTTAGGACATGTGCACTGGAAGGAAGTGGGAACTTTTGTTTTCTTTCTTGGATTTCTTCCCCTTAATAGGAGACCCTTTATTGTTCAATGCAACAAACATCTCCTTCCCATTATGTGTCCACTGGGCAGATGCATATGTGTTGTATTTGTTCTCTTGGATCAACTCTTTAAAATTGCAGTCTTCATTGCACAATTTCTGAAACATAAAAATTAATTTAATAATATTTTAAAATAACAATTAATAATTACTGACGTTTATCAGCAGTTGCATTTAATATGGTCACATATAGCCCCAACTGTAATATATTTCTGACAACAATTATATTTGCTTATGCTTTATAAATGCTTGTTTCCAGCAGGTACACTAAATATTTGAATTTCAGTTAATTTTAAAAACCTTATTCTCAGCATGTAATCTCTAATTCACAATGGCTTCAGTTTGTGAACACTTGTTTAAGCAGCAGAGTTGACAGCAGGTTTTATTTTACAAACATTTTGTAAAGTTTCAACCAACTTTAGACAGCCTTCTGTAAACCCTTAAAGCATATTGAGCTCCAGTTTAAAAATAGTGGTATGTTTCCTTTCGAAAATGGTTGTTGCTTTGATGACATTAGCCTCAGTAGTTGCTGACCTGGGACAGGTATGATAAAAAAAATCCAGATTGAGGTCAAAGGGCCAGATTCACGTAGAAGTGCGGCGGCGTAACGTATAGTAGATACGTTACACCGCCGCAAGTTTTCATCGCAAGTGCCTGATTCACAAAGCACTTGCAATGAAAACCTACGCCGGCGGCCTCCGGCCTAAGCCCGCGTAATTCAAAGGGGCGTGTGCCATTTAAATTAGGCGCGCTCCTGCGCCGGACCTACTGCACATGCTCCCTTTTGAATTTTCTGCCGTGCTTTGCGCGAAGTGACGTCATATTTTTGAACGGCGACGTGCGTAGCGTACTTCCGTATTCCCGGACGTCTTACGCAAGAAGGAACATTTTTAAAATTTCGACGCGGGAACGACGGCCATACTTTATACAGCACATACGTGTGCTGTGTAAAGTTAGGGCACCAAAAACGACGACTAACTTTGCGACGGGAAACTAGAGTAGCAGCGACGTAGCGAACACGAAAAACTGGCGTGGATCGCCGTAACTCCTAATTTGCATACCCGACGCTGGTTTACGACGCAAACTCCCCCCAGCGGCGGCCGCGGTATTGCATCCTAAGATCCGACAGTGTAAAACAATTACACCTGTCGGATCTAAGGGCTATCTATGCGTAACTGATTCTATGAATCAGTCGCATAGATACTCTGAGATACGACGGAGTATCTGAGATACTCCGTCGTATCTCTGCTGTGAATCTGGGCCAAAGTTCCTGAGCTCAAGATTAGAACTGCATTATCCTCTCCTTACAGATTTCCTTTAATTTGCATATATAGCCAAAATGTTTTCTTTACTTTTGGATACAATTTTGTTTAGCTGTCTGTGTCTGATTGGAGAGATTTTCCATCCTTTGTTTGTTTTGTAATGCAGTGCAAGGCAAATGAATATAGAGCCTAAAGCTGGCCATACATGGTTCGAATTCCGAAATAATTTTCTTTCTAAGAATTTTTGTTCGAATTTCGCACCATTCGTGGGCCTCAGCAACAGCCGATTTTCATGTGGACACCGAATTTGAGTGATCGGGCATGTTGGAAATTTTTTGAAAAACAAATGATTTTCTAATCAGTAATGGGAGAATCGTGCAAGGAATAAAAGCGTAAACAGCGTGAGCGAAAAAAAAGAAAATTACTGGAAATAAATTAATAAAGATTCCTGGCCCCAAAAATTATTTTCTATAGCAACATGACGTGAAAATGAAGGCTTGGTTGGTCAAATTTCTAAATCAATGGTGGTACCATGGGTTTACAAAATGCACAAAACTTCTGATTTTCTAAAGAAAATTCATTCAGAATTCAACCCATGTATGGCCAGCTTAAGCAGGACTCTCCTTGGAAATTCAGAACATTTGGGAACTCTAGTAGCCTGGAAACTGAACACCCTTTTATGACAAACTATAGATTTAATGTAGGTAGATTTAAATAGGCTCAACCTATTTTGCCACATATTGTATAGTATTTACCTTTCCATAGAGCTTTCCAGATTTATTCATAGCAAGAAAATATTCACTTTGCACCCCTTTGATTGCAACAATTCCAACTGTCACTGTTCTGATTTCCAGAATACCTGCATAATGTAAAAGAAAAAAATATGTTTTTTAGATGTATATATTTTTTTTTACATTGTCATGGTAGTAAATGATTATATGTTAAGGACAGTTTTACCAAGTTTAAATTATTAAAAGTATACAGGCAAAAACTAAAGGGTTGATTTACTAAAATTTGAAAGTGCAAAATCTGATACAGCTGTGCATGGTAACCAATCAGCTTCTAACTTCAGCTTGTTTAATGAAGCTTTGACAAAAAAACAAACAAAAAAAAAAACTGATTGATTTCTATGCAGAGCTGCACCAGATTTTTCACTCCCCAGTTTTAGTAAATCAACTCCAGTGTCATTAAACCAAATACATAGTTTATGTGAGCCCTGGTTCACACTGGGTACGATTTGGAACGATTTGAGATGCGATTTGACATGTCAAATCGCATCTCAAATCGGCGGCATTTGCCGGCAATTGTCGGCAATGGCACTGTCCTAATCAGTGCGACGCCGCATCTGCGATTTCAAAAAGTAGTTCCTGTACTACTTTTTGTGATTTCGGCAAAATCGCGGCCGCGAAATCGCGGTAAAATCGTGCATTTTACCGCGATTTTGAATTCGCAGCAGTGTGAACCTAGGCTAAAACAAATATTGGTTTGCTTGTTTAGTTCATGTTTATATGAAACAATTTAAAGTGGTAGTAAAGACTTTGGGCCAGATTCACGTAGAAGTGCGGCGGCGTAACGTATACACGTTACACCGCCGCAAGTTTTCATCGCAAGTGCCTGATTCACAAAGCACTTGCAATGAAAACCTACGCCGGCGGCCTCCGGCGTAAGCCCGCGTAATTCAAAGGGGCGTGTGCCATTTAAATTAGGCGCGCTCCCGCGCCGGACCTTGATTTTTTCGAACGGCGACGTGCGTAGCGTACTTTCGTATTCCCGGACGTCTTACGCAAGAAAAAAAAATTTGAATTTCGACGCGGGAACGACGGCCATACTTTTTTTGACAGTAAACATTTTTCTCTTTATTGAAAGATGAACGATTGACAGGAAGCAATGACAGTTGAAAGCATCATGAACACAGTCAGTCAAGATTGCATTAACAATTCAAGTAGGGGAATCAGAGGCAGATGCAGTAGTAAGGGCCACAGACCAACAGAGAGGTGAGCCGAACTTAAATCAACAAAGCAGTAGGATCGAGCAGGGGGGGTTCAAGTCAACAGATCACCCCAGTCGTCGTTTCACGATCTTACGTACCCCCACCCCCTGGGGGGGGGGACCAACCAGGAGGAGAGCCACCCACAAGGAGGGGATAGGAGTCGGGGAAAAAAAAAAGGGGGATACACCCACCTGTAGGGGGGGGGGAAGAGTGGGACACCATCACCTTGGGGGGGGGAGGTGGGGGGCATCGACCCAGTTGGACCAGATTTTATCAAACTTCGCTGGACAGTTTCTGCTTTCATATGTAATCTTGTATAGCGGGAGGACCCGTTCAATCGCTGCCCGCCATGAAGACACTGTGGGAAGTTCCGGGCCTCTCCAACGTAAAAGAATCTCCCTTCTAGCATAAAATAGTGCAAAAGTAATACAAAGCTTGACGTATCTATCGCCCTCAATCTCGCCCAAATAGCTAAGCAGGAATATGCGAGGATCCATAGCCAAGTCCACCCCACAGAGTTCGGACAGAGTGTCAGCCACCCCTCTCCAAAACGTGTGTAGTTTCGGACAGGACCAAACCATATGGAAAAACGTCCCAGTGTCAATCGGACATCGGGTACAAAGCGGACTCCTAGAGGGAAACATTCCAGCCAACGTCTGCGGTGTGTAGTATGCTCTATGCAAAAACTTCAGCTGGATGAAACGGTCTCTGGAAGCTATCATAGAGGGGATATAAGAGGAGACACAATCCTCCCACAACTCTTCGTCAATATCAGGGATGTCTGCACTCCACTTGCCCAAAGCCCCAGCTGTGTCCACATCGTGAGCCACCGTGAGTCGGAGGTAAAGGGAGGACAAGGGACTCCCCATCACCCCCGAAATCAAGAGGCGCTCAATTGAATCAGGCTCGAGGGTCACAGGGGCCGTGAACTGTGAGGCGAGGGCATGCCTGAGCTGGCAGTATCTAAATTGGAAGGAGAGAGGAAGGCGGTAGGCTGCCCTCAGTTCCTGGAACGTCATCACCTTGCCGTTCGGCATCACATGCCGGAGGGTGAGGATTCCTTTTTTCGCCCACAACGCAGGATCAGGGAGACTGTATAGGTGGGGGAGGAGGGGGTTGGCCCATAAGGGAGTGTGAGGAGAGATGGACCCGGGTTTGATGTGCTTGACCCTAGAGGTGCGCCAGACCAGTAGGACAGTCCTCATGGGGCCGGTAACCGACGGATGCGCTTTGGGGCCCCTAAATACCAGGTTGGAGAGTGCTGCATATGAACCCAGCACCGCCGCCTCCAACACCACCGCCGGATTCTGCCTGGGCTGGGAGAACCACCAACGCACCGTGACCAGCACCGCCGCCCAGTAGTAAATCAAAAAGTTCGGGAGCGCCAGCCCCCCGCTCGATAGTGGGAGATAAAGTGTGCGCCGCGCCACCCGCGGCGGACGCCCAGCCCAGACAAAGTTCGAAACTGTGCTGTCTAACTGTCGGAAAAATGACCGAGGGATAGGGATCGGAGTCTGCCTGAAAAAGTACAACAATTTGGGTAAATATACCATTTTGATAAGGTTCCCCCGTCCGACCGGGGTCAGGGGAAGGCTCCTCCACGTCGCACACTTGACGGCCATACTTTAACATGGGCTGTGTAAAGTTAGGGCAGCTAAAACGACGACTAACTTTGCGACGGGAAACTAGACTAGCAGCGACATAGCGAACGCGAAAAACCGTTGTGGATCGCCGTAAGTACTAATTTGCATACCCGACGCTGGTTAACCCCCCTGGCGGTATCCCCGAGCGTGACTCGGGGTTGATTTTTTCTGCTATAATCGGTATCCCCGAGTCACGCTCGGGGTAGATATGCAGAGCCTGCAGCGTGCGCTGGCTTACCTTGTCCTGGATCCAGCGATGTCACCGCGCTGTGTGAGTGAGCGGGACCTCGCTCGATTCACACAGCGTCCTCCTGTGCCGCCGATCTCCGTTCCCTGCGACGTTACGACGCACGGGAGCGGAGATCGGCGCCAAATTTAAAAAGGTAAACAAACACTATACATACAGTATACTGTAATCTTATAGATTACAGTGCTGTATGTAAAAAAAACACACCCCCCTTGTCCCTAGTGGTCTGCCCAGTGTCCTACATGTCATTTTATATAATAAAAACCTTTCTTTCTCCCTGCAAACTGTAGATTGTCCATAGCAACCAAAAGTGTCCCTTTATGTCAAAAATGGTTTTAGATCAGCTAAAAAACAGCGATAATAAATTATAATCACTTGCAGAATTGTGCGATAGCGATTTGTGGGGAAATTCGTCATAAAAAAAAAAAAAATAATGACAGCGACAATTTTGCAACTGAGAAAATTTCAGTGATTTTGATTTGATTACATTATTGAATAATTTTTATTAGAATTATATTATTATTTGTTATAATTATTTATAATTATTTATTATATTATAATTTATAATTTTGTTTTTAAAAAAATGTCATACCCGGGATGCCTATTAGATTCTTGTTTGGTCAGATTTAAGTGAGTTATTCCTAAGAATTACAGGCCTACAGTATAAAACGCCAAATTTCCTTGCAAATAATTGTACCGCTTTTGGTACGTAATTCCAGACATAATCATACCACCAGGGAGGTTAACGACGCGAACTCCCCCCAGCGGCGGCCGCGGTATTGCATCCTAAGATCCGACAGTGTACACCTGTCGGATCTTAGGGCAAACTATGCGTAACTGATTCTATGAATCAGTCGCATAGTTAGGAAGCCCCTAAAACAGAGATACGACGGCGTATCTCTTTTGTGAATCTGGCCCTTTACTACCACTTTTACCTACAGGTATGCCTATAATAAGGCTTACCTGTAGGTATAAAGAATATCTCCTAAACCTGTATGGTTTAGGAGATATTGCCCTCGCAATGCGCCGCTGATTGTAGTGGCGCATGCGCAGTGGGGATCCTCGGCTAAAGGGCCAACAGCCACCGGACCTTGCCGGAATGAAATCTCCCGCTCCAGCCAATCACAGCGCTGGAGCGGCGATACCCGGAAGACACGCCGAGGCAAGATGACATCTCGCTCGGCGTGGACCAGTTCTCAACACCTCGTTTTAAGGTAAGTAAGTATTTCATAATGAGCTAGTATGCGGTGCATACTAGCTCATCATGGCTTTTGCCTTACAGGTGTAAAAAAAAAAAAATTGCGGGTATACAACCGCTTTAAGAAGTTTAAGCTTATTACATGTAAAAACTATTTTGTGGTGGTATATTTAGATTTTATTTTCCACAACAAAATGTGCTGGTTGCATGAAACCGAATACATAGTCACATCATTGACATTTTTTACAAAAGAACCCTGTTATTATTTAATAAGAATATTTAATGCATTATTTTTGTTCTGACCAGCAATCAATGAGTAGGAAAGGGAAGAGATTAGCATGTAGCTAAGCCTCATGTAAGGGGACAAATTATGTAGGATTTATTTTTTTAAAGAAATTAGGGATAAAATTCTAGCAGATATTTTTAATGATTAAACTGGCGTTCTGTTCTCTGGACATTTTAAACAAGGAATGTGATCCCTATTTAAAAACTTCATGGGCCAGATCCACGAGGCAGTTACACTAGCGTAACTTCTAGGTTGCTCCGGCGTATCTTTTTGTATCCACAAAACAAGATACGCCTGAAGCTGGGCTAGATCCGACTGGCGTACGTCTAAGTACACCGTCGGATCTAAGGTGCATATTTACACTGGCCGCTAGGTGGCGCTTCTGTCGATTTCCGCATCGAGTATGCAAATTAGCTAGATACGCCAATCCACAAACGTACGTCAGGCCGGCGCATTTTTTTACGTAGTTTCCGTAAGGCTTTTTTCGGTGTAACGTTACCCCTGCTCTATGAGGCGTACGCAATGTTAAGTATGGACGTCGGGCCAGCGTTGAATTTTCCGTCGTGTACGTTGTTTGCGTAAAACGTTCGCGAATAGGGCTTTGCGTAGAATTACGTTCACGTCGAAAGCATTGGCTTGTTGCGGGTTAATTTGGAGCATGCACACTGGGATACCCCCACGGACGGCGCATGCACCGTTCAGAAAAAACGTCATTTACGTCGGGTCAAGACGTATTAACATAAAACACACCCACAACTTAGTGATTTGAATTGCGCGCCCTTACGCCGACACATTTACACTACGCCGCTGTAACTTACGGCGCAAATTCTTTGTGGATACGGAAAATACGCTGTAAGTTACGGCGGCGTAGTGTATCTGAGATACGCTACGCCGGACATAAAAATGCGCGGCGCTACGTGGATCTGGCCCCATGTCTATTACCATTTTTTCTCCCGATTTTCTGTAAAAAAAAAATGGAGGATTCTTTTTGACCCAATTAAAATAAAGCCACAATGTATTTTTTCTAAGTTTGCATAATTTTATTGTAACATGATACAAAAAAAATCTTGATGGCCTGTGACTAAGGAAGACTGTGAGAAAGTGATTAACACAAGTCTATCTATATCACCCCCAAAGAAAAACAGAAATCCTAGCATGTGTAAATGATACAAAACAGACCACTATGTATTGTGCTTTCAGTAAGATAAAGGAACTGCTTGACCTTACTGGGCATTGAAAACCTGATAGGATTTTGCAGTGATTTATGCATGTGAAGATAAACAATTAGTGACTGTTCACTTAGTTTTACATCTGTTTAACGTATACCATAATTTTCCTTTAGGTACAGTAGGACCATGAATATTCAATTTGAACATGTTTTTTTTTTCAAACTAACATTGCATGTATGCATGTACAATATATACAGTATAAGACACAGTCTACCATCATATCGGTTTATATTTGTATGTGCCTTCCACTGTCACGCACTAAATTGCCAGGATCACTTTGGCTGGAGCTGAATAACCTATCAGCATGTTTTTGGTTTGCGGGAAAAAAACAATGTACCTTGAGGTGACCTGTGCAAATACAGGGAAAACATGTATACTCTATACATGCAATAAATAAGCCCTTTTCAACCCGGATGCCCAGGCACCCTGGGGTGCCTTTAGGTTTCTTCAGGGGTGCCTTTGCAAAATGCCTAGAAATGTATCAAAAATTGTTACCCAAAGCCACAGTTTTTCATGATGCACCATTACAACTTTATAGACACTGGCATCCTGACAACCAATTACGTCATCAGTTTTTAAGGAGGATGTCTGTTGCCTCCACAGCATCTTTGTTTGACCCTTCTGTAATCCTCTCCATTAGAACTGGGGTCACATTAGCTGACTGATGGAGAGAAATTGAGGGAGAAGAGAAACACTGGAAAACTAGTCAGTACCAGAGTGCAAAAGTGGATTTGATTTGGAAGAATAAATCACTTCTAACATTGGGTATCCTATGTGTGTGGATGTTGCTTCATTATATAAAGCTATTGGAATAGGTTTTTACATTTTTGGATGAGGTGCCTTGAGACTATCCATAATTTGGGAGGGTGCCTTGAGATTCTCTATAATTTTAAAGGGTGCCTCGACTGAAAAAAGTTGAGAAACTCTGCAATAAACAAATATCTCTTATGGGAATCAAATCTAAAAATCCCAGTGGTTTGTGGCAGGAAAATTGTGTAATTATGTACATTTTTGTAATACGTAAGCAAAAAAAACATTCAAAATTAAATAATTTAACTCCCGGTAAAATATATTTACATCTAGTAAATACATGTATTTGTCCTTTAAAATTTAAAGGGGATATACTAAATTTAACGCTGAACTGAAATCCAAATACATTTTTTCGAAATTCATGTGAATCCCTCTATTGTGGTGCACATGTTACTGAAATGCACATTAACATCTTACTAATTTTGAATGGCACTCTGACGCAGCACAGCCCCGATGCACGTGTTACAGCACACCACAACAGAAAGTAACACACTACATTGTCCATTCTGGTGCCGTGGCAGCACACGTGGGAACTGCATTAATGAAATGCATGCTAACATGTGACACAACAACTAAGAATGGCAAAGTGTGAATGGACCTTAAATCTTTTTAAAAACCCCCTTCTAATTATTTTAGGAGCAAAAATGTAAGATAATTAGGCTTTATTGACATGCACAATACTGGCCATCTAGCACTGAAACTTCCTTACAGTAGACAAGGAATGGTCTTATTAGAACGCTGTGACTACTTTAAACCACTTGACCTCTGGAAGGTATACCCCCCTTCCTGACCAAGTGATTTTTGGCACTGTATTACGTGGTCATGCCACACTGTATCCAATCAAAATTTGTGTCCTTTCTTTCCAGAAATCGCGCTTTTGATCTATGGTATTTGATCACCTCTGTGACTTTTATTTTTTGCGCTATAAACCAAAAAAGACAGAAAATTTTGAACAACTAAAAATTTTTTTTACTTTGTTATAAAACCTATGCAATTAAAAAAATGAAAGCATCTAATGCCTTCATAAATTTAGGCCAATATGTATTCTGCTACATATTTTTGGTAAAAAAATCCCAATAAGCGTATATTAATTGGTTTGCGCAAAAGTTATAGCACCTACAAACTATGGGATATCTTTATTTTTTACTAGTAATGGTGGCGATTAGCGACTTAAAGCGGGACTCGATATTGCTACAGACATTCTGACACTACTTGACACGTTTGACACTTTTTGAGGACCAGTGACACTAATACAGTATTCAGTGCTAAAAAATATGCACTGTCAGGCCTCGTACACACGACCGAGTTTCTCGTCAAAAACCAGCAAGTAACTTGCTGGGATTTTTTTTTGCCAAGGAAACCGGTTGTGTGTACATTTTTCGACGAGGAAACTGTTGAGGATCCTGTCAAGCCAAAAAGAGAGCATGTCTTCTTTTTCCTCGACGGGAATGGAGAAACTTGCCTTGTCAAGTTCCTCGACAGCCTAATAAGGAACTCGACTAGGAAAACGATGTGTTTCGCCCGTCGAGTTCCTCGGTCGTGTGTACGAGGCTTCACTGTACTAATGACACTGGCTGGGAATGGGTTAACATCAAGGGCCATCAGAGGGTTAACTGTATGCCTAGCCTGTGTTTTACTACAGTGTGGGAGGTGCTGTCACTTTGGGGAAGACATGGATCCTAGTTCCAGCTTTGCAGAGACACAGGATCCATGCCTTCCCTAGTGACAGAATGGCAATCTGCCTTGTTTACATCGGCAGAATGCTATTGTGCCTCTGTACCAAATGATTGGTCGGTGCTGGCAGACATCGAGTCCGCTGTACCCACAGATCAGCTCCCGCTGTGTATAATCGCAGTGGGAGTGAGCCACCGGGGGCGCGCATGCAGGTCCCCTACCCGGAAGGGCCAGATCAGGTATATATATATATGTGATGCACAGCTGTTGCCCTGTAGCAGTACAACTGCAATCGGGCGAACAGCAAGTTGGTAATGTCTTGCCACAAGCTGTGGCTGGTCATAGGCCTGGAGTGGAGTGGAGTGGAGTGGAGTTTCACCCTAAAACCTTTTTTTTTAACATTAGATTGAGGCTCATTTTGTCAAGGGGAATCGGGTGTTTTTTTTACAATCGAAGCCGTACTTACCGTTTTAGAGATACATCTTCTCCGCCGCTTCCGGGTATGGGCTGCGGGACTGGGCGTTTCTATTTGATTGACAGTCTTCCGACAGGCTTTCCGATGGTCGCATACATTGCGTCACGATTTTCCGAAAGTAGCCGAACGTCGGTACGCAGGCGCCGTATAAAGCCGCACCGACATTCGGCTTCTTTCGGCTACTCGTGACGCGATGTATGCGACCGTCGGAAGCCTGTCGGAAGACTGTCAATCAAATAGGAACGCCCAGTTCCGAAGACCATACCCGGAAGCGGCGGAGAAGATCGCTCTGCAGTCCGCAGAGAGGTCTCAGAGAGACTTTGCTGTGCTAGATGGTTGGGGTGACAGGACCATGGGAACAGAATCAGAAATCTTTTGCAAGGTGGGACAATTCATTTATATGTATTTCAATTATTTAATTTACTGTTTGCAAAATATATATACCTATTATTCCTATGCAAAAGCACCCAAAATACAGTGTATATAATTTTTTACTGCAAAGAATAATTATATAGTAAACACATCTCTCCATTTCAGTGTTATTGTTTTATAATGTTGTATTCTCGGTGTGAAAATTTAAGCCATTAAAAACCTGTATAGCAAGAACCTAGTCATCAAATGTTACTACTGTGTTTCCCCGAAAATAAGACCAGGTTTTATATACATTTTGGATACCAAAAACACACTAGGGCTTATTTTCAGGGGATGGCCTATTTATCTATGGTATGTGCAATAATCTACATTTATTCAAATACCGCAATGTCATCTTCTGGAAAAAATAAAATAAAAATATCCTGATCCTTTATAGCATGATAGACAGCACAGTGCTTGTGCTATGTCATTTACTACTATCTATGTTCTATAAAACCTGGAATAAAAAATAAAATGTTTTTTCAAAAGTTTGTCCCCTGTCTTCTCTCCCCCTCTTAGATCAGGAGTCAGCATTATGAAATTCTGTAATCCCAAAACCTTGGTTAAAGTCAAAAATTATGTAATCCATTCTGTAAAAATATTATAT
This sequence comes from Rana temporaria, assembly GCF_905171775.1. Lineage (NCBI taxonomy): Eukaryota > Metazoa > Chordata > Amphibia > Anura > Ranidae > Rana > Rana temporaria. The sequence continues at coordinate 58,364,172 of NC_053491.1, forward strand.
AATGTGCAGTGTAACTTTATTGTGGAAAATACCTTATTTACAGTGCTGCTGGGCGCTCACGTGATGTGCCGGAGCTCTTCTTCCTTGCTTTGGTCAGCCGGGAGAAGAGTAGAAGATCTCCGGTGGATCACGTGAGTACCCAGTGGTACTGTAAATAAGGTATTTTCCACAATAAAGTTACACAAGGAGACACACTGCATATTTTTTTTTTTTTATAAAAACAGATTGCATGTTTTTACAAAGACTTTATTCAGGGCTTTTTTTCGTTGTAGGGCTTATATTGCAGCCATCCCCGAAAAACCATGCTAGGTCTTATTTTCGGGGTAGGGCTTATTTTTGGGGAAACAGGGTAATTAATGGGAAACAACCCTGAACATTTAAAACCTTATACCTGTGGAGAAATGTAATGTGAACCAAGGCTGAGGGGTATACAATTTAAAGGGGCAGCCTGCCCAATCTTGATGTTTTATGTATTGTTATATGCAGGAGAGTTAATTTATTCATTTATCATGTCTTGTGAAAATCCACGGGTGAGATTTCTACTCTTGAGATTCCCTTTCTGTGCAGTTTCTGTTGAATTTATTTTTCAGGAATAAAATAAAGCAGTAATGTCACTTTTATGGTATAGCTCCTTTAATATGGCCATATTCATGAAAGCCTTGCACCAGTTTCACTACAAGTACCAACATCTGCACCAGATTCAGGTAGTTCTTGCTACCTCCACTTTTAGAATTTGTCACTATGGTTGCAACAGATTCTAAAAGAATTACCACCAGTTCACAGATAAGCAAACTAGCAGTAATTGAGAACCACTTCAAACCAGTGTACAGGGGGAATAGGTGTTGTTTGTTCATTAATTTATTAATATGTATGAATTTATTTTACACATACTTAATTTTTTACAAGGACATTTTTTACTAGGATACTTGGGCAGAACCTGGTGGGGAGCTCCACCTACCCCATAATTCAAATTCATGATCATTGTATCTGTTGGGTGGGTGGAGCCTAATGGGGAACTCTGAGACTAGTTCCCCATCAAGTCCACCTTGCCTGTGATGCACAGCACAAAGCAGTGGACTGATTATAAAGATGTTATTGGACTTTCAGGTGCATGAACCAGGCTCTATCACTTTGCAACAACAGGATTCTAAAGGGTGTCTATGATTTTCAGTTGTGATCAGATTATAATTGTGTTAAACACTTACACTTGCAAGTGGCACACATGTAAACAAAATACCATAAAAAGCAAGGGAAAGTTGAAGGGAAGGAACTCTAATGTTGAGAAATACCAAGCAATACTGTAAACTACAATGTCACAGATAACAACTTGGATTGTTTTGTGACACCTTTAACCACTTACTTACTGGGCAAGTGGTTAAAGGGCCAGGTGAAATTTCAGCTTCCGGCACTGCGTCGCTTTAACTGACAATTGCGCGGTCGTGCGATGTGTCTCCCAAACAAAATTGATGTCCTTTTTCCCCCACAAATATAGATTTAATTTGGTGGTATTTGATCACCTCTGTGGTTTTTATTTTTTGTGCTATAAACAAAAAAAGAGCGTCAATTTTGAAAAAAACACAATATTTTTTACTTTTTGCTATAATAAATATCCCAATTTCTTTTTCTCAGTTTAGGCCGATACATATTCTTCTATATATTTTTGGTAAAAAAAAACAAAAAAAAACGAAATAAGCGTATAAGGGTTTGCGCAAAACAATAGGGGACATAATTATGATTTTTTTTTTACTACTAATGGCGGCGATCTGCGATATTTATTGGTACCGCGACATTATGGTGGACACATCGGACACTTTTGACAAATTTTTGGGACCATTCACATTTATACAGCAAACAGTGTTATAAATATGCACTGATTACTGTATAAATTTGACTGGCAGGGAAGGGGTTAACACTAGGGGGCGAGGAAGGGGTTAAATGTGTTCCCTACTAGTGATTCTAACTGTGGGGGAAGGGGACTGACTGGGGGAGGTGACCGATCTGTGTCCCTATGTACAAGGGACACAGCATCGGTCTCCTCTCCGTGCCAGGACGTGGATCTCTGTGTTTAAACCTGCTCAGTTACTGGGCAATTGCGGGTGCCCGGCCGCCATCGCGGCCAGTGCACTCCCCCTAGTGGCTCTGCAAGACGAGGACGTCATATTGACGGTGGCCGGTAGTAAGGTGGTTAATACCCAACTTTAGGAAGTACAGTGGTTTGTGTCGGGATTCATGCCTTCTATCCAGAAGAATACTGTAAAGGACCCCATACTCGAGAGGAGTATGTCCACATAACCACCCCCGCCCCACCTCAAGCTATCTAACAATGGTCTCTGAGTCACTCCTACAATATTCTAGCAGTCTGAATTTTTAAACATCTAACTGAATTATAATAAAAGAGGCATGTTTTAAAAAAGTTATAATTATCTGAGGTCATATGTATAAGAAAACTTAAGTCTCATTTAGGCTCATTCATTTGCAACACACGACAGCCCATACTTGGGCACAAGATACACATCATCTGTTGAGCATTTTAAAGTTCCTTTTTCATGCTGATCTCTCCTGAAAATTCTAGTTTCCTGGCTGTCATGCTGTTGTGCTAAGACTTTAATGTTTTCATAGTCCATTACCCAGAGCAAGAATAGAGATAAGTATTCCACCTTTACACTCACCAGTTTGGGGTCTGAAACCAGACAGCCAGAAAACAATCATTTTTAGAATGAGACCAGGAGACCAGCATTGGCAGCCCATAGTTAGATTGTTAATCAGGTTGAAAAAAAGACATATGGGGTTGATTTACTAAAACTGGAGAGTGCAAAATCTGGTGCAGCTGTGCATGGTAGCCTTCTAACTTTAGCTTGTTCAATTAAGCTTTGACAACAAAAATAATGGAAGCTGATTGGTTTCTATGCACAGCCGCACCAAACTTTGCACTCTCCAGTTATAGTAAATAAAAAAACAGAAAAGCATGATCAAATTCACTCCAGTGGAGGAAAGTATCCTTTCTGATCCCCCAGGCGGCAATTGGATTTTCCTTGGATCAAACTGCCCATTTTGTTATTACCTATGAATAGTATCCAGTTATATTTTGAGTATTTAGTAATGCATCCAGCTATTTTCATACAATGTATATTAAAGAATATACTGTGTTGACCAGAACTAGTTTGTTTCCACATTTTTACAGCTCTTATTGAGAAGAAGCCTTTCCATATGTATGAGGTTATATCTCTTTTCCTCTAGACATAACAAGTGCCCCCTTGTCTTCAGTAATGACCTGAAAGTGAATAACTCAACACCAAGTTCACTTTATAAACCACTTATGTATTTATACATGGTGATCATATACCACCTAATCGGCTTTTCTCAAGAGAGATTAAATTCAGTTACGCTAATCTTTCCTCATAGCTGAGCTCCTCCATGTCTCTTATTAGTTTGGTTGCCCTTCTCTGCACTTTCTCCAGTTCTCCGATATCCTTTTTGTGAACTGGTGCCCAAAACTGGACAGCATATTCCAGATGAGGTCTTACTAATGATTTGTATGGGGACACAATTATGTCTCTCTCTCTCTCTCTGGAGTCTTTACCTATTATAATACAAGAAGGTGTTTTGCAAGCTTTAGAAACTGCAGCTTGGCATCGTATGCATTGTATTCTATGATAGTTACATAATTAGTCAGGTTGAAAAAAGACACCAGTCCATCCAGTTCAACCATAAAACCATATACACGATCCTATACCCACAGTTCATCCAGAGGAAGGCAAAAAACCCCAGCAGAGCATGATCCAATTTGCTACAGCAGGTGAAAAATTCCTTCCTGATCCCCCGAGAGGCAATCGGATTTACCCTGGATCAACTTTACCTATAAATGTCAGTAACTAGTTATATTATGTACATTTAGGAAAGTATCCAGGCCTTTTTTAAAGCAATCTACTGAGCTGGCCAGAACCACCTCTGGAGGGAGTCTATTCCACATTTTCACAGCTCCTACTGTGAAGAAACCTTTCCATATTTGTAGCTTAAAGGGCAGATCCACGTACCTCCGTGCCGGGCGCAGCGTATCTAAGATACACTACGCCGTCGTAACTTTTTTCTTTTTTTCGAATCCTCAAAGAATTCGCACCATAAGTTACGGCGGCGTAGTGTATCTTTGGCGGCGTAATGACACGCCATTCAAATCTCTGTGATGGGGGCGTGTTTTATGTTAATACGTCGTGACCAGAGACGTAAACTACGTTTTTTTTAACTGCGCATGCGCCGTCCGTGGGGGTATCCCAGTGCGCATGCTCGAAATTAACCCAGAACAAGCCAATGCTCACGACGGTGACGTCATTCTACTCAAATCTATTCACGAAAAAATTTGAATTTACGCGGCGTATCAAGAGATACGCCTGCGTAATATCTTTGTGGATCTGCCCCTAAATCTTTTTTCCTCTAAGCTTAAAGAGTGCCCCCTTGTCTTTTGTGTTGACCGTAAAGTGAATAACTCAACACCAAGTTCACTATATGGACCCTTTATATATTTGTACATGTTGATCATATGCCCCCTTATTCTCCTCTTCTCAAGAGTGAATAAATTCAGTTCCTCTAATCTTTCCTCATAGCTGAGCTCCTCCATTCCTCTTATCAGTTTGGTTGCCCTTCTCTGCACTTTCTCCAGTTCCCCGATATCCTTTTTGAGAACTGGTGCCCAAAACTGAACTGCATATTCCAGATGAGGTCTTACTAATGATTTGAACAGGGGCAAAATGATATCTCTCTCTCTCTCTGGAGTCCATACCTCTCTTAACCTCCCTGGCGGTATGATTATTTCAGATTTTAGGTGCTGAAAGCAGTACCATTATTTTGCAAGGAAATTTGTCGTTTTACATTGTAGGCCTGTAATTCTTAGGAATAACTCACTTAAATCTGCTCGAACAAGAATCTAGTAGACATCCCGGGTATGATAAAGTTTGAAAAACAAAATAATAAATTATACTATAATAAATAACTATAAATAATTATAACACATAATAATATAATTATTAATGTAATCAAATCAAAAACACTGAAATTTGCTCAGTTGCAGAATTGTCGCTGTCATTACTTTTTTTTTTATGATGAATTTCCCCACAAATCGCTATCGCTATCGCACAATTCTGCAAGTGATTATAATTTATTATCGCTGTTTTCTAGCTGCTCTAAAACCACTTTTGACATAAAAGGACACTTTTGGTTGCTATGGACAATTTTTATTATACAAAGGTACATGTAGGGCACTGGGCAGACCACTAGGGACAAAGGGACAAAGGGACGTGTTTTTTTTACATACAGTACTGTAATCTATAAGATATATGTAATGTGTTTATTTACTTTTTTGAAGTTGCAAACTGAATTTTCTAAGCCTGTAGACTTTATCTTACACATTAGCCAGGTTTGGGGAACTGTGTCAATTGGTTTCTAAATATAGGCACCATTGACCTTATTCCAATCCAGTGGTACTATTCCAGTCATTAAAGAATCTCTAAGAACTAGAAACAATGGCTTAGAAATAACAAAGCTCAACCTTTTGAGGACCTGTGGGTGTAAACCTTTTGGTCCAGGTGCTTTCTAGACCTTATCAATTTTGACACACATATATTCAATTATAAGACCGCTTATATTTTTCATTATAGGTATAGGTTTTGAAACTCTGATCTGTATGTAAGGGCATTGTCAAAAGCAATGAAGAGTACAGTTGTTAAAGGAATATGAATATGGGTTTTACTTTATTTTGAATGTACGCCGCTACTTTGTGGATATACATACAGTATAGAAAACACATCAAAAGCATGTCATAATATTATAAACATGCATGTGCTTTCAAATGCATAAGTGTGAATGGTTCCTCACAACACTATGGGAATTTAAATCACATAGCAATTGGTAAGATTATTGCTATTGCCCAACACTGCTTACCTAAATATAAATGTCTATTTTTGTTTATGGGTTATATGTTTTTGGTGCTTTACTTGTCGTCATAAAGTGAACCTGTATTTTCAATTAATATAATATTAAGGCTCTCTTCACACCTGTGCCACATTGCTTTAAGGCAGCCCTTTCATTTTGACTGAACCCTAAATCAATGCATAATAAAGTATATTCTTTTGGCATTGCAATATGAAATAATATCTGTATGTTGTGGTGCACTGAAGAACAGGTATATTTGTTTATACTGTATTTGTGCACTGGGATGTCATCCAGAATGAATGTCAACTTAGATATACTGCACATTGTGCTACACATATGTTACCATACACAGTTGTGAAGTATTTTTAAAGATTAATTTCAGGCAACAAGTGAAAACATTCAGTAAGCTATTGATATTAGCCAGTAAATACAGCAACTGTAAGAAAGTAAACTTAAATTACTGTAACCTCAGTTCTGTGTAATCCCCTGCAAAAAGTGAAAACATCTCTGTAGAGCGGGGTCGGCAACCTGTCGATCGCGGTCTAACTGTTCACAATGGACAGGTGACATGTAGACTACAAACAGGTCTGCAACACTAACCCCCACCTTCTACTTGTAGGTAGCGGCCTGGTTCTCTCTCCACCACCAGCCTCCTCTGCTGCACTTTAGGTCCATCTCTCTCCCTCCCACCCCCCTCTGCCTCCGTCTCTGCCTCTATCATCAGTGAACAGCGGGGAGAGAAACCCAGCAAAGTTCAGGACGGAGGGTGGGAGAAGAAGCTGGCCAAATTAACTTTTTAAGTTAACCAGCAGGTGATTGGTTGCTAGGTCCTAAGAAACCAATCACCAGCTTGCTAATATGAAAAGTCGTTTGGCCAGCTCCTGCTCCCTGTCCGGTACTGTGATTCCTCCCAATCTCCGCTGTGTGCAGAGGTAGGATGCAATGAAATGATGATATGGAACACTGCTATGGGAGGAAAGGGATCCAGTGGTCACTGCTACATGGGAAAGGGGGAGAAGAGGACACTATTGTGTGTGTGTGTGGGGGGGAGGTTATGTAAAAGGAGCAGAGGACACTTCTACCGCCCATCACATCACTCCCCCCCCCCCCCAACTCTGCATTCTGAGAATAATGCACTCCTGATCCCTGCATTCTGAGCGCAATGCACTCCTGATCCCTGCATTCTGAGTGCAACACACTCCTGAACCCTGCATTCTAAGCATAAGGCACTCCTGGTCTCTGCATTCTGAGCGTAATGCACTGCTAAACTCTGCACTCTGAGTGTAATGCACTCCTGAACCCTGCTTTCTGAGCATAACGCACTCCTGATCCCGGCATTCTGAGCGTAACGCACTCCTGAACCCTGCATTCTGAGCGTAATACACTCCTAAACCCCACACTCTCTTGTAATACTTTTTTTTTTGTGTCCACAAACACACTGCGTTTGCAAACTATGTTTGGGGTTAACACTGTATTATCACCCACAGTAGATCACAAAGGCAGTGTGTTTTGAACATGGTGCAGGAAACACATGGAACATGCCTTTCTGGCATTGTGTTCTGGTGTGAACCAGCCCAAACAACAGGAGCCTGGGGATCTTTGACTTGATCAGTGTTGTTTAAGTAGATCTCCATTTTTCTAAGGTTGCCTACCCCTACTGCAGAGGATCAGTATGAAGGCAGTAGTAAGGTACTTCCTGAAGTATGCATAACTAACATTCATTTTGCTTCTTGCAACTCCATTCATATTTCTACTGTGAATTTGAGTCTGATTGGTGGTTTACTTTTATTTATTTTTTGCTGTGTGCATGACAGCAAGTAAGGTATTCAAGCATTATCAGCAGGTACTGTATTTCCCAGGATAACCAGATTACAGACAAATTACCAATTTTAAACTGGTCTGTTCCTTTTAATACAAGGGTTCGTCAAAAAATGTCCAATTTTTTTTTAACTAGGTTATATATATAAAAGTGCAGAAACTTTTTGAGGACCTCCCGTAGTTCCATTTTTAATAAAAATGGACATATACATTTTCATCTTTATCATCATCAAGTAGGTGGCAATTATTTTAGTTATTGGGTGCCTGTCAACTTATTACCTCTTCAAGAATCCAGTTGCAAAATTTCCCTTCAGTAGTTTTTAGTCTCTACTCCTTCACACAATAAAGCGGTGAGATTGTTGCTCTACCATATCTGGTTTTCCTGTAATTTTCTTTATTCTGTATTATGAAGAATCCACCAGGGAAATGCACCATAGTTTGTCATTGTAGTAGCAATGAACATTGTGTGTAACTGGGAATTCTTCCAGGGGTTTAAGAGTACAATTCTGAAACATTCAAGAAGCCAACATTGCCAGCATTCATTTAAAAATGAAATGACAGTTTTGGACAATTTTCCTTTTAATTACCCCCTCTATTTAACCGAATATGGGTTTTCAAGACACAGCACATATTTTTTTGCTGCTTACTAAAGTTGTTATAAAATATTGTAAGGGCTAGATATAAGCTATTCATAAGCACTACTCCTATACAAATTGTTGGTAAAACATCTAATACAGCACAATATCCCTGTGAGATGTAATTTCTCTGTATTTACCACTATGGAAAACTATAGGAATATTAAATATAAAAAATAAATAAGTGCAAATGATCGTGTATGCTTACAGTGTTAATAAAACCCAGAACTCTGCATTCACTATATCTGGTCTCCCACAGAACATACACAGAACATGGAAATACATTTAAATTAGTAAATACTGTATAACAGGGGTGCCCAACCAGTGGCCCGGGAGCCACATGTGGCCTGCAGAGCCCTCTAATGTGGCCCGCGACCTCCGGCTTTGGGATGGAATAAAATAAAATAGAATACTGTTATTAAAGGTAAGTTTATTACTAAAATCACAGTGTATATATGGGCATATCTGCTCTGCTGTGGTTACTGGGCTGCTTTCAAACTGATCCACAGGTGCAGAGAAGTGCACCTGTGGGTTACCTGCACTGAGCCATAGACTATTATTACCTGCGGGTTTGGTGTGCTGAGAGTAGAGTGGGCTCTATAGAGCCGAGTGGGCTGCCATCCACCCTCTCCGCTCATTGTGGCCAGCGACTGGTTACCAAGTCGATTAATAGGCCCTTGTTCTTCAAAAGGTTGGGCACCCCTGCTGTATAAACTTCTAAATACTTTTTCTCATCAGCAGTATATATCAGTCTTGTGACTTATATAGGTGTCTGGTTTAAGCTTTTAGGAGGAGTTTTCATTCTTCTCTGACTGTCCTATGAGGCTGCAGGACCCCTGACTCTCTGTCTGAACAGTGCTAATTGGCCCTGTGCTGATCACATGCACCCTCACAAGAGATAAAAACTCTCTAGCAATGCAGGCCAAACTGAGCATGTGCAGAGTGACTCCAAAGGCTTTGTACTATCAAGAGATGGATTGAGGACAGTGGAAGAAGGGGTGTATCAGAGAAGACAGGATCACACAGCCTTTTTACACAGTGCGCATGATTAACCCCTTAGGTTCCACAGTGAGTATAACAAGCATGCTTTACTGCATATACAGACTGATTTTACTGTTGTGGGTTTAGTAACACTTTAATAACTTAAAAACTGCCCGTTGTTATCCATTATGGCCAGATCAGATTTTTCTTTTCTGCTGTGTGCCTATTGATTTAGCAATAACATGCTCATTACTTATGGTACTAAAATTATACAAGTATTGCTTTTTGACCATTATTTGCTCAAAAAATTGTCCCATTTTTTTAGTGGGGCTGTGCAGTGGCATTGGTCATGGAGGAGACTCGGAGAGCTATGAGGAGTTTTGTAGAGGAAGGATACTAGGTGGTAGAGCTGCACAATTAATCATCAAGAATCGTTATCACGATCTTTTTCCTGTTGCAATCAGTGGAATGTTAAGTCTAAACATTGTATCAATTTGACTTTTACATCAAAAGGAATAGACTTCTGTATGTAAATTAGGAACGTTTAACCACTTAAACACCAAACCTTTTTCTGACAGTTCTTTTCAAGTTAAAATATTTTTTTTTTGCTAGAAAATTACTTAGAACCCCCAAACATTTTTTTTTTAGTAGAGACCCTAGAGAATAAAATGGCGGTTGTTGCAATATTTTATGTTGCACAGTATTTGTGCAGCGGTCTTTCAAATGCATTTTTTTGGAAAAAAGTAAAGTTAGCCCAAATTTTTTTTGTATAAATGTAAAAGATTTTACGCTGCGAGAATCGTGAACATTATTCTAAGCAAAAAAATTGTGATTCTCATTTTGGCCAGAATCGTGCAGCTCTACTAGGTGGTACTGGTTTAAGTGCCCGTTGTGCCCATATATACAGGTAAAGTGAGAGCCCTTAGAAGGGCTGAGTTTCAGGATATATGTTGCCTTGTCCTCACCAGAGCTCCTGAAGGTGGAAATTGGTTTTATGGCAAACGAATCCCAGGTTGCATCCCTCTGACGCATCCGAGCAGGCAGCTTTTGGGGATGTGCCAGAAAGAGTCCCTCACAGGTCAGGAAATGGCACAATCACAGGAGTATGCAGGAACACGGAGCAGGGAACAGACTAGGAATTCAAAAGTGCTTATAACAAGTGGCTTTGCTGGGACGCTCAGAGAATCATACAGGGAGTTGCAGGTTGCTGGCCGTATACACAAAGTCACAAATGTTTTGAAATATTATTGCTAAAGCAGTACAGCTTGATAACCATTTTAAAAGTTTGGGATGTATGATTAAGAACTGGATTGAACAGGGATCGTTCCGGCAGAAACCACACTGACAGTCTCAAATACAAAGATTTCATCTGTCAAGTTGACAGCGGGTCTTAGTGGGGCATTTACAGGTATACACTGTAGACAAGTGTATAAAACCTTTGAAATAAATGATTATTTGTATCTAAACTAAAAGCCTTAGCCTAACAAAAAAAAAAAAAAGAATTTTATAGGGACGGTATGGATTTATTTAATCTTTAATTCTCTGTAGTATACATACTTAACAGAAAATCTTCCCAGCTACTACTCACAATCTACTCTTCAATGATTGAGAGCAGAGCAGCAATGTGGGGCTACAGCAGCTGTAAGGATTTGATGGAGAAACAACAAATGATGTTAGCTGTTTCCTCATCTAATTCCACATACACACGGTCGGAATTTCCAACAAGAATAGCAAAAAAAACACGCATGCTCGGAATCAATTAGACGCATGCTCGGAATCATTGAACTTCATTTTTCTCGGCTCGTTGTAGTGTTGTACGTCACTGCGTTCTTGACGGTCTGAATTTTGTGTGACCGTGTGTTTGCAACACAAGTTTTAGTCAACATTCTGTTGGAAAAAAAAACATGGTTTTCTTTTGAAATTTCCGATCGAGTGTACACAGTATAAGTCTGGTGCAAAGTCCCATTGAGCTCTCCTAAGTATGAACTGTCATCTGTTCCTACTGATATTTGAATGTTTTCCATGTGATCTTCTTCTTTTTTTTTTTAAATAACAAACATGTTATACTTACCTCCACTGTGCAGTTAGTTTTGCACAGAGTGCCCCCGATCCATGTCTTCTGGGGTCCCTCGGCTGTCTCTGGTCCTCCCCGCAATTAGTCACCACAGTCATGCGAGAGCTCGCATGGTGGTCAGTAATTGCGGGCACGCTCCCGTGATACAGCGAGTGGCCATAGCGGCGAAGAGGATATCAGGACCGCGCGCGGGACTTTCGAGGGGTTAGGTAAATATAACGGGGGTTCGGGGGGGGGGGGGCGCAACATCAGATGTTTTTTCACCTTAATGCATAGATTGCATTAAGGTGAAAAAACAAATTTTCCTTTACAACACCTTTAAGTCCAAGCAAACAGCTAAATACACAGTTAAAAATACATATACTGTATGAGATTTTTTTACTAGCAAAATAATTTCTAGTTTATCCAATCAAATCCTGACATTTATATAGCCTTAAACCAAATCCTCATAAAAAAAACCTGTCCTGTGCACTCTACAGACTGTAATCAATTACTAGAAAAATACTAACCACATAAGATACTTATAAAAATAATTTCCTAATTGCTTGTCCCCACCCCCTTTCCTGACCGGCCAGGCTGCATGCTCGGATAAGGGTCTGGTATGGATTTTGGGGGAACCCCCACGTTGTTTTTTCAACCTAAGGGCCTGGTATGCTCTTGGAGGGGGAACCCATGCCAGTTTTTTATTTAAAATTTGGCGTGGAGTTCCCCCTCCTGGAGGCGACTTTGAGTCACGTTGTAAGTTGCTCCAAGTCACGCTGTGATTCACGCTCAAGTCGTGTCCAAGTTGCCTCACAAAGTCGCGCACAAAGTCGTGTTGCCCCTGTGTGAACCGGCTCTTAAAGAAGTGTGTGTTTTAAACATATTGTAGTCTAATCGGTTTATATCAAAGCAGACCTAGCATCAGATTTCCTTCTTTACTTAAATTGCTCTCATGCTTGTAATGATCTTTTGTTGTACAGTCTATTTTAAAAGCACACACAAACTCATACTTTTCATGAACCCACAGTAACCTTTGAGAATATTTCATCTCAACAGAGCAAAAGTATTGAAATATGTCAAAAGAGGCTTAGCGAATATTGAATTTCAGTTACACAATAAATAATTTACAGATTGCTTTCATATGACTGAAGTATACAAAAAGTCAAAAATAATAGTCCACAACATAATTCTAATCTGGTATATTCTAACATTTCTTAAAAGTCACTCAAAGCATTCATTTAGTTCATCCTTTTAACTTCATCAAAAGTCAACATCTGATAAAAAGTTTATTAGTCCTCCCTACCCCTCCTAAGCTAGGCTAACTTTTAAACCCTTCACCTATCTTTTAATTTAAATATAAGTAAATTATAGAGCAGGCACTGTTACATTAACCACTTAAGACCCGGACCTTTAGGCAGCTAAAGGACCCAGCCAGTTTTTGCGATTCGGCACTGCGTCGCTTTAATTGACAATTGCGCGGTCGTGCGACGTGGCTCCCAAACAAAATTGGCGTCCATTTTTTCCCACAAATAGAGCTTTCTTTTGATGGTATTTGATCACCTCTGCGGTTTTTATATTTTGCGCTATAAACAAAAATAGAGCAACAATTTTGAAAAAAATGCAATATTTTTCCCTTTTTCTATAATAAATATCCCCCAAAAATATAAAAAGCATTATTTTTTTTCCTCAGTTTAGGCCGATACGTATTCTTCTACCTATTTTTGGTAAAAAAATCACAATAAGCGTTTATCGATTGGTTTGCGCAAAATGTTTAGCGTTTACAAAAAAGGGGATAGTTTTATTGCATTTTTTAAAAAAAATTTTTTACTACTAATGGTGGCGATCAGCGATTTTTTTCGTGACTGCGACATTATGGCAGACACTTCGGACAATTTTGACACATTTTTGAGACCATTGTCATTTTCACAGCAAAAAATGCATTTAAAATGCATTGTTTACTGTGAAAATGACAGTTGCAGTTTGGGAGTTAACCACAGGGGGCGCTGATGGGGTTATGTATGACCTCATTTGTGTTTATAACTGTAGGGGGGTGTGGCTGTAGGTGTGACGTCATCAATTGTGGTTCCCTATAAAAGGGAACACACGATCGATGACAGCGCCACAGTGAAGAACAGGGAAGCTGTGTTTACACACAGCTCTCCCCGTTCTTCAGCTCCGGGGACCGATCGCGGGACTCCAGTGGTGATCGGGTCTGCGAGTCCCGCGGCCACGGAGCTTCGGACCGGGTCGCGTGCACGCGCCCGCGACCCCACGGCTGGGCTTAAAGAGCCACGTACATGTACGTGGATGTGCCCAGCCGTGCCATTCTGCCGACGTATATCGGCGTGAAGGGGTCCTTAAGTGGTTAAAGTATCCAATTGCATATATGTCCCTAAAAAGGTTAGGATTAGAAAAAATCCCCGGATCGGGGTAGAATATGAGACTTTTAAGATGCAAAAGGAGGACATATGACACAAAATAATGTTAATAGATAGCGGCGATTTTCGCCAAACCCACAACACATGAATTGAACAAACTAGTATTTTGGTAAAAAAAAATTAGTCATTTATTAATACATATCATTTGAAAAAGATTTGAACATTCTTTAAAAAAAGTCACAGATACAGTAAAGTACTACTTATGCAGTCATGTGCAAAGGGACTTCTTCATAAAACCCGTGTTGCTAGTCCTACATGTTTCGCCCTAATACGGGGCTTCTTCAGGAACACACAGGTAAGTAGTGATCTACATGGAAAAAGTATCAACAAACAAATAATGATAATCCAAACAAATAAAGTCATCCATCAGTTAGATACTTTTAAGTTTTGAGACCGCATACATAGATTTAACAAATCTCATGAAGTGTAAATTACATTCAGGGGTTGTATATATTTTATGTAAGAGGTCTAAATAATTCAATTAGTTAAGATTTGAACCATACCTCAATAAGGTACCTGTGTGTTCCGGAAGAAGCCCTGTATTAGGGCGAAAAATGTAGCACATGACTGCATAAGTAGTACTTTCTCTGTGACTTTGTTTTAAAGAGAATACCAGGAGGCTGTGGATCGGCTGCTATTGTAGCATAAAGGCAGAGGGAGAGAGACACTGGTCAGCTGCTGGGCACCTTCACTTCCTGTACTTCCCGCTCACTATGCTCTGGGTTATCTAACAAAGGGGCGGATCTCCGGATATTGGCCCCGCCCATCCCGACATCAACCTGACAGATCCACTCAATCTCCCTGCAGCCATAGACTACAGAAGTCAGGGCGCGTGTTCTTTTTATTCTGGACAATGTACGTGGGCACCCTAGTTGGGGGCCCCCTTCCAGCTCGGGGGCCCCAGGCAATTGCTTGCATTGCCTCTCCTGTTCCGACGGGCCTGCGTCCATGTGTACTTGGGTCAGGTTTTTTACATTTTTATGAAGTTTGACTCCAAGTGTAAACATGCATAAACTGCTTGAAACAGGTTTAATTCTAAAACATTTAGGCTATTTTGGTGCTGTTTTGGAACAGATACAAGAAAGAAGCGCGTTCATCCACAGTTTTCTCAGGTACAATCATTTCCAACGCAATGACTTTGGCACAGTAGTTTTTGATGCAATCACTTTGCCATAATGACATTTCATACCAGAAAAATAAAATATCTGAAATACAAAAGTATCACACCAAAAGCAACATTTATAGCATGTGAAAAGCTACCTTCAATTTCACCAAAGCCCTCAAAGGTGAAGTATGACCAAAGCTCTTTTGGCCATACATTTTCTGTGGATCACAGGAGTGACCCAGATTCACCCAACAGCGGGTTAAAGTTAGCTGCCTGCTGACATTACAGAGCCAAACACTGCCCAAACACCATCAAAATCTTACAAAAAGAGAAAAGGTACTCTTGAATAATAAGGGAGGAGCGGTCTATAGTAGATGAAGTAGTATCAATCAAAATTCTGGATCCCTCAGAAGTTAAGAACTTAATCCCCCTCCTCATCCAGTTACACCAATATTTCACCCCCTGCCCAAAATGCACAAAAGAGGAAGTACCCATCCAGGGCAAACCCATCATGGCCAGTATTGGCCCCCTAGGAAAACCACTAGGCAACCTGGCGGCAGAGACGTATCTAGTGAAAATGGCGCCTATGGCAAGAACTGAAACTACGCCCCTGTCAAAACATTTGAAACACATCTTTCAGATAACCAGGGACATGGCGGGGACAGAGAGGGACACTGGGGACCTCTGACGGCTGGTGCTAAAAGTTTTTTGGTGGGGCGCAAACAAAACAAAAAACATCAATTGCAGCCACTGTGCCCATCAAAAGTAGCCACTGTGCCATCAATTGCCACCACTGTGCCCATCAAGCGCAGCCACTGTGCCCATCAAACGCAGCCACTGTGCCCATCAAGCGCAGCCACTGTGCATATCAAACACATCCACTGTGCCCATCAAACGCAGCCACTGTGCCCATCAAACACAGCCACTGTGCCCATCAAGTGCAGCCACTGTGCATATCAAACACAGCCACTGTGCATATCAAACACAGCCACTGTGCATATCAAACACAGCCACTGTGCATATCAAACGTAGCCACTGTGCATATCAAACGCAGCCACTGTGCCAATCAAACGCAGCCACTGTGCCCATGAAACGTAGCTAACGTACCTATCAATAGCTCCTGCTCATTAAACAGTCCAAATTTAGTGAAAGTTAATGCGCTGCAAAGTTTGTAGTACATGAACTTTTACTGAATGTGGACTGTTTTTTTTTATGAAAAATATGTAGAAAAATACGTATCGGCCTAAACTGAGGAAAAAAATCGTTTTTTTATATATTTTTGGGGGATATTTATTACAGCAAAAAGTAAAAAATATAATTTTTTTTTTCAAAATTGTCGCTCTATTTTTGTTTATAGCGCAAAAAATAAAAACTGCAGAGGTGATCAAATACCACCAAAACAAAGCTCTATTTTGTTTGGGAGCCACGTCGCACGACCACGCAATTGTCAGTTAAAGCGACGCAGTGCCGAATCGCAAAAAGTGGCCCGGTCATTGACCAGCAAAATGGTCAGGGGCTGAAGTGGTTACGTTTTAAGTCATCATCATGTGCGATTGTGTGTGTGTGTGTGCCAGGCATCAAATATAGTGCTCAATATGGATTAAATAAATTACAAATATGCATAGCCATAGATATCATTAATAAAGTGTAATAAAGTGATTTGTGCAACAGCTGTTCACAAATCACTTTATTACAGTTTATTTATGATATGGCTATGCATATTTATTTAATCCACTGAGCATTATATTTTGCTGCTTGCTTCTGGTTGGCGGTTGGCACACATGAATATGATGACGAGGATCAAGTAGTACCTGGCTGCTATCCTT
This sequence comes from Rana temporaria, assembly GCF_905171775.1. Lineage (NCBI taxonomy): Eukaryota > Metazoa > Chordata > Amphibia > Anura > Ranidae > Rana > Rana temporaria. The sequence goes on from NC_053491.1 coordinate 58,380,953, forward strand.
GGTGCTGCTGTTGGGGCTGGGGTTCCCCATCGGGCCGCCATACATTCCTTCTCTCCTGTCCTCTCTTCTCCTCACCTCACGTCCCTTTCCCCGCTCTGGGGATAAGATGATAGGGTAGGCGGAGCATTAGGCTCCGCCACTGTTACACTACCCTACGTGGATCCGGTCTGGCCAATTATCGGCCGTCATGGGGGCATCTGTCACTCCCCTCCCCAGGCAGAAGGAGAAATATTAGCAATTGCTGTGCCGGCGCCGCGCTCCAGCAGGGAGGCCGTGGCACCGGCAGATTAGTGCGGGAGGCGGCCACAGGAGGACGGGTGGAATTTTTCCATGCGGGGGGTGACTTTTTGCCGCCCCCCTCCCCATGGCGCCCATGGCACTTGCCATGGCTAACATACCCTAGATACGCCACTGCCTGGCGGATACTCTATTACAACCTTTAGTTACCAGGATACCGTTCCACCTACAAGACACAAAACATACCATGCAAGCCCTAGAAATACATCCATGGGGTAAGGACAACAAATGGATTGTATGTGATGTAAGGTCCCTATACTTATGCATACCCCATGATCTAGGACTACAGGCGCTTAACCACTTCAGCCCCGGAAAATTTGGCTGCCAAATGGCCAGGCCACTTTTTGCGATTCGGCACTGCGTCTTTTTAACTGACAATTGCGCAGTCGTGCGACGTGGCTCCCAAACAAAATTGACGTCCTTCTTTTCCCACAAATAGAGCTTTCTTTTGGTGGTATTTGATCACCTATGCAGTTTTTATTTTTTGCGCTATAAATAAAAATAGAGCGACAATTTTTTTTTAAAAAAGCAATAGTTTGTACTTTTTGCTATAATAAATATCCCCAATTTTTTTATAAAAAAACATTTTTTTTTCTCAGTTTAGGCCAATATGTATTCTTATACATATTTTTGGTAAAAAAAAATCGCAATAAGCGTATATTGATTGGTTTGTGCAAAATTTATAGCGTCTATAAAATAGGGGTTAGTTTTATAGCATTTATATTATTCATTTTTTTTTACTTGTTATGGCGGCGATCTGCGTTTTTTTTTGTGACTGCGACATTATGACGGACACATCGAACACTTTTGACACTATTTTGGGGCCATTCACAGGGCTGTAAAAATGCACCAATTACTGTATAAATTTGACTGGCAGTGAAGGGGTTAACCACTAGGGGAGGGGAGGGAAGGGGTTAAGTGTGTCGTAGGGAGTGATTCTAACTGTTAGGGGGCGTGGCTTACTGTGACACATCACTGATCGCTGATCTCGATGAGAGGGAACAGACGATCAGTGCTGTGTCACCAGGCAGAACAGGGAGATGCCTTGTTTACAAAGGCATCCACCTGTTCTGCCGTTCCGTGACCCGATCACAGGACACCGACGGACATCCGTTGGTCCCACGAGCGCGGTCACGGTGATCGTGGCAGGCGCGTGTCCGCCTGCTAGGGGGCAGGATTCTAAGCAACGCATATATATATACACGTTGCTTTGCCTGCCCGTGCCATTCTGCCAACGTAAATCTGCGTGAGGCAGACGGTTAAACATCATATGGACTTGTATACAGAATGCAAAAAGATACTTGGTGGGCACACCCTAAAAATGCATTTTTAGGGTGTGCCCACCAAGTATCTTTTTGTATTTTGTATAGACCCTGACCAGGTCTCTTGGCTGGAGCACCCCTCCCCCTCTTCATTACCTCACATTAGTGGCCACCATTGTATAGGAAGAATCCCTTCAGTTCTCCCACATAGAGGAGTATATCTCCCATGGTTGAGACCCAGGTTCTTTCATTCTATTACTAGGGTAGGACCCACTAATTCGGGGTACTTTGTCGCAGTAAGTGGGCTTAGCACTATATGACTATATAGTGTGACCAAACCCCCGTATTTTTGAATATGTTCAGGTGTTTTTAACTAGCCTTGCAGGATAAATGTCATTTTTGCATGTGTGCGCTATAATCTGTTTTGTATTGTATACAGAATGCTCGCCAGAGATAAAATGATTTATCCTGGAAGCAGCTTCATATCTCTAACATCACAAATACTTTCTCTGCAATACAAAATGGTACATACAAAAACAGGGGGCCTCCATGGGAGCAAGATTCTTATCAATTTCTGTAAATTTATACATGGCTGGTAGGAAGAACAGTATATCTACAAATACCCCCAAAGAGACTACATTGTCTCTTATTTCCGATACATTGATGAGCTGATCTTCATTACTGAACAGAAGTTGGCTGCAACCGAGTTTCTGGACTACTTTAACATGAACGAATTGAACCTAAAATGTATTATAGAAGAACACCAAACGGACTAACTTTCTTGATCTCACCCTTTTTGGATCCATCCTAGCATGTACACCTCCAATTCAACCACTCACACATGGCTAAACACCGCCGGTTTGTTCAGATGTGGCACCATGAGGTGCTCCACCTGTAACTATCTTTCTTTAAACATTAAATAACTGGTTATCTGTCACACCAAATATGTAATATATGTGTCACCTGTACCAAATGCAACATTCAATACATAGGAAAAACCATCAGAGGTCTCAGTGATAGAATAACAGACCACATCTCAGATATCAGAACAAATAAAAAAACAAATTTAGCGAGACACTTCAATCAATTCCATCAACAGAACACAAAAACTCAAATAAAAAAGTTCAAATAATTGAAAGAATGAATTGTCCGGCCCGTGACCGAGATCGTTTCTCCCATCTTTGTAGAAGGGAGGTTTATTGAATTTTAAGGATGGACACTAGAATCCCTAAGGGCTTAAATTATGAGTGGAATATCACATATTACTATAAATAAATAATTCATCTGCATACTAGTATCAATAAGCTAGATTACAAATAGATTTTGCTTGCACTTGCTCTATTCATATTCATATCCAGATCTATGACCCTAATTATAATTCGAATCACATCCCTGAATAATTTTGAGTGGTTTTATTTTTATTTTTACAATTTTTGAGATTCTTGAAAAGCTATATAGTGAAGATAATTTTTTTTCCAATTGATGCCTCAGGCACATATACAATTATAAATTCCCTTTTCATGCACATATATATATTTATATTTGTTTTTTTATCTACACATGCATAAAGCTTTTGTTTTAACAGGTTTAGTTGGCAGTACAAGCGATCAGGTTTTTCTTTAATCACACTAGTGTTTTTGATGCATTTGCACAAATAGCTTATGCATCCATATGTTTTTATTGTAAAGGGTCTGGCTAATTTGTACCCTGTGCGCTGATTTATTATTTTTTAAGTATACAGCAAGAAACAAGAATCTGCACACACCCACCAGTCCTTCATACAATTGAGTGACCACCAATCATGCTTAAATATTCCCTTTACACATGTGATCTCCATCTTCATGACTAAGCTTTGGGGGGCGAAGCAAAATGCATTGGTGGTGTGGCCTAGTTGGAGTCCAGGCTGAGGTTTCCACTCTGTTCACCTCCATAGGACCACACGGATGTGGGGCATTAGGCATCACCTCCTTTTCCTTCCTTGAGACATCACAGAGCCAGTCTGGTCACAGAGGTAGGTACAATTGGGGTGGATTTACTAAAACTGGAGAATGCAAAATCTGGTGGAGCTCTGCATAGAAACCAATTAACATCCATTTTGTTTTTGTCAAAGTTTAATTGAACAGGCTGAAGTTAGAACTGGTTGGCTACCATGTACAGCTGCAACAGATTTTGCATTAAACTCCAGTTTAGGAATTAAACACCAGTGTCTCTGTAAAAGACCAACCTTTCTGATAGCCTTATATTTACCTTGCCTAAGCTCCCTCATTGCTCCTTCCTCTGTTGCACCTGGTGACACTAACTAGCACTTTAAGGTATGGAGGAACATGTGACCTGCTCCCCTTTGACAATCCTGAGGTCTAGTAGCCAATTGTAAGTCCCCATGACTTACACATGACAGAGGGAGTCCCTGCTCCCCTGGGTTGCCCTACATGGGAAAGGTGACAGTGTTTCTTTAAGGAATTCTGATTTCTCTCTGACTTTCCTTTGTTATATGCTTGTGTGAGGTCTGTGACTGAGGTATATTGACTAGCACGGGCAGACTACTAATAATACATTGTAATGTACATTGTAGTGTGTATATATATAAATGTATTTTACAAGATCACTAATGTTTCAGCAATGCAAGTACAAATTTTCAAGCAGTCTTCCCTCTCTCGGGTGTGTGTGTGTGTATGTGTATATATATATATACCAGAGGAAACTGTCAGGAATAGGTCCCAAATAGGACCCAAAGCCACAATAGAATCAGAAGACAAGATGTGAGAATCTGCAAGTTATGTGATACGCTCCTCATGGGCCACCAGCTTCAGCTCCACAGTGATTGAAGTAACAAAGTCTCTCTTTTAACTGTGAAATGAAGACTCTGAGGTGTTTGACAGGTCAAGTAGCAGTAAGAAAGGCATTGTTAAACTATCAACGTTGGCTTGATTTCAGGTCATAGTAGGGTTTTTGCACTCCTTAAAGGGGTTGTAAACCTTTGTGATTTTTCACCTTCATGCATCCTATGCATGAAGGTGAAAAATCCGGCCCACCAGCCCCCCCCCTGTTTTACTTACCTGAGCCCCTAATTTCTGTGGGTGCGAACCCGCCGTCGATCTCTCCATGGGTTCTCGGCTTTTCATTGGATAGATTGATCGCAATGTAACCATTGGCTCCCGCTTCTGTCAATCAAATCCAATAAAAAAAAATATAAATCGCGCTACCTCTAAACCATGTGAAACAAATGTTTGAATCACAAAACACACAAAACTATGTGATATATGTTGATATAAATCATAAACTATGTGATATATGATGGTATATATAAATCACTAATATACCAAAAAACAAGAGAGGTTGATAGGCACTATATAGCACTCTCAAGTCCCACAATACCAGTGAAACAGTGATAAATGAACATCAAAAACTTTTTTTTAGATCATTTAATTAGATCAATAAATATATATATATATATATTTTAAATTCTATATTTTATTGTTTTTTAATCAATTTTATACAAACAAACATACTTCAATTGCATACGTATCACATATATAACATATCAGAAATCGATTCTGCAAAAAAAGGAATTTACAGAGCATTTCAGTTCCAAAAATTTTCCTTTTCTAGATATACTGACAGTATAGATAATCTTCATTGTCCTTCCTATTTATCAAGCCAGTACAACAAAAAACAAAAACAGAACAAAAACAAACACACCAAAAACAAAAACAGAGAAACAAATATATAAAAAAAATATTCCTCTATTCCGCCTCCGCCAGTGCACAGCCATATTCTCTAGAGCAGACATACGCTGACCATGGTGACGATTTTTTATTAAACTTCTCTTCTCTGCCTTGAATAGTAGCACTACCTCTTTCCATAGTATATATTTCAGCTATTTTTTTAAGCCACTGCGAGACAGAGGGAGATGATTCCGGCTTTCAGAGAGCTGATACATATGACTTGGCTGCATTAAGGTGAACGATCATCAAATTACTATATTTACGCATAGAAAGCTCTGAAAGATGGAGCAAGTATCTGGCTGGTTCAGAACCCATGTCCTGACCTGTCAGCTGTCTTATCATATCTCGGACCTTGGCCCAGAATGCCTGCAGTTTTTGACACGACCAAAAAAATGTTGATGTTCATTTATCACTGTTTCACTGTTATTGTGGGACTTGAGAGTGCTATATAGTTCCCTCTAGTGGCTATCAACCTCTCTTGTTTTTTTGGTATATTAGTGATTTATATATACCATCATATATCACATAGTTTATGATTTATATCAACATATATAACATAGTTTTGTGTGTTTTGTGATTCAAACATTTGTTTCACATGATAATCGCAGCTCTCGGATTGAATAGACTGCGATTTTATTGCAGTTTTTCTTTCTTTCTTTCTTTCTTTCTTGTTTGTTTAGTATTTAGCGCAGATTCTTTCCAATTTTCCAATTAAATCCAATGACACGGGCGGCACCGAGTCCTGCATTCGGCAGCTATGGATGCCGAATGCTGGACACGGGAGCGTGCCCACAAGGTAACCCTCTCGGGAGAGAGATTCCCAGAGGGGGTTATCTAATGCGGGGAAGAGCCGAGAGAGCCGCCGTGGGACCCCAGAAGACGATTTATGGGGCCACTTTGTGCAAAACGAGCTGCACAGTGGAGGTAAGTTTGACATGTTTGGTATTTTTTTTTTTTTAAACAAACCTATAGTATCACTTTAATCAGCTGTTGACACCGTCCTTTTGTCTAGCCAAACACAGAGGATAGTCTGGGTCTCTTTTGCATGTTCCAGAGTCGGTTACGTGCGCCCTGAACCACGGCCTACCACAATTACATCTTCTCTTCCTTCAATTTAAATAAACGTAAATAAAATCTGGAAAATTAAGATGCTGTAAAACTTGTGATCAGTAGAAATTGTGTGTGTGTGTGTGTGTATATATATATGTGTATATATATATACACCATATTTATCGGCGTATAACACGCACAGGCGTATAACATGCACCCTAACTTTAAGAGGGGAGTCTCAGGAAAAAAGCTTTCCACAGCCCCCTGCGCAGGCACAGTTTACCCTCTATTTTCAGGGTAAAAAAGTGAGTGTTATACGCCAATAAATACAGTATGTAAAAGTCCTGAAAATAATTCAATGTGCCCTTTAAGTTGAATGGCCACCTTCACTATTGTTGAAAGAATGCTGTTTTATAATTTCAGCTAATTACTTTTGCAACATCATCTGTTTTAGTTGAGGGAGACATTCATGCATAATAAAAAGTGTAAATCTCTTTTCCTAAATGGGCTTCATTTGGACTGTAAACTTATTTAATCATAAGCATATTCCCCACATAACTTAATGCTAGGGAAACAGAAAATTGCCTTAGAGTTTATTATTTGACAGCCAATTTTTTATGCAGAATTTACTTTGTAAAGTAAAGTGCTTTATTCTTGTGTACAAAGAGGGGCATCATAAGCTTAATTCCATGACTTATCGTAAAAGGCTAATGTTTAGCAAGAATTTGCATTTCTGTAACCATTTATTTTCCAATAATCTTTATTGAAAAATGTACAGACTTTTCCAAAAAGATTCATTACATGAGACATATATATCTTATCTCCATATACTATAACATAATAAACTACAAGAAAAAATCATAAAAAAAGTTGACACCTTCTTGGGTCCCTGTCACTCCTTCAGACTCCATGAGGATGAAGAGGAGGGATCCATAACTATGTGACCATGTGGCCAATGTCCATATCGGCATGTGATGTAAAATGATGGGGGGAGAGGAGGCTGAGCCATGAGTCCATGTTGTAATTTGAGTCTGATAAAATCTCCACAATATTTCACATACATCAATATACCATTTAGCTCACTGGTCACTTAAAAAGGATGCAGGGAAAGGAAAGAAAAGCCTGCAAAATGAAGGAAGGAAGAGGAAAGAAAAAAGGAGAGAAAGGTAAAGGAAGATGTGCACCCTTGTCATTCCAGGCATAACGGTATGGGTGCCTCATAAGCCTTCAGACTGATAGTTAATCCAAGGATCCCAGACTCAATCAAAGATGGGCTGCTTGTCCAGTAAAATCGCTAAAAGGCGTTCATTGGTCATGATCCATGACAACTTAAATTGAAGGGGATCATGAGTGCCCTCCAAGATCTAGTCTCCGCTATCCTTGATGCTGTAAAGATGAATGATATAAGTTTCCTAATGTGTCTCGGCACTCCCTCCACTGGGCATCCTAGTAATGCCTGCTGTGATGATTTAATCAAATTCACCTGGGTTAGTGAAAAAAATGTAATTGTAAATGCAAATCCAAAATTGCCTGACTTTAGAGGAAGGCACAGTATTCCACCATATGTGCTATATTGTGCCTTCCATGCCACATACCCTAAAACATAAGGGAGAAGTACCTGGGACACATGTCTCCACTCTCACTGGTACGTTGTAGTTCACTTCGATTAATGAAGTTTCAATGTATGATTTGAAGCAAATTGTGCCATTTTAAACCATTTATCAACATTACCTCTATATCCTGTTTCCCCTCGTTCATATATAAAAAAGAAAATTTGACTTAGAGGACAAAATGCTATATATTTTTGAGATATGGCCGGTATGCTCAAAAGACCTACATAGATATTCCATTGGGGTGGAAGTTGTTAAATCATTTGTATGCTGTAGAGTCATCAAATATTGCACATCTTGGAATAATGGTATATTTCTGAGTTAGGATCTGTAACCATTTCTAAACATGCATCTTTAGGTTTAGCAGGACTCCGGACCCAAGCTCTTTTGTGTTTTGTTTTTTCCCTAAAAAAAAGAATTTTTCTTTACTGTGACTCATTTCTATTATTTTATTTTAGTGATTACTGTTTCTTATCCTACCGTTCATAAATTACACCTTCTGTGTAAGCCATTTTTGATCACAACAAGTTTTACTGTTGTGACTATAGCATAGTGCTTGATTTACAGTCCTACAGTTTTTTTTGACTCCCTGGGAATGCATCTTAGTGTAAAATTATTTAATAGATGCATCTTTCCATAAACTTTATATAAGTTACTGCCTACAGTTCCTTCTGGGGTAAGCAGTGGGAATCAAGCCTAAGGGACAACAACATGGTTCGGAAGTTGAAGGAAAAGCTCAGAAAATTCATATAAAGTGAATAATTCAGTGAACAACACGTAATTCTGACTATGGTATTCATTCTTGTATTGCCCCCTTTTTGGCAATATATATATTTAAAGTCACAGTTGTGGTAAAGCATCAAATATACTTACACATAGAATTTCTATTTAGTGCCCCATGTCAAATGGCTTCCTTAACATCTTTAAAGTGAACCCTGCTTTGACCAAATAGATCAATGCTGGTCATTGCAGCTACTTATATTTGCTTTCTTTCACTTGCTCACCACTCTGTTTGCCTGCGAAAGTAAAGAGAAGACATCTTGTGTAAACTCCATTTTAGTCTAGTTGGAGCTTACACAGGGCTAAGGACTCATGTGACAACTCTGAGCTGATTGCCAAGCACAGGCAATGTCACATGGAAAGAATAGAAGCAAGTTACATGCTTCCTCATACCTGAAAGTATTGTATATGTCACTTTGCAAGTATTGGGTATGTCATTTTGAGAAGAAGAATGAGAAAATGGCAGTGAAGGGAAGGCGAGTTCTAGCATGTGAAGTAACTGGCATTAAATGCTAGCCAATTCCTGTGCTTGTACTTTGCTTCCCTTCAACTGTAATTACACTGCAACAACTTTGTGGGTAAAAGACCCTCACTGGTCTTCCTTGGTCTTGGGGTCTATTTATATAAAAAATGCTGGGAGAATAATCCCCATATTTATATAAAATGTTTTCTACCTATAATCAAGTTCCATCTAGTGGCCATATTGCAATATTTTCCTGATTGGGGTATTTCAGGAAAATGCCACATTATGGCTTCCTAGATTGAGCTGATGATCATAGGAAGTAAACATATTACACAAGTTACAGGGATTACTTGTGACCGCATAAGACATTTTCACATCAAATTTTCCATATAAATAGACCCCATGCAGGGTATGCTTACTAACAAATTCTGAGGACTTCCTGTAAAGACCTATTTTGTGGAATTTGTGGCACCACATCTTAAAAGTTGTAACCCTACAGAGGGTTAATACAACAAAGCATTGTAACATACATGCTCTTTATTGGGAAGAGCACCTGACAGGGCAGCAATACAGGGGAAGCCTTAGGAGACAGGGATAAAGCATTGTCTATATAATACACTGTGCAACATTAATATACAATACTAGAATCATTGCTAATCAAATAAAACAACAATAGATAGATAATATAATCAAGTTATCCAATGGGACAAAATTATATATAACAATATAGAAAACGTGTTATCCTATAAAAAAAAAAATATATATATATATATATATATATATATATATATATATATATATATATATATATATATATAAAGTGCTCCATGAATCACACTCATTGTCACCCTGTAACTGGAAGTGTGTGAACAGGGACCTTCCAGACCAGATTACAACTATTAAAAAAAAAAAAAAGTCTAAATCAAAAATATTAAAAATTGCTTTTGAAATAACTTTAAAACACAAGCATATATGTGATTTTAGTAATTGGGCTTACGTATACAGTAGTGTACGTAGTACTTTAATGGCTTTGTTTCTTAGAAAAATCTAAAACTGACTTAGCACATTAATTGGGAATGGAGCTTACAAGTGTACATATTTTGTTGTTCAGAATCCTCACAAAATATATGCTGTCATTTGCTATTTGCTATTTTGCCAATAATGGGTATATATTTTCTGTAATGTATTCCCTTCCTGTAGCTTTATGTACTTGTAAAGGTCAGTAGTATTATATAGTGAAAAAAATTACATATTGGTTTATTACAGGGATCATCGCTATATCGGCTGCCACCGGGCCAACAGTGAACTGTAGCTGACTGCAATTGAATTTGATTGGATAGTTTAATGCCAGTATGTTCTCTATGTTAATCTTTAGTGTTTTCAGAATTGAATTGGATAGTTTCATTTCAGTTCTGATTTATTGCAGAGATAAAATGTAACTCCTCGTATTTCTTGATGATAATAATAAGTTAAACAGATGATTCCTTTTGATTGAATATCCACAAGAGACTTGATACAAACAGGAGCTGTGTGCAGAAGAGCATCCAGCTTCTGTGGCTTTGGAAATGTTCCTCCTGGTGTTTAATGCTCTCCGTGGGTGGGAGTCTGCTACGGGAAGAAAGTTAAACGAACTGGCTTCTCAGACACTACAATATGAATTAATTTGATACAGGAAAATGCTAGGCCATTGCTTCACTGAACGCTGTAACCTTTAGTTCAATATGATTTTTTTTGTCTCTGGCAACCAGGGTCTCTCAATTAGATTTCTGTTGATTTCATCTATTATTTTAAAGATCATTGTGTTTTTTTCTCTTAATCAGATTATGTCACCAATGCAACTTACGGTTCTGAATATGAAAATCATTAGACAATTTATTTTTCTGCTGACCTTTTTTTTATGACTCAATCAACATTAACTATATTTACTCCTTATGCTGCTATCCTTAAAAAATAGATAGAAAAGTGTATTATAGTTGATGTACTTGTTGGAATTTTTATGAATAAAAATTAGGGCTGTGGAAATTGACTATTAATTCATCGATTAATCTTTAATTTTCTCTTCCGTTCATAGACTGACACAGCCTTCTTTGACATTAGGGTTATGCTTCTTCCTACCAGGAGAGTTTAGGCAGAATTTAACAGCACTTAGTGTTAAAACATTTCCTTCGTGCCACTCCTCCTAGGGGGCATGGCTCCACCAGGCATAACCCACACCCTGCTCTAGGAGCCTCAGTCTTTTTCTGCCTAACGACAGGAGAGGTGTCAGGCACTTCTAGAGTTCTGTACTCTGGAGTTTTTTTCTTGCCATTTTTTCTCGCTTTTATTATTTTGTTCCTGCATTTTTGAATCCTGTGATTCTTCTATCAACAGCCAACTGGGTGACAGGTTGGGTCCTCGACCCTTGTAGTCCCCCCATGTTCGGCCATCGAGCGTGTGCCGGCCCTTAGCTCAGCTTTGGGACTTCCACGACAGGCCCTGTTGCTCCAGGGGCGGCCGGGGAACTTCGGTTCTAGGGCACACATATGACCGGTCTCTATGGCTGTGTCACAGTGTGTCTGGCCGACAGCCATGCCGTTTACGGATGTTGGTTCTGTCTGGGATACCTCCAGCCGGGTAGTCGCAGGACATGTAATTAGTGGCCCCTTACTCAGGTAAGTGGTCTGGCTGGTGTTTTCCATAGGGAGGTCGACCGAGGGTCCGCCCTGCTTTCCTCTCTCTCCTTCCTCTCCCTCCTTCCCCTGACTGGGTAGTGGCTGTGAAGGGGGGCCTCCTGGGTTTTCTTTATTACCACCGGGGCCGTGTGTTGTTGGGGGACTGTGTTGTTACTCTGGGGGGTGCTGCTGTGTGCTGCTGTGTTATATGAGGTGATTTTTACCTCAGACGGCGGCCATCTTGGAAATCTCTTGGTCTCTTGTGACAGTTTTAGTACTGTGAAACGCTGTGATTCTTCCCTGAGGTGACAGACACAGCACAGCCTCTGGTCTCTTGTGACAGTTTTAGTGCTGTGAAACGCTGTGATTCTTCCCTGAGGTGACAGACACAGCACAGCCTCTGGTCTCTTGTGACAGTTTTAGTGCTGTGAAACGCTGTGATTCTTCTCTGAGGTGACAGACACAGCACAGCCTCTGGTCTCTTGTGACAGTTTTAGTGCTGTGAAACGCTGTGATTCTTCCCTGAGGTGACAGACACATCACAGCCAGCACGTCAGAGCACACGTGAGGTTTTCAGCTCTCTCTGCACCGGGTGGGGTGGTGAGTACCAGGGGACCCCATACTCTGCAATAGCAGCAAGGAGGTGACCAGTGTTTTTTTTTTTTGTCCTGCTTTGCAGGGTGGGTGACACGGCGCTGACACTATGGAACCTGAGCCAGGTCTCCCTATCCAGCAACGCCTGAGTTAACCCGTAACGCCCTTTCCCCTGCCACATCTGTTATGTTGGCTGTCCTGGGTTTCTTGCCAGGTTTGAAGCAGCTAGTGTCCGGATGGGGGGTAAAAGGCGCCCCCTTCCTGAGCCTACTTCTGGGGATGTCTCTGATGCAGAATTGCTGTTTTCTGGTTCTGTTATGTCAGAGGCTGCGGGCTTGACCCACATGGATAGTGAGGATGACTCTGCTGCAGAGTCAGTTGCTGGCAAGGAATTTGTTGGAGCTCTTGTTTCTGCGGTGCGTGAGACTCTAAACTGCCACGCACCGCTAAAGTGTTTCCTTGTGTTCCTTATTTGGACAATATGTTATACGAGGAATGGGATGCACCGCAAAAAGTTTGTCAAAAAACTTTGCAACCCGTTACCCCCTTGAGGGGGACTTTAAGAGAAAAAAAAAGTAGGTCTCTCCTCCGCCAGTGGACCCCCCTGTGTCCAGACTGAGAAGGGCCACCACGTTGCCTGTGGAAGGGGCTCCTGCATTTCAGGATCCCGCTGATAGGAGAGTGGAGGCCGTGGCCCGCTCCCTTTTCACGGTGGTGGGTTCGGCGGTGAGGCCGGCTCTGGCCGGGGCCCTGGTGGCACAGGCCCCGACTGAAAGGGCGAAGCTCCTGCTGCAGGAGCTGGAAGAAGGGGACACTTCCGAGTCCTCTAGGGACCTGGCTGAACAATTTGTTCAGGGTAAGAAATTTCTCTGCGAGGCGGCCATGGATACGATCCGGGGCTTCCGTCTATGCAGTGGTTCTGCGCCGCCTTGTGTGGCTGAAGAGCTGGTCTGCGGACTAGTCCTCTAAGGAGGCCTTGGTGATGGCCTTTAAGGGTGAACGGTCCTGAATGGCATCATTGAGGATGCCACGGGTGGTAAGCGCATGCTGTTCCCACAGTCTGGGAAGGGCTAGGGACCTCGCCCTGTGCAAGGACCCTCCTTGACTACCTCTGAGCATTTTTTCGCCCGCCCTGTGCGGTGGGGGTAGGTCTACATGGTGCTTAAATCCCCGCCGCGGGGTAGCAGCGCACCTGATACAGCATGTCTAACAAGTCTGCGGACATACCTGCTTCCGCCTGAAGGTCTGCTCCCGCCCGTGTCTCGGGTGGGAGACTGGCTTCGCACATTCGTGGCTCGGTGGAGGTCTCTCCTCTCCGACCGTTGGGGTTGCGAAGTGGTTTCCTTGGAGTACAAGATTGAGTTTCTCTCTTGTCTGCCAAACAGGTTTTTCCCTCCGGCCTCTGGCCTCCTCCGGTTCGCCGGTTGGCTCTGTCAGGGGCTGTCCAGGATCTTCTGGTCAGGGGAGTGATTGTGCCAGTTCCCTCGTTGGAACGGTCTCAGGGGTTTTACTCCATTCTGTTTGTGTCCCCACGGAGGATGGGGCCCGGTCAATCCTGGGCCTCAAGTCCCTCTTTTGTTTTGTCAAGGTGCAAACTTTCAGGTGGTGTCGATTCGCTTGGTAATAGCGGCACTCCATCAGGGGGATTTTCTGGCATCCTTGGATGTCATGAACGTATACCTGCATGTTCGCATATCCTCAAAGCACCAGAGATTCTGTGCTTTGCGGTCGGGGGGACCATTTTCAATTGGTGTCCTTCCCATTCGGCGGGTTTTCGCCAAGGTGCTTGTCCCGATACTGGCCCGGCTGTGACAGCGGGGGTTGTTATCATGGGATGTCTGGACGACATTCTCCTACGAGCTTCTTCGAGCTCTGCATTGGTGGAGCCGTGTCTATCACGTGTCAAGCTCTCCGACAGTCCGGCTGGTTTCTGGATTGTCCTGAAATCAGGGTTGATTCCGTCTCAGGGGCTGGAATACCTGGGACAAGTCCTGGATTCCGCCAGGGCGGGAGTGTTTTTCTCCTAACGGAAAAACTTCAGACTCTGCTATCTGCTGTGCAGCAGTTGCCGACCCAGAAGCAGTCATCTCTGCGATTCTGCAGGAAGGTTCTGGGTCCGTTGGTGGCCTCTTTCGAGGCGGTCCGTATGTCCAATTCCACGCCAGGGTACTACGGAGGGAATTGCTGTTACGATGGGACTAGCTTCCGTCATCTCTGGATTACCAGATTCAATTGAGTCATCTGATCATGTCTCCCCTGGTGTGGTGGCTGGCGTTTCCGGTGCTTCGGCCCGGAAAGTCGTTTTTCTGCAGGCCACTGGACAGTGGTCACGACGGATGCCAGCCTCTCCGGTTGGGGAGGGGTGCTTGGGGCACCCAGTTAGCCCAGGGGCACTGGACTCAGGTGGAGTCCTGCCTACTGATCAACGTTCTGGAGCTCCGAGCAATCAAGCTTCGCCTTGCCAGGTGGTCCCTGGATCCACAGGGCCGACAGGTCAGGATCCTGTCCGATGACGCCACGGCCATGGCGTAGGTTGATCATCAGGGAGGCACACAGAGTTCTGTTGCAGCCACGGGGGTCGCGCACATCCTTTCGGTGGGCCGAAGGGTCCGTTCCGCTCTATCGGCCGGGTACATTCCGGGAGTACGGAATTGGCTAGCCGACCTCCTAAATCGCACTACACTGGGCCAAGGAGAGTGGTCTCTCCACCCGCAGGTGTTTCGGGGTCTGTGCCGAAAGTGGGGCACTCCGGACGTGGACCTTCTAGCGTCCCGTCTCTATCGGTTATATTCTTGGCCAGGGTTAAGGACCCGTGGGCGGATGCGTCAGGCGCGTTGGTGGCTCCTTGGGGTCCCTATCGCCTGATTTACACCTTCCCTCCTCGGAAGCTTCTTCCTCGCCTGCTGCGCAGAGTGGAAACTATAGGGATTCTATCAATCCTGATTGCCCCAGATTGGCCGCGTCGCTCCTGGTACGCGGACCTGGTGCAGACGCCCCCTAACGTCTTCCCCTGGGAGTTGATCTTCTGTTACAGGGTCCGATCTTCCACCCTGTCTCACAGCCACCGGCTTTAGCGGCGTGGCTGTTGAGAGCCAGGGGCTGAAGGACCGAAGACTATTGGGCTCGGTGGTCTCTACCGTGCTGCGTGCACGGAAGTCTACCTCACGTAGGATTTCTCATCATACATGGAAGGCCTACATCTCTGTGTGTGAGGAGATGGAATGGCTCGTACATACGTGGTGTACAGGGTTCTGCTGTCTTTACAGTGGTCTTTACAGTGGTTCGAGCTCTCGCCTTAAGTACGGTTAGGAGCCAGATTTCTGCTTTGGCTGTTTTTACTTGCAGCGACCCTTGGCGTCGCACTCCTGGGTGCGTAGGTTGGGTCAGGGGGTCTGGCAGGTGGCCCCTCAGGTGCGCCCTCCATTACCCCCATGGGACTTGGATTTAGTCCTTTCGGTGCTTCAGGATGCTCCCTTTGAGGACATTCGGGAGGTTTTTGTTTATTGTCACAAAAGGTGATTTCTTTTCTGGTAGCGATTACCTCGATCAGACGTGTGTCTGTCTGATCTGGCGGCCTTGTCTTGCAAGGCTCCCTACTTGGTCATCCGTAAGGATGAGGTGGTGCTGCGGCCGCAGCCGTTTTTTCCCCCTAAGGTCGTTTCGGCTTTTCACATTGATGGGGACATTGTTCTTCCATCCTTATGTCCTCGGCCGAAATGCCAGGAGGAGGCCACTTTGCATCCTCTGGATGTGGTTCGGGCCCTACGAGTGTACTTATATGTTACGGTTCCGTTCCGGAAGTCGGACTCACTGTTCGTGTCGGTGGCTGGCCCTACAAGAGGGCCTGGCAGTCTCGTCGGCCACCGTTCCTAGGTGGTTCCGACGGATTGTGCTTCAGGCCTATGCCCTAAAGGGGCGTGCGCCCCCCTTTCGGGTTATGGCGCATTCGACCAGGGCGATCGGAGCCTCTTGGGCTTTCCGGCATCATGCCTCTGTGTTACAGCGGTGTTGGATGCATCCTGGTCGTCGATCCACGTTTTTTTCAAAGTGTGTGTGCATCTTTTGATGCCTCCTTCAGCCGCAGGTGTTACGGGCGGCAGTTTATGTTTGGAGTTTCTCCGTTAAGCAACTCCGGTTTTTGTTTGGGGTGTAACCTGGTTTGCTGTTATTTTCCCACCCCTCGAATTTTTTTGACACTGCTTGGGGACGTCCCTAATGTCAAAGAAGGCTGTGTCCGACTATGAACGGAAGAGAAAATAGGATTTTTGTACTCACCGTAAAATCCATTTCTCTGAGTTCATAGACGGACACAGCACCCACCCCTCCTTGGTTTGTACTGCTTGTTACGGACTGAGGCTCCTAGAGCAGGGTGTGGGTTATGCCTGGGGGAGCCACGCCCCCTGGGAGGAGCGGCACGAAGGAAAGGTTTTAACACTAAGTGCTGTTAAATTCTGCCTAAACTCTCCTGGTATGAAGAAGTATAACCCAATGTCAAAGAAGGCTATGAACTCAGAGAAATGGATTTTACGGTGAGTACAAAAATCCTATTTTTTTGATCGATCAAAATTCTTTTGATCGGTACTCACCTCGCCTTTAGGGAGTTCCGTTGGAGATCCGGTGACATCACGGACACCGGCGGGGCTTGAAGGGCTCCTTTTCTGTGCCTTCATATCTGCATGCCGGCAGGACCTTACTATCTGCCACACGCAAGGGCTGTTACACTTCCCTCTATCAACCTGGGATTCTACAACCATCCACTGGGAGTTGTGATAGTTCCCTTCACGGGACATCTACATGCCGACTGACTGATGTTAACCTCTCCTCATCTGGATTCAGCAGTGGTATCGTTGTACACATTTTTATGCCAGTATCATACTTAGCTATATGTTTTTATGACTGATTTTGCTACCCTTTGGTATTACTCACACCATTTTTACAGTTTATGTAGCTACATCGATTTTATCTCCAGTGCAATATTTATTTTGTTACCTACTTGAAGACTATAAACGTTTTAATGCTATTCCCATCGAGTGCTGCCTTTGTGTGAGAGGAGACCAATCTGTGTCCCTTGTACACAGGGACACAGATTGGTCACCTCCCCCAGTCACCCCTCTCCCCCTACAGTTAGAACACTCCAAGGCTACACATTTAACCCCTTCCCTACCCCCTAGTGGTTAACCCCTTCCCTGCCAGTCACATTTACACAGTAATCAATGCATATTTATAGCACTGTTTACTGTATAAATGTGAATGGTCCCAAAAATGTGTAAAAAATGTCCGATGTGTCCGCTATAATGTCGCAGTCCCAAAAAAAATCGCAGATCGCCGCCATTCCTAGTAAAAAAAAAAAAAAAAAAAAAAATTCATAATTATGTCCCCTATTTTGTAGGCAATATAACTTTTGCGCAAACCAGTCACTATACGGTTATTGCGATTTTATTTTTATTTTTTTACCAAAAATATGTAGAAGAATACGTATCGGCCTAAACTGAGATAAATATATATATATGTTTTTAAATGGGATATTTATTATAGTAAAAAGCAAAAAATATTTTTTTTTTCAAAATTTACGTTCCTTTTTTTGTTTATAGCCCAAAAAATAAAAACTGCACAGGCGATCAAATACCACCAAAAGAAAGCTCTATTTGTGGGGGAAAAAGGACGTCAATTTTGTTTGGGAGCCACGTCGCACGACCGCGCAATTGTCAGTTAAAGCGACGCAGTGCCGGAAGCTAAAATTTCGTCTGGGCAGGAAGGGGGTGTAGGTGCACAGTAGGCAAGTGGTTAAAGAATTTCTGCATAGGCAAAAGAATTTGTAAATAATTATGTCAGGTAAAACAAAATTATTAATTATTTTTGTATTGGAGGCACTGTTGTTCATTGATTGATTAAGCGATCGATGCAGCTGACTACATTAATCGTTAAGACATCCCCTGACATCATACATCCCAGGAGTCTTCATGGCATTTTTTTTCTTTAATCTGGAGTAGGGGTTTTCTTAGCTAAGCACATCCTCCTGCCTGCATGCCTGAGCAAAAGGGCAAATGGATTCCAAAAAGTAAACGCTACATGAATTATCTGCCCTGACTCAAGATGCCCATGGAAAAAAGGATTTATCAAAAATAAAAATAAACAATAGAGACGTGGATGGATGGGTGTATTTGTTTTGAATATTAAAAATTAATTAAATAGCATTATTAGTGCTCGGATACAGTTTAATTCCCCTTTAAATTCTGTGTATGAACATGCTATTCATTATTCCATTACCAATGAATTGTGTGGTAATAAATACAATTTATATTTAACGTTCTTTCCCCTTTTTCCCCACCTTTTGTGGGGTGAGATATGTCTTGTGTCAATGCAGTCTTGATTAATAGAAAAGCTTTATTGTGAATAATGTGACATATGGGGCTCATCCAGCCCGTATTGCATATCTGAGAGATAGATAATTTCATAGGGAGAAGACAGCCCACATCATCAGTAATGCCTCATACACACGATCGAATTTCCGACGGAAAAAGTCAGACGGAAATTCCAACCGTGTGTATGCCCATCTGAGTTTTTCCATCGAATATTCAGAGGAATTCCGTCGGAGTTTACATAGAGAACATGTTCTCTTTTCCTCCGATGGAATTCCTTCTGAATTCCGATGTGAGTTTGGTCGGGCTAAAGCCTGATCATGTGTACGGGGCATAAGACAGTATTTTCTAGTATACTTTCTCTTTTTCTGTTCATCTCATTTATATGTGGCAAAAAGATGGCAGGAGAGACAGATACTGTATATCCCCATTTCTTTAGATCAGTTGGTGTTGGTGAGTAGACCTTGAGTTTGTATATCCTCCAAACAGCCTGGAGCCTTTATATTGACTGTAAAAGGAGATTATAACCCCCATATTGTGTATATATATATATATATATATATATATATATATATATATATATATATATATAAAGGGAAGTTTCACTAAATAAACTTGGTAGATGTTAATATTACTATGTAGAGATAGAACGTTGGTTCATATATAATGGCATTGACCTCATCCTATATATATATATATAGGTATACCTGTTATGATCATTTACATATCTTTTATGGTTTACAATAAAGGTTACGTTTTAGTTAAGTGGCCTTTTGGTGCATAGAAAAGCGAACCCTAGTCTGGTTCTAGTTAATTTTTGCCACATTTGAGTGTTATCAAAATCACAGGCTTTTGTATATACTGTATTCAATGCACCTTACTTGACCACAGGTTAATATTTAATTTGCTCCTCCAGTCTTAAACGTATAACGCAAATTCTAGTATTTTGGATCTTTACCTGCTTCGTCTCTGTAAATAAGTAAATCCATTGAGAGAAAAAAGGAATGGACTTTATAGGCATACTTAAAAGGGATTTACAATTTTTATTGATGAAGAAAAACACATAAATCAGTGAAAGTGACTAAAATGGAATTTATATCTCAGTGACCCTCCAGCAGCCCAGAGTCCCAAAGGACTCAATAGACTGAACTGGAGAGCCCAAGAGAAACCTAGGGGTAACAATACCCCAAAAAAGATGGTACAAGTAATACCCTGAAAGGGTATAACCCTACAATAATAAAACAGGTGTTTAAGACGCCAGTTAAAAAAATGTTGATACTGTATTTCAAAAATTTGAAAGACTTGCTTGACTAGTTTCATGCTTACAAAACGCTTCTTCTGGAGCTGGATAGTTAAAGATATCAAATATATTGTACATCGTACATCACTGAGATGGAGCAGGCAACTGGCCAAAAGCTTCAGGGGGACCACCAGGTATCAAAAAGGGCAGACTTGGGGGTGCATAAGTCTACATAAGACAAGAGAGGGGCTGCAAAGTCTACATTAGTGAAAATCAATGTGAGATAACTCACATAGGCAATGAGATAGGATACTGTAAGTAGTCATTCATTCACAGCCTCTAATACACCATTCTAAAATAAAGCCAGCCACTTTAAAATAATACACATCAGATGGATAAGATGAAAAGAAACACTTGGGACGTATATACGTATACAAGTACAAATAGTATATGGCTGTGGTGTACCAATATTTTAGTGATATGCCAGTGTAACATTAGAATAGGTTCATCATGTGGCACGACCTGCACTTCATGTCCCTGGGTAAAAGTCCTCCCCTCCTCAGTGTCCCTGCAGGTAGAAGCAACTCTCTGTAAATATTCACTTGCTGAAAGTGAGAGTTTACTGATTAAATTATCAGTTCCAGTGTTACAATAAGAAACATATACCCTCATCCTCTGGATTGCTTTAGTTTAATAGAAGTCTTTGCAACTCAGTGGATGAATGGATCTCATTTAGCAACAGCAATGCCCTCCTAACTCAACAGGGGGTGTAATGTTTGCCACGGACGTGAAAACATGCCAGTAGGTAGAGTATTTTTTTTACTTGGAGAACCTGTGTATGTCTCTTGTGTCTAAAAAAAAATGTTTATTTTTTTCTGTGGCACATGCACAGTACAGTTTATCCTCCCAGCTTACTTCTAGCATCTGAGGTCGCAACTAAGCATGTTTGGGGGAAACGTATCAATGTGGGCAATCTACGGGTGAGGACTGTCATTTTGGTTTTGTGGAATAATGTTGTTGATGTTTGTGATGTTATCAGAGCATGTCTTTTTGTCCGCTTTGTGTTAGCCTAAGTAATGGCTCTAGACTAACGCTATTCCTCTGTTTCAGTGTTCACTGCAATACCTAATATGTGTTACACGATCACTATTTATGTGTATGGGGGGGGGGGGGGGGGCGGATTTGTTTAATTTTTTTTAATACTATGGCTGAATATTTTAAAACATGTTTTTTTTCCACTAAACATCATTACAATCACATGGGGGCCAAAAAACAATGGGCATGTTTAAACCCTTTCAAAGCCTAGACCTGTGGGATACAACACTGGCAGCGAAAAGGTCATTATTGCCAAGAGTAATGGCTGCTTTGCACATATATTAAAACAGCCCTAATTAGTAAGATCTGCCCAACAGTGGCGGCCCATCCATAGGGGGCGCCCGGGCGACGAAAGGCAGTAAACATTTTTTTTTAGATTTAAACATGTCCCTTTAAGGGAAAAAAAGTCCTTATGTGCACTATGTCTGGGCGCCGGGCGCAGTGCAGTATGGGTAACGCCACGTCTGTGCAATCACGAGATTGCAGACGAGGCGCTACATTGGCAGCCAAAAAATGCCTTTGTGGCGCTGTTCATCGCGCCACAGCTTCTGGCGCGATGTACTGTATTATGGCCGGGCGGATGCACACAGTATAGAGTATAGTAGGCGGTGCTTTCCGACGTCACTCGAAGTACAGGAAGTGACGTCGGCACTCTGCAGCTCAGTGGAACGCACCGCCTGAGCGGAATGGAACAGGTAAGAAAAAGCCATGCCTTCCTAACAATTTTGATGCGACTTAAAGCAATGCCTCTGTATTCTGGAGGTCTATGGACCTCAAGTTGCATCAATGTGGGACCAAAGTAGTGCAGGGACTACTTTAAAGTCGCTGTGACTTGAAGTCGCACAGATATGAACGGTTCTCATTGGAAATCATGGGGTACTACTTGTCATGCAACGTTGAAGTCCCAAGTCGTAGGACAAGTTGCACACGTGGAAACGGTGCCTAAATGAAAAGCGGGTTTTTGTGCATGTGAACTGCATTCTAATGAGCAAACTTCACAGTTAACATTGCTAGCCATCAGATTTGTCCGTAGTCTTTACAGCACATGCACAGGAATAATGATCAGATTTTACTACCATGGGCGAAATACCCATGGTAGTAAAATCCAATCGTTAAGGCTCCTTTCACACTTGTGCGACTCGAAAGTCACGTTATTTTGCCATGATTTTTGCCGCGACTTGAAGCAACGTCTGTGTAATCTTGAGGACTCTGCCTCAAGTCCCATCAAAGTCGGACGAAAGTAGTACAGGGACTACTTTGAAGTCGCACAGTATCTCATGCAGTATGTCCACAGTCTATGGTAATCTCGTGTAGTATGTTCGTAGTCTCTGGTAATCTCATGCAGTATGTCCGTAGTCTCTGGTAATCTTGTGCAGTATGTCTGCAGTCTCTGGTAATCTCGTGCAGTATGTCACAGTATCTGGTAATCTTGTGCAGTATGTCCGCAGTCTTTGGTAATCTCGTGCAGTATGTCCGCAGTCTCTGGTAATCTTGTGCAGTATGTCTGCAGTCTCTGGTAATCTCGTGCAGTATGTCCGCAGTTTCTGGTAATCTCATGCAGTATGTCCGCAGTCTCTGGTAATCTTGTGCAGTATGTCCGCAGTCTCTGGTAATCTCATGCAGTATGTCCGCAGTCTCTGGTAATCTCGTGCAGTATGTCACAGTATCTGGTAATCCTGTGCAGTATGTCCGCATTCTCTGGTAATCTTGTGCAGTATGTCCGCAGTCTCTGGTAATTACTAACAGTGTAATTTTTTGGTTTGTTTGCGCCAATCTGTAAGGCTGCGCTATATGCCATGATTTGTGATGATGGGGCTGTATACTCTGTCCTGTGATGCTGGGGGCTATATACTCTGTGCTGTGATGCTGAGCTGTATACTCCTGACACTATGAGTGGAAGCAAGTGGAATACAGGGGATGGAGTGGGTGGATTATATAAGGGTGTGGCTTATGAGAAGTGGGATGGGCCAATGTGGAGGGGCGGGGTCTTTCACCCTCCCATCCTAAAACTTCACCACTGCTGCCCAACCAATCGGATGTTCTGCATCTGACCATACACAACTAATGTGACAGACAGGTATGCATATAACCAAAAGCTTTCCAGCTTGCTGAAATGAATAAACACTAGAATAAAAAATTCTAATGATGACTAGTGTCTGGAAGGATAAAGGGACTGTCTGTTAGTGGATAGCTGGAATTCCCAACACTAAGTGTGTAAACAGTAGATAGAATAATTATGAATAAACAAGCAGCTTGTGTACAGTGTACAGGGCTAATATTTCTGTACACAAAACCAATCAATTATCAATCACAGCAAACTATGGTTCTAGCCTTTTTACATATATAGCATCAGGTTATTATTTGCAGCAATATAATCACAAATTCATTCCTTATATAGTGTCTTAATCTCTGAAATTATACATTTATTAGAAAATAGCACTCTCCGTTAGTACCACATAAGCTTTCAATGCTCAAAACCCAAACAAACTATATTGACAGATATTTTAAAAATGTAGGTGTTCATCACATAAAACTCTTATACAGTGAGTACAGTCATGTTGAGCCAGTTTTGCCCCAAATAATTACAATAACAGTTGAAAGCGATAAGCTACTTTGCATATATGGTTACCAAAGCCTTTTCAAATCCACTGGATGAAGATGAATACTACTAATTCAGTTGATAAGACTTCCACATAAAACACAAGATTCAATAGGAAAATAGCATATTTTTTTCAGATTTGGATAGAGTATGTGAGGATTAGAACCCCTGCTAAGTTTTTAATTGCTGTCAGTCTCTCTGGAGAAATTCACTGTCTCTTTTTGCCTGGTGACCATTCTAAATAAGAGACAAAGACTGATCAAAATGTTACCCTGGTCAACAGAACAAGAGGCGAGGGTAAATATTCCTTAGGGATCCCCATTTCCGTGACTGCGATTTTAGAAGACGGTTTCCCTTACTTTGCATAGACTTTCTCTCAGATTCTCTTGTATCACTGGGACAGGAAGTAAAGGGAAATCTCCCCTACAGGGCACGTACAGCAAAAAATAAACTGTACTGCAGAAAAAAAAAACTATTTTGGCAATATGTACATCGTACATAAATAGCTGGATGGGTGCTTCCTACATGTGGGTTGTGTGTGTGTGTGTGTGTATATATATATATATATATATATATATATATATATATATATATATATATAATTAGGGTTGTCCCGATACCACTTTTTTAAGACCGAGTACAAGGTCCGATACTTTTTTCCAAGTACTAGCCGATACCGAATACCGATACTTTTTTTTTAATGTCATGTGGCAGTTTGACAGATGGGGACTGATAGGGGGCACTGACAGGTGGCTGGCACTGATAGGTGGCACTTATGGGCACTGACTGGTGACTGGCGCTGATGGGCACTAATAGGTGGCTGGCACTGATAGGTGGCACTTGTGGGCACTGATAGATGGCACTAATTGCACTGATAGGTGGCACTTGTGGGCACTGATAGATGGCACTAATTGCACTGATAGGTAGCACTTCTGGGCACTGAAAGATGGCACTAATTGCACTGATAGGTGGCACTTGTGGGCACTGATAGATGGCACTAATTGCACTGATAGGTGGCACTTGTGGGCACTGATAGATGGCACTAATTGCACTGATAGGTAGCACTTCTGGGCACTGAAAGATGGCACTAATTGCACTGATAGGTGGCACTTGTGGGCACTGATAGATGGCACTAATTGCACTGATAGGTGGCACTTGTGGGCACTGATTGCACTAACAGGTGGCTGGCACTGAAATGCTGCCAAAAATGACACTGAATTTATAAAAATAAATAAATGCTGCAATGCCCATCTTGGTACACCCTGCACCCTGCTGCAGCAGACATCTTGTTACACCCAGCCTGAGCTATATGGGCTGGGTGTAACAAGATGTCTGCTGCAGCAGAGAGCAGGGTGTACCAAGATGAGTGTAGGGACGTTCAGCCGCTGACATGTTACACAGAACCCCCCCTACAGTGCAGACCCCCTCCCCCTACAGTGCAGACCCCCTCCCCCTACAATACAGACCTCCCCCTTACAATATAGACCCCCCCCCCCTACAATACATGTAAATTTTAAAAGATTCACCATGGCTCTTAAAAATACTTTGGGGTGTTTACTCTTCAAAATGTGGTAATTTTGTGGGTGTTTCTATTGTCATGGCACTCCAGGAAATTAAAGCATGTCAAAGGAAGTCAGGAAATTACATGCCTAATTTATGCCTCTTGAAAACTACTTGAATGTGCTCCTTGGATGTGCTCCTAGGCTGCAAAAGTGTGTCACATATGTGGTATCCCCATACTCAGGAGGAATAGCAGAGGAATAACATGTGTTTTGGGGTGCGATTCTAAGTATGCCCATGTGGTGAAATATCTTATTAATGAACAGCTGTATGTAAAAAAAATTACATATTTGGGCTAGATTCAGAAACACTCAGTAGATACGCCGTCGTAAGTCCGAATACGGCGCCGTCGTATGTTTAAGCGTATTCTCAAAATGAGATACGCTTCTCTGTTGCTAAGATACGACCGGTGTAAGTCTCCTACGCCGTCATATCTTGGCTGCATATTTACGCTGGCCACTAGGGGCGTGTACGTCGATTTACGCAGAGAATATGAAAATGAGCAAGATATGCCTATTCACGAACGTACGTACGCCTGTCGCAGTAAGATACGCCGTTTACGTAAGGCGTTTTTCAGGTGTAAAGATAAACCACCAAAAAGATGGCGCAGCCAATGTTAAATTTCACGTCGTTTACGTGGTTTGCGTAAGCCGATTCAGAATGGGTCTGGGCGTAGGTTACGTTCACGTCGAAAGCAAGGAGTATTTGCGACGTGATACTGAGCATGCGCGCATGCACCGTACGATCGGCGCTTCATTTACATGTATGGTAATGAATCGTGAATTCATTACCATACAACACGCCCCCTACCTGCCTATTTTGAATTAGGCGGGGTTACGCCGGGCCATTTGCGCTACGCCGACGTAACTTAGCAGGCAAGTGCTTTGTGAATACAGTACTTGCCTCACTATCTTACGTCGGCGTAGTGCAAAGGGGATGTGCTACGCCGACCTAAGGAAGCGCCGCCGTACCTGAATCTAGCTGTTTATTTTCCTTCTTCATTTTCCAAAAATGTGTGGCAAAATGCCTCTGGTTGAATACATTGGAGGGTATGCTTTTAACCTGTGCATAGCCTCAAGAAATTTCATAGGTATTTAGGAAATCGGGTGCATTATTTATGCCCCATGAAAGCCTAGAGGTGCTCCCTGGATTTTGGGCCCTATGCATCTGCAAAAAAAAATTCTTATACATGTGGCATTCTCTTACTGGGGAGAAGTAGAAGAATTTGTGAAGTCACACAATTTCTAGGTCGGATTCAGTGTGAACGGGGTGTCAATTTTGTGAAATAAAATAAAATGTTATTTACTTCTTAATTTTCCCCAAAAAACATGGCAAAAAAATACAATTTAAAAAAAAACTTATCATGCCTCTAACTAAGTACCTTATACTGTCTACTTTACAAAAATTCGTAATTTTAAGGGTGTTTGTACTGTCCTGGCATTTTAGGGCCCCAAGAAATGAGATAGGGAGTCAGTACATCAGGGTTAATACATTTTCATAAACAGTAAATACTGTATTTATACCATTGTTTGTAGGCAGTTTAACTTTCACACAGACAAAATAATATACATCTAGTAGTTTTTTTTTTTTTTTTTTTTTACAAAGTTTGACAGTGCTGAAAACTGAAAAATAGCCTGGTTTGGGAAGAGGGTTTAACAAGTGGTCTTCAAGTGGGTAAAAGAGAATGTGATTTATACTTACAAATGGCAATAAATGAAAGAGCTTACAAGCTTTCGCCCTGGTTTTGCCTGGCTTGGTTTCTTCCAATAGAGAAATAATCACAACATATCTCACATATATGCATTAATCCCTCTGACACTTTGGGCCACATGCACAAAAGCAGATTGCATGCAGTATTTAGATGTTTTCTCAAACACCACATGCAGTCCTGAAAAAAAAAATTTTTTATTGCTTTATGTGGTATTTACTTCATAAAGCAAAAACACTTGGTAAATACCACATAAAACAGTATTAAAGTCAATTCACAAAAGGAAATAAAGAAATGAATGCATGTGATTAATAAGAAGTGTTTAGTTTTAACTTGTTATTAAGCAGTGAGTGGCCACCCGATGGGGCGGGCCCCCCGATGACATCACTGGGTGACCCCCGCCCCTTATGACACCCCTTATGACGGCATTTGTGTATTTAACCCCCGGGAGGCGATGGAGCTGTCAGATGGCAGGAGCCAGAATCGAGTGCTAAGCTCTTTATAGTATAGATTGTGGGGGGGACCTCATGTAAAAAAAAATCTGAATTTTTAAAATGCTGGCAATTCTTTTGTTTATATTCGGCTGTCAGTGGGTAACCCCAGCAGATGAGTCATGGTTATTAAGGATGTGGCGGCCACCCACTCCTTAACAACCATAACAGTCTCAGTTACTACTGCTGGCATTATATACCACAAGCTTTCACTGCTTAAATATCACATCACTTCATAAAATGGCGCTATTTCAGTAGTGTTTTCTCAGTCAATTACAAAAAAAATTGGGAAAACTCTAAGCTGTATTTTACTGCATTCCTTAAAGCGGTAGATATAAATTTGTGAATGAAGCTCTTTATGTTTAATAATCGTCCCCATTTATAAAATGAACCCTAAATGGTATGAACATATCTCAGTCCTGCCTAACATAACTACAGCTTAAAAAATGTGTACCCATATTAATGTACAAAGTGCAATGACATCCATGTCAATTACCTACATTTTAATCAAAAAGTGATGCACTGCAAACTACATCAGTGCCATATCTATGTCTAGAAAATCAAACTTCTAATTGCTTGTTCATATTACATTAAATTAATCCCACATCAGTACTTTTTAACCCCTTATTCAATAATTGTGTGGGAAAAAAATGGTTGCAGGAGCACATTCAGAGTGTGGTGATTACTAACAGATTTTCTTAATGGTCTAGAGTTGTGAGCAGTGTGCCCCAGGGCTATGTCCTGGGACCAATTCTGTTTAACTTGTTAAAAAAACACTATAGAGGCTGGAATAAGTAGTTCAAGCTCAGTGTTTGCTGATGATAGAAAGCTAAGCAGGGAAATAACTTCAAAACAGGATATAACAACTTTACGAGACAATCTAGTTAAAATAGAGGGGTGGGCAACATGGGGAAATGAGGTTTAATATTTAAATATGTAAAGCAATGCTTTACATACTTGGGAGCTAAAAATATGAATGCAAGTTACTCGCTAGGGGAAGAACCTCTGGGGTAATCGAGGATAGAAAAGGACCTAGGGGTCCAAGTAGATCACAGACTTTGCAATAGAATGTAATTCCCAGTTGCAGCAAGCAAGGCTAACAGACTATTAGCATGCATTAAAAATGGCATTTACTTAGAGATAAAACTATAATTCCACTGCTTTACAAGGAACAGTCTCATTGAATTAAGCTTCTCCAGCTCACAATCCATTCATCCCTCCAGGGCAACCTGTAGTGTACTCAATATACTCCTCAAAGTAACGTTTAGCTCTGCCAGGTGTGGCCTCTTCCCTGCATTATCCAGGGAGGAGTTCTCTGCAGCTATGCTTCATTTTTTATGGCAGGTTGTAACTATGATTGCTGTCTTTGAATTTAGAAAATGTTAGTATACTCATATGCCTTCTTCAGAATCTTTGACAGACATACACACAGCTTTCTTAGGAACTGCAGGCAGCAGTCATAGCTTCCAGGCGTAAATATACCATATCAGTTTTGATGTGATATGTGACACCTTAATCTTAGAACTACAGTCTGTAGCTTCTACTAGGGCTGTTACTGAAAGACTCCAGAACTATCAAGATGTTTGGTTTACAGACCAATACCCCTTTGGCAATTCCCCATTCCCACTGTGTCCAGTGATATCACACCTTAAAAAAGCACTGACTATACCTGCAGAGAATGCACCATTGATTAAAGATCTCATTGACAAACATTTGGAAACCCTTTCCAAAGCATTGATTTTGCTATCAGGTCCTACTATGGAACCTGCCATAGCTGTAATGTCAGTATGTCAAAGATTGGGGAAATTTACTAAACTGATATTAAAGGATCCATCTATTATACTTAACGATCTTGTATTTGTAGAATGCGTGGAACGTACGCCTTCAGGCCTATACTTTTGTGTAGACTGATTAGTTAACAATGTCCATCTTATCTCTTGAATTAGCCTCCTATTAATGAATATGCAGAGAACTGTATGGTTGAAATGTTGGTCTGCGGAACAGCTATGTTCATTGATGCCTCATTGGACCCCTCCCAAAGGGCCAGGGATAAATGCAGTAATTTGCTCCAGGAAAGAAATCTAAGCCACAACCTGAAAGAAATCCTTCCCACTCTGGGGTCAACAAAAGTTCTTCCCACTCTGAGGCCAACAAAAGTTCTTCCAAGGCTTTGACTTCCAAGGCCAGATTCAAGCCAGGGATTTAGTTCAATCCCTAACATTGAGCCCCTAAATCTCCAAAATCCTCAGACAAGTCCTCTTTAGTAAGAAGTGATGCCCTATATTCCAAAGTGTCTGTTAGCCTTTGTGGACATCGGGTCTGAAGTTGTGCTATTTCGTTTTTACCCCACCTCAATTGTGCTAGCCTAATTATACAGTGCATCCGGAAAGCATTCACAGCGCTTCACTTTTTCCACATTTTGTCATGTTACAGCCTTATTCCAAAATGTATTAAATAATTTTTTTCCTCAAAATTCTAGAAAAAAAACCACATAATAACGTGAAAGATATTTGTTTTGAAATATTTGCAAAATTCAAAAAAAAAATAAAAAAATCACTTGTACATAAGTATTCACAGCTGCAGCATTGAACGTCCCAATGAGCATAGTGGTCCGCATCATCCTAAATGGGAGAAGTTTGGAACCACCAGGACTCTTCCTTGAGCGGGCCGCCCAGCCAAACCGAGTGACTGAAGAAAAAGGGCCTTAGTCAGGGAGGTGACCAAGAACCCGATGGTCACTCTGACAGAGCTTTTTCTGTAGAGAGAGGAGAACCTTCCAGAAGAACAACCATCTCTGCAGCACTCCATCAATCAGGCCTGTATGGTAGAGTGGCCAGATGGAAGACACTCCTCTGTAAAAGGCACATGACAGCCCATCTGGAGTTTGCCAAAAGGCACCTGAAGGACTCTCCGACTATGAGAAACAAAATTCTCTAGTCTGGTGAAAGATTAAACTATTTGGCCTGAATGTCAGATGAGTGTCTATGGGACAACTATGTGAATGTCCTTGAGTGGCCCAGCCAGAGCCAAGACTTAAACTCAATTGAACATCTCAGGAGAGATCTGAAAATGGCTGTGCACCAACGCTCCCTTTCCAACCTGATGGAGCTTGAGAGGTCCTACAAAGAAGAATGGGAGAAAATGACCAAAAATAGGTGTGCAAAGCTTGTAGCATCATACACAAAAAGACTTGAGGCTGTAATTGGTGCAAAAGTTGCTTCAACAAAGTATTGAGCAAAGGCTGTGAATATTTATGTACTGTACTGTGTTTTTTGTTTTTTTTTGTTTTTTACTCTTAAGAAATTTGCAAAGATTTCAAACAAACTTCTTTCACGTTGTCATTATGGAGTATCGTTTGTAGAATTTGGAGAAAAATAATGAATTTAATTCATTTTGGTATAAGGCTGTAATATAACAAAATGTGGAAAAAGTGAAGCGATGTGAATACTTTCTGGATGCACCGGATTCCTATGGGCTCTTCCAGACTGACCATATCTTCCATCTTTGTTGAAAACTAACAAATGTGTCATACTTACTTGCTCTGTGCAGTGATTTTGCACAGCGCAATCCCGATCCTCCTCTTCTCAGGTCCCTTTCTGGCACTTCTGGCCCCTCCATCCTGCCGAGTGCCCCCACAGCAAGCAGCTTGCTATGGGGACACACAAGCTGAGACACTGCTTTGTGTGCCCATTCAGACACTGAGCCGCTGCTTGGCCCGGCCCCCTCTCCCTCTCCTCATTGGCTCACTGACTGATTGATAGCAGAGGGCGCTAATGAGGAAGAGTCCCCAGGCAGCTGAGGCTCTTGTGCAACATCACTGGATCGAGATGGGGCTCAGGTCAGTATTAGGGGGGCTGCTGCACTCAGAAGGTTTTTTTTATCTTAAAGGGGTTTTAAAGGTACAATTTTTTACCCTAAATAGCTTCCTTTACCTTAGTGCAGTCCTCCTTCACTTACCTCATCCTTCGATTTTGCTTTTAAATGTCCTTATTTCTTCTGAGAAATCCTCACTTCCTGTTCTTCTGTCTGTAACTCCACACAGTAATGCAAGGCTTTCTCCCTGGTGTGGAGTGTCATGCTCGCCCCCTCTCTTGGACTACAGGAGAGTCAGGACGTCCACTAACACACAGCTCCTTTCTCTATCTGCAATGTAGAGAGTGTCCTGACTCTCCTGTAGTCCAAGGGAGGGGGCGCGCATGACACTCCACACCAGGGAGAAAGCCTCACATTACTGTGTGGAGTTACAGACAGAAGAACAGGAAGTGAGAATTTCTCAGAAGAAATAAGGACATTTAAAAGCAAAATTGAAGCATGAGGTAAGTGAAGGTGGACTGCACTAAGGTAAAGGAAGCTATTTAGGAAAAAAATTGTACCTTTACAACCCCTTTAATGCATCTTAAGATGAAAAACCTTCTGCCTTTCGAACCACTTTAAAGATCGGTTTGCCACCCTGTATCATGTTGGTTTAAAAGGTTACTAAACCCAGGACCCTGCAGTCTATATCTATATCTTCCACAGTAAACATGGAAATGCAATTATTTTAGTAAATATAAACTGCTAAACTCCTTTTCTCATCAGCAGTATATAGAAGTCCTGTGACTTCTATCAGTGTTTGGTTAAAGCTTGTAGGAGGAGTTTTCATTCTACTCTGACTGTCCTATGAGGCTGCAGGAGCCCTGACCCTTTGTCTGTACAGTGCTGATTGGCCCTATGCTGATCACATGCACCCTAACAAGGCCATGAGTACCATCAAGGGGAAAATATCAGCACCTGCAATCTTATTGCAAAGACTACCAGCCTTCCATTAATTGGCCAAGACATTTGAACGGGATGCCTCTGACGTGACTCCTTATGTACAACCTACAGATTTAAATTTGTTTCACTCCAAAGATTACCTTTTAAACCCATTAAGGTTTTTCCCCTTTCCAATCTCCCTCACAAGGTTGGGTGCCTTCTTCGTGTATCTGGGCTGGCAGCCTTATTCTACACAAGGAACAAGATTCCTAATGTGTATTTTGTATTTTCTCTCAAGACATCGTTCTTCCATCTTTCTGTCTGGCTGCAATATATCAAAATTTTCCTTCAGTGCCTGGATGTAGTTTGTGTTTTGCATGTTTATCACACTTTCTTTGTCATTCCTGATAGTTCCTGTAAGGGGGAACCGGCTCCTCATGCCATTATTCCTCAGTGGCTGAGATGGGTTTTATATCCATGCTTATGGTCTTAAAGACAAGGCTCTACCTTTTCCTGTCTAGTGCAATCTACTAGGTCTATGGGTGCTTTTTGGCATTAGGCAACTGTTTCTCAGATTTTCAAGGCAGCCATCTGGTCTTACGTTTGCATTATCTCTTTTTACCAGGTAAATGTCAGGTCTCATCTAAAGCCAGATTTGAATGTAAAGTCGTTCAAGCAGCTCTTTGAGCTGCAGGCTGCCCCCGCTTTTACTGTTTTGCTATGGGGCCTGTTATTTTTTTTTTACTGTTTATCATCCCTCAGCATATTTGTTTTCCAATGTCCAAATTCTCTTGATGGTGGCAGTATATCCCAACTCTCCTTGAATAACATAATCCTGTGTTCCTTCAAAGGACTTAAAAAACATACTTCACATAATAACCATATACTAATACAATCATGATTTTTATTACTAAAATAAGAGGTATGGGTAAATCTAATTGGACCCCTGTTTCTGAAAGAGGCTTTTACCATAGGCAGTAGACATGTGCACACTGAAATATTTTGTTTCGGAATTTTGTTTTCATCCGAAAAATACATTTATTTAGTTACTCCCAAAATTCCTTTTTATTTTTTTTGTTTCGTTAAAAAATGCATTCGTCCGAATATCCAAATTAATTAAGGTCGAATCTGTCATTGAAGGCTTTTGGTGTCTGTCGAATGTTCTAAGAAGATTCAACGTAGCAGCTAAACTGTACGACACCGCAATCGTACATTTCCGGTTGAATGTTCTGTCTACAAGCTATAGAATAATTCTAGTGTTGTATGACACTAGTAATAATTATATTTATAAATTATTATTACTAGTCAACCATCATTCGAATTATTCTATAGCCTATGGGCCGAGCATTTGACCGGAAATGTAGGATTGCGGCGTCGTACAGTTTAGCTGCTCCTTCGAATCTTCTTAGAACTTTCGACAGACACCATAAGCCTTCATTGACAGATTCAACATTTGTATGTTTTTCACTGCGTCGTCGAATCTTCGTCGTTCATGTCAAATGGTCTACCCAAACATTGTCTCTATAATGTCGAATATTTCCTCTCTATGTAGAATAATCTTGGACTAATAGAGTTAATGTTAGGCACATTCGACCACAGGTTCGATAGACACAGATTGCTATGGTCAGTGTCATGTCGAATCTACTATCTATATCCAACTGTTGTAGCAACAAAAACGAAAATTAAAGTATTTTTTTATGTCAAATCTTTTGGATTTCAGATTCTGCGCGTTCGTTTTAGTTTGTTAAAACGATAACGAAAATACCCAAAATTCGGACAAAAATGCATTCGGAACGAAAACGAATGCAGATATCTAATACGCAGCATTATTGTATTTGTTAGTAGCTTTACATACAAAATAGTGTGGTATGAGTGCTGTTTTATTACCAGAAATCCATGTGTCACATATGATTTATATGCCTTGACTTATTCTTTAGATGCATTGCATTTTTTAAGGGCTTCCATTTAGTTTATTTTTGCAACAACATGAAAGTCAACTCACCAGAAATGAAGCATGCTAGACTTTTTCTAGCAAACTACAATGCCATATATTGGTTTGAACAAGTTTAAAATAATGTATTTTTCCATATTCATACATTCTTGCTGCACTGGAAACTGCAGAAAAAACCTTGATCATGTGCTCAGGCCTAAATAATTTGAGCGCATAGAAAACAGAACCTCATGTCCTTAACAAACTGTAATTCTTCTGTCCTATGTTAGGATGGAATATAAATAGATTGCAAATGTTATTTGCTCGTTAGTCTACTGAAACCATCCATATGCACAAATAAAGAAGCATTAGCTGCCATTTCCTCATCTATGTAGCCTTTTGATGGGTTTTTATATTCTTCCTTCCTTTCTTCTTTCTTACAGGTTCCTCTATGAAAACGTATTATTGCTTTGGGACTGTTCTGTATATATGAGTCAATTTGCAGCCTCTGCCATACTGTATGTTAAAGCAACTTAGTATGGTCAGTCCTATTCAAAACACACACAATTAGGAAAATTGTAGTTAAGATGTAGAATATTCAGTTTTCCTTCAGAGCATTTTGCCAAGTAGACATTTGTTACAGGTTATCACTTTAGAGATTAAGATCTACATATACTATGAATTTTGTTACATTTCATGGCATTTCAACTTGGGGTTCAACATACTTTTCTTCATATTACATTTACATGTTTTCAAATTAGTTTAAATGCCATGGTGTGTAATTTTATATTTGGATTTTCTTATGTGTATTATTAGATGTAAAGATGCCTATTGTCAATTGGTGATAGTTTCTAATAAAATGCTTTATCCTCAGACAGTCCTGCTTGATTTTAATGGGTAACAAAACAATTTTACATGCTAGAATTCCTTTTCTGTGGTTTTCCCTAAGGTTCACCAGAGCTAGCACCATCGCAGGTAGGTTCCACCTCCTCTACAACTTTCCAATACTTCAACAGTCTCCTAACATTTCTGTTTAGGGCCTAAACTCAGCCTGCAAGTAATGGGAGGCACTCAGATTCTGTGTTTATGTCTAATCTTTCTCTGATGTCGGGCCTAATTTAAGGTTGCAGCCACTGCTGGCAAAATTCAGAAAAATCCTTAGAAGGTCACTGGGAGTCAGTGGTGGCTGGTGTTTTTTTTTGGGGGGGCAGGGGTGGCAAACAACCACTTACACCCCCCTGCTCATTCTGGTCATTACGGCACTTACCCCATCTAGGTGGCAGGTGGCAGGCAGCGGCTCCTGTGTCCTCTCCTCCATCACAGTGGCTACCGCCGTGCAGCTCCTCCCCCTCTTCCTAGGTGTCCAATAGGATCTTGCCTGTCCTTTCAGCCAATCAGGTAATGGGACCCGCTTCCTGATTGGCCAGGAGGAGGTTCAGTGTTACAATAGCAAATATTCATTTGCTATTGCAACACACCTGGGTGGGCCCATTAGAGCCTCTTGCTCTAATCAGGTTCTTCAAAAAAACACCACACCCCCATTGAAATCCATGCATCCTGCGAACTGCAAGGGGTCAGATGCATTGATGGGGGGACGGTGCCCGTGCACCCTTAATGGACGGGCCGCCCCTACTAGAAGTCTCCTTCTTTAACCTGCTTAAGGACCGCCCCAGGTACATATACATGCGGTAGGGTGGCCCTTAAGTGCAAAATCACATACCTGTACGCCATCATCTCCTTCAGCTCTGGGACACATGCGCACACTGCCGGAGACCTGCTCCTGCTGTGATTGGACACAGCTGGAGTCAATCAGCAGGAACCCAGCCATCGTTTATAGAGAGGTAGAATGGCGGTCTGCCTATGTAAACAAGGCAGACCGCCATTGTGCCAGAGAGGAAAATTAAGATCTTGTGTTTCTGCTAAGCAGAAACACAGATCTGTTTTCCTTTAGTCAAAGCAACCCACACACAGAAAGCACTCATAGAGAACACATTTAACCCTTTTATTGCCCCTGATGTTAACCCCTTTCTTGCCATTGTCATTTATACAGTGACAGTGCATTTTTTTTAGCAGTGATCACTGTATTGGTGTCACTGGTCCCCAAAAAGTGTCACTTAATGTCAGATTTGTCCGCCGTAATGTCGCAGTCCTGCTAAAAATTGCGGATCGCCAACATTACTAGTAAAAAATATTAAGAAAAAAGTCCCTAAATCTATCCCATACTTTGTAGATGCTATAATGTCTGTGCAAACCAATCAATATATGCTTATTTGGATTTATTTTTACCCCCAAAAAATATGTAGCAGAATACAGATTGGTCTAAATTTATGAAATTTTTATTGGATATGTTTTATAGCAAAAAGTAAAAAAAAATATGTTTTTTTTTTTTTTTTCAAAATTGTTGGTCTTTTTTGTTTATAGGGCAGAGGTGATCAAATACCACCCAAAAAAAAGCCCTATTTGTAGGGAAAAAAATGACATAAATTTTTTGTTTTTGGGTACAGCGTCACAAATTGGCAGTTAAAATAACGCAGTGCTTTATCGCAAAAAATGGCCTGGTCAGGAAGGGGGTAAAACCTTTTGGGGCTGAAGTGGTTAAAGACTGCGCTTTGTAACTTTCTCTTTCAGATTTTTGGATAGCCAAAAACCATCTTTGGAAAGCATGCTTAGGAAAGCATGAGTGAATATGATTAGAAGCTGTGAGAAACTCCCTAGAACTCAATTTTTTTGTACATCAGTGTAAGGCCTCGTACACACGTCCGAGTTTCTCGGCCAAAAACCTGCAAGAAACTTGCTGGGTTTTTTTTTTTGCCGAGGAAACCGGTCGTGCGTACACTTTTAGATGAGGAAACCGTCGAGGATCTCGTCGGGCCAAAAAGAAAGCATGTCTTCTTTTTCCTCGACGGGAATGGGAAAATTTGGCTCGCCGAGATCCTCAGCGGCTTCACAAGGAACTCGACGAGCAAAACGATGTGTTTCGCCCTTCGAGTTCCTCGGACGTGTCTACGAGTCTTTACTGTTTGTCAGATACAGTAAGGGGATCTGCAATGAGTGTGTTTGGAAATAGCTTTCCTTCTTGAAAAGCAGAGGCTCTCAGACCACCAGCTGGCAAAAAAGACACTGGGTGGACTGGTGTAACATAGTAAAGTATGGTTGTAAAACTAAACTACTAAGTATGTAGGATGTGCACCCTGTATGCATATCAATAGGGGGGATTTACTAAAGATGGTGCACTCAGAATCTGGTGCAGCTGTGCCTTGTAGCCAATCAGCGTCTACCTTCAGCTTGTTCAATTAAGCTTTAACAATTGAACCTGGAAGTTGATTGGTTTCTATGCAGAGATATACCAGATTTTGCACCAAGCTGTTTTAGTAAATAACCCCCCACTGAACCAAGTCCCAAAACTGATATTTCTATAATGAGTAGATAGTGTTGTGTTTAAATCCACATAGACTATGCATACCTCTACAAAGATCTGGGAGCTCAATTGTTGCTGGCATTTTATCAGTGTATCGCCCCAGTGTAAAACCGCGTACACACGGTCAGTCAAAACCGATGGAAACGGACCGAAGGACCTTTTCATCGGACCAAACCGACCGTGTGTGGGCCCCATCGGTCAGTTATCCTTCGGTCAAAAAATGTAGAACTTGCTTGAAAATTGAACCGATGGACGCCTAACCGATAGGTCAAAACTAACGGTTAGTATGCAAAAGCATTGGTTAAAAATCCACGCATGCTCAGAATCAAGTCGATGCATGCTTGGAAGCATTGAACTTCGTTTTTTTCAGCACGTCGTTGTGTTTTACGTCACTGCGTTCTGACCCGATCGGTTATTTAATCTATGGTGTGTAGGCACATCAGACCATCAGTCAGCTTCATCGGTTAACCGATGAGAACGGACCGTTCTCATCGGATGGACTGATCGTGTGTACAGGGCTTTTGGAGTACGGTGAGAATTCATCAGGAACTCATGGAATAAGGTACTTAAGGCTGTGGCAAAAGAGTTAAGGTGGGAAATACTGTGAAATACTAGATCGTGCCAAAGCAATACTAAAGCTAAAATAATCCAGTGTGTACAGTAATGTGCCAACATCTACGCAGTGCTAATATTTTCAGTAGATTCAGCCTTTAAAATAATATTTAGTATCACTATTTATTTTCACACTACTGTAGCATAAAAAAATGTATGTGCGTTATCAAGCTGAAAATAAGACATGTTTATGCAGGATTTTATGAGGCCAACATAAGCAAATATGTATGCTGGAATAATAGCATAGTTTAAACTGTCTTGTTACGTATAAGGAACAATCAGAAAATGTATATGATTCTAGTAAATGCAGATAACTATCATTTTAGATCTCCTGATTAGAGCTGTCCAAAATAAATATTTACAAAATTGTTAAATGCATCAATAAGCTAGGTTTAATAAGAGCCCATTTACACAGGGGCAACACGACTTCCAGCACGACTTTGGGAGGCAACTTGGACACGAGTATGAATCATCAGGCAACTTACAAGGCATCTTCAAGTTGCCTCCAGGACAGTACAAGGCAACTTCAAGTCGCCTCCAGGACAGGAGGCTTTCCAATGGCCAATCAAACAACAATCAGCTTTGTGGGAGGGAGGGGTTTTCCTGAGAAATGTATGTTATCTTCCTGTATTGTTACTTCAGTTAAGACAGTGATCCGACTTCTGAGGCAACTTCCATTGAAATCAATGGGTATAAGTTGCCTAGAAGTCGGATTGAAGTAGTACAGGAACCTTTTCTGAAGTTGGAGCGACTTCAGTGGTGTACATTAAGACGGCTCACATTCACTTCCATTCATTTTCTGGACCGTGCGACTTGGGGCAACTTGAGGCGACTTGAAGTCAGATCCCAGGTTGCCCCAGTGTGAACCGGCTCTTACAAGAACAACATTTATAAGAAAGGATATGCAATATGAAATATGCTGTGATATTAGTACATTGTTACTTGGTTACCAGTTAACACACCACTAATAATCTTTGCATATTTCTTAAAATGTTTGTATCATGTAGGGCTTTTAAATAGATGGTTGCATTATTATTATATAGGATTTATATAGCGCCAACACTTTGTGCAGCGCTTTTATAACATGAGAGCAGACAGTACAGTTACAATACAATTCAATACAAGAGGAATCAGAGGGCCCTGCTCGCTTACAATGTAGGGGAGGAAACAAAAGGTATCTGTGGGGATGATCAGATGGCGAAAATGAAAATACAGTTGTTAGGTATGGGTAGGATAGGCTTCTATGAAGAGGAAGGTTTTCAAGGATCGTCTAAAAGCTAATAGAGTAGGAGATAGTTGGACAGATTGGGGTAAGGAGTTCAATAGGATTTGAGCGGCTCTGGAAAAGTCCTGGAGGTGAACAAAGGAGGAGATGACAAGGGAGCTAGAGAGCAGGAGGTCTTGAGAGGAACAAAGAGAACGATTAGGTTGGTATTTTGAGACTAGGCTAGTGTGATGTAGCTGGGGGCATTGATTTTATGATGATGATGATGATAATGTGAGGATAAAGTGGTTTTAATTTACTGAATTATGACTACTGTTCTGTAAACATGCATACACCCATAGTGCGGTGGTCTCCACTAAGCATTGTCAGGTTGTTCTTGCTCAGTCTCTGCCCTATAATTCTAGAGCAATTTACTGTAGGTAGTAGATATGTGTCGTAACACACACTTCCCACCACCAAAAGAAAATATTAGATTTGGCAGAATTTGTATTATGAATCTCCAGTCCACTAAATTGGAATCATAGTGGAGCCTTACTGGTTAAGTTTAGCTATTCGTTTTATTATTTAAATTCTCTGAGGATAAAGCTGGCCATACAGACATAGATTTGTGTGCTAAACAGCTGGGATGGATGAATCTTACACTGTGGTTAGTGTATTGCCATCTGTCAAAATGCCCAAATGATGCCTGCATCTGATTAGGTGCCAACGTTTTTCTGCCCAGTTCCTACGTTGGATGGGAGGGTTAAGCATGTTGGTGTTGCTTCCATCTGTAGGTTGAGTCATACGATGAACAACAGGGGTCACAGCTCTGCAGCCAACAAGCACATCTCCCCAACTGTTTTTCCCAGAAACACGTCTGACTGTCTATGGCTAGCTTTCCACTTCTGTTGTGAAAGTCAAGTACCTTTTGCTTGAATTCAGTGCTGACAATGGACTACTGTTTTTAGGCTGATGCAGTTATAAAATTGTCTGATGATTAGGATACGGTCAATAATCCTAGACTACAGACCTACAGTCCAGAAACCTTTTGTAACAATGGGGTAGATTTACTAAAACTGGTGCACACAGAATCTGGTGCAACTGTGCATAGTAACCAATCAACCAATGCCACAATCTAATTCTACAAGCTGTGAGATGTTCCCTTTAGCCTAGGTTCACACTGCTGCGAATTCAAAATCGCGGTAAAATGCAAGATTTTACCGCGATTTTGCCGCGATTTTGCCGCGATTTCGGGCGCAATTTAATGTAAATCGCGGCCCGAAATCGCAAAAAGTAGTACAGGAACTACTTTTTGAAATCGCAGATGCAGCGTCGCACTGATTAGGACAGTGCCATTGCCGACAATTGCCGCCGATTTGAGATGCGATTTGACATGTCAAATCGCATCTCAAATCGTTCCAAATCGTACCCAGTGTGAACCAGGGCTAAAGGGAATTTGTCATGAGAGAACAATGAAGGCATTCATTGCTGGCCTCTTTATGAAAATGCTAGATCGCTGGCTGTCATGTTGATGCTTTGTTTTCAATGCTGCCTGGGTCTGTGACAAGGATGAAGTATAGCAATAAGTGGGTCCGCCTGCTCAGTGGGGGATCTCTCCGCTGAACCCCACTGAGCAGGCGGATGACAGGTCTGTGTTCACTCCCTATGCAGAGCGGACAGAGCGTTGCCAGATGTATTGATAGAGGGATGGGTGTGCAAACTGTGTATTTTGCTCTTTTCCTAGAGTTTAGCTTTAAGGGATAAGTCCACCTTGCGTAACATGTTAGAGCCATATTCAGGGTGTAACATGTAACATGTCATGAATGGACCAGTCCCCACCCAGATTCCCAGGTCTGAAAGCTAGCAGGGATCCTTTATTTATAGCGTCCTGTGAATGGAAAACTACAAGGTCCAGCAGACTTTGCCGCTGTCAGCCTGTAGTTTTTAATGAACTACCACGGGGCTGTGTAGCACTGTGGTAGTTAATTTTCTCTTACTGTCAGATTTTATCTGCTTGCCCAAAAGGGATGTATGGGCACACACTGGCAGAACAGCTGGAGACCTGCATGGCACTCTGCAGATCTCTGGTGCAATGCTTTACAGGCTCAACAAAAAAAAAAAATAATAAATGCAAATCTTTTTACCTGCAAAAAAATGTGCATTTATTATTTTTTTCCAAAAAGTGAACTTATCCTTTAACCTCCCTGGCGGTATGATTCTTTCTGAAAAAACATGCTGAAAGCGGTACAATTATTTGCAAGGAAATTTGGTGTTTTATACTGTAGGCCTGTGATTTTTAGGAATAACTCACTTAAATCTGACCAAACAAGAATCTAATAGGCATCCCGGGTATGACATTTTTTTAAAAACAAAATTTTAAATTATAATGTAATAATTATAAATAATTATAGCAAGTAATAATATAATAAAAATAAAAATTATTCAATAATGTAATCAAATCAAAATCACTGAAATTTTCTCAGTTGCAGAATTGTTGCTGTCATTATTTTTTTTTTTTTATGACGAATTTCCCCGCAAATCGCTATCGCACAATTCTGCAAGTGATTATAATTTATTATCGCTGTTTTCTAGCTGATCTAAAACCATTTTTGACATAAAAAGACACTTTTGGTTGCTATGGACAATCTACAGTTTTCAGGCAGAAAGAAAGGTTTTTATTATATAAAATGACATGTAGGACACTGGGCAGACCACTAGGGACAAGGGGGGTGTGTTTTTTTTACATACAGTATACTGTAATCTTATAGATTACAGTACTGTATGTATAGTGTTTGTTTACTTTTTTGAATTTGGCGCCGATCTCCGTCCCCGTGCGTCGTAACGTCGCAGGGAACGGAGATCGGCGGCACAGGAGGATGCTGTGTGAATCGAGTGAGGTCTCGCTTGCTCACACAGCGTGGTGACATCGCTGGATCCAGGACAAGGTAAGCCAGCGCACGCTGCAGGCTCTGCATATCTACCCCGAGCGTGACTCAGGGTTACCGATCGTAACATGAAAAACCCACCCCGAGTCACGCTCGGTAATACCGCCAGGGGGGTTAAGACAATTTACCCTCTATGCAAATAATATATGCTGGATGCAAATCTCAAGGAGACTTACCAGGTTGGACATGTTGGAGGTTTTTACTGGCTCATGCAAGATATTCTTAATATTCTGATATTCTCAAAGGCAGAGAGTGGCTGGATCTCATGTCATGTCACAGAGCAGCTTCTGATATGCAATGCAGGGGTAAGTTATTTTCCCCCTAAAATGTTACCATTATAGTCAATGGTCAATGGGAGTGCACTAGCAATGTCTTTATATTGTTTA
This sequence comes from Rana temporaria, assembly GCF_905171775.1. Classification (NCBI taxonomy): domain Eukaryota; kingdom Metazoa; phylum Chordata; class Amphibia; order Anura; family Ranidae; genus Rana; species Rana temporaria. Next base: position 58,423,666 of record NC_053491.1, read on the forward strand.
CAATAAATAACATAGCAACCATGTTTATGTTGCTAAAACAGATATAGTATCAGAAATTATATTATGTGAAGGAATCTAAGTTCATTTAAGGCCTCGTGCACATATGGGTGGTTTGGCCACAAGCAGAGAAACCAAGTGAATTTTGGCACCCAGGAGGTACAGCCTGCTGCCAGCAGCCTGTCAAAATCAATGACAGGCTGAAATACATGACATCAGTACACTGTTCTGAGCAGTATTCACATACAGAGCCTTTTGCCTAAAAGAACATATGACCCAAACACAGAAGGTCAATATTCAGGGAATACGCACTGTACATGAGTACCACCCAGAACAGCATGCAGCTGCATATTACATATTTTGTATTAACCCCTGGGTGCCCTGAGACCTTGGGAATGCTGTCATGCATATAGCAACTTCAGTTTATGAAGTTTAGTGAATATGCAATCTATCACCAGTCAGCTTTTCCTGTTCCTTGACACAGCCTCCTGGAAACACTATCAATGTAATTCTTCTTAGGATATCAAATTAACCCAATAGCTAGAAGTGTCTTGGTACTTTCTCAGGTGCAGAAGTGCTCTACAGTTTCTGATGGGGAATTATATGCTTCTTTTTTACTCATTGCTTTGTCAAATTAAATTGTGCTATGTAATCCCTGTTAGACAGTCAAACTTTAAGCACAGGTCCACTTTAGTTTAAAGAGACGGCAGATTTATCAAGAAAAACAAGTGAATTGTCAGTCAAATACATACAGTATCAACTGCTTATTATCATGACCCCTCTATAGCTGTAACCACTGGTTCACTATGTATTCTTTATTTGATCAGTAAATGGATTGTTCACTTTCTTTGCATGATTGGTGGGTCAAATACCACAAATTTGTGCAGCATTCTGCTGTTTTATTTTTCCAACTGCAAGAAATGTTTGGCTACAAAACCTCTTCTGTGTTCAAATTGTCTCACTCTAAATGGATAATTAAGATTAGCGCACATGTTAATTATAGAGAAAGGATGACCAATGTGTTCTAATGTTTGCTACTGGAATGCAGAGGTTGCCTGTTAATATTTTCATTTGTTTGTTGCATACATTCAGGCTAGATATTTTTGGGTCTCCTGCCAGCAGTACCCTCCCATTCCCTGAAGAAACAAACACACAGCCATATTTGTGCATTTCTGCTATTAGAGCATGTTCAAGGCAATGTAGAAAATTGATACCCCAGCTGTTGTTCTCAGGGAGTACTGTAAGGTTTTCAAAGACTATTGTACATCTGACACCAACTATTCTCTAAATTACTGAATCCAATAAAGATCTGTTTAGACTGGTCCTTAAAATGTTAATTACATACAATTTAATGATTTTTCTGTTATAACTATATACTATTCACTTCAAAGAGAGAGATACACCTGCCATATGAATAAGTTGTGCAAGACAAAAAGTACTTAAAGTAGGTGTGAATTGTGCATGATGTGTTTTCTGACATTTCTAAATGATATGGTCATATGTTCACTCCTAAGCATATATACATGCAATTTTTGATCTTTAACCTCCCTGGCGGTATGATTATTTCAGATTTTAGGTGCTGAAAGCGGTACCATTATTTTGCAAGGAAATTTGGCGTTTTACATTGTAGGCCTGTAATTCTTAGGAATAACTCACTTAAATCTGTCCAAACAAGAGTCTAGTAGACATCTCGGGTATGATAAAATTTGAAAAACAAAATCATAAATTATAATATAATAATTAACTATAAATAATTATAACAAATAATATAATTATAATAACAATTATTCAATAATGTAATCAAATCAAAAACACTGAAATTTGCTCAGTTGCAGAATTGTCGCTGTCATTACTTTTATTTTTTTATGACAAATTTCCCCACAAATCGCTATCGCTCAATTCTGCAAGTGATTATAATTTATTATCGCTGTTTTCTAGCTGGTCTAAAACCACTTTTGACATAAAGGGACAGTTTTTGGTTGCTATGGAAAATCTACAGTTTGCAGGCAGAAAGAACAGTTTTTATTATACAAAAGTACATTCAGGACACTGGGCAGACCACTAGGGACAAAGGGGGTGTGTATTTTTTACATTTACATCAGTAACTGGAAGTATTGAGGCCAGAGGAACACGATGATAACATTTTCATAAAGAGTGGTCTGCAATGAAATCCTATACATGTCTAATATATGCAGGTTTCTTTTAACGTGACAATGCATATGTATAAATACATGTAAGAGTATTTCAAAGTGCTCTTCCTAAGACACATTTCATGAAATATGTAAATATATTTTTAATCAATTGACTTGATGTTCTGATTAATAGTTACAATTTTACTTGATCTTTTGATCCCCAAAGGAACGGTACAATTTACAAAAGCTGCTTTGCCTGAAGCTATGTGAAATGCAATTATCCCAGACTTGCTATGTCCCTCCCTTGCAAACAAAGGAAGACAGAAAGTATGCATTAAAATCATAGTCAGGAGTTGACAACAAACCAAGTTCCCATCATTCAACCCAAATACAAATACGATGTCTGGAAATCCTCCTAATAATAGTGGACGTAAAGTAATAGCGTGAGACATCTCACAGAGACCTATACTTTTCCACTACCTTTTGTATGCCCTGATTTCTATTCTAAAAAAACAGTCTGAGTTACATAGTGTCATGACAAGATTGGTGTTTTATTTCAGCTGATGTTAAGAATCCTTATTAGAAAAGCAAACCTAAAGTACAAATACTTTTTGAAAACATATGGCACAAAGCATCGGGGGACTGAGTGTATAAGTATAAATAGGGACAATTAGAAAGAATGTAGTAGGGAAATTAGCAGAAAAAGTGTGAATAGTGGCTAAAAGTAGCAAAGACCTATGCTCTAAAGCTACTAGCAACTCCAAGTTACACACCTTGTCGATAAAATAATAACAAAGAAAAAGCTAGGGATATTGGAATAGGATAGGGGAAGGAACACTTTTAAGATGTACACCACTTTTGTATAACCCATTAAAATAGGTCCAATCTGTTATTTCTCTCATAGTCCAATTTTTTCTAATAAATTATTTATTTTTGGAGAAACAATAGTACAAGGATATCAAATAGAGAATTCACCATAGGATACCAATTACAAAGTATAAAGTGGTGATACAACACAGACAAGGACTGGAGGCACAATGGATATACAGTATGAAACAAAAGACATTTTAGTAACAGAAATCTCAGGTCCCAGTTTTGTTAGTTTTAGCCTAGGTATTTCCCAGAGATTTTTTTTGTTTTGTTCTGAGAATATATAAATAGGACATACCTAACTATGGGGTGGGGAAGAGAGAGGGGGGGGGGGGTGACTATAAGGGTGAAGTTGAAGGGGAAGGTTGAAGATGAGGAGGGTTGGGTGGGAAAATCCTAAAGAGGAGGCCACTGAGCAGCTTACTGTTAGGAAGCTAATGGTGTCTGATTCCTATAATAAAAGCATGGCATCCAGGTCCAATATTTCTCCTCTTGATCTTTCATAGCCATGGTAAGATTTTCTAATTGTTGTATTTCTGCAATTCTGGCAGCCAGTGTGTTTTTATGTGTGTGTGTGTTTTGTGCAGATTTTTCCATAGTATCTGGATGCAGGCTTTGGCGGAATTTAGGAGATGTTTTAACAAGGCATGTTTGTACCTTTCGATAGTTAAGGGCGCATCATGTAGTAGCTGTTGCATTTCTCTAAGGAAACACACCTGTAAATGTTTTAATCATTTGTTCAACCATATCCCACAAATCCATGAGTTTTGGGCAGTCCCTGAAGATTGCCTTTGAATTTCAGGCAACGAGGGTGGTTTCCTTACCAAGTTGTATTATATTAGGTAGGGAATGAAGGCATGCCATTACCTGGGCCCATTATGAAAGTAAGCTCTTCTTTCTGCATTATTATGAGACAATGATCGGATGACATGTGTATCAACCGGAAGGTCCTCTTTTAGGGTAAGGGCATCAAACTGAGGTTAATTTTTACTATGTTGAAAGTCAGTCACTCTTAGGAACTCTTTGAAAAGGAACCATAGGACCAGGAGAGGGCAATAAATCTGTAGTTTTAAAAAGGGAGGGAAGCACCACACCATAGACCGTGAAGTCAGTGGATATAATAATGTAAAATAAAAGTAGTCAGACCACTAAAAAAATATATACTGTTGAACAAAAAACAGACTGATACCATCCATAGTATTTGGGCAGTTGAACAGTCCAATAGTCAGCATGTATGCTGAAATGCAGAGATGTGTCATCTAAGCCTGGAAAGTACACATGCTATGAGCCTCCAAAGTGTCATAGGTTTTATAAACCAGGCTGTGATGCTGATAGCCAGTCATGCAGGTGTGGTTTGGGGAGGGGCTGGGAAGGGGGAGTGCCCCCTGATTCCCTGGTGTGTGATATCGCCCCCACACGAGTGGCCGAATAACAATGGCAGATGGGAGGAGCCCGATGTGTCGTCGTGGTGAGGAGAGCCCACATCAGTGGCCTGAAGGCGAATCCAGGCACCATAGCAACCGAGTGTAAACTCAGTAACAGGTGCCCAAGACCAAAGGCCCTCAGCGATGCTTAGAACACTTAGAATGCTTAACCAGTAGACTAAAATTTAGCTTGAAGACCTAACATAAGTTGTGGGGTATTTTTGCTCCAAATAATGTATATAAGAGTCTGACCATTTAAAACTAAAATGGGTACAAATGTGGGTTCTTAAAGTCTGGAGAAACCTATATACCCATGACCACTGACTAAAGTAAGTAATTACTTTCTAATACATTTTAAAATTCAATAACTCACCGTATTTTTGTAGTTTTGCCAGAAGTTTGGGCAGTAAAATCAAGGGAAAGGTTGCAAAGAAAATTTATTTGTCAGCATAGGCGGCTAGCTTATCTTCCCCTTCTTTAGTATGGACTTGATATCCTGGTGGGATCTAATACAATAGTTCTGAAGGTAATTATAAAGGTAATTGGTGAGAGTGGATAGCCTTGTCATGTCCCATTCAGTATGAAATGTGTCCAACATGAATTCTTTAGTTTTAACCCTGGCCGATGGTTTGGAATATAATGCAGAAAGCCAATGTTTCATCTTCTCTCTGAGGTTTATGTAGGCCTGTGTGGACTTGAGGAAGACTAAGGCCTTGTACACACAATAGGATAGCCAGAGGACAACGGTCTGAAGGACAGTTGTCTTAGGTTAACCTATGAAGCTGACTGATGGTCCGTCGTGCGTACATACCATCAGTTAAAAAAAACTATTGTGTCAGAACGCGGTGACGTAAAACACAATGACGTGCTGAAAAAAAACGAAGTTCAATGCTTCCAAGCATGCGTCGACTTGATTCTGAGCATGCGCGGGTTTTTAACCGATGATTTTGCATACGAACGATCGGTTTTGACCTGTCCATCGGTTAAATTTTAAAGCAAGTTCTCATTTTTTTAACCTAAGGTTAACTAACCTATGGGGCCTACACACGATCGGTTTGGACTGATGAAAGCGGTCCTTCAGACCGTTGTCCTCTGGCTATTCTATCGTGTGTACAAGGCCTCAATCAACTCTATCAAAAGCTTTTTCTGCATCTGTGGATAAAAGCACCAATGGGATAAGTTTCATGTGAGAGTAGTGTGTGGCATTGAGTGCCCATTGTGTGTTGTCTCTACCGTCCCTGCCAAAAGTAAAACCTGACTGATCCGGATGGATAAGTGCTGGGATATGTGGCAGCAATCTGGATGAGAAGATCTTAGTAAATATTTTCAATTCCAAATTAAGGAGGGATATAGTGTGGTAGCTTGGGCATAGAGCAGGGTTTTTATCCTCCTTTGGGATGACTGTTATATGCCTTCTTATAGTGAGCTATATGTGGCTGTGAATCTGTGGGCCATGTTTTCCTGAAAACCTTTCTAATAGGACAAGACAAAGTGTATCCATTTGGCCGTTGTGCTTTTCCAGAGTTTATAGATTTTAGTGCCCCCAGAAATTTCTCTGAGGACATCAAGGTTTTATAGGTCAGAGACAACCTCTAGGGAGAGTGTAGGCATCCCAGATGCTCTGATATATTGTTCAGCCCTCAAACATTTGGTCTCCAGGGTGTAGGAGGAGGAGGCTTTTTCACCTAAATTAAGGGATGAGTAATACACCTTGGCTCAGATAATTGCAGGTGAAGTTGCTAGGTGTTTTTTTAAGGTGTTTTTAAAAAGTAAGTGGAAAAACTGTGCACACATCCTTATCCACTGTGAATTTTCCTCTCAGAACCTCCACCAATCAGCTCTTCAAATAGTGTTAGCTTGGCTTTCTTTTTTGAGAAGCAGCGGGTTTCCAAGACCTGGCTGTTTCACTCTAGAAAAAGTTGAGTAGTGATAGGCTCCAGTGGCAGTAAACTGCTTGGCAGTACTATTTAAATATCTACAAGTGGAATATTGGTAGTAGCAGAAGTGTGGGATGGGATTCTGGAAAGGTTTGTTGGTAATTTAAAAATTGGAGTACCTATATATAATTTCAGCTAAAACTCTGCTTTGGTATAAAAAAGTGTGCAGCTATTAAAAAAAAAAAAAAAAGACAGTATTAGCCCAGGTTCACACTGACAGCTGAACTTGCATGATTTTACTTCACATGTCAGTCTGACTTCAGGGGCGAATTCAGGGACATCTGTGCGGGTTCCTGCACAGATGTCTATACAAGTCATACCCCAAAGTCGCCAAAAGTAGCACAGAAACGACTTTTTGGAATTGGATGCGACGTTGCACCAATGTCACTTGAAATGAAAGTGATGGGTAAATCCAAAGCTTTAAGCTGGCACCAGACTAGTAATAGAGGGAAATATTTCAATGGGTACAACTGTTTCCTTTGACAACTGTCTAAGAAAGGATTTCACTCACATTGTAAATATACTCTCTAACTTTCTGTTGAATGTACAGGACAGGAAGTGAAGGGAAATCTTACTTATGACACTCGGGCAGCAAAAAACTGTTTTAATCTTCCCCTACTCTATCCAAAATAAAATAAAAAATGTTTGGCTTTAGATACTATACACGTTAAAATGAACACAGTATCAACTTCTTTATTGATGTTATACTTTGCAAAATTAACCTACACTTTTGATAGTGAACAATCACTTTGCTAGTTGAACAAGCCCATATTAATTCAGTAAATTAACACAAATATGTCAGTCCAAACAAAAAAAAACTGCCTTTAAAGTATCTCAAGACTTAGAAATCAGGCCATTTTGTTAGGCCTAATTTATCATTGATTTTTGCTTGAAAACTAGTTCAGGTGCATGTAAATCCAGATGTTGCTCTGTAAACAGAAAAATCAAGCTGCTTTGATAACATTATGCCAATATAAAGTAATGGAGTTTACAAAAAAATTTTCAAATCTATACTCAAAGTTTTATTATAAAAGATGCTTTGTTTAATGTTTTGTCTCAAATGTAATAGCAGTTTGTGCCTGATAAAGCTGTTTTGTTTAAGCTAACATGCTTGCAGAATGTACCATACTCACAAAAGTTGCTGATTCAAATGTAAAAGAAGAAATCCAAGCAATAATATAAAACCCTTCAGTTCATTTTGTATTCTTTCAAATACAATTAATATTTTTTCAACTGGTCCAATTATCTAAAATTGTCCAAACTTGCAAAAATATGCCTAGTTCGTACTCTAATGCCACGTACACACGATCGGTTCATCCAATGAAAACGGACCGATGGATTTTTTCATCAGATATCCGATGAAGCTGACTTTCATCAGTCTTGCCTACACACCATCAGTTAAAAATCTGTTCGTGTCAGAACGTGGTGACGTAAAAAACTACAACGTGCTGAGAAAAATGAAGTTCAATGCTTTCGAGCATGCGTCGACTTGATTCTGAGCATGCGTGGATTTTTAAAAGATGGACTTGCCCACAGACGATCGTTTTTTTCTATCGGTTTTTTAACCATCAGATAATTTTAAAACAGGTTCTACGTTTTTTCACCGATGGGGAAAAAAAGCGATGGGGCCACACACGATCGGTTCTTTCGATGAAAACGGTCCATCAGACCGTTTTCATCAGACAAACCGATCGTGTGTACAGGGCATCAGTTAGCACTTTGGATAGATAATCAGATAGGAGACAACTCACAAGAGAGTATACCTTCAGTAAAAACAATACCTTTTATTATTGGCCACATATAATCATCAAGATTATACCGTTACAATTTACAAGGGGTCTTCAAAAAGTTTTCCGCACTTTTATATTTTTGTTGGAAACAGAGCAGATGGGAGGAGTAGCAATTGGTCATGTCTGAGAGTGTCATGTGACTAGTCTATCTGGCAAGCCAGCTGACCTTGCAATTTATTAAGAATACTTTAGTGGTGACGACGGCTGCAAAACCTATAAAAAATAAAGTGCAAAAGCTTTTTCGAAGAACCCTTATAAAAATCCTTCTTGATAAATACAGTATATCAGTTTTATGCCTAAACACCACTCCTAAAGTGATTCTAAAGCTTCATTAAAAAAAATATGTATTATACTTGCATACCCGATGCAGTTGGTTTTGCACAGAGCAGCCCCATACCTCCTCTTCTGGGGTCCCCTGCTGGCGCTCCTGGCTCCTTCCTCCCCTCCTTGTGCCCCCATAATAAACTGTGAGGGCACCCATGCGGGCTCGATCCCAAGCTGGGATGTGTGCATCTATTGACACACAACGCAGCTTGACCCTGCCCCCACTCCCTCCTCACAGGATTTTATTGACAGCAGCAGAAGCCAATGGCTTCTATTGTTGCCTCCATGTCTCATGTGGAGAGACAGTCAGGCACAGCACAATGTCCAGTGAGGAGAGACAGTCACACCACTGGATCGAGATTCAGCTCAGGTAAGTATTTAGGATGCAGTGAACATCTCAAGGTAAAAAAAAACTTCTACCTTTACAACCACTTTAATGTAATATCTTACAGTGCTCTTGTATAATTATATGCTTATTCTGTATATTACAACTTTGTTTCTAGTCAGACATTGTATACATTACATACTCCTGATACGGAATAAGAATAAAGTGTGCGACCGCAATCAGATATGCAGAGAGAAGCATAATTTTGATAACTTGCAAGTCAATGGCAGTCGTACATAAAATAAAGAGATTGTAACAAAACATTTAGCATGTCAAAGAGTACATTAATCATATTATAACAGGAAAGCAATGTGGCTAACAGCAACTGAAATCTGTGCACCTATACCAGAGAAACAGGCGCTAGTGGATGAGATGTCAGTGTATGCATGGCATCCCATTTTCAATGTATTTCACAGACAACTTGGTCCGCTTCCTCAGCATAGAATAGTGATATCTATAAGTACTTTAGTACATCCATGTATTGTTTATTTTGAACCAGAACTGTTTAAACCACTGTCACAGGCAGACATGGCATCGATTGAAGACAACACTGGCCAGCAATCTCATCAGGATGGATCACATTTGCTAATCAGGATCTTGGATTTTATTCCACCATGAATTTGTATTCAGTGAAGTATGTTTCATCACAGATTCAAATGTTTACACTTCTATGGGTCAGCATACAACAGTCTTTTCTGATTTTATTGAAACCCATCCAAGGTAGAATAACCCCAAGATCCTGACTAGGAGTTGTAATCCAACCGAATGATCCTGACTAGGAGTTGTAATCCAACCGAATGAGCTTGCTGGCCAGTGTTGTTCTCATTCGCCCCTGAGTCTGGCCGTGGGAGTGTTTTTTACTGGTCTTTTTCAATAACAAATAATACATGGGTGTATTAAAATTCTTATAGATATTACCATTATATCCTGAGGAAGCTGACCAAGTTGACTTGGGAAATGTTAAAAAATGTTATGCCATTCCACCATGTACCGGGACTATGCCATATATAAAATGTCTGACTGGACACAAAGTTGTAATTTACAGAATAAGCATAGAACTTTTAAGGACAATTGTGCAAGGCATAACATTAAGAGCAGTGTTTAGATATGAACAGGCCCGGATTTCCCACAAGGCCACTGAGGCCAGGCCTTGGGGCGGCAGGGCGCCAAGGGGCGGCAGTGGCATGGAGTCCCCCGACTCCCGGAATATACAGTTAAGGGCGGTAAGTTATGGGGGAATCCGCTCACTCGTTAACAAGTGATTGCGGCGATGTCGCCGAAATCACTTGTAAAATGTGTGCTCCCGTCCGTCCTCCCCTCTCCCCCCATCCCACATGCCTTTCTCTGCTGGCTCTGTCTTCGGGACTCTGTCCTCCTCCCGGCCACTGAGTCTGTCTCCTGTCCCTGCTGCCGATGTACACAGAGAGAGGGGAGAGCTGTGCTCTTCCCATCTGAGCTGTGACAGGAGTTCTAGCACAGTGCTAGGATTCCTGTTTTGGAGGTGACAGGTCAATAAAGAGAACATGTCACCTCCAATTGCTATCACACAGGGAATTGTTTTCTCCTGTGTGATAGCAAAAAAGTTAAGTGAAAAAATTTGATAACCAATAAATAAATAAATAATAAGAAATAATAATAAAATTAATAAAATAAAAATGTAAAGAATAAGAAAAATAATAAGGAATCTAATAAGAAAAGTATACAAAAATAAAAAAAGTAAGCGACAAGCTACAAAAAAAGTGGTAAAAAAATGTTTTTTGAACTAACCGTGCCGCCCATTCTTCCATTGATTTGGGGGGGTTCGGTTGGCGGAGAGGGGGTGCATTGCGGAACCTGGCCTTGGGGCGGCAAGGAGTGCAAATCCGTCCCTGGATATGAACTGATATATCGATCTAAAATAACCTTTTAAATTGTAAATGTATAATGTTGACTATTGTATGTGGGAAATAATACAAGTTATTGAGCGCCATTTATGAAGCGGTATATACCACTTTAAGAAATGCAGTGAAATACTGCATAGCATTTTTCAAAAACGATTTTTAGAATTTACTAAAAAATGGTTCTAAAATAATGCATGTGGTATTTTTCTGAAATATGCGATTTTTATCCCATGAAACCATGCAGTATTTTATCTCATGCGATATGCAGTGGGGTGGATACAGTGGAGAAGAATTATAACCCTTGTCCGTTTTTATCACTAATAAAGAGGTAAAATGGTTTAAAGTGTACAATAAACTCACAGTCAGTGCGAAGACTGGAGAAAAAGACTGGACAGCCGCACTTCCACAAAATTCTTAAAATGTTGCTTTTAATAGTAAAAGCAACATTTTAAGAATTTCGTGGGAGTGCGGCTGTCCAGTCTTTTTCTCCAGTCTTCGCTTCGTGCATTGCCTGCACCTACGCTTCTGAGAGGACACTGATTGCTGAGTGCACTCACCTGGAGCGCCAGTTTCCTTTTTCTCTCACAGTCAGTGCGGTTCCAGCAGCATATGTATTAATACAAAGACTAGAATACCAGTCAAAGGGAAGTTGCTTTCACAGGATACACGCGCTGTATCACAAACAATTAACCTCCCTGGCAGTATGATATGTCAGGTTTTTGATGCTGGAAGCAGTACAATTGTTTTGCATGGAAATTTGGCGTTTTATATTGTAGGCCTGTAATTCTTAGAAATAACTCACTTAAATCTGTCCAAACAAGAGTCTAGTAGACGTGCCGGGTATGATAAAGTTTGAAACACAAAATCATTAATTATAATATAATAAATAACTATAAATAATTATAACGAATAATAATATAATAATGATAAAAATGATTTAATAATGTAATCAAATCAAAAACACTGAAATTTGCTCAGTTGCAGAATTGTCGCTGTCATTACTTTACATTAGAACATAAAGGGACACTTTTTGGTTGCTATGGACAATCTACAGTTTCCAGGCAGAAAGAACAGTATTTATAATATAAAAGAGCATGCAGGGCACTGGACAGACCACTAGGGACAAAGGGGGTGTGTAATTATTTTATACCGTACTGTAATCTGTAAGATTGCAGGGATTTCCTCTCAGGAAGTAAAGATAAATCTCCCCAATGGGACAGAAGAATAAAGACAGGGGTTCTAACCCTTCATTACTCTATCCAAAATAAAAAATAACATTTTTGCCTTTAGTTACACTTTCAAGCAGTCTTCCTCAACATTTTGAACAGAAAAGAGTCCTTAAAATATTTTTCCAGTCTCAGGGAACCCCTGCTAAAAATTACTATATCTACAACTCATGATACATAAGTATGATGGTCAGTGGGAAGAATTATCCCCTGTGACAGTATGCGAGGTGCGATACATGATCATAGGTACATTTCACCTCGCATACGTTCCATTATGAGAGACTGAACCGGAATCCATTCCGGGTTTTACAGCCTCTGGGCCTGGCTAGGATTCCGGTTCCGGATGTTTGGGTCTACTGGAGTCCACAATCAGCTGGACTTTAAATGTCCAGGAAGAGAGCACAACAGGGCTCTGGCTTGAAACTCAGGAAGGGACCTGAGTGAGGGGAGCGCTGAGTGCTGGACTGAAAAGGTTTGCTTTACTACATGTTTTGTGGGTGTCAGGGACTAGCCCCACACTGTATAGAGAGGAGATCCTGTTTGTTTAGTTTAGCGCTGGACGGCAAGGATTTAATTTATTGTTTTGTTTATTTTAATCTGCAAACCGTTTATAAATAAAATCTGGCATCCGCCAGACTTAAAAGAAAGTGCCTGCTTACAGACTGTGATTTCAGAAAAGGTGATCCCCACGAGCTAATCTCTCACACGTGGTGGAGAATGCGGGCACTTTTCTGAAAATGGAAGAAATGTTAAAGGCCCTGCTACAGGCCAATGCAGCCCAGCGGGAAACCAACCGCCAAGTCGCAGAGGCCGCTGCAGCACAACAGGCTGCCCAGCAGGAGATAAACCGCCAAGTCGCAGAGGCCGCTGCAGCACAACACCGCCAAGTCGCAGAGGCCGTTGCAGCACAACACCGCCAAGTCGCAGAGGCCGTTGCAGCACAACACGCTGCCCAGCAGGAGATGAACCGACAGTTTGCCGAAGCTCTGGTGGAACTGAAAAAGGGGTCCGCACCTCCGGTGTTAGCGGAACCAAAGATTGTACGTGCTTCCTACCACCTGCAAAAGATGACACCGGCGGATGATGTTGAGGCGTACATCGCGACTTTCGAGAGAGTCGCTGACCGCGAAGGATGGCCAAAAGAGCAGTGGGCGGGACTATTGGCCCCATTCCTAACAGGAGAACCCCAAAAGGCCTATTTTGACCTAGAACCAGATAAGGCCCAGGACTATGAGACTCTAAAGACAGAAATACTCGCACGCTTGGGTGTCACCATGGCAGTCCGGGCCCAGCGCGTGCATCAGTGGTCCTATTCCAGCAACCAGCCACCCCTGTCACAAATGTTTGACCTGGTCCACCTCACCAGGAAGTGGTTGCAGCCAGAGACTCTGACCAGCCCTCAGATTGTGGAGCGGTGTGGTAATGGACCGGTACTGCGTGCGCTCCCTGCTACCCTGAGAAAGTGGGTCGGACAGGGGGACCCCAACACTGCAGCCCAAATGGTGGACCTAGTGGAGAGGTACAGTGCTACCGAGGACTTAATAAACCCACCCACGCCCCACTTCGGAGTGTCTCGGGTGCAAGATCTCCCAACGGTTCGGGTAAGACTGTTCCGGGGTTCAAGAGTTTGGGGGAGAGTGGATAAGACTGTTGTTACAGCAGATGAGACTGTAGGTCCTAGACCTGGAGGACTGGCCAAAGAAGCCAGGAAGGTTTTTGGGACCGGTAAGAGGACTGGGGGGTAGGGCAAATACAGTGTTTTCGTTGCCATGCATTAGGCCATATTGCTGCAAACTGCCCTCTAAATGATGAACCTATGCAAAGTGATTATGTTGATAGGGTAAGACGCCTTTCTCTGTTTGCACAGGTCGCATGTGTTGCGACAGGTCAGCGTCGCCTGGAAAAACAAATGTGCGTTATTTCAGTAGATGGCAAGCCTCTACAGCCCTGCTAGACTCTGGTAGTGTGGTGACCTTAGTCAGGAGTGCGTGTGTAGATCCCGCAAAACTACACCCCAGTTGTATTGGGGTAATATGCATCCATGGGGACACTCGGGACTACCAGACAGCGGTGGTTGAGGTTGATACCCCCTGGGGCTGTGTAACACATTCAGTGGGGGTGGTACCTTCACTGCTCCATGAAGCCTTAGTGGGAAGGGACTTTCCTCATTTTTGGAAGTTATGGGAGAGTGAAGGGAGGCCCGTAGATAGCGCTCCCCCTCCTGGGGAAACTCGAGAACTCTCACCAGACCCGTTTTGCCAAAGGGAAGGGCATGCTGTTGGTGGGATCGAGGAGGCCGGAGATCCTCCACCATTCCCTGCCATGGCTGGGGAACCGGAGGACTTAGAAGCTAGCACCCAGCCTGAGGGTAACGAACAGGAAACCTCGCCTGACCCTGACATGGAGAGTAGCCAAAATGTGGTACCCCACTTGGAGGTCAGGAGGGAAGATTTCTGTACCGAGCAGCTGCGAGAGCCCACCCTCATGAATGCCAGGGAAAATGTTAAGGTGTTGGATGGGGAACCGGTGGATCCTAATTGGGTGGTGTCCTTTCCCTACATGGCAATTAAAAACCATTTGTTATATCGGGTGATAAAACATGGAGAGGAAGAGGTAGAACAGCTACTGGTTCCCAAACCCTTTCGCAGGGTGGTGCTAGACCTGCTCATGGTCACGTAATGGGGGGACATCTCGGGGTCGAAAAAAACCAGGGAGAGAATCACCCAAAGATTCTTCTGGCCCGGTTTGCATGCAGAGGTCAAGGAGTACTGTGAATCGTGCCCCGAGTGCCAAATGTCAGCACCATCGCCCCATTTTCGCAGCCCCCTTGTTCCTCTACCAATAATTGAGGTCCCTTTGAAAGGATTGGCATGGACCTGGTGGGGCCGGTCGTGAAATCTGCCCGAGGTCACCAGCATATTCTGGTGATCCTGGACTATGCGACTCGCTATCCTGAGGCCATACCCTTGCGTACACCTCCGCCAAGGTTATTGCCAAGGAATTAGTCCAGGTGTTTAGTCGAGTAGGGATCCCAAAAGAGATCTTGACCGATCAAGGCACCCCTTTTATGTCAAGGGTTACCAAGGAATTGTGTAGATTGTACAAAATCTCCCATCTCGTACTTCTGTCTACCACCCCCAGACAGATGGTCTGGTCGAAAGGTTTAATAAAACCTTGAAGAGTATGTTGAAAAAGGTGGTTGACAAGGATGGGAGAGACTGGGATTTTTTTGCTACCATATCTCATGTTTGCCATACGAGAGGTTCCACAGGCCTCCACAGGCTATTCCCCCTTTGAGCTCTTGTATGGTAGGCATCCCAGGGGCCTGCTAGATATTGCTAAAGAAACGTGGGAAGGAGAGGTCAGCCCATATAGGAGCATCATAGAGCACGTCTCCTTGATGCAGGACCAAATTGCAGCCGTTCTGCCCCTAGTACGGGAACATATGGAGCGAGCCCAGGAGGCCCAAAGGAGGGTCTATAACCGGGGTGCCAAGGTCCGTACTTTCAACCCGGGGGACAGAGTGTTGGTACTGGTTCCCACGGTAGAAAGCAAGTTTTTAGCCAAGTGGCAGGGTCCTTTGAGGTTGTCCAAAGGGTGGGGGAGGGAAACTACAAAGTCTACCAGCCAGGGAAAAGGAAACACACCAAATTTACCATGTAAATGTCTTAAAGCCTGAAGGACCGAGAGAGGTTTACTGGCCACGTCCCCACTTCCAACAGACCGGATACCGTGATACCTGACGTTCCATCACGGATTCCCTGTCCGTAGCACAGCAAAGTGACGTTAGGGCATTCGTGCAGAAAAATAGAGACTTTTTCTCCCCCTTACCCGGACTGACCACACGATCCAACATTGACATAGTGACGGAACCAGGGGTTCGGGTAAATGTAAAACCATATAGAATTCCAGAGGCCCGGCGAGAGGCCGTTGCGGAAGAAATAAAAAATATGTTAGAGTTGGATGTGATCGAGGAGTCTCACAGTGAGTGGTTCAAGTCCCATAGTGCTGGTCCCAAAACTGATGGCAGTATTAGGTTTTGTAATGATTTAGAAAACTTAACAGTGTGTCCAAATTTGACGCCTACCCGATGCCCCGGGTCGACGAACTTGTGGACAGGTTGGGACAGGCTCGCTACATAACGACCCTAGACCTAACGAAAGGTTATTGGCAGATACCGCTTACTGAATCGGCCAAGGAGAAGACTGCCTTTTCCACTCCTGAGGGCTCGTTTCAGTATAAGCGGATGCCGTTTGGTCTGCACGGAGCCCCTGCATCATTCCAGCGAATGATGGACAAAATTTTGAGACCACATCGCTCGTATGCAGCGGCGTACTTGGACGATGTGGTCATCCACAGCCCAGATTGGAATCGCACCTGCTCCGTGTACAAGCGGTCGTAGATTCCCTTAGGGAAGCACATCTCACGGCCAATCCAAAGAAATGTGCCATAGGCCTGGAGGAGCCAAATACCTTGGGTACATTATTGGCCGGGAATGGTCAAGCCGCAGACAATAAGATTGAGGCAATTTCAAAAATGGCCCCAACCAGTCAATAAAAAAACAAGTGAGGGCCTTCCTGGGCATTACGGGGTATTACAGGCGTTTTATACCCAATTTTGCCACCATTGCCGCCCCCTTGACCGATCTAACGAAGGTAAGGGGTCGGTCATGGTCAAATGGAACCCCGAAGCCGAGGGGGCATTTCAGAAGTTAAAAACAGGCTCTTTGTATGGTACCCGTACTAGTAAC
Source organism: Rana temporaria (assembly GCF_905171775.1). Lineage (NCBI taxonomy): Eukaryota > Metazoa > Chordata > Amphibia > Anura > Ranidae > Rana > Rana temporaria. The sequence continues at coordinate 58,440,381 of NC_053491.1, forward strand.
CCGATTTTAGCCAGGAGTTTGTTATACAGACGGATGCCTCTGAGGTGGGACTAGGGCCGTACTGTCACAGATCAGGGATGGTGAGGAGCACCCAGTGGTATACCTGAGCAGGAAGCTGAACAAGCACGAGAAAAATTATGCCATCGTAGAAAAGGAGTGTCTCGCCATTAAGTGGGCCTTAGACTCCCTGAGGTATTACCTACTGGGGAGGTCATTTAAGCTGGTCACAGACCATGCTCCCCTGAAGTGGATGTGTGATAACAGGGGAGAAAAATGCTCGTGTGACAAGGTGGTTCCTGGCTCTACAGCCTTTTAAATTTACGGTGGAGCACAGGCCAGGGAAGCTCCAAAATAATGCAGATGCCCTCTCCCGTGTGCACTGTATGGTTGGGTCAAGTGCTCAGCCGCAGGGGCTTGAGCAGAGGGGGGAGGATATGTGACAGTATGCGAGGTGCGATACCTGATCATAGGTACATTTCACCTCGCATACGTTCCATTATGAGAGACTGAACCGGAATCCATTCCGGGTTTTACAGCCTCTGGGCCTGGCTAGGATTCCGGTCCGGATGTTTGGGTCTACTGGAGTCCACAATCAGCTGGACTTTAAATGTCCAGGAAGAGAGCACAACAGGGCTCTGGCTTGAAACTCAGGAAGGGACCTGAGTGAGGGGAGCGCTGAGTGCTGGACTGAAAAGGTTTGCTTTACTACATGTTTTGTGGGTGTCAGGACTAGCCCCACACTGTATAGAGAGGAGATCCTGTTTGTTTAGTTTAGCGCTGGACGGCAAGGATTTAATTTATTGTTTTGTTTATTTAATCTGCAAACCGTTTATAAATAAAATCTGGCATCCGCCAGGACTTAAAAGAAAGTGCCTGCTTACAGACTGTGATTCAGAAAAGGTGATCCCCACGAGCTAATCTCTCACACCCCTTATAGATAGCCAAAAAGATCAATGATGTCATTGGGAAGATATCCCCACTACATTAGACTATTGTTATATGCATGTACATTGTAGTATGTTTGGAGTGATTGGGAGTTTTTTTTTGCAGCAAATGATATATATGCTTGTATATTCACAAAAAAGGTCTCTAAAAATCTGGTGAAATCACAGGAGAAAATAAGTCTATTTATGGGGTAGATTTACTAAATGTAATTTGGTGGATTTACCAAAGGCACATAGACTCAGCACTTTGCAGGTGACATTGCTTCAGAGCCTAGTAAATGAGGGGAGCTGTGCTCACTTACATCATCCAATCATGTGCAAGCAAAAATGCAGTTTTTTTCCTTGCATGTGATTGGGTATTCTTTGTAAAGTTAAGCTTTATCGCAAGTACTAAGCTCTGGCGCAACTTGCACAGTCTATTTGCCTTAAGCCTAGTACACACCAGCGGCGGATCCAGGGGGGCAACGGGTCAATTGCCCCCCCCCCCTGAAAACTAGTGAGCAGGCTGTGCTGATGCCGACCCCAGGCTCCATCAGGACAGGACAGCGGCGCTGAAACTGACAGGCTCTGTGAGGAGATACAGGCAGAGCTGCAGCTGCGGGGGATTTCCACCCCTCTCTTCTCCTCTTTGAGCAGAGTATTCACCTGCAAATGCATGCTCCTATTGGCTACATTCAGAGCCAATTGCTGGGAAACTATAACCTAGAGCATTATGGGACATGTAGCCTAGGATACCAGCAGGCCCCAGGATGATTCCCTGAGAGGACTGCAGCCCCCAGCATGCCGAGCAGGAGGGGGAACAGGAAGAGAGACCATGAGGCTGTCAGGTGGAAGGAGCCAGCGATTCTATTATCGTCTAAGGTAAGAACTTACCTCCTCTACACCTGGCTGCTCTCACCCAGTCCTCCCCTCCACCTGGCTACTCCCACCCTGTCCCACACCCTCCAGCTGGCTGCTCCCACCCTGTCCTCCCCTCCACCTGGCTTCTCCCACCATGTCCTCACCTCCACCTGGATGCTCACACCCTGTCCTCCCCCTCCACCTGGCTGCTCCCACCCAGTCCTCCCCCTCCACCTGGCTGCTCCCACCCAGTCCTCCCCTCCACCTGGCTGCTCCTACCCTGTCCTCCCTCCACCTGGCTGCTCCCACCCAGTCCTCCCCTCCACCTGGCTGCTCCTACCCTGTCCTCCCCTCCACCTGGCTGCTCACACCCAGTCCTCCCCTCCACCTGGCTGCTCACACCCAGTCCTCCCCTCCACCTGGCTGCTCCCACCCAGTCCTCCCCTCCACCTGGCTGCTCCTACCCTGTCCTCCCCTCCACCTGGCTGCTCCTACCCTGTCCTCCCCTCCACCTGGCTGCTCCCACCCAGTCCTCCCCTCCACCTGGCTGCTCCCCTGGGTTGACAAAAAGAAAGCTTGTGGTGTGTATGAGGCTTTAAAGTAGAACTATAGGCAAAACTTTTTATTTTTATTTTGGATAGAGTAAGGGAGGGTTATAACCCCTGACAGTTTTGTTTAAATTGTTTGCCATCTCTGTCCCCATTGGAAGATTTACCCTCCATTACTTCTCTGGGGACAACCCAAAATTTGGGATGTTCTTTTACGTTCACTTTCAATGATAATGGTAAACAGGACAAATAGAGAGAGAATGAATCTCCCTAATGGGGCACATTAAAGCTAAAAAAAAGTGTTCCTTTAGCTATACTTTAAATAAATCAATCCCAATGATTTCCATATTGCCATATTTAGGTTTCTATGCATCGCTGTTGAGAGAACTGGTCCAAAAATGCAGAGACTACTCAAAATTGGCTATTGTACTTCTACATTCCTTAACTACCGCATTCTTGGACCGCATGCATTTAATTATTTATTTCCTTCTGTAAATTGAGTTTAACACCTTTTCACATGGTGTTTACTAAGCGTTTTCTGCATTGTGTGGTAAATACCACAAAGTGGCATAGTGAATGGACAGTTTTAGAATTGCATGTGATATTTAAGGAAAATGGATCCTGACACCTACATACCGCATGCAATCGGCTTTAGTAAATGGAAAATGTGCGTTACCTCTAAAGTTTATATTATCATTGTAGGCATTTCAAAGCATGCTGCAGACATCTGAGAAAATTGTCTGTGTGTATTATTTATAGCCCTTGTTTAACAAAAGTTGTATATGATCTAGAGTAAATGGCATGAATTGTATTGTATATGTTTCAGAAGAGCTAAATACAGTATTCACACAGAGTGGTAATAGAAACTGCTTGACATCCCATACCACAGCGCATTAACAAATGTACCAACAGTTATTTAATTCTAGGAATGTGAATTCAGATTCCTATGCAAAGTGGTATGCCCAAAGAGCTGAAAAGTGCACCCCTTTGTCATGTGCGCTAAAGCTTTAAAGTGGAACTTCACTCTCCCAATCAACATTGATTATTTTAACCGTCATGCTGTTAGCATTAGTAAATACATAGGAAAGAACGGGGAGATGCTGATGTAAACAAGCATCTCCCCGCTCTGCCTAGTGACAATGACAGTGATCCTGTAATCGGAAGTGGTGATCACTGTCTTGTCACACACAGCCCATCCCCCCTACAGTAAGAATCACACACTAGGGCACACTTAACCCCTCCAGCGCCACCTAGTGGTTAACACCTTCACTGCCAGTGTCATTTTCACAGTAAACAGTGCATTTTTATAGCACTGGTCGCTGTAAAATGACAATGGTCCCAAAAATGTGTCAAAAGTGTCTGCCATAATGTTGCAGTCATGATAAAAAATCGCTGATCGCCACCATTACTGGTAAAAAAAAATATATTAATAAATTATTTAGACTCTATAACCTTTGCACAAACCGATCAATAAACGCTTATTGCGATCTTTTTTTTTTTTTTTATTCTTTATTTAAGGATAAGACACAGATACAAGCATAAAAAGCAACTTCACAGTATCGATATATTGCAATGAGCATGTGAGATATAATGATCGTACTGAACCGTTACAGGTGGGTAGGAATCACCATTCAGTCAGCGTCTAACTACTCGCTGAAGTCTAATACAGGATAAACATAAACATCTGTGCTCACCACAGCTTTTTTCTATTATTGAGAGGAATGAAAAGAAAGAGAAGAAGGGAAAGAAAGAAAGGAGAGAGAGGAAGAAGAAGGGAAGGAAAGACAATAGAGAGAGAGAGAGAGAGGAGAAAAAAAGGGGGGGGGAGGGGGAGACAGGAGGGCAGGGGCAATTACCCCCGGGATCCCAGATCGATAACGCTGAACTGGTGCTGGGGATCCTATACAGTGGATCCAGCCATGTATTGGGTGAATTCGTCAGAGAAGCGAAAGATGTTCTAATGAATCCATCTGGCCCTATGTTCCTCAGATTTGTCTCTCAGCGCAGAGGTCAGATCTTCCATTCGCTCAATGTCCCTCACCCTTGCGATCCAATGGGCCACCGTGGGTGCTGACTGTTGCTTCCAGAGAGGTGGAATGCTGGCCCGGGCAGCATTAAGGAGATGCTTGAGGAGGGATTTATGGTAACTTTTCCGTGATAGAGGGGTAGGGTTAAGGAGAACTGCAGCCGGGTTATCCTGAAGGGGGACATCCGTGAGTTTCTGTATGAGCTTAAGAACCGGTTGCCAGAAAGTTTGGAGCACAGGGCAGTCCCAGAATATATGCAATAGCGTGCCTGGGTGTAGGCCGCAACGCCAGCATCGGTCAGGTTAAAGAGGAAATATCTTAGCCAGAACCGAAGGAGTCCTGTACCATTGTGTCACTATTTTATATGTGATCTCTTGGTATTGGCTGCAAAGTGAAGATTTCTGCGCGAAAAAGAGGATGCGGTCTTTTTGGGGTTCCGTGAAGGTGACGTGCAAATCCCTTTCCCATTTAGCCAATAATGGTGGGTCTTCAGTGGCATGGGGATCTAACAAGGATTTGTAGGAGGTAGATAAGGACCTCCGGATCGGACCTTCGCCCGTACAGAGTTCCTCAAAAGGGTGAAGCTCTCTGAGGAAATGGGCTGACTTGGGCAGTGAACCGAGAAAGTGAGATGGTTGGTTGACCCTCCAGAGGTCAAGTGAAAGTGGGGCCTGGCCTGAGAACAAAGCGATTTTTTTTTTAACCAAAAATATATGAGGGAAAAATAGTTTTTATATATTTTTGGGGGATATTTATTATAGCAAACCGTAAAAAATATTGATCTTTTTCAAAATTGTTGCTCTATTTTTGTTTATAGCGCAAAAAATAAAAGCCGCAGAGGTGATCAAATACCTCCAAAAAAAAGCTCTATTTGTGGGGAAAGAAGGATGTAAATTTTGTTTGGGAGCCATGTCGCACGCAATTGTCAGTTAAAGCAACGCAGTGCCGAATCACGAAAAGTGGTCCAGTCTTTGACCAGCAAAATGGTCCGGGGCATAAGTGGTTAAAGGCTATCTCTACCTTTTAGACCTTGTTACACCCATACTTGGAGTGTACCATGTAAAGTAGACACCACCCCCCCCCTTATCCCCAAACCCTCCCCCCCCCCATTTTCTGACAGCATTCTTCTCCCCCACCACAGCTTTCACATTCAAATTTTGCAACGGCTTTGCAGGTACCGCCCACATGGTCACATCATTCATTCACAAAGAATGAATGAACTACAAGTCCTGTCTTCCACCACAAAGTGGTTCTCAATGAAGCACGAATGTGGTAATTACTGAACCTCGTAGTCTATTAACTGAAATTCTGTATCTCGGTATTTACAAGGAGCTAAAGGAAGACTCTGCAGCAGCCTGTGGATTGCACATGTGATCCATTGAACACAACTGCAATACTTTGCAGGCTCATTTGCAAAAAAAAATGTTTTACTGGATGAGGCCTGCTGTGCCCCTCCCACAGCTCTGCTTTCTGCACAAGCTATGTGCAGCACCATGATAAACCCAGATAGCAAGGACAACTTGCCACAAATTTGTGACAGTGTTGAATTGTAAGTCTGTTAACTTGCTGTACATTTTCACTGGCAAGTTGTACACTTGCAGGGCACTTGTAGCACAAGTTCTAGTTGAAATCTTTCCAATTTGTAGCAAATTTGCAAAGTCTCTAGCAATAGCACAGTTGCAGTGGTGAGTCTACAGTACAGAGCTCTGCAAGTCTACAGCGTGAAAATTCAGCCACAGTGACCCCTGTGGTGGGATGACTATTGCACAACTTACTTGAACCAGAACTTGCAGCAGACTTGCAGAATGTTTACATAGAAAGTTGATCTGGCGTCATGCAATGTGGACTTGATGTAATTGTGCAACAAACTTGTAAATCTTGGCAAGTCTAGCAATAGCTTAGAAAGCCATTTTAAAACTTGCAGCACTTGCTTGCTATCTGGGAAGTCATTGCTACGTTTACAAGGTTAAATCTGGGGTTGCAAAGACATTTGTTGCACATAAAATGGATTTTTATACTTTGCAGCTACTGAGAGTCATTTAAATAAACATTTTGTGTCTGGAGTGCATCTTTAAGCACTCTAAATAGTGTATTCTTCTTAAATGGGAAGATCTTCACCCTCCAACTCTTCCCGTGTGAATACAGCTTTTTGACAAAATCAGGGGAATGTGGGTCACTTATCCTTATACAATAGCAGAATCCCCTTCTTAGCCTAGGTTCACACTGCTGCGAATTCAAAATCGCGGTAAAATGCGCGATTTTACCGCGATTTTGCGGCCGTGATTTCGCCGCGATTTCGGCCGCAATTTAATGTAAATTGCAGCCCAAAATCGCAAAAAGTAGTACAGGAACTACTTTTTGAAATCGCAGATGCGGCGTCGCACTGATTAGGACAGTGCCATTGCCGACAATTGCCGGCAAATGCCGCCGATTTGAGATGCGATTTTACATGTCAAATCGCATCTCAAATCGTTCCAAATCGTACCCAGTGTGAACCAGGGCTTAACGTCATATCTTGTACATCCTATTTTGACGGCTAACCAAGTACTGTATTGCATACCTCTTCATAAGTTCCACTGGCACCTAAGCTTTGTATGAAAAATATCTACTATTCATCTCCACCTCCATTTTGTTGTTATTGTTATCATTTACAATAGGCCTTATACATAAATACCAAACTGCACACTGATGTCTTCCATTGGTGTTTATGGACCTTTATTTGTGTTTATTTGTATTGCTTTATGCACCAAAATTTTAACAAATTCCCTTAAAAAACTGAACAGAACACCCAGCACTATTGTGGTATTTGTAAAGAAATACATCACTGGCTGTTAACTACAGAAGCAAAACATATTTAAATACTTTGAGATAAGAGCTCCTTCTAGAAGCTAGTTCTGCAGTTTCAGCCAGCTATTAGTAAGTATGATAAATACATGTGTTAGGTAATCCTCCATTTTCCCCCTTAAGATTTTAAGTGGATATTTATTAGTATTCTGGATTGAAAGGAACATTCCAATTAATCATGTTTTTATGTTGCATTCAAAATGATAAGACTATTCTCCAGAGTGGTTGTGGTTTCTGTGCTACATGACAATATATTAGTTTGCCTCAGAATGGTATGATAAAATGCTATTTGGTAGACTACAACTTTATAGGCTGCCCAAGGGTTTACTACTCTGAAGCATGTTATTTCAGATGGAAAGGTGATGTAATTTGCTGCACTTAGACCATAATGCTTCTTGGCTAACAATATGAATTTCTGCTATTTACAACTATGACATGCAGTTGCTACCCTATTCCCTGAGCCCATTGTTCTGGAGGCTGATCCTGTCGAATACCTCTTACCTTAAGTGTGATGGGGATGCCATTGTCCTCCCTTTACCTCCATCTTTCTGTATCTGAAATTCCTAAACAGAGCCTACTATATTCCCCAACGCTTGGCTAATCTTTCTCCTTATTGAACCCCCTATGCGTGAGATGTAGTGCCTCTGGAGAAAGCAGAGGAACTATATCTGCGGGCTCTCACACCTGACCATGAGAGGCGGTGGTCGGATGCACAGAAAGTCTACCGCACTGTACATTTACAGCAAGCTGACAACAAAAGATTTTTCACCTCCCAAACATATTTTGAGGAGGGCAAGAAAACTGGTCACATGCTGGCCATGGTAGCCAGGTCACAGCAACTGCTCCAGGTGATACATAGCATTACAGCTTCCTCGACACTAACGGACACTGATATACCTTCCATCCTGAAGAAATTCAGTTCCTTCTACCAGGTCTTATGCTCCTCTAAGGCCTTGTACACACGACCGAGGAACTCGTCGTTAATGAAACATCGTTTTCCTCAACGAGTTCCTTGTTAGGCATGTCGAGAAACTTGACAAGCTTTCTTTGCGTACACACTGTCAAGACCAAATCTCGTCGTTCTAAAACGCGGTGACGTACAACAACATATACGATGGCAGGGGAAGTTCGATTCCACTGGCACAACCCTTGGGGCTGCTTTTGCTAATCTCATGTTACTGCGTGTTAAGTAAAAGTTTGGTAGGCGATGATTTGCACTTTTCAGTCTGTTACAGTTTGACAAATGTGCTATCTCCATTACAAACGCTACTTTTACCGAAGGTGCGCTCCCGTCTCATACTTTATTCTGAGCATGCGTGGGTTCTTAGCATACACACAATCGTGTTTCTCATTGAAAACCAGCCCAACGAGGAACACAACAAGGAAATTGAGACTCCCGACGAGGAAAAAGAGAACTTGTTCACTTTTTTTCTCGTCGAGTTCCTCGACAGTTTTCTCGATGAAAAACATACACACGACCGTTTTCCTCTGCAAAAAAGCTCTGCCACCAAGTTTCTTAATGGATTCTGTCGAGGAAAATGGTCGTGTGTACGAGGCCTAAGGTATCTTACCCTGTAGATGAGTTAACACAATTCCTGGATTCTATCACCCTACCTTGGCTCCAAGAATCAGATAGGGAACTTTTGAATGCACCTCTCACTCTTGAGGAACTGCAGCTGGCACTAGCTACATTCCCTAACTTGAAGGACCCGGGCTACCAATTGAATTGTGCAAAGAATTTGGAGGGGTACTCCTACCGGAGCTACTACATACACTTACAGAAGCGTTTGACTTGGACTCCTTGCCTGGATATATTTATGAATCAGTGGTGGTGGTCATATTGAAACCAGGAAAAGAGACTGATAAGCCAGATTCTTATAGACCTGTCTCACTGTTAAATACAGATCTAAAACTCCTTACCAAAATCATTGCCATGAGACTCTCAAAGGTGGTGACTAGACTGGTTCACCCAGACCAGTCCGGCTTCATACCGAATAGGTCCACAGCAAACAATCTACGTCGCCTTTATCTCAACATGCAAATACCCACTGATAATCCAGGACACAGAGCTATCCTTTCGCTAGATGCCGCTAAGGCGTTTGATAGTGTTGAGTGGAAATATTTATGGAGGGTACTAGAAAAGCTTAATTTGGGGGACAAAATCATTTCTTGGATTAGATTATTGTACACAGGGAAACTAGGCAAGGCTGTCCCTTATCCCCCCTACTCTTTGCCCTGGCCATAGAGCCCCTGGCAGCTGCCATAAGGAGGAATTCGGGAATAATCAGATTTAAATGAAGGGAACTTGACGATAAACTGCCACTTTACGTGGACGACGCACTTTTGTTTCTGGGCGATACATCAATTTCCTCGGTTAATCTTATGGAATTAATTCATACTTTCTGAACTTTTTCCGGATTTGCGATAAATTGGGATAAATACTACCTCTGGACCCAATGCCAGAGCCCCTACCTCAAGAGGCTAATCAGATTAAAGTAGTGGATAGGTTCAAATATCTAGGCATTGTAATTCATCCCAATTTAAAAAATTTCAAGATAAAACGGGTAGCTGGATTAAGTTGCCGCTTTCTGTTGTTGGCCTTTGCAACTTGGTCAAGATGATCTGGAATCCCCAGATATTGTATGGGTTTCAAAAAACAGTGGGTTGATATGGCACACTCTGGATATAGCTGTCTAAAAAGAACATTAAAATATATAAAAGGAAAGTGGATGGGCAGGGAAGGGGTTAAAATCAATATGAGTCCATATATGGTATATAGTCCATGTAAGGAGGTATACAGGAAAGTTAGTAGATGGCTGCCAGTCCAAAAAGATAGAAGAGGCTCTGAGAACAAACAAGAAGAAAGAGAACGGCGCCCTCTAAGTGCAGCATATTTAAAACATCTTTAATAAAAAGGGATTAAAAACACTCACATTTGAGTAGAGATAATCAGGCATGTCAAGGGTTAAATGTGTTTCATTCGCATTAGTCTTGGTGGAGTGTGTACATCACGGGCTGATGGTTGGGATCTGAGGCCTGTAGCACTCCTGTCTGCACTGAATGTGTACAGCGCTGGCCGGCGGCTGGGACGGGGATCGTGGAGGCTCCGTGATGTGATGTTGTCGTCACTTCCAGGATTCAGGCTGGCGGGCAGCGATTCCCGATCGGGACATGCGTGTCCCTTCTTTAGGCTGTACACATTCAGTGCAGACAGAAGTGCTACAGGACTCAGATCTCAACCATCAGCCCGTGATGTACACACTCCACCAGGACTAATGCGCATGAAACACACTTAATCCTTGACATGCCTGATTATCTCTACTCAAATGTGAGTGTTTTTAATCCCTTTTTATTAAAGACGTTTTAAATATGCTGCACTTAGAGGGCGCCGTTCTCTTTCTTCTTGATTGTATGGGTTTCACAATGCCCCTCTCTGGATTCCTATCTATGTGTTTAAGAGGTGTAATACTATTTATTGTGCACTGATTTGGAGGAAACAGGTTCAGAGAATACAATTGTAAACATTACAAGAGGCAAAAGACTCTCGTGGCCTAGCAGTACCAACCCCATTCTATTATTTTATGGCGGCTCAGCTGCAACACTTGACGGGCTGGCTTTATCCGGAACCCTCTGATCCCATTAGGAGTGTAGTGTGTTCGCAGCTGTCCGGCGATGGGATTGTGGAGTGCCTAGAGGCAGGCGAACTGGGAGAACTGACTCAATACCCCACACTTATACTTATAGATAGAATATGGAACAAAACCAAAAAACACCTGCAATACAAGGGGTATACTAATTGGTCACGCATTTGGAATAACCGTAACTACCCAGAACTTACAAAACTTCTCCAACTGGTCAAGGTGCGGAGTAAACTACCTCCCACAACTATATTATGGGGGCATACTCCGTGACTTCCAATCCCTGCGCGCAGAATTCAACCTGCCCAATACCTCGTTCTTCCAGTACCTACAGCTTAGGCACGCCATTGCGGTGCAGGCCACGACCTCCACCTGGGAGCTCATTAGACCTGCGATGCTTACACAACTTATTAAGTCATCATCCAGAAAGGGACAAATCTCCTCTATCTATAGTTCCCTGCTTGGACATGTTTCTAAAGTGATAACTTTGAACTGTAGAGTGGGATGGGGGGAAGATATAGGATGTATTTCTGGCGAGGAATGGAATACAATACTAGACAATGTCCTTAAAGTGTCACTATCCTCCTCTCAAAAATGTACTTAACTTTTCATCATTCACCGTACATACTGCACACCTGAGAAGCTACATAAATGGCACAGAAGGGATGATCCACTCTGTCCCACTATCTTGTTGACAACGGTACGCTTGTCCATGTGCTGTGGAAATGCCCGAAACTACAACGGTACTGGGCAGCAGTGATAACCACTATCAATAGTATATGGAATCTTAAATTTACTACTGACCCTAAACTTTGTCTGCTAGGTTGGTTAGACAAAGAACTATACACGCCACATACATATACTGCCATCCTCAGGGTACTATTCCTTGCTAGGAAACTCATTGCAAGAAAGTGGATCTCCACGATGACCCCCACACACACAGAGTGGATTGCCTCTGTAAATGACTCTCTTATCAGAGAACAACTTGCGTACAAAATCAGAGGTAGTCCGAATAAATTTGAAAATATGTGGGACCCCTGGTTGGACACCCCTGGACTGGCTCCACTATGCCTGGTCCACAATAGGATCCTCGGGGGCAGAACCACATCAACGGCTGCACCACCTTAGAGGTCGGCAATCAGCGGGACCTGCTGGTATAGAGAGCAGGGGAGATAATATTCCTTCACCTACATGGCTGCTGGAGGAATGCTATTAATACTGTAGTGCTTTTGTATCAGTTGACCTATGAGAGTAGAAACTGTCCCAAGAACATTGACAAGGTCTGGTTGACTTGAATAGATTCTCAGAAACAGGCATCGCATGGAGCAGTTTGATTAGATCCCTCCTCCACCTCCTTTTTCCTCCTGTTTTTCTCTTCCAACAGTGACTACTAACTTGATAATCACACTGGGGTTGATTTACTAAAACTCGAAAGTGCAAAATCCGGTGCGAGCTGTACATGGTAGCCAATCGGCTTTTAACTTCAACTTGTTAAATTATACTTTGAAAAAAATGGAAGCTGATTGGTTTCTATGCAGAGCTGCACCAGATTTTGCATTTTCCAGTTTTAGTAAATCAACCCCATTAATTATATTTAACTAGACCTTTCTTAATGACAGAAATTGTTGCTTTGCACTGGGTTTAGACCTAAAAAGGCCTACTTGTGCCTTCTTTTAATTCTTCCTTCCTATTTACCAAACAGCTGCTGCTGCTGTTAAATGATGCTCTGCCTTAATCTACGTATTTTCTTTGCCTTATTTTTACAATTAACTACGTTGTATGACTACACCCCTTTGGAATGCTATGCTACACTGTACTTTTTGGATTACTACTGACTGGCATTGTCAGTTGTTACCCAGTTAATCTTCAACAAACTCTATACCTGTTAAAAAAAAAGTTTGCAAATTATTATGCGTAACCTAGGCTAAGCACTTACATTTGACATCTCGCATCAGTAGAAATACGTAAATGGGCCATTCCATTTTACATTTTCTTTCAGCCTCATAGTCTCATCTATCTATTTTTACAGCCTCCACCCCCACAGATTAGACTTAAGCTGGCCATACATGGATCGGAAATTCAGCTGGTTCAGCAGGGATCAGCCAAATTTCAATTCATGTATGGGCTGACTGGTTGCAAACCAGTCGAGTTGATCAATCAACTTGTGTACAACTAGCCTGTCAGATTTTTTATGAACGATCAGTGCTGCTGGCTTTACATGAAGCAACTTAAAATTAATCACATATGGCCAGCCTTAACCCATTTCTTACTCAGAATGACCAGGGTTAAGAAATCTGCCTGCCCTCTCCCAATTCATTTGTTACCCAGGTATACTGCAAGTTTTTGTTGAACCCATGTAGATTTTATAAAAATACTATTACATCTCTAAGATTTTTTAAAATATTTAAAAAATGACATTGAATAGTATTGATTTTGTCACACAAGTGAGAATAATGTGTAGGATTAAAACTGCTTTTACAGTTAAATACAGAGAAACCTGCCAAACATTATTGGTAACTTGGTAAATGATGGACAAGGTATACCTTGGTGTTCAAGTTTAAAAAAATAATGAAGTTGTCTCTATAACGTCTAAAACCGATGCTACTTCTTGTTGTCACTTTAATGTACTTGCAGGCATCGTAAAATAGAACAATTAGAAAATTAATTACAAGGAGATTCTGTCTGAAGCTTTTAATTAGGTCACCTATTATGAACTCTCAAGGTTTAAAGGATACCTTTGCCTCAGGCACCTAGTTCTCAGATCTTAACACATATATCAGTCACTTTTCTTGCTACATTGCCAATGGTAATAAATAAGCACATACCTTTAAATTTTAGACAGATATTGAAGCAGGATTATAGTGCATACATATTACCATATTGCACAGTATATTCATAGCAGGGTCTGACAATATTTTATAAAACATTTAGAGGATGGTCGGTTCACAAAGTATTTTCTTTAAATTTGCCTAGTAATATGATAGATTTGTGCTCTCAATAATATTCTTGTATAGTTGCATTTCTTTAACCTCCTGAGCGGTGTTCCCGAGTCTGACTCGGGGTGAGATTTTTGGGCTAAAATCGGTAACCCCGAGTCAGACTCGGGCTTGCCTCGCTGGATGTACAGGGAGTGTTTACTTACCTTTTCCCTGGATCCAGCGATTCCACCGCGCTGTGTGAGCGAGCGGGACCTCGCTCGATTCACACAGCATCCTCCTGTGCCGCCGATCTCCGTTCCCTGCGACGTTACGACGCACGGGGACGGAGAACGGCGCCAAATTCAAAAAAGTAAACAAACACATTACATACAGTATACTGTAATCTTATAGATTACAGTACTGTATGTAAAAAAAAACACACACCCCTTGTCCCTAGTGGTCTGCTCAGTGTCCTGCATGTCATTTTATATAATAAAAACCTTTTTTTCTCCCTGCAAACTGTAGATTGTCCATAGCAACCAAAAGTGTCCTTTTATGTCAAAAATAGTTTTAGATCAGCTAGAAAACAGCAATAATAAATTATAATCACTTGCAGAATTGTGCGATAGCGATTTGCGGGGAAATTCGTCATAAAAAAAATAAAATAATGACAGCGACAATTCTGCAACTGAGCAAATTTCAGTGATTTTGATTTGATTACATTATTGAATAATTTTTATTATAATTATATTATTATTTGTTATAATTATTTATAGTTATTTATTATATTATAATTTATAATTTTGTTTTTAAAAAAATGTCATACCCGGGATGCCTATTATAATCTTGTTTGGTCAGATTTAAGTGAGTTATTTCTAAAAATTACAGGCCTACAATATAAAACGCCAAATTTCCTTGCAAATAATGGTACCGCTTTCAGCATGTTTTTTCTGAAAGAATAATACCGCCAGGGAGGTTAATAGGGCATTGGTAGTAAGCACTTAAGAAATACAAAATGATCAATGTGTTATTTAGCTTTTGATATAGTATTCAGCATAGCAGAGATGGGTAAGGTTGGGTTAGGTTGCTTATTCATATTTGCTGTGAAATAATCTTATGCTGTACCATAAGAAACATCAACAGAGAAAATAAACTAAGACCGACTGCATACTCTACAAAGTACAGTATTTCTCATTAGAAAGTTAAACACCGAGTTATCACTGCGTCAACTATTTAGTATCTTATCTAGTAGTCCGTTCAGAGCACAACATTTGTGTTCTTAATGCACCTCAGGTAAGAAAGATAATTCTGAAAACCAGCTATCTCCACAACACAAATATACATAGTTAAATATATGTGTTCCTTACAGTCACTGTAGGTTACATTGTTTAGAAATTGGCAAATATTATAAATGTCACAGTGTGGGAAATGTGTATGTGTGTCTTAACTTGGTCATTGAATATGTTTACATATGTACCATATTCATGCATTTCAAAGTTCAACATTTTTTACCACCTATATGACCATACTGAAAGCAGTTTCAATTACTTAAACATAGCTTGGATTGTCAGACCAAATAAAATATTAATGTCATTGTGAATCTCATCTATTCTAATGCCAAGACTAGGAAATTGATTCTAGACTAATTTCCTCCAAAAACACCTGCTGCATGATCTTTGGTATATTAGCACAAAATTCCAACTAGCCAACGTCTCCAAGTTATTACAGCCAGTCCCTGGATATCCCAAGATAATTAGAATGGCGATGTCATTTTGATAATGGCATCTGAGTTGCAATGTAATAACGTTTGTCCTGGTCGATTTGAACAAAACTGTATATTTAAAAAATTGTACTATCTTGTCAAGTGTCAGACAGACAATATAACAACTCTTTAGAAAAAGAATCACATCCTGTAAAAATGTTTGGCTAGTGCTACAAGAAGACATTAATATTGTATCTAATAAACAAACATTTCATGACTGCTAAGATTATTCATCAGACATGAGAGTTAATCGATGCATTGTTTGTAACATTCTCTATTGTTTGTAAGTGTGCTTGTGAATATTGGTATAACAACTAGTGATTAGTTTACAGAAGTGACATGATTGTATTTGAATAGAACATATAAAAAAATCATTATTTTAAACTTTGCCATGTGTTTGCAATATCATTTTATCAAAGTCCCATTCTCACATTTTAGACTTTAAAACCATGCAGGTGTAAGAAAAACATTAGCCAATAGTTGTATACGTTGCCATGCAATTTCTAAGGAACTAACTGTCTATGTTCATTGACTTATACAGAACCACTTTATTGTAATCCTGATGATTTAATTATGTAATTAAATATGATTCAAAACAGCTAGCATAAATCAACCAGAAATAATTGGTTTCTACACTTACTCTTTTTTCATAAACATCTTAAAATGTTTGGGGTTTTGTGACGCAGATTCATTTGAGATGCATTACAGCACTTTATTAATCATTTGTTACCTTTCTACAAAATATATATATTTTTTAAATTTTTATAGCTTAATGGACACAGCATTATCCCTAAAACAAACAAGGGAACTATTCAGCAGCCTCATTCTTTGCAATATTCCAGAATCCACCTGCCAACTTCCTTTTCTCCGCTACTGCAATTCTTTCCTCCACCATCAGATGTGTATTCCTTTTGCCTATGATTTATTTTTTTCTTGTTTAGTTTACATTGTTAACAAGCTCCATAATCAATCTCCCCATCCATCCCGATCAACCTTTTAGATGTCTACTTACTTCATTTCAGATGTCTACTCACAGTTTTATCCTTCTAACATACCACTTTCTCTGTGCCAATCAGTCAAATATATCTTTCACAAATTGCACACCGCATGAAATCTAATGGAGGGATCTCCACTCTGACTCATATAAATATTCTTACTGTTGAGTCACTTATCAGCACAAGCTGCAGTTAACTAATGGTTACCAGATTTAAAGTCAAAATTAGCAAAGTTATTGCAACCAGTCTGCAGTGCATTGGCTAAAATTATACATTTGTAAATGAATGCCAAATGTCTGTCCATGGGAATAGAACACAAGTCTGATTTATCTTGGATAATGCACATAATGTAGGGTGGATCAAAACCAGCATTGCAGTATCATTATATAATTATGTTCATTCATTGTCAATGTACTTGCCGCCACTTTATAGCACAATAAGTAATGTAACATGAGACGTCTACTTACTGTAGCTGTTGTTTGGGTCCTGTGTACCCTTCACATTACCACGTTTATCAATCCACAGATACCACTGCGTTCGACAAAAAAGTTTTCTTATTCTAACATCCCCACCCTCCATATAATCATAACTTCTGGTATGCCGCTCAGGGCTGGAACAGTTCACATTTGCAGCCATTTGCTCTGGAGTCATGTCATTACAGGCTAATGAGAGTGTGCCTAGTAGAAAGATAATGTAAAGATATGGTATGTAGAGCAAAGTTGGCAGGATCCAAGTTAGTCTCCATTTGCGCATTATAGTGCAGTGCTCTGGGTTTTCATGAACATCATAATGAAACTTAAATCTCCAGTGGATCTGTGTTTCTAGGTCCAGGACCTGACTGCACACTTTGTGGTTAACGCAGACGAAATGACTCCAGATACTTCCAGACTTGAATTATATTGACTTGTGATTATGCCATAAACCTTGGATGTCTCTGTGCTGTTCTGTCACACTAGTATCCTCAGAAGATCCAGATAGGATGATCTTGGAAGTTGTAAGATTGAAGACTACTCACACTCACTCTTGAATACAATTTCAATAGACCTGTAAATACATTATAAAGTTTATATCTAATATTTGTTATATTACAGCTAGACAGCTAGTACAGTGTCTACATAATTAACATCATTTTCTGCAAGTCTACGTTAATTCAACATGTTTGAAAATATGTACATAGCATTACAAGTGTACCAAATAAACATGTTTAAATGATTAGGAGTTGTGGTTGAATAACTTTTCCCATCCTTATATTCTGCATTGACAGCATAGTTGAAACACAGTGAGCAGACACTGTTTTAGAAGCATGCCTTATGGACAGCAGCATGCTGAGCTGTCAGAATATGCTAGACTACTAATACAGTCTGTTCCAGAGGCATTCACTTAGAAGACCTCCTAAAACTGGTAACAGCTGTCAGCTAAACTAGTACCTATCTCATAGAATGCAAAAATGAAATAAAACCCCTGCAGAACTAGTACACCAATTGTTCTCTCTAAAAAAAAAACAACAGAAGTAACTTACTTTTTCTCGGTGATAACAGCTGGATATGCCTGTATTCCATCTCTGTTGCTTGCTCTTTGCAACATGAGATTCTGTAGCAGCAAACTATTTCTCAACTCAGAAAAACTCCAGCACAATCCTAATTGTTTCCATAAATCAACACGCAAGAGGGGTCTTCTGTGTGTGTGTGTGTGTGTGTGTGTGTGTGTTGAGCCTGTTGTTGTTCAATGCTTTTCGATAAATACCTTTTGCTGACCTCACTGAAGCAATTAGATCTAACCACTCAGCAGCTGAAAGCACGAACAAGAAAGTTGAGCGATTCTCAGTGATCATCAGAGGGAGCTATGAGCATGTTTTATGCTCTCTTTACAAGGAGGGAGCTGCAACAGCTTTCTGGGAAGGCAGATTAAAGAATGCTTGAGAATATCATGAGATACATACTCAGGAAAAAATATTTTTTTCTAAAATTAGTCAAAACTTGTATAGGCATTTATTGCTTTTCATCATTGTTATCAATTATTTATCATTTCTGCACATCTTTTATTTTTACTTACATAAAACTTTAATAAAATACGTCTTAATATTCTCATGTACAGACATAATACACAATAATTTTTGATATTTTAAAAATATGTTTATCTTATGCAGCAGGATCATTGTAGCTGTATATATGTTATGGATAGCATAAAGTATCCTTGTCTATATTTAAAGACTGTGCATGGAGTGTGGAATTATAATTAGAGTAGTCGTAGGAGTTTTAAGGATTAAGAACATTCCCTGGGTAAACCTGGTTCAAATCACAGTATCAGCTCTTCCTGTGTTTCTGTTTGTCATTGTACATAGTAGCATCTCAGAAAGTAAATTGAGATTGCAAATTAAATAAGGAAAATGTTTTATTGCACTATACCACAGTTCCACTACCAAACTATTTTTTTTTGTCAAGTTTCTGATTATGCAGGTGGCCATTTACATATATAAATAACCCAATATTAATTATACATATTGAGGTAGTGTTAATTTTCTTGCATTTGTTAGGTGTTTTTTTATTTCTGGTGTAGATGATAGTTGAAACAATGGTTTTGCTTTACTTAATGGATATAAAGGATTTAAGCTCCTTAGACTGAGGGCATTTTCACTAACCATAAAACATGCTTTTTGAATAATTATTAAAATGCACTGTGCAAACCTTAAAAACTTTTTTTTCACCTACCAACATTTAAGAAGTATTCAGCAAGGATTATTATATTTTTGATATTTGATTAAGAAATGGAAATACGGTCATCTTTGAATTGACTATGGTATGATTCATATTTAAAAACAAATGTGATCTTCCAAAATAGTGGTCTTATAAATCAATTTGAAGTAATAATCCATGTAGTCGTGGTAAACGTAATTACCCCTTAATTAAGATCCATTTTCATTTATAAACCCTTCACAAATAAAGCCAATGCATAATGACAAGAGCCAGCAGCCACAGCTCTTGAAAACTCCCACAGTACTTGTCTTTGCAATTTGATATAGACGTAAGATAGCAACCAGTGGTTTGTAGAAATTTCCAAGAACCCTTCAAGATGGCTGTTTTAGTTAATTGCTAGGTCACCTTTTGTCTGTCTTCAAATAAAGATGCTGGGAGAAAGATTTTGATCTTTATGGGTAGGTATATGACCTTACTGATGTGTTTGTCTCATGATTACATCTTTGGTTAAAGTATTCCCCTCTGTCTAGGAATATGAATTGAGACCTCAGACACAACCATTCATTAGTTCATACCACCCCATTTGTCCTATCATCTTATGCAGTAATAAAGTAACAGTGGGATTATATTGTGGTTGTCAAAATGTCACACCAATAAAGGAGATGCTAGACAGGTTACTCACTTTTTTATATCATGTGTAAGAAAGAGGGAAGATGCTCAAGCGAAACTATTCACATTTTCTCTTTACGCCAAACTTCATTTTTCAGTTCTCTGTTTTCTCAGTTCAAAAGCAGCACCTGGACCACCCAGGTCAAAACTTTTCTCGCAAAGGACTTCTTGAAACAAACTATGATGATAGGGTATATGCACTGAAAGTGGATACAAGCACATTTACTTTGTGTTGTTTTATTAATATAATATTGGATGCTGTATACTCTTGCCTTGGATTTTAACTCCTGCAGTCCTGAAACAGCCTGGTGCAATACACAACAAAAAACAAAAAATTAGGTTCTCTGAAACTCTTGTAGGTACACAAAACAATCACATAATATCTAGCACTAACATTTACTTACAGTCATCTTGATAGAAAAATAGAGGGGTTGATTTACTAAAGGCAAATAGACTGTGCAGTTGCCGTCTGAAAGTGCAGTTACTCCAGAGCTTAGTAAATGAGGTACAGCTTCACTTTGCAATCAGGGAAAATAAAAAAAAACAGCATTTTTGCTTGCATATGATTGGGTGATGGAAGTCAGCAGAGTTCCTGCTCATTTACTAAGGAGCAACTGCACTTGTGCTTAAAACTAATTGGAAGTCAGTGTGAGCCATGGTCTATTTTGGCCCACTGCCACTCTTGACTGTTATCACAAACCAAATAGACAAAATGATTACAATAAATTGTGTCCCTGATAACATTTCCCCCCATTTCTTGGCCTGTAGAGACATGACAGAACATAAGGTCTAATAAAACCCAGCATTTGAAAGCAGTAATTTGACCAGTTATAAACAAAAATAGAAATAGAAATCGCACAGGTGTGACTTATTGATAATTTTTGATAATAACCACAGCTGCTGGTAATCAATAGTAAGACAACCTAAATAACTATACATATCAGATATGTTGTCTAGCTAACATAACGATAACAAAGTGCTAGATGCAAAAGTCCATATTAAAATGAAATCTGACAAGGTAAATAAAACGTGAAATTATCCAAGTACAATGTGTATCTTAAAGGGGTTGTAAAGGTTTGTTTTTTATTTTTTAAATAGGTTCCTTTAAGCTAGTTCATTGTTGGTTCACTAACCTTTTCCTTCGATTTCCCTTCTAAATGTTTTTTTTTCTTTGTCTGAATTTATCACTTCCTATTCCTCCTCAGTAAGCTGTTCTGGCTGAGTAACCCCCAGCCAGAACAGCTCGGATGATGGGGGCAAGCTTACTGAGGAGAAACAGGAAGTGAGAAATTCAGACAAAGCAAAAAAAAACATTTAGAAGGGAAATTGAAGGAAAAGAAAAGTGAACCAACAATGCACTAGCTTAAAGGAACCTATTTAGAAAATAAAAAAACAAACCTTTACAACCCCTTTAAAGGAAAGACAAGTGATATTAGGCCATGGTCATGCTACTCCATAAATGTAGTCACAATATGAACCTTCACAATTGTAAGAAATACACTCTTACCGGACTGAAATTACCCCAATACAAATTACCCCAGTCAAACTTGCCTGTTATAAACACATTTCACTGAGAACATTTAATTCACACCAAGTGGTTCCAATATGTCAGGCTGTAAAGTGTGAATATACCTCTGTGCTACCCAAATGTGGATGAAACCAAAAATAGATAATGTGAAAATAAACTAGTAGTGTACAAACAATTAGTAGCGAACTGCTACGTCCACCTATTGTGTTCCCACCAATAAAGCACTGTATAGGACACAATATGTGACATGCCCATTTGAACTACTGAGTCTGCGCGACACCAATCAACACTTTATTTTTTATTGCTTTTTTGGTGGGAACACAATAGGTGGATGTTTCACATGATCTATTTTTGGTTTCATTCACATTTGGGTAGCACAGAGGTATACTCCCACTTTACAGCCTGACATATTGGAGCCGATTGGGGTGAATTAAATGTTCTCAGTGTAAAGTGGCAAATTTTACTCCGTAGTGGGGTCATTGCAGTCCAGTAAGAGTGCATTTTTTACAATGGTGAAGGTTCATGTTGTGGCTACATTTATGGAGTAGCATGACCTTGGCCTAATATCACTGGTGTTTTCTTCAGGATACACAATGGACTTGGATAATTTCACATATTTTACTTACCTTGTAGATTTCATCTCGATATGGACTTTTGCATTTAGCACTTTGTTATCACTATGTTAGCGCTGCAACATATCTGATATTTGACCAGTTGAACCCGAAAATGTGCAAATTAAAGTCACAGAAATAAATAGTCAGATTGACTTTTTACTGATAGCCTTTGACATAATTTCATAGATTAATTTATTCTTCCCTGCTATAGCAGTTGCTGGTGTGCCTAAATATGACTGTGCACACAGAGTTTGAATGATTTGTTCAGCACACTCTGACTGACATGCTCAAGCACACCTCTTTCTTTCAATGCAGTACATGTGCTCATAAGCATGCCTGTGATTAGGAGGGTGGCCTTTATTCATCTATGCCAGTACAGAGCAGTAGAACAGGAGACATTTTAAACATGTCTTCTAAACGTAGTCACTCACATAATATGTCTATTAATTTTTGAGAAAAGCTCCTCTCTGTGAACAGAGAAACCCACATTTATTTAGTTTTGCCTGAAAAAAAGCTTACAGACCAACAAATCAATTAAATCATTCAAAGACCAACCATAGTAAGCTTTGCTAAGTGAAGAAAAACTTCCAGATACCCCTATCCACACAAGCGATGTGGATGGATACATGGATCAGCGCTGCGGTCATTGGCTGCAAGTGCTGATCGAATGCAGGTTTTCCAGCAGGACCAATCAACAGAAGTCAGTCATTAGACTGGCTTCTGTTGAACACACAGGGGCACACATAGAGTGAAATTTCTCTGGTTCCTGCTGAATCGTCTTATTTTTGGTTCATGTATACCCTGATTAAGACGTCAGTAGTGGTGTTTTTAAATGTAAAGTGTAAGTAAACCCTCCTATCGTTTTCAGCCAAGGAGGCTGCCATCTTTGCCTCTGTTTAATCTACAACTGCCAGGATGCTTCACATGTGATCAGTTATGACAGTTTGGTTGCACAACCAGTGCCAGAGTGTTACATTTCCTGCAGGTGCCGGAAATTTATCTGTTTTATCGTTGAGTTTACTTCGAGATTTTCCTAGCTTGTGACGGAAAATATTAATTATATGAAGACAGGAGGCGAGTATCTTATGCATTATCTTTCTTTAATAATGCCCATAGCAGAAATACAGTAAACATTTATTGTAACTTAAAAAATTCAAAGAACTACCCTTCCCAGCAGTCCCTGGGCCAGTGTAGCCCCTCCCAGACCATAGCCTATATAAGGGACTGTCTGAGGTAACCTATTCCTCTTTCTTCATGCGAATTAGTGTAAACAGGAACCGAAAGTCCAATTAGACATCTCCGCGGCTGCCGGGAACCTTCCGACCGGAACACAACATCCGAATCTGGAGGAAACGAAAGGACAAGGCCAACACGGACCAACTTCATCCGGACCAGCTTCATCCCAACGGGGACTATAGGAAACCCAAACCATTCGGAGCCGACCGGTCAGTTGTCCTCAGGAACATGGACCAACGGATTCAGTCAACGGCATCCCGACTCCGGATCTGGAACGCAGTAGGAACCTACATCTGCGGTGAACTAAACCCATGGATCGAAACGGACAGCAATCCCAACGGGGATAGTGAAAACGAACTCCCGGGGCGTACCAGCCTCCGACTTGCAGGGTGCGTGGTTCATCAGTCTAGAACGAGAGAGAGACAACCTCGTGACAGGGTTGGGTTGGGAGGGAAGATACTCGCCTCCTGTCTTCATATAATTAATATTTTCCGTCACAAGCTAGGAAAATCTCGAATTATACATCAGACAGGAGGCTCATATCTTATGCAAGTTCAAAGCTATAACAATGCATATGACCAATAACAATCAAAATAATCCACAACACTGACATAGATATGTGTACCTCCTGTTCAAAGCGGGATTGGCGGAAAAGCGGTCGCTGACAACAGTCCGCCGCTATAGTTAGTCACAGAGGAAACCGGGAAGAGAGGATTAACGTAGGAAACGAGGAGTTGAAAGACTTGCGAAGATCGCAGCGAGGCTGTCAAGGACATATAAGTCTGTAGACAGCGGACCACATACAGTTGTGGATGTGCGGGAAAGAACGGGTAGAAAAACCGATCGAAGTACCGTCTGGTCCAACGCACGACGGAAAAAGACTTGAGTCTCTGAGGCGAGGAATGACGCCTGGATATGTCCAAAGCCTTGACGTCTGACCCACGATGATGGAAATCAGACACAAGAAGACAGTAAGCTCGAAAGACAGTAACCTCAAAACAGAGTGTCAACGTCCCCCAGCCCGAGAACATGATCATGACCTTGGAAAAATCCCAAGTGTGCTGGTACATTGGGCGATTTAAACTTAACGCCTTCAAAATTGACACACCAACGGATCCAAAGAGTCCGCCCGATAATTGGCTATTACAGACCCTGGCGCTTGAACGGGGTCGACCCGTCGTTGATCACACCAAGTAATCCAGAGTCCCCAGGTAGATCGAGATGCTGATCTAGTCCCGGGGCCCAGTCCAAGGCAGGGAATCCCTAGCTGTTCCCGAAAGGTCGTAGTCTGCGACCGGAACCCCGATACTAACCATGTGAGGAGAGGTAGGATGTGCTTCGTGAGTAGAGGGTGCAGATCCCCGTTCGGACCAGCGAGGAGGTGGGGGGAATGAGGAAACAACCTGGGGAGTTCCACCGTCATCCTCAGAAGAAGGGGAAACCATGGTTGCGTCGGCCACCACGGAGTGAACCGCACGACTGATGCCCTCCGGCTCGCTAAGTGAAGGAGGACCCTGAGGGTCACCGGGAACACATGGTGCGCCTCCGGATCCGGCCTCTGGTTGTAAGAGCGCGGAAACTGGTGGCTGATACGGGGAACGAACAGGTTCATAGAGAAGGATCCGCAAAGTGAGCGAGGATCAGGGACCCTGACCGGTGCGGTCGCCAATCGTTGGAATCGGTCAGGTAACGAGAATCCAATCTGCCACCCTATAGGGATAGTCTGTGGCATATCCCGCAATCGGGACGATGTTGCATTCCAGGCAGAAGTGCCCGAAGTCTTACTAGATCCGCTAGGATTCTGGATCAGGGGCCCACCAAGCGATCGACGTACCGGACTGCGGGTACGTTGTCCGAACGCAATAGCACACAGCAGATGGACGTGCGTGGCAACAGACTTCCGATGGCAAAAAAGGCTGTCAGGGGTGTACGTGTTGATGTGCAGCCGAGGGTTCTCTGCGGACCACGTCCTACCGGAGGACGAGGGACTGCACCGAGCACCCCAGCCGAGGCGGCTGGTATCCGACCCTATGACGAAATCCGGTGAGGAGTTGAAAATGTCTCGCCGTTCCGTTTGACGGCATGACGTAACCACTACCGTAGGTCCACCATGGCTTCACTTAGTTTGTATAGCGAAGCCCCTAGCGAAGATGTAGAGTCTCGAGTCTCTGGAGGGTTCGACAGTGAAGAGGGGCTGGAGAGTGGCCTGGATTGACACCGGGAACAGGCCGGCTAAGCGAGTCAGTCCGCGTAAGGACACCCGCTGCTGCCCAGCATGATACTGATGTCTTTGCGGATGGCGGCTAATTGGGTATGGGTAGCCGAAGGATCGCTAGGTTGGTGTCCACCAAGAACCCCAAAAACTCTATCTCCTGAAATAGGGAGATAATAGGTGTTCATGATCTATGAGGAGTCCCAGATCGCGAAGCGATCCGACCATCCAGGAGGCGTGTTCGCTCGCTAGGCGAGGGGAACCAGCCATTAGAAGTAGGTCGTTCAAGTAGATGTTCAACCTCACCCTTGTTCCACAGGGCAGTAAGTTGGTGAGATTTCTCAAGCTCCCACCGGACGAAAAACCGCCTTTCTTCTTCCTGATCGGGAAGATGTTGTTGAGGAAGTTCAAAGAGAGCGGGTCCATCTCTACTATCGGCTGTTTGGTCCAAGGTCTAGCAACCTGTTGTCCATTAGGACGGTGTTTAGGTTTGAAAAACCGAATGGGATGGTGAACCAGGTATACGCCTGGTAATATAACTCCATTTGTCCTACCGTCTTAAAGATATCATCAATTAGCGTGATCCCATTGTGCTAGGTCAACCGGCTTACAGAGGCGGTAGCCTGCTCACTAAGGCCGGGTACACACGGACAAACATGTATGGTGAAAGCGGTCCGTCGGACCGTTTCCACCATACATGTCTGCCAGAGGGCTTCTGTACGATGGTTGTACACACCATCGTACAGAAGTCCGCGCGTAAACAATACGCGGGGCGTGTCCGCGGTGTCGCCGCGTCGATGACGCGGTGTCGCCGCGACAATGACGCGGCGACGTGGGCGGCCCGCCTTTAAAATGCTTCCACGCATGCGTCGAAGTCATTCGACGCATGCGAGGGACGGCGGGCGCCTGGACATGTACGGTAGGTCTGTACTGACGACCGTACATGTCCGAGCGGGCTGAATTCCAGCGGACTGTTTTAAAACAAGTCCAGGAATATTTGTCTGCTGGGAAAAGGCCCGGCGGGCAAATGTTTGCTGGAATTCGGCCCGCTCGCGCCCACACACGACCAAACATGTCTGCTGAAACTGGCCTGCGGGCCAGTTTCAGCAGACATGTTTGCTCGTGAGTATGGGGCCTTAGGCGTAGGGTTAGGTGATAGGTCCAGAGATCTAAGACCCAGTACTGTGAGGTCCCAAAGGCCCTCTCTATTCCCTTCCTGGAATACTGAATGATTATGGGATCCACCTCTGGAGTGAGCACCACCGTATTTGGTAATGGAAGGGTGAGTATTCCACCCTCAACTTGTCCGGTTAGCGTACCGATCGATCTCCGGGTCCAGCATTCGATCTATTGGATCACCTCAGGTAGAGGTGCCCAGTCACCGGAGTGTGGGTGGCCAATTACCTCCTGATCGAAAAATGGTACTCCACAAGAGTCCAATAAGGTTTTACCCTGGGACCTAGGGTTGGCGTCGTCATGGAGCGCCATGTGCCCACTGCTCACATAATCATCATCATTATCATCATCATTGTCATCCTCAGACTCAAAGGTGTTAGCCGCCTCGTACTCCGCGGACGACTCTGGAAGAGTCCACGAGGAGTCTGGCTCAGTCCGTCTAGCGGATCGCTGCCTCTGCATGTGCATCTCCCCGAGGCTCGGGGGTCGATTGGAGTCTGGGAAGGCAGTGGGTCGGCAGGCCCGGGAGGGTACTGCCTGGGGCATGTTATTTACTTCCCCTGCCGGGGAGTCCGTGGGTCGGCAGTCCTGGGAAGGTACTGCCTGGGGCATGTTATTTACTTCCCCTGCCGGGGAGTCAGCGGGTCGGCAGTCCTGGGAGGGTACTGCCTGGGGTATGTTATTTACTTCCCCTGTCGGGGAGTCAATGGGTCGGCAGTCCTGGGAGGGTACTGCCTGGGGCATGTTATTTACTTCCCCTGCCGGGGAGTCCGTGGGTCGGCAGTCCTGGGAAGGTACTGCCTGGGGCATGTTATTTACTTCCCCTGCCGGGGAGTCAGAGGGTCGGCAGTCCTGGGAGGGTACTGCCTGAGGCATGTTAATTACTTCCCCTGCCGGGGAGACGGAGGCCACATTAATGTGACGGCGCATACGGGACGCCATGCCCTACTCAGGGGCGTTATATCCTTGCCGGGAGATCCGGACATAGGGGTGCATGTGGGTTGGAACAACCGATGCCCTGGTAGTCTGGTCGGACCTACCGACCAGCTCAGGAACCAGTGCAGCACTGAGGTAGGTAGGGCCTTCCAGGGCTGCGTCCACCACTTCAGTGGCACCAGTAGAGAGTAAAGGATCTGTCGCTAGCCACAGGAGAAGAGTCAGCTGTCTGCGGACAGCACGGCCGTGCAGCACAGGAAGATACGGAAGTTATGTACTATAACTTGTATAGTAATTTCTATAATTCATTCAATTATTGTTATAATTTGTTTATTTATATATATATATATATGTATTTATTTATTCAATTATATATAAAGTATAGTTTAATAGTTTATATTTTAAAATTTGTTTATTATATATATTTATATATTTATTTATTTATTCAATCAAATAGATTGTATAAATTATTTATTTATAGACATCTATGTTCATTGATTTATTTATATTTATTTAATAAGTCAATAATTTATTCATTCGTATAATTATTTAAATTTATTATTTATTTACATGTATTAATATATTCATTATATGTAGAATAGACTACAGGGGAATAAATTCCCAGAACAAGAACTGATGTTAATGTAACTGAAGGTGAAGGAGTGACAGAAGCAGGGGAGGGGAGGAATTCCCCACCAGCTAGGTGTGAGTGACAGAAGTTAGATGAGGGGAGATATTCCCCACCACAAGGGGAGCTAGACGTGAGGCTCGGGGCCTAACGTGATTCGCATAGATCAGTGAGATCTACACAGAGTTCCAACCATACAGCCGCCCGCACCCTGGCGTGGCGGCGATGGGGAGAGACGGTCTAGCACACGGAGGATGGAGTCCCCAGGACAGGTCCGCAGCAATGGCGCCGTCGATTCGCGACAATAGCGTGATTGGTGTAGGGAGATCCTCACCGCCACGCCCCCCTCAGAGATGAGACGCTTTGAGGAGAAGGAGAAGAAGGGAGGTAGGAAAAAAGGCGCAGAGATGTTAAAATGGCGCCGTCCTACCTCCAGTCAGAAAACGAGCAGTGTGCAGAGCGCACCGGGGGGGAACAAAAGAAGCAAAGCAGCGGTATATTGTAAAATAAACAAATAAAGAAGCCCAATGACTGAAAGATGTACACATCAGAGGAAAACGCGTTCTCTACAAAACGGGTGGCACAGATAGCAAAGTGGGAAAAGCATACAGCAAAAACTAAACGTTTATCATTTTTAGAAATATCAGTTGTGCTTCATAAGACAGAAGGTTGATAGAACAACACACAGATGAAGGTCTGAGGGGATCAGAGGGTATATACAGATACAGGTGGAAGTTGAAGGGAATAGCGGAGGAGGGAAAAACCTCCGTAGCTGTAATAAAAGCCGGGGTGGGAGGGGGGGGGGGGGGATCCCCAGCACCCTGTGGAAAGACGATGTGACATTAGGATCTACACAAATTAAAAAGGCTGCTGATAACCAAATAACAAGCAAGCCTACATAAAAATTATAAACATAGAGTAATGTACTTATCTGAGTTCTGGCTATGAGCAGAAAGAAAGAGGAATAGGTTACCTCAGACAGTCCCTTATATAGGCTATGGTCTGGGAGGGGCTACACTGGCCCAGGGACTGCTGGGAAGGGTAGTTCTTTGAATTTTTTAAGTTACAATAAATGTTTACTGTATTTCTGCTATGGGCATTATTAAAGAAAGATAATGCATAAGATATGAGCCTCCTGTCTGATGTATAATTACAGATTGTTCAACATATTAATAAGATAATATCTTCTCTTCTATTGTTCAGTTGGACCAAATTGCTTAATTTCTTAGCCACCAGAATACATTTTAGTGTTAGAAGACATTTATGAACATCAAATATATTGTCTAGTGGCAGCGTCTTATTGCTGGGCAAAATGCTGTAAAAATTCCCAAATTTCTTTGTTTTTTTATACATCTTTCTTGTCTTTTCTAAACCTGTCTTACTAAAAAGAAAAACAGTGGGCCAGATTCACAGAAAAAGTACGCCGGAGTATCTGCTGATACTCCGGCGTACTTTCAAATTTGCCACGTCGTATCTTTATTTTGAATTCAAAAACAAAGATACGACGGCATTTGGCTAAGATCCGACAGGCGTACGGCTTCGTACGCCTTCGGATTTTAGGATGCAATACTTCGGCGCCCGCTGGGTGGAGTTTGCGCCGTTTTCCGCGTTGGGTATGCAAATTAGCTGTTTACGGCGATCCACGAAGGTACGCGCGTTTGTCGCATTCTCTTACGTCGTCGCTAGTCTGCTTTTCCCGTCGCAAAGTTACGGCTGCTATTTAGGTGGTGTAAAAATAGACAACCCATGTTAAAGTATGGGCGTCGTTCCCGCGTCGAATTTCAATTTTTTTTCTTCCGTAAGCCACCTGAGAATACGAAAGTACGTAACGCACGTCGCCGTTCAAAACATTACGTCGGGGCGACGTCATTTCGCGCAAAGCACGGCGGGAAATTTCAAAACGGAGCATGCGCAGTACTTTCGGCGCGGGAACGCGCCTAATTTAAATGATACACGCCCCATTTGAATTAGGCGGACTTGCGCCGGACGACTTTACGCTACGCCGCCGCAAGTTTACAGGCAAGTGCTTTGTGAATCAAGCACTTACGCTGAAAACTTGCGGCGGTGTAACGTAAATGGGATACGTTACACCGCCGGATTTCTACATGAAACTGGCCCAGTGTTTTTTGCACTTTTTATTAATTTAAGAGTGTATGTGTAGCCAAAACAATTTTTAGAGATTGGAACCCCTCTTTTACAGTTGTCTGTGTCCATGCTGGGCAGATTCACCTTGTCAGTTTGTCCTAGTGAACATTGTCACTGACACAGGAAGGAAAATCCATAATTTTACAGTTGTCACCAGGAGGTGAGGAGGAATCATCTAACGGGTGTGCTTGTTGTGGTCTCAACTGTTAAACAACAATGTTTACTTAGAGGACTAGAGACTTCATTAAGTCTTTGTTTCCCAATTATCAGTTCTTTATTGCGAAGCCAGAAAATGCTCAGCTGGATAAAAGTGATCAAATTAACAGTACTGTAAGGCTGTGGCTCTCTGAGTGACGTTTTGTACGGGCACAGCATTCATTTGAATTGCCTGCTGTGCCTCCTGAAAATGCAAAGAAAAGGTCCCTGTTCCATTTTTGAAAACACTGCCTGCACAAGAAGCTGCAAGTGCAGTGCGGTTCCTAGTGCGGGAAGCTGCACTGCAGTTTCCAGTGCGTGCGGTTGCCATTAGGATTAATGGCTTCCAACGCATCTCCTGAGCAGCAGTGCATTTTTCTGTGTGGGTGGTTGCGGCTGCGGAAACATGTGCAGTCCTGCAGCAAAAATCACCCACACAAATGTGAACCTAGCCTTAAAGTGTGCCTCCAAGTGTATTCAAAATTAGATAGTTAAACAAGTTGATAAAAGGACTTCCTGTTACATCTGTGAGACACGAAGTAAAGGGAAATGTCCCCAACAAGACACAAGGCAAAAAAAAACTGGGGTGTTTAAACTATCCCTATTCTATTCAAAACAAGCAAAAAAAGTGTCTCTATCTTCATTTTAGGGTCAGGACTAAAATGTAGGTAAATATGATACTGCATATTAAAGAGAACCATGGAATCTGTGCACAGAGAAGCAAACATAAGACAAAGAACAAGTCACTAGTATTAGCCATGGTCTCCCTGCCCTGATCTTTTCCCCGTAATTGATTTGAGCAGGGCATTGCTTTTTCAGGTAAGAGATTTCCCCCTTGATGAATGGTGAGGTATAATTCAAGAAGCAGCAGGAGAAGTAAAGGAACTACAGGTCCACAGAATGAATAAATCCAAAGCAGGGAGATTATTTTACTACAGGTCCTCCGGTACAGCTTCTTCTCACTCCTAGTCCCAAGAGAAGTTACCAGTCTCATGGCACAGAAAATGCACTGCTGTTTTTCTGGGGGAATTCAAAGCAAAAAATACTTTTATATGGGAACTAATTAGGCACAAATAGCATTTCCAAATGGTACCCAAAAGATGGAAAAACTTTCTATCTGAGTTCATGTCCACATATTTTGTGATTTACTTTTAAACCAGGGAGTGAAGCTTTCGGTTCCTTTTTGCATTTTCCAGTTTTCTTACCTGCTGAAAAAATGTTGTGGTCTACAGAGCTCAGTAACTCAATCTGAAATTTACCCATACATGAAGGAGCGCAGTGACTTATTAGAATGGCTCATCTGTTTTCAGATGGGTTCATTCAAGGTTTCTGTGAAAACCATCTTTCCAGAAAGGATGGAATCCTTGCTATGTATTAAATTATTCTTTGTAAAAGATTACATACATGTATAAAAAAGAGCAGAAATAACATATTCATAATTTTTTTTATAAATTAAAAAATAAAATAAAATGATTAAAAAACAATAGTGTCCGGTGGTATATAGGGAACAACACTAGTCCCACTTTAAATAGCAAAAAGTGCTATTGTGCAAAAACAAGTATTTTTATAAAACAATGCTGTGACAGTCCTGTTGAAAAAAGTGCATATACGTGGTATCCAGTAATAGCACTGCTGAAATGCTTATAAATCCATGCGTCTGAAAAGGATAGACAGGTGTTGCAGATCATGCATTGGTGCTCTTATTCCAGTGACCCCCTAGGTGTTAAATGCTCACCTTGGAGCGTGTGACTTTACGCTCAGTCAATACACGCTTGTGAACCACCCCTGGGTTCTGTAATGGTAACAGGATCCTGGGCTTCCCACGCAGTATCTTGGGAATAATGGTGAATAAAAAGCCTCAATAGTGTGATATCGCTTTAAACGTTTTATTAAAAAAATAAGAACAACCCACCAATGGGGTAATCACATGTACCAGGTGCGTCAGTGCACCACTCTGTGTATGGCATGAAATATAACAGTGGCTGGAATGGTGTATGCTTCCTCTTAGGCAGATAGACTGACTGCCTGTCGTACCTTCATGGACCCCCAGGACGGTACGACCTGGGGGGCCAGCCGCTGTAATATTTTGTGCCATACACAGAGCCACTGTAATATTTCATCCCATACACAAAGGGGTGCACTGACGCACCTGGTACATGTAAGAAGATGATGTCTTCTCAGATGAAACACGTCTGGTCGAATCTACAGTTACTACTGCGTTAAAACATCCCCATTTTTATAAGTGCTTCATACTTTTACTCAAATGTGAGTGTGTTTTTCATCTTCTTTCAAATAAATGTTTTCCCGTTAAATGGATTTACACTATGTGGATACTTTTTCCTTATTTTTGGTAAACCTGACCATCTTTGCCATTGAATTGACCCTTTTGTTGTGGTCCAATACTACAAGTTCCGGAGATTAAGTTGTGATTGCCACATTCTGGTGTCTGTTATCCCCAGTGCTGATGTCATCCATCCTCTGTGCAGTGTCACCATACAGCGCTCAAGACTCATTCGGCATATGCCCTGTTGAGTCCATTCAATTTGGTAAGCCTCATTCCTATCGGTGGTGGCTGTCTCTATTTTTTATCTTCACGGTTGTTATAAATTGAAGATTCACATACATCTATTTGTTTGGATAATTGCTTCGCCAATATCACCATTCTCACCCAGTTGGATTTTTGCTATGTTTTAGTTAATATGTCTGCATTTTGCAATTTGCATTTTTTTTTTAACACAGTGGACTATTGATTTAGAGTTGTTATAAGCTTCAATAGTTGTTAACACGATTCATCACATTACATTCTTTTCAATGTAAGCGTTGCACTTTTTTATATCTGTATGTAGACATATGTTGTCCATGACAACTGGGAATCAATTAGATGATAGTTTGGGTGACAGCCATCCCTGACATGTTGGTGTTATATCTTTCACTTGAATGTTATGCCGCATACACATGATCATTTTTCGGCATGAAAAAAACTACATTTTCGGCATGTAGAAAAAACTTCGTTTTTTACAACTTCATCATTAAAAAGACGTTGTCCACACACTATCGTTTAAAAAAAATGCTCTAGCAAAGCGTGGTGACGTACAACACGTACGACGGCACTATAAAGGGGAAGTTCCATGCGGATGACGCCACCCTTGGGGCTGCTTTAGCTGATTTCCTGTTAGTAAAAGACGATTTGCGCTTTTCTGTCTGTTACAGCGTGATGAATGTGCTTACTCCAGTATGAATGGTAGTTTTACCAGAACGAGCGCTCTGGTTTCATAACTTGCTTCTGAGCATGCGCGGGTTTTTAATGTCGTTTTAGCCCACACATGATCATTTTTTACAACCCGAAAAATGGCATTGTTTAAAACGTCGTTAAAAAATGCAGCATGTTCGAAAAAATATTTTGTCGTTTTTCAGAACCCGAAAAATTATGTGAAGCCCACACACGATCATTTTAAATGAAATTTTTTAAAAACTTCGTTTTTTTTCATGCCAAAAAATGATCGTGTGTACGCGGCATTATAAGTTGCACTGAGTAAATACAGCTGCATTAAACAAAAACTGTCCCTCAGACAGTTAGGCCCCTTTCACATTGGACCCGTAGCTGCGTTGGCGGTATATCGCCGCTAAAAATAGCGGCGCTATACCGCCGGGATTGCCGCGGGAATCAGCCGCTAGCGTTGCGGTATTAACCCCCGCTAGCGGCCGATAAAGGGTTAATACCGCCCGCAATGCGCCTCTATAGAGGCGCATTGCGGGCGGTATTGCCGCGGTTCCCATTGTTTTCAATGGGAAGGAGCGGTGAAGGAGCGGTATACATGCCGCTCCTCTCACCGCTCCAAAGATGCTGCTGACAGGAGATTTTTTTGTCTCCCGCCAGCGCATCGCCTCAGTGTGAAAGCCCTCCGGCTTTCACATTGAGTCTGCAGTGCAGGAGTTTTTCAGGCGGGATAGCAGCGCTATTTTTAGCGCTTTACCGCCTGAAAAACTCCTCAATGTGAAAGGGGCCTTAGAGGGCCGGACTATAAAAAAAACTATGAACAATTTCCTATGCACACTGCACATATGTTATTTTGAGCCCACCCTCACTGTCATTTCAGACCATCATTGCAAGCCCCCCCCTCACCACCATTTCAAATTCAAGCCATTATTTCAAGCCCCTCATGATCATTATAAGCCCCTCACGATCATTGCAACCCTCCCCCTTCATCATTATAAGCCCCTCATTGCAAGCCCCCCCTCACAATCATTAATTGCAAACTGATCATGATCATTGCAAGTCCCCCCCACCTCACCATCATCATTACATAATTACCATCATCATCCCCTCATTGCAAGCCCCCCCTCGCCATCATCATTGTAAGCCCCTCATTTCAAGCCCCCCTCTTAAAATCATTAATTGCAAGCCGATCAAGATCATTGCAAGCCCCCCCAATCATCATTACATCATCATCATCATCAGCCCCTCATTGCAACCCCCCCTCACCTTTGCAAGCCCCCTCACCATCATCAGCCCCTCATTGCAACCCCCCTCACCATTGCAGGCCCCTCATTGCAAGCCTCCCCCACCTTCATCATTACATCATCATTTCATTATCATCAGCCCCCCATCATCATTTCATCATCATCAGCCCCCCCAGCCCCCACCATAATTATCATCATTTCATCATCATTACATCATCATTTCATCATCATCAGCCCCCCGCACCATCGCAAGTCCCCCCCCTCCCTCACCATTGTAAGCCCCTCACAGCCTTTCTCCTTACTGTGCCAAACTGCTGTCACGATCCCGCTGTGTCACGATCCCGCTGTGTCACGGTCTTGCTGTGTCACAAAGCTCACAGTGTTGGTAACAGTTCTGGCACGCTGTGATAAATGTCCTGCCCTCCTCCTCCCAGACCAGCTTGTGTGATAGACAGAACACTGGCTCTATCACACAAGCTAGTCTAGGAAGAGGAGGGCGGGACATTTATCACAGCGCTCAAACTTTTAACACTGTGATCTCCGTGACACAGCAGGATCGCTGTGTTACAACCTGCCGTGTAACCGGCGTTGCCTGTCAGGGTCAGGTGGGCCGGTTAAAAGTCCCGCAGGCCGTAGTTTGAGGACCCCTGGTTTAAAGGGTGGTGATTTTTTTCTATATCCACTGTTCATACCATTTTAAGTGGTATACATTTAAATCTTGTTGGAATACAATACAAGTTTGAGGGCTTCGAAAAGTTTTCTGACATCTACATTTAGATAAAAACTGTGATAATTGAGTTACGTTATTTTCATTTTTCTTTTGCTTTAAGTGCAAGTAGGAAGACTCAAAATGTAGACAGATCTAAAAAATATTCTCAAACATGCCTCTTGTCTCTCTGTATAAAATTCTGTTATTGAGCCAAATGCATCTTGTGGAGCACTGGGCACATAGAGAGACAACTTAGAACTCCAAACCACAGTTTACAACTTTCAAAAAGAATGATGTTTTCCAAAGTGAATGAACAGTAATGCCGCGTACACACGATCATTTTTCGGTTTGTAAAAAACAAAGTTTTTTAAAAAATGTCATTTAAAACGACCGTGTGTGGGCTTCAGAGCATTATACGGGTTCTGAAAAACGACAAAAAAAAAATTCGAACATGTTCTATTTTTTCACGACGTTTTAAACAATGTCGTTTTTCGGGTTGTAAAAAATGATCCTGTGTGGGCTTTAACGACGTGAAAAACCCTTGCACGCTAAGAAGCAAGTTATGAGATGGGAGCACTCGTTCTGGTAAAACTACCGTTCATAATGGAGTAAGCACATGCATCACGCTGTAACAGACTATTGTGTGTAGGCAACAACGTTTTAATGATGAAGTTGAAAAAAACTTTGTTTTTTCTAGAGGCTGAAAAACGTTGTTTTTTTACAACCCGGAAAATGATCGTGTGTACACGGCATAAGAGTTGCAATGACTGTTATAAGGAAATGTGATGGCCAGAAGTTGAAATAGACTCTTATCTCCTAAAAAAACAAAACAATTTTAAGTGACAGACTGTAGGCAGATGCAGGGGCGTACCTAGAACATTTGGCACCCGGGGCGGATCCAATATCTGGCACCCCCATGGTAAAATGTAAAAACACCCCACTGTGCCCCCTGCATCCTTCAATATCTCTTTGACACTACTGTGTACCCCCTCTCCACAACTGCACCACTGGACCCCTTTACATTACACAGCACCCTGCATCTCTGGACCCCTTTACATTAAACAGCCCCCTGCACCTCTGGACCCCTTACATTACACAGCACCCTGCACCTCTGGACCCCTTTACATTACACAGCACCCTGCACCTCTGGACCCCTTTACATTACACAGCACCCTGCACCTCTGGACCCCTTACATTACACAGCACCCTGCACCTCTGGACCCCTTTACATTACACAGCCCCCTGCACCTCTGGACCCCTTACATTACACAGCACCCTGCACCTCTGGACCCCTTTACATTACACAGCACCCTGCACCTCTGGACCCCTTTACATTACACAGCACCCTGCATCTCTGGACCCCTTTACATTACACAGCACCCTGCACCCCTTTACATTACACAGCACCATGCACCTCTGGACCCCTTTACATTACACTGCACTTCTGGACCCCTTTACATTACACAGCACCCTGCATCCCTGGACCCCTGTAAATTACACAGCACCCTGCATCTCTGGACCCCTTACATTACACAGAACCCTGCACCTCTGGACCCCTTTACATTACACAGCACCCTGCACCTCTGGACCCCTTTACATTAAACAGCACCCTGCATCACTGGACCCCTTTACATTACACAGCACCCTGCATCTCTGGACCCCTTTACAATAAACAGCACCCTGCATCTCTGGACCCCTTACATTACACAGCACCCTGCACCTCTGGACCCCTTTACATTACACAGCACCCTGCACCTCTAGACCCCTTTACATTACACAGCACCCTGCATCTCTGGACCCCTTTACATTACACAGCCCCCTGCACCTCTGGACCCCTTACATTACACAGCACCCTGCACCTCTGGACCCCTTTACATTACACAGCACCCTGCATCTCTGGACCCCTTTACATTACACAGCCCCCTGCACCCCTTTACATTACACAGCCCCCTGCACCCCTTTACATTACACAGCACCATGCACCTCTGGACCCCTTTACATTACACTGCACTTCTGGACCCCTTTACATTACACAGCACACTGCATCTCTGGACCCCTGTAAATTACACAGCACCCTGCATCTCTGGACCCCTTACATTACACAGAACCCTGCACCTCTGGACCCCTTTACATTACACAGCACCCTGCACCTCTGGACCCCTTTACATTAAACAGCACCCTGCATCTCTGGACCCCTTTACATTAAACAGCACCCTGCATCTCTGGACCCCTTACATTACACAGCACCCTGCACCTCTGGACCCCTTTACATTACACAGCACCCTGTACCTCTGGACCCCTTTACATTACACAGCACCCTGCACCCCTTTACATTACACAGCACCATGCACCTCTGGACCCCTTTACATTACACTGCACTTCTGGACCCCTTTACATTAAACAGCACCCTGCATCTCTGGACCCCTTTACATTAAACAGCACCCTGCATCTCTGGACCCCTTACATTACACAGCACCCTGCACCTCTGGACCCCTTTACATTACACAGCACCCTGCATCTCTGGACCCCTTTACATTACACAGCACCCTGCACCCCTTTACATTACACAGCACCATGCACCTCTGGACCCCTTTACATTACACTGCACTTCTGGACCCCTTTACATTACACAGCACCCTGCATCTCTGGACCCCTTACATTACACAGCACCCTGCATCACTGGACCCCTTTACATTACACAGCACCCTGCATCACTGCACCCCTTTACATTACACAGCCCCCGCACCTCTGGACCCCTTACATTACACACCACCCTGCACCTCTGGATCCCTTTAGATTACACAGCACCCTACACCTCTGGACCCCTTTACATTACACAGCACCCTGCATCACTGCACCCTTTACATTACACAGCACCCTGCATCTCTGGACCCCTTTACAATACACAGCACCCTGCATCTCTGGACCCCTTTACATTACACAGCACCCTGCATCTCTGGACCCCTTTACAATACACAGCACCCTGCACCTCTGTACCCCTTTATATTACACAGCACCCTGCATCTCTGGACCCCATTACATTACACAGCACCCTGCATCTCTGGACCCCTTTACATTACACACCACCCTGCACCTCTGGATCCCTTTACATTACACAACACCTTTGGACCCCTTTACATTACACAGCACCCTGCATCACTGGACCCCTTTACATTACACTGCACCCCTTTACATTAGACTGCACCTCTGGACAGTGCAGACCCCTCCCTACAATACAGACCCCCTACAGAACCCCCTTACAATACAGACCCACCCCTACAGTTCAGACCCCCCCTACAATACAGAACACCCCCACAATACAGAACACCCCCACAATACAGAACACCCCCACAATACAGAACACCCCCACAATACAGAACCCCCCCACAATACAGAACCCCCCACAATACAGAACCCCCCCACAATACAGAACACCCCCCCCCCACAATACAGAACACCCCCCCACAATACAGAACACCCCCACAATACAGAACACCCCCCCCCACAATACAGAACACCCCCCCCACAATACAGAACCCCCCCACAATACAGAACCCCCCCACAATACAGAACACCCCCCCACAATACAGAACCCCCCCACAATACAGAACACCCCCACAATACAGAACACCCCCCCCCCACAATACAGAACCCCCCCACAATACAGAACACCCTCCCCCCCCCACAATACAGAACACCCCCCCCCCACAATACAGAACCCCCCCACAATACAGAACACCCCCCCACAATACAGAACACCCCCCCACAATACAGAACCCCCCTCATATACAGAACACCCCCCCTTACAATAGTGCACACACCCCCCTTGCCTTCAGACCCATGATCATCAGCGCGCCGCGTGTTACACTACACACATAGGCAGCACAGCACAGGGGGAGGCGGCTGCAGCTTCACGCTCCTAGGCTGTGTGACTGTCAGTGTCAGACAGTCACAGCCGTATCTATCAGAGCCGCTGGCGCTGCGCTGCCACAGAGAAGGGGATAATTGCAGTCCCGGGTATGGATACGGGCGGCTCGCACGAGTCACCCCCCCCCCCCCCTGAAAAGCCACGCTTCAGCTGTGTCTTACCTAGACTGCCGCTAGCGCTGCCTCCCTGTTACCGCGCTACCATCATGCCGCACGCTACAGTCCTCTTCATTCGCGGAGGGGGGGGGGGGCGTCGGCCTGACACCCCTCCAGGGTGTGGCACCCGGTGCGGCCCGCCCCCTCCGCCCCATGCTTAGTACGCCTCTGGGCAGATGTCTATGTACTGTTTTCTGAAGTATCTGTAAACACGTAGAATCACATCAGGAAATATGAATGGCTTCTCTAGAGCTCTCGGGGAACAATACATTTCATTAAAATGACTATGATCTCAAGGAAAACAAACCAAAGAAACAAAACAATATGTTTCTAGCTCTTTTCTTCTCATTCCCGTGTACCATTGCTTTCTCTTTGAAGCACATGCCAGTTTAATTAAACTGTTTGGGGCAGATCCACGTACATTTAGATAGGCGCAGCGTATCAGAAATACGCTACGCTGCTGTAACTTACTTTTGAATTCTTTGAATCCACAAAGAATTCCCCACTGTAAGTTACGGCGGCGTAGTGTATCTCTCGGCACGTAATTCAAATCGGCGGGTAGGGGGCGTGATTCATTTAAATGAAGCGCGTCCCCGCGCCGAATGAACTGCGCATGCTCCATTTTAAAATTTCCCGCCGTGCTTTGCGCGAAATGACATCGCAACAACGTCATTTTTTTAACTTAGACGTGAGTTACGTCCATCCCCATTCACTGACGACTTACGCAAAAAAAAATTTTTTTTAAATTTTGACGCGGGAACGATGGCCATACTTAACATGGCAAGTCTATCTATACGCCGCAAAATACCAGCTTTAACTATACGCCGGAAAAAGCAGACTCCAGACGACGTTAGAAAATGCAACAGCCGCGCGTACGTTCGTGGATCGTCGTAAATCGCTAATTTGCATACCCGACGCGGAAAACAACGCAAACTCCACCCAGCGGGCGCCAAAGTATTGCATCTAAGATCCGAAGGCGTACGAAGCCGTACGCCTGTCGGATCTTACCCAGATGCCGTCGTATCTTGGTTTGAGGATTCAAACTAAAGATATGACGTGGGTAATTTGAAAGTACGCCGGCGTATCG
Source organism: Rana temporaria (assembly GCF_905171775.1). NCBI lineage: Eukaryota > Metazoa > Chordata > Amphibia > Anura > Ranidae > Rana > Rana temporaria. The sequence goes on from NC_053491.1 coordinate 58,481,269, forward strand.
GTAGATACGCCGGCGTACTTGCTCTGTGGATCTGCCCCTTTATTTCTTGGGCCTTATTGATGCATGCATCACAAGTGGCTGCATCTACCTTGAAACAAATATGTAAGGATGGCATAGATGCTACAAAAGTAAATGATTTTCAACCAGATGCCTATCGTTCTACTAAATATTTATGCGAGGAGGAACTTTTACAAGATGAAAAGGCAAATAGGATAAGTGTAGGCTAATACTTAACGGAAAAATAGAAAACTCCTATACTAGTATGTATTTCTTACTTTAGATTTTATAGGAAAGTGATGCATAGTATTTATATATATATATATATACAATACTATCACGATTCTGGTTTCTTAGATTTTTATCAGTATGTTTCCCATGGAACAAATTCTATCTTCCATTATCACATACCAAAACTTGACTATTTTTGTACCCATAATGCAGGCTTATGCCGCGTACACACGGTCGGAATTTCCGACAAGAAAAGTTTGATGTGAACTTTTGGTCGTAAATTCCGACCGTGTGTAGGTTCTGACTTTTTCTGTCAAAATTTCCGACAGCAAAAATTTGAGAGCTGGTTCTCAATTTTTCTGTCAGGAAAAGTTCATGTCGGAAATTCCGATCGTCTGTATGCAATTCCGACACGCAAAAAAAAACCATGCATGCTTGGAATCAATTCGATGCATGCTCGGAAACATTAACTTAATTTTTCTCGGCTAGTTGTAGTGTTGTACGTCACCACGTTCTTGACGGTCGGAATTTGGTGTGACCATGTGTAAGCAACACAAGTTTGAGCCAAAATTCAGTTGGAAAAAAATCCACGGTTTTCTTGTCGGAATTTCTGATCGTGTGTACGCGGCATTACTTGTGACCAGAAGCACTACATTTGTCGCAATGTCCTCCTGCAGTGCCTTCATTGCTGTAAGATTAAGTGTTTTTTTAGTTTTGGGTGGGGGTAATCCAATGGGCTTTTATTGCAGAGCAATCTTATGGAGGCCATATACAAGACAAAAAATTGTACAAAATTATAATTGTAACATTCATTCAGCTTTCAAATAACTAGTAGGAGAAAACCAATAATAGTTTTCAACTTTTCAGACAAAAAATTTGAATGAAAGGTTTGGGAAATTTTAATTGAATAAACAACATTTAAAAGGTTAATTTGTATGTGTGAGAAAACTGTAACCTAGAAGTAAAATAGTTCATTGGAACGCATGTACAATCCAATCTTTCATCTAGTGTTGAGCAGAATATGCCATATTCGATTTCGCGATATATCTCGAATATATATTCGAATATTCGAGATATATTCGCTAAATTCGAATATTCGTGATATTTTATCAAAATTAAATGATTGCGATTTTTCGCTATTGCGAATGCGAAAATAATTGCGATTTTTTTGATAACTGCGGTAGGAGCACTCTGATTGGCTCAGAATATTCGTGATATTTTATCGAAATATCGCAACATGCGAATGCGATATTTATTGCGCAATTTCGAGAAATGCTGGAGGAGCGCTCTGATTGGCTCAGAATATTCGTGATATTTTATCGAAATAACGCAACATGCGAATGCGATATTTATTGCGCAATTTCGAGAAATGCTGGAGGAGCGCTCTGATTGGCTCAGAATATTCGTGATATTTTATCGAAATATCGCAACATGCGAATGCGATATTTATTGCGCAATTTCGACAAATGCTGTAGGAGCGCTCTGATTGGCTCAGAATATTCGTGATATTTTATCGAAATATCGCAACATGCGAATGCGATATTTATTGCGCAATTTCGAGAAATGCTGGAGGAGCGCTCTGATTGGCTCAGAATATTCGTGATATTTTATCGAAATAACGCAACATGCGAATGCGATATTTATTGCGCAATTTCGAGAAATGCTGGAGGAGCGCTCTGATTGGCTCAGAATATTCGTGATATTTTATCGAAATATCGCAACATGCGAATGCGATATTTATTGCGCAATTTCGACAAATGCTGTAGGAGCACTCTGATTGGCTCAGAATATTCGTGATATTTTACAATACAAAATAATTGCGAATATTCGGCAAATGCGGAAGGAGCACTCTGATTGGCTCAGAATATTCTTGATATTTTACAATACAAAATAATTGCGAATATTCGGCAAATGCAGAAGGAGCACTCTGATTGGCTCAGAATATTCTTGATATTTTACAATACAAAATAATTGCGAATATTCGGCAAATGCAGAAGGAGCACTCTGATTGGCTCAGAATATTCTTGATATCTTACAATACAAAATAATTGCGAATATTCGGCAAATGCGGAAGGAGCACTCTGATTGGCTCAGAATATTCGTGATATTTTACAATACAAAATAAAAAGTGTTTTGCATTGGTGGTGATTCTTTACTCTATCCATCTGTCACAGCCGTTTGTCAATCAAACACCTTGAAGATTGAACACGTTCATGCTGCATGCTTTGGACTTTTTTTCACTTCACATATCAAAGACATTTTTATGAAAGATTATTTTTCTATTATTGGGACTATATTTCTTTATATATTTGTTTCACTGTGTATTTCACAAGTTATTTGCGCTTGCTTATTTTATAATTTGCCCACATGTCTTGTCACTAGACATATTTTTTATTCTTGTAGAGCGACTCCATTTTCTGTCTTGTATTAATTTATGTTGTATAACATTTTTGAGTTGCTGCTGTATTCTCCCCTTTTTTAAGGTATGCGCAATTTTTTCCTTCTTACAAAAAATAATAATATCAAACATACAAATATTCATAACATACACATACACAAAGCCCCCCCCTTTTGCATCAGAGACAATCAGAGTTCTCCTACCACAGTTATCGAAAATTCGCAATCATTTTCGCATTCGCAATAGCGAAAAATCGCAATTTTTTTTTTTTCAATTTGGCAACATAAAAGGATCGCCTCAGCTTAGCTACTCGGCCCAGGGTCTCTAATCATACCAGCAATGCTTTTAGACGTCGATAGGATGTGATCTGTTTTAAAAATCAAATTGAAAAAATGTGAATATTCGGAATTGCGAATATTCACCGCGAAATTCGAAATATAGCGCGATTTCTCGAATATGCTATATTCGAGTCGAATATTCGCAATGCGAATATTCGTGAGCAACACTACTTTCATCTAGCAAAATGTGCAAACCTACCCTGCTCCTCCAAAATAACTAAATTGTACACCAATCTAACAGGGCACAGAAGGAATTTATAAGCAATCTGCTATCTACTTTTTTTATATAATAAAAAATATGTACAATAAATGGAACTATTGGCATAGAAATTAATATTTAGCAAACTTTATTGCTAATAGTAATTTTGTTTGGTTTATTATAAAAAGCAAGGTTAAATGCATTTTTTTTTTGTCATAATTTCCATAATAGCTACAGGACATACAATTTGAGCACAGACCATGATGTTCAATCTGGAAATGACAGTAACTTTTTTTCCAGCAACTGATGCAACACATCATTCACACTCAGTTATGATATTTCTAGCAGCTATCTAACTAGCAAGGCTTTTATTGGTGCATATTTGTGTATTTTTAGAAATACATAATTTTTTTGTGATTGACATGTGTGGGCATAATGCAATGTGATGTACATTAGAAAGCTTATAGGCATGAAGTATAATTCTCGATCAGTATAATTAACCATGTATATTGCCGCATACACACGATCATTTTTTCTGCATAAAAAAAACCGACGTTTTTCGCATGTAGAAAAAACAAAGTTTTTCCAACTTCATCATTAAAACGACGTTGCCCACACACCATCAGTTTTTAAAAAAACTAGCAAAGCACGGTGACGTACAACACGTACGATGGCACTATAAAGGGGAAGTTCCATGCGGATGACGCCACCCTTGGGGCGATTCACGCTTTTCTGTCTGTTACAGTGTGATGAATGTGCTTATGAATGATAGTTTTACTAGAACGGGCGCTCCCATCTCATAACTTGCTTCTGAGCATGCGCAGGTTTTTAACGTCGTTTTAGCCCACACACGATAATTTTTTACAACCCGAAAAACTGCATAGTTTAAAACGTTGTTAAAAAATGCACCATGCTCGGATTTTTTTTTTTGTCGTTTTTCAGAAGCCGAAAAATGATGTGAAGCCCACACACGATCATTTTAAATGTCATTTTTTTAAAACTACGTTTTTTTCATGCCGAAAAATGATCGTGTGTACGCGGCATATGTGTTAAGAATGGCATCATTTTTTGAATGTGATCCCATAGCTATTGAAAATATATTTCCTTCCCCTTTTTTGCTACATATGCCAAATTTACCAAAATGGAAAATGTTCATCATGCTCTGGTCCGGTCATGTGATCCCAAAGCTTTGCACTCCTGTGTAATAGAGCAAAAGAGGAGTGTCAAGACAAGGAGAGCCATGATGACAGCCAATTAGCAAATTGATCACTTAATCAATTGCACGGATCATGTGACCAGATATCAGTGTCTTCTCAGAATGTTTTTTTTTTAAGCAAAAAAAAAAGAAAAAAAAACGGTTCCGAAGCAAAAGGAAGGTTTGATTATTTGTAAACCATAATTGATCACTTAATCAATTGCACGGATCATGTGACCAGATATCAGTGTCTTCTCAGAAGGTTTTTTTTAAAGCAAAAAAAAAAAAAATGGTTCCGAAGCAAAAGGAAGGTTTGATTATTTGTAAACCATAATTGAGATCAGGAATTGTATAGTAATAAAAATTATTGTAACATATACACTATATTCACAAACGTATTGGGACACCTTACTTTACACGCACATGAACTTTAATGGCATCCCAGTCTTAGTCTGTAGGGTTCAATATTGAGTTGGCCCACCCTTTGCAGCTATAACAGCTTCAACTCTTCTTGGAAGGCTGTCCACAAGGTTTACAAGAGTGTCTATGGGAATGTTTGACCATCCTTCCAGAAGAGAATTTGTGAGGTCAGGCACAGATTGTTGGACAAGAAGGCCTTGCTTGCCGTCTAATTCATCCCAAAGGTGTTCTATGGGGTTGAGGTCAGTACTTTGTGCAAGCCTGTCAAGTTCCTCCACCCCAAACTCACTCATCCATTTCTTTATGGACCTTGCTTTGTGCACTGTTGGAAATCATTTGGGTGGGGGGGGGATTATGGTGGGGGGGTTGTGTTGCAGGGGTTGGGCTTGGCCCCTTAGTTGCAGTGAAGGGAACTCTTGGACAATTGCATGCTCCTAACTTTGTGGGAACAGTTTGGAGGTGGCCCCTTCCTGTTCCAACATGACTGCGCACCAGTGCACAAAGCAAGGTCCATAAGGTACACGGATGAGTGAGTTTGGGGTGGAGGAACTTGACTGGCCTGAACAGAGTCCTGACATCAACCCAATAGAACACCTTTGGGATGAATTAGAGTGTATAAGCAATGTTAAAAAAAGAGCTCACATGTAAAAATACAATTAATGTTAATTAATTCAAATGGGGCGTGTACCATTTCAATTAGGCGCGCTCCCGCGCCGGACATTCTGCGCATGCTCCGTTCGCAATTTTCTTGCCGTGCTTCGCGAGAAATTGCGGCGCCCCGACGTGTTTGTGAATGGCGACGTGCGTAACGTACTTACGCCAAAAAAAAAATTCAAATTCGACGCGGGAACGACGGCCATACTTTAACATGGAGGAGTAATTTTACACCATGTTAATAGCACTCTTAACTTTACGACGGGAAAAACCGACGAGCGACGCCGTAACGAACGCACGTACCTTCGTGGATCGCCGTACAAGCTAATTTGCATACCCGACGCTAGAAAACGTCGCGAACTCCACCCAGCGGCGCCCAAAGTATTGCATCCTAAGATCCGACGGTGTAAGTCAATTACACCTGTCGGATCTTAGGGCTATCTATGCGTAACTGATTCTATGAATCAGCCGCATAGATACTCTGAGAGATGACGGCGTATCAGGAGATACGCCGTCGTATCTCTTTTGTGAATCTGGCCCATAGTCTTTTCTCTCCAGAATTCTAGCCATCTCCTCCAAGTTCGTGGGTGTTGCTTTCTGTTTTGTCCTATTTATTTATTAACAGTGCTTATATAGTGCCATCAATTTACACAGTGCTTTACAAATTTATTATAAATTCATATCAGTACCTGCCCTCAAGGAGCTTACAATCTAAGGTCCCTAACTCACACTCATACATACACATATCCTGTACATACATGATCTAGCCTGCATATTTCTGTGCATTTGTTACCATCTTGTTGCAGTTTACCTGCTATATCTGTGATTCCATTCACATGTGTTGGTGGCTTCTCTGTTCACCTATAGTGGTTGCCAGCTCTACTGTGGATTTATATCCTTTTCCCTTCTATCACTTCCTGGGTCACCACACCTGCTCAGTGTAGTGTTACCATTTTGTGTGTTCTTTGTCTGACTTCCCGTGTACCTACTCCGCTTCCTCTTCCTTTTTGTGCTTGTCTGCCACCTGTCCTGACCTCTACTTGTTTCCTAGATCCTCTTTTGTCTCCCGTCATCTGTATTCTGAACATGGTCTCATCAGCTGGGTGACCGCGACCTGGTTTCAGCTTGCTGCAGGTCCATCTCTACCATCAGGGGCCCTGGTGGAATTTCTCCAAATGGATGATGGCAATCTCCACCCTTGTGCCTTCTTTTCTAAGAAGTTTTGGATGCAAGAATGGTGGCATATACTGGAGGGATCTCTGCAACATATCCTGATTGATACTGATCACAAGAACCTCCAGTATCTACAATCCCCCCAACGTTTTAATCCCAGACAAGCGTGATGGGCTCTCTTTTTTGCCAGGTTTACCTTTGACATGACCTTTCGGCCTGGTATTAAATCATTTGATTTTGCTGACTCCTAGTGTCATGTTGCAACATGACCTATTAATCCTGCCAATCATATCCTGGCCACCACCAGTCTTCAGTCTTCATGTATCCCACCAAAAAAGATCTTTGTGGTGCTTACCCTTCCCTCCAAGCTTCTCAAATGGGCACATGGTTCAAAACTCTCGGGACCTGTGCTTTCCTGTAGCATTACTAATGGTGGCCCTCCCTACGGAAGGATGTTGAAGATAATAATGCGACCTTGTGATTGGGGTGATATTTCTGTCAAGAATTTGAGACCTTCAAAGCGTACAGTTGCAAGAAAAAGTATGTGAACCCTTTTGGAATGATATGGATTTCTTCAAAAATTGGTCATAAAATGTGATCTTATCTTCATCTAAGTCACAACAATAGACAATCACAGTCTGCTTAAACTAATAACACACAAATAATTAAATATTACCATGTTTTTATTGAACACGCCATGTAAACATTCGCAGAGTAGGTGAAAAAAGTATGTGAACCATTGGATTTAATAACCGGTTGAACCTCCTTTTGGCAGCAATAACTTCAACAAAATGTTTCCTGTAGTTGCAGATCAGATGTGCACAACGGTCAGGAGTAATTCTTGACCATTCATCTTTACAGAACTGTTTCAGTTCAGCAATATTCTTGGGATGTCTGGTGTGAATCGCTTTGTTGAGGTCATGCCACAGCATCTCAATCGGGTTGAGGTCAGGACTCTGACTGGGCCACTCCAGAAGGTGTTTTTTCTTCTGTTTAAGCCATTCTGTTGTTACATAGTTACATAGTTAGTCAGGTTGAAAAAAGACACAAGTCCATCCAGTTCAATGTACTTCTATGCTTTAGGTCGTTGTCCTGTTGCAACACCGATCTTCTGTTGAGTTTCAGCTGGTGGGCAGATGGCCTTAAGTTCTCCAGCAAAATGTCTTGATAAACGTAGGAATTCATTTTTCCTTCGATGATAGCAATCCATCCAGGCCCTGAGGCAGCAAAGCGGCCTCAAACCATGATGCCCCACCACCATACTTCACAGTTGGGATGAGGTTTTGATGTAGGTGTGCTGTGCCTCTTTTTCTCCACACATAGAGTTGTGTGTTTCTTCCAAACAACTCAACTTTGGTTTCATCTGTCCACAGAATATTTTGTCAGTACTGCGCTGTGCTCTTGCAGCCATTTTTACAAGATGGCCACTCCTAGGGAGAGTAGCAGCAGTGCTGAACTTTCTCCATTTATAGACAATTTGTCTTACTGTGGACTGATGGCTTTTGGCAATACTTTTATAACCCTTTCCAGCTTTATGCAAGTCAACAATTCTTAATCGTAGGTCTTCTGAGAGCTCTTTTGTGCGAGGCATCATTCACATCAGGCAGTGCTTCTTGTGAAAAGCAAACCCAGAACTGGTGTGTGTTTTTTATAGGGCAGGGCAGCTGTAACCAACACCACCAATCTCATCTCATTGATTGGACTCCAGTTGGCTGACACCTTTCCCAATTAGCTCTTGGAGATGTCTAGGGGTTCACATACTTTTTCCACCTGCACTGTGAATGTTTACATGGTGTGCTCAATAAAAACATGGTAACATTTAATTCTTTGTGTGTTATTAGTTTAAGCAGACTGTGATTGTCTATTGTTGTGACTTAGATGAAGATCAGATCACATTTTATGACCAATTTGTGCAGAAATCCATATCATTCCAAAAGGCTTCACATACTTATTCTTGCAACTGTATTCCTGTTGCCAGGAAATGGTTGCTATTAGTCTTTGCTCAGCTGTAATGCTTTGTAAGGCCGTACCTTTTTTCTTATGAGGTATTATAGATGCTTCAGTAGCAGCTGAAAGGCCTGATCAGTCATCCATAAATAGTTCAGAAAATCATCCGGATTATTCTCCATACGTTTTTGTTACAACTTCATGTGAGAGTATTTTTCACAACTTTCCTCAGCCACTGTTTAGTCCATAGATTTCCCTTTTGGTTCTATTCTCCTGTACATGTTGTAATGCCATACCATTAAGTATGGCTATGGCGTCCTCTCATTCACACAATCCAAAATGGATGGATGGATTTGAGGATACTGACAAAAAAGGCAACGAACGATCTTTCCATAATAAGTGTTCGTTCCTCCACACAAATGAAGCCGGAATATACAAGAGGGAGAGCCCAGGTGGAGGGTCACATAGATTTCATCACTTCCTTTTTATGTGTAAAAAACTGAGTGATACATTGACTGATTTATGTCCATTGAGTGATTTCTGCTTTGAAATTTCATCATTACATGATGGTAGTATTGTGAGATCTACCAAATGATTTTTCATCTAGTCTATGGCCTCCAATAGTTTGGGCCTCTGGTATTAAGAACAAAAAGTATGGTGTCCAAAATTTAAAGAGAACCTGAAGCTGAAAGTAATGCCTACCTGATTTGCCACCTCCTGTACTATTACTTAACCTAATCTAATAGGAAAGGTGGTCAAGGTTATTCATGGTTGTTTGGGATGTTATTGTGTGTATTTCCAGTCCAAATTTTTTTTTCTTAATTTTCATCTACGTGGGAAATGATTTGAACCTGTTAGCTTTTTATTGCTGACTGTATTCCTGTTGCAGATATGCCCTCGAGTTTTATCTGGTGAACCGTGGTCAATGGAACAGAAAGTGAAGGAAAATCTCTCTAATAAATATTCAGATAGCAGTAACGCCTGCCATGGGTTCTAATCTTCCCCACACTATCATTAATTTAGAAAAGAGTTTGACTGGATATACAGTACACTTTAATCTATTCCACCTCCAATAACCTAATCTAGTAGATAACAAGGTTCAGCAGCCACAATGAAACACAAGAACCTGTAATGGCAATGGTGGTATTCAGTCAGAGCCAGCAAATCTATGGCTCTGCCTAAGGAAAGATGTTAATGGAGAAGAAGATAAGTACTGTAAGTATAAAAACAACTTCCATTCTCAAACCGTGACAAAAATTGTTTGCTACTATAGCTTTGTGTAAAAAAATATATATAATAATAATCATCCCCTAGTTTGACCCTAATGCATTTAGCAGCTCTAACTTGCTCTAATTTACTCCTGGATGCATGCTTTCTGGGCTACACACTATTCATGGTTCTCCATTTACTTTTCAAACTAATGACACTGTGACTGTTTAAACTCCCTGGTGGTATGATTATGTCAGATTTTTAATGCTGAAAGCGGTACATTGTTTTGCATGGAAATTTGGCGTTTTATATTGTAGGCCTGTAATTCTAATGCCTCTTACACAAGGCCGGACTTTCCGAGAAAAAAAAGTCAGACAGGCTTTTTTTCTAAGAAAGTCCGGCCGTGTGTAGCCTCCATCTGACTTTTTTTCTCAGAAGTCCGACGGACCTTAGATAGAGAACCCGTTCTGTTTTTGTCCGTCGGACTTCCGACGGGGTCACGGCGGACTTTTGCACGGTCAAAAGTCCGATCGTGTGTACAAGGCATTAGGAATAACTCACTTAAATCTGTCCAAACAAGAGTCTAGTAGACATCCCGGGTATGATAAAGTTTGAAACACAAAATCATAAATTATAATATAATAAATAACTATAAATAATTATAACAAATAATAATAATAACATGTATTCAATAATGTAATCGAATAAAAACCGCAGAAATTTGCTCAGTTGCAGCATTGTCGCTGTCATTACTTTCAGTGTTCGATGATGAATTTACCCACGAATCACTATTTCTCAAATCTGCAGGTATTTCTAATTTATTATCGCTATTTTCTAGCTGGTCTAAAACCGCTTTTGACGTAAGGAAAACTTTTTGGTTGCTATGGACATTCTCAAATTTACAGGCAGAAAGAACAGCATATATAATATAAAACTGCAGACAGGGCACTGGACAGTAATGTAATCTTACAGATTACAGTGTACTGTATGTGTTATGTGTTTTTCACTTTTTGAATTTGGCATCGGACTCCGTTCCCATGCATCGCGACGCTCGTTATTGACAGCAGCAGGAGCCAATGGGTCAAGATGGGGCTTGGGTAATTAATAGGGGGTGCTGAGGGGGAAACTGTACACTGAAGTTTTTTTTACATGCATGCATGCATAGAAGGTAAAAAACCTTCACCCTTTACATCCACTTTAAACACTCGTTGCCTGGCTTTCTCTGACCTCAACCTGCATATTTGGTTTGGGACACTGACACAAAGTATTGTAGATCAGCATTGGCAGTAGGTTTGCACTTGTTGACATTTCCTGAACATACTTATACCATGCCTTTCAAGTAGATTCAAGGCTTCTGTACTTTCTGCATCACAACCTCCTATTATTGCTCAGCACAGTGTTTTTTAACTGTGATTTAATATACACACAATCTTTCTTTAATAAGCCTTGACCTAGACCAGATTTTATATCTGACACTTGCTTTTTTGCAGTTAACGGTAATGGAGTATGAAATGAAAATAAATTATGGTACAGAGTAAATTCTCTCTCTCTTAGGCCATTTCATGTAATCCTTCTTAACAGATGGTCAGTAAGAATTTTTTTTTTAACTATCTGTACCGAAGCATGTACATCAAACACTTTACAGTAAAACAAGGCAAATTAGAAATGATTTAAGTTTACAGTAGCAAAGGAGCACATGGGCCCTGGGGCACTCAAGCCCTTTATGTGAACAAACATCTATAATTTTTCCAGGCTTCTACAGATTGAGTATTGGCAGCAGTATACGAATGCTGAAAATTGCTCACACCTTCAATAAATAGTCAATTTGAATATGAAAGGTATTATTCAGCTTCAAACTATTTATTTTTTTTACTTGTTATAATCCAAGAAGAGGCTACAAAACTAAGCATATCCAGAACAGTGTAAGAACATTTACCTGTTAAAGATTTAGCTCGGAGGTCTCCCGACTGTTCACTTTGTCAGTCTTTTGTTAGTAGTACATATTTCCATTTGTTCTGGACCTGCCCAGAGTAGCACAATTCTGGACAGATGGCTTTGAACTTATTAATACCTGTCTTTCCCATTCTCCCCCGAGTTGGCATTGTTGGGTATTCACAATTATACATCAGACAGGAGGCTCATATCTTATGCATTATCTTTCTTTAATAATGCCCATAGCAGAAATACAGTAAACATTTATTGTAACTTAAAAAATTCAAAGAACTACCCTTCCCAGCAGTCCCTGGGCCAGTGTAGCCCCTCCCAGACCATAGCCTATATAAGGGACTGTCTGAGGTAACCTCTTCCTCTTTCTTTCTGCTCATAGCCAGAACTCAGATAAGTACATTACTCTATGTTTATAATTTTTATGTAGGCTTGCTTGTTATTTGGTTATCAGCAGCCTTTTTTAATTTGTGTAGATCCTAATGTCACATCGTCTTTCCACAGGGTGCTGGGGATCCCCCCCCCCTCCCACCCCGGCTTTTATTACAGCTACGGAGGTTTTTCCCTCCTCCGCTATTCCCTTCAACTTCCACCTGTATCTGTATATACCCTCTGATCCCCTCAGACCTTCATCTGTGTGTTGTTCTATCAACCTTCTGTCTTATGAAGCACAACTGATATTTCTAAAAATGATAAACGTTTAGTTTTTGCTGTATGATTTTCCCACTTTGCTATCTGTGCCACCCGTTTTGTAGAGAACGCGGTTTCCTCTGATGTGTACATCTTACAGTCATTGGGCTTCTTTATTTGTTTATTTTACAATATACCGCTGCTTTGCTTCTTTTGTTTCCCCCCGGTGCGCTCTGCACACTGCTCGTTTTCTGACTGGAGGTAGGACGGAGCCATTTTAACATCTCGGCGCCTTTTTTCCTACCTCCCTTCTTCTCCTCAGAGCGTCTCATCTCTGAGGGGGGCGTGGCGGTGAGGATCTCCCTGCACCAATCGCGCTATTGTCGCGAATCGACGGCGCCATTGCTGCGGACCTGTCCTGGGGACCCCATCCTCCGTGTGCTAGGCCGTCTCTCCCCATCGCCGCCACGCCAGGGTGCGGGCGGCTGTATGGTTGGAACTCTGTGTAGATCTCACTGATCTATGCGAATCACGTTAGGCCGTAGTCTCGCGAGACTACGGCCCCGAGCCTCACGTCTAGCTCCCCTTGTGGTGGGGAATATCTCCCCTCATCTAACTTCTGTCACTCACACCTAGCTGGTGGGGAATTCCTCCCCTCCCCTGCTTCTGTCACTCCTTCACCTTCAGTCACATTAACATCAGTTCTTGTTCTGGGAATTTATTCCCCTGTAGTCTATTCTACATATAATGAATATATTAATAGATGTAAATAAATAATAAATTTAAATAATTATACGAATGAATAAATTATTGACTTATTAAATAAATATAAATAAATCAATGAACATAAATGTCTATAAATAAATAATTTATACAATCTATATGATTGAATAAATAAATAAATATATAAATATATATAATAAACACATTTTAAATATAAACTATTAAACTATACTTTATATATAATTGAATAAATAAATACATATATATATATATATAAATAAATAAACAAATTATAACAATAATTGAATGAATTATAGAAATTACTATACAAGTTATAGTACATAACTTCCGTATCTTCCTGTGCTGCACGGCCGTGCTGTCCGCAGACAGCTGACTCCTCTCCTGTGGCTGGCGACAGATCCTTTACTCCCTACTGGTGCCACTGAAGTGGTGGACGCAGCCCTGGAAGGCCCTACCTACCTCAGTGCTGCACTGGTTCCTGAGCTGGTCGGTAGGTCCGTCCAGACTACCAGGGCATCGGTTGCTCCAACCCACATGCACCCCTATGTCCGGATCTCCCGGCAAGGATATAACGCCCCTGAGTAGGGCATGGCGTCCCGTATGCGCCGTCACATTAATGTGGCCTCCGTCTCCCCGGCAGGGGAAGTAATTAACATGCACCAGGCAGTACCCTCCCAGGACTGCCGACCCATTGACTCCCCGACAGGGGAAGTAAATAACATGCCCCAGGCAGTATCCTCCCAGGACTGCCGACCCTCTGACTCCCCGGCAGGGGAAGTACATAACATGCCCCAGGCAGTACCTTCCCAGGACTGCTGACCAACGGACTCCCCGGCAGGGGAAGTAAATAACATGCCCCAGGCAGTACCCTCCCGGGCCTGCCGACCCACTGCCTTCCCAGACTCCAATCGACCCCCGAGCCTCGGGGAGATGCACATGCAGAGGCAGCGATCCGCTAGACGGACTGAGCCAGACTCCTCGTGGACTCTTCCAGAGTCGTCCGCGGAGTACGAGGCGGCTAACACCTTTGAGTCTGAGGATGAAAATGATGATGATAATGATGATGATTATGTGAGCAGTGGGCACATGGCGCTCCATGACGACGCCAACCCTAGGTCCCAGGGTAAAACCTTATTGGACTCTTGTGGAGTACCATTTTTCGATCAGGAGGTGATTGGCCACCCACACTCCGGTGACTGGGCACCTCTACCTGAGGTGATCCAATAGATCGAATGCTGGACCCGGAGATCGATCGGTACGCTAACCGGACAAGTTGAGGGTGGAATACTCACCCTTCCATTACCAAATACGGCGGTGCTCACTCCAGAGGTGGATCTCATAATCATTCAGTATTCCAGGAAGGGAATAGAGAGGGCCTTTGGGACCTCACAGTACTGGGTCTTAGATCTCTGGACCTATCACCTAACCCTACGCCTTAGTGAGCAGGCTACCGCCTCTGTAGGCCGGTTGACCTAGCACAATGGGATCACGCTAATTGATGATATCTTTAAGACGGTAGGACAAATGGAGTTATATTACCAGGCGTATACCTGGTTCACCATCCCATTCGGTTTTTCAAACCTAAACACCGTCCTAATGGACAACAGGTTGCTAGACCTTGGACCAAACAGCCCATAGTAGAGATGGACCCGCTCTCTTTGAACTTCCTCAACAACATCTTCCCGATCAGGAAGAAGAAAGGCGGTTTTTCGTCCGGTGGGAGCTTGAGAAATCTCACCAACTTACTGCCCTGTGGAACAAGGGTGAGGTTGAACATCTACTTGGACAACCTACTTCTAATGGCTGGTTCCCCTCGCCTAGCGAGCGAACACGCCTCCTGGATGGTCGGATCGCTTCGCGATCTGGGACTCCTCATACATCACGAACACCTATTATCTCCCCATTTCAGGAGATAGAGTTTTTGGGGTTCTTGGTGGACACCAACCGAGCGATCCTTCGGCTACCCATACCCAATTAGCCGCCATCCGCAAAGACATCAGTATCATGCTGGGCAGCAGCGGGTGTCCTTACGCGGACTGACTCGCTTAGTCGGCCTGTTCCCGGTGTCAATCCAGGCCACTCTCCAGCCCCTCTTCACTGTCGAACCCTCCAGAGACTCGAGACTCTACATCTTTGCTAGGGGCTTCGCTATACAAACTAAGTGAAGCCATGGTGGACCTACGGTAGTGGTTACGTCATGCCGTCAAACGGAACGGCGAGACATTTTCAACTCCTCACCGGATTTCGTCATAGGGTCGGATACCAGCCGCCTCGGCTGGGGTGCTCGGTGCAGTCCCTCGTCCTCCGGTAGGACGTGGTCCGCAGAGAACCCTCGGCTGCACATCAACACGTACACCCCTGACGGCCTTTTTTGCCATCGGAAGTCTGTTGCCACGCACATCCATCTGCTGTGTGCTATTGCGTTCGGACAACGTACCCGCAGTCCGGTACGTCGATCGCTTGGTGGGCCCCTGATCCTGAATCCTAGCGGATCTAGTTAGACTTCGGGCACTTCTGCCTGGAATACAACATCGTCCCGGTTGCGGGATATGCCACAGACTATCCCTATAGGGTGGCAGATTGGATTCTCGTTACCTGACCAATTCCAACGATGGGCGACCGCACCGGTCAGGGTCCCTGATCCTCGCTCACTTCGCGGATCCTTCTCTATGGACCTGTTAGTTTCCCGTATCAACCACCAGTTTCCGCGCTCTTACAACCAGAGGCAGGATCCGGAGGTGCACCATGTGGACGCCCTCCACCAAAAGTGGTCACAGGGGACACATTACGCGTTCCCCTGTTCCCGGTGACCCTCAGGGTCCTCTTTCACTTAGCGAACCGGAGGGCATCAGTCGTGCGGTTCACTCCGTGGTGGCCGACGCAGCCATGGTTTCCCCTCCTTCTGAGGATGACGGTGGAACTCCCCAGGTTGTTTCCTCATTCCCCCCACCTCCTCGCTGGTCAGAACGGGGATCTGCACCCTCTACTCACGAAGCACATCCTACCTCTCCTCACATGGTTAGTATCGGGGTTCCGGTCGCAGACTACGACCTTTCGGGAACAGCTAGGGATTCCCTGCCTTGGACTGGGCCCCGGGACTAGATCGGCATCTCGATCTACCTGTGGACTCTGGGTTACTTGGTGTGATCAACGACGGGTCGACCCCGTTCAAGTGCCAGGGTCTGCAATAGCCAATTATCTGGCGGACTCTTTGGATCCGTTGGTGTGTCAATTTTGAAGGCGTTAAGTTTAAATCGCCCAATGTACCAGCACACTTTGGATTTTTCCAAGGTCATGATCATGTTCTCGGGCTGGGGGACGTTGACACTCTGTTTTGAGGTTACTGTCTTTCGAGATTACTGTCTTCTTGTGTCTGATTTCCATCATCGTGGGTCAGACGTCAAGGCTTTGGACATATCCAGGCGTCATTCCTCGCCTCAGAGACTCAAGTCTTTTTCCGTCGTGCGTTGGACCAGACGGTACTTCGATCGGTTTTCTACCCGTTCTTCCCCGCACATCCACAACTGTATGTGGTCCGCTGTCTACAGACTTATATGTCCTTGACAGCCTCGCTGCGATCTTCGCAAGTCTTTCAACTCCTCGTTCCTACGTTAATCCTCTCTTCCCGGTTTCCTCTGTGACTTACTATAGCGGCGGACTGTTGTCAGCGACCGCTTTTCCGCCAATCCCGCTTTGAACAGGAGGTACACATATCTATGTCAGTGTTGTGGATTATTTTGATTGTTATTGGTCATATGCATTGTTATAGCTTTGAACTTGCATAAGATATGAGCCTCCTGTCTGATGTATAATTCGAGATTTTCCTAGCTTGTGACGGAAAATATTAATTATATGAAGACAGGAGGCGAGTATCTTCCCTCCCAACCCAACCCTGTCACGAGGTTGTCTCTCTCTCGTTCTAGACTGATGAACCACGCACCCTGCAAGTCGGAGGCTGGTACGCCCCGGGAGTTCGTTTTCACTATCCCTGTTGGGATTGCTGTCCGTTTCGATCCATGGGTTTAGTTCACCGCAGATGGAGGTTCCTACTACATTCCAGATCCGGAGTCGGGATGCCGTTGACTGAATCCGTTGGTCCATGTTCCTGAGGACAACTGGCCGGTCGGCTCCGAATGGTTTGGGTTTCCTATAGTCCCCGTTGGGATGAAGTTGGTCCGGATGAAGTTGGTCCGTGTTGGCCTTGTCCTTTCGTTTCCTCCAGATTCGGATGTTGTGTTCCGGTCGGAAGGTTCCCGGCAGCCGCGGAGATGTCTAATTGAACTTTCGGTTCCTGTTTACACTAATTCGCATGAAGAAAGAGGAAGAGGTTACCTCAGACAGTCCCTTATATAGGCTACGGTCTGGGAGGGGCTACACTGGCCCAGGGACTGGTGGGAAGGGTAGTTCTTTGAATTTTTTAAGTTACAATAAATGTTTACTGTATTTCTGCTATGGGCATTATTAAAGAAAGATAATGCATAAGATACTCGCCTCCTGTCTTCATATAATTAATATTTTCCGTCACAAGCTAGGAAAATCTCGAATTATGAACAGAGGCCCCATTACACTAAACCAGTGTTTCTCAACTCCAGTCGTCAAGGCGCCCAAACAGGTCATGTTTTCAGGTTGTCCATTATTTTTGCACAGGTGATTTGATCAGCTGTTTTATCTGAGGGGAATCCTAAAAACATGACCTGTTGTGGGGCGCCTTGAGGACTGGAGTTGAGAAACACTACACTAAACTATTGGTCCCCTACGTATTTTAGTATGGCAAAAAATAAAAACTTTGTAAATTGAATTCACCCTCCCCTCCTCGTGGCTTCATAGGAGTCCTCAATTAATGAAGCGCTACCAATATACAAGTTTATATATATCAATAGAAGTTGTCCTAAAAGGTTTGACAACATTTTGCAGCCTTGGACTGCTAAATTATTGTTTCTCTCCTTTTCTCATTTGAATCTCTGTCCTAAAGATCTACCCTAAGCCTGTATAAGTGGGTCCCCCTATTCCCCCCTTTGTTCTTTGATTTTTTTATGATTTGATTTTGGTATGCTCTTTTTACTTGTTTAAAGTGGATGTAAACCCCCAAAAACTTTTTTTAATTAAGGCTTGTACCTTGTACAGTATAGGATTTCATGTCATGTGTGGCCTGGCTTGCCGTGAAGAGTTAATCCAGCTCTGAGCAGTCCTTTTATCTTTTTTCAGTGAGATAAAAACTGACACACAGAGAAATAGGAGTCATTTCTTCCCCCTTGCTGTGAGTGACAGGTGATTTACATATCTCATGCACCTGCCTAAGACAGGCATTCTGTGTACTTCAGATCCCCTCCTACTTTCTTCCCCAGCTCTCCCAGCATTGGCTGCTCCCAACCTCAGAATGTTTGGGCATGCTGAAGTCATGTGGTGACTTTTCTAGGTTTTGACTGGATGTTAGTGATCATAGCAGAAGGTCAGTGTAAGAAGTACACAGGAGAAAATGCATGTTGACAAGGGGAGTGTAGAGGTGGGCGGGGAATCTACTGACATCACGACTCCACCCACGGAGCTCCAGACAACAGACCCACCCACAGAATCTGCAGTTTTTTTTTACTATAACGAACGGACAGAATCCGAAATCCGAAAGATCCGAAATAAAAAAAACGCTTTATTTTTATATCCATTATATTTTCATATCGTTGCGACAACAGTTCGGTATAGATAGATAGAAGATTTGACATGATGTTAACAATAGTGATCTGTGTCTGTCAAACCTGCGTTTGAATGTCCCTACTCTAAGGCCGCGTACACACGTCCGGTCCATCCGATGAGAATGGTCCGACGGTCTGATGTGCGTACACACCATCAGTTCAAAAACCGATCGGGTCAGAACACACGACGTGCTGAAAAAAACGAAGTTCAATGCTTCCAAGCATGCGTCGACTTGATTCTGAGCATGCGCAGGTTTTGAACCGATGCTTTTGTGTACTAACCATCGGTTTTGACTGATGGTCAGCCGTCCATCGGTTCGATTTTAAAGCAAGTTCTCAAATTTTTGTCCGAAGGACAACAGTCCTCGGCTTTGTGGTGTTATATTTGAATGATGCCTGCAGCTACAGGCATCATTCAGATATCGTAATTTCCAGCTGGCGATTTCCTACACCATAAGCCTCACCTGTGCGATCGGTGAGTCGGTGAGAGGATATATATTTACTCTGCATAACTTCATCTTTCACATTATGCAAAAATAGCTTTACTGTGTTTTTTTTTTTTTAAAGCAGAAAACTATTTTTCCCCCCCAAAAAAACACGTTTGAAAAATTGCTGCGCAAATACTGTGCGAGATAAAAAGTTGCAATTGTATTCTCTAGGTTCTCTGCTAAAAAAACATATATGTTTGGGGGTTCTATATAATTTTCTAGCAAACAAATTATGAATTTTACATGTAGGAGAGAAATGTCAGTATTAGCCGGGTTGTTAAGTGGTTAAAGAGACAGTGTCAACAATTAAAAAATTGCTGTTAAAAACACAGACAAATCAAGTATTTTAAATGCTTGCATTGTTTTCTTTCTATATACTCTTATTCAAGTGTAATGTGACTTTGAACTTTCTGGAAATTTTGACTAGTCAGATCTCTAGCACATCGCCCTCCCTCTTTGCATGTCACAAATCTTGTTTCTTCTGGAAGTGTCTAATTACTCTTTTTGCTGACCAAGGTCATCTGCCCCTCCCATCACATAACATTTTACAACATGTATTTGCTGGGGGAGGAGTAAAGATGAATACTATAGAGTCATTTTAGTGACAGCTTCAAGTGTGCTGGGGCTGCTGGCATCACATCTAAGATGGTGGAATCCAACAGCAGTACCAAGAATTGTGGTCGTCTGCAGAAAGGAGGCTTTTACAGGTAAATATCATGCACAAAATACATAAAATCTTAATGAATAATTTTTGTACAAATGGATGGTCTGGCGTGGCCAAAGAGATAATCAATATTTATAATTTCAGCAGAACAAACTGCATTTAAAGACAATACATTCTAACCTACATGACGAGGAATTAAGTGATGATTATACACAAGTATTTTCCAAATGTTCTATCATCTCATTGTTTTGGAGTCTTTTCTTACTATAACAAACTGTTGATCAATAGCTCTTATATATTTCACCCTGTTAATGGTTTATAATAACTGTATATAGTAAGTTGTGTTGAGTTTTTAAAAAGGCAGGTACTAAGTTTGTTATTTAATTTTTCCATTGATCAGGAAATACACAAATTAATGAATTTGTTTTTATCTTGTTATTTTTTGACTAGAGTTTTGCTTTAACATATAAAAATTTGAGAAATTAATTAAAAGATACTTCCCCTGAAAAATTAGGTTGAAAAACATTTTTGCTTTGTATCACCTACATTATCATTGCCACTATAACACCATGGAGAATGTTTACGTTAAAGCGGGAAGATTTAGAAAGAGTATGGTATCTTGACATGCACAACTGTGCTAATTTTAGACCAGATTCTGCTCCAGGAGGTAGAGTCTGGCAAAAGGCCGAAGTCTGTCTCCAAGGCATATTGATACTTGGACAATTCACAGAACAGATATATTTATATAGGACTGAGATAAAGCCTTCTGCCAGAGAAGCTTTAATACAAATATTCTCAAAGAGTGTAGTTTCTGGGAGCAGAGTGGGGCTACAGTAATTTAATACAGTGCATTCTTTGAAGTGTTACACTTTAGCATCTGTCCATGAAGTGAATGTACGTGCAAAAGAAAGTGCAGACTTTCTTTCCTATAATTCTTTTTTTTTCAGACTAAATCAAGTCTAAGTACTGCCATTCTAAGTCTCCTTTCTTCTACCCTTATTGTGCTGTTCCGTCAACACTAACTAGAGGTTTAGACTTGTGGTAGCATTTACAGATGTGTAGTACCCCAGAGAACCCCTAGAGCAGTCAACCCCAAGATGCAAAAAAACACTGCTTTTTAGGGCAGTCTCACTTTTGCTCACTGTGCCTTGGCTGGTAGTAACTGGGCTAGCAACCTGGGATCGGGAAGCATCCAACCCATCTCCACCATCATTATCTTAGGAAAAGGCCGGCCATTCCTTAGACTCTGCTCCTAGGTAAACCTAGCTGTGTTTAGGGTAGGCCCTCTTTGGCTGTGGTTGGCAAGTCGAGACAGCAAGGATGTGTGGGGACATCTAATGGTGCCTAAAAGAATAACAATATTAATTCCACTGTATGAATAACAATGGGTCCCTAAATTTCCACCGGGACTGTCTCACAGGCTAGCTGCAGACAGAGTATAAGGCCGGCCATAGACGGTGCGTGTGCTGACAGGGCAATCTCTCCTGCCGAACAATTGGCAGCTTTCGTTGGGAGGGTGAGAAAAGCCATCCCTGCCGGGAGAAGACATTGATTATTGCTAGCAGCTATAGCAGTCGCTAGCAATAATCATAAGAGAATCCGTCTGGCTGGTTGTACCCAATTTGATCGATCAACTTGGTCTATTCAGCCTTACCCTTAATGGTTTGAATTTTGCCCGGTTCCTGCTGAATGCGCCAAGATTCAAACCATGTATGGCTAGCCTTAGTAGGACCATCCATTCCTCTATTTTCTCTGTGACAAACAGTCCCAGAAGCAACAACGACTTTTTCACTTCTGGTTTTGTTTTGTTGTTTACTGGTCGTTAACGGCTAGGCAAGCATCTGGTCAAACCAATCTCAGTTTGAGCAGATTTTGTTTTGAGGGTAGAGGAGCAATCAGGTGTCTAATAACCCCCAGATCTCTCCATAAAGAGTACTTATCACTGCCCATGCTATCACAAGGGATGTTGTTCATCCCTTGTGACATAACAACAAAAATATCCTGTGCTAAAGTTCACTTACAAATTGTCCAAAAAAAATAGACAAAATCGACTGTATACGCTGTATCTACACATACTAATACAAAATTGTTCCACCAATAGTAAATGTGTATAGCCGTCTAATAATAATTGAACCAATTGAATCGTATATAATTATGATAAAGTTCCTAACATAATACATATATAAATAAATAAATACACAATTCAAGTAAAATATAATAAAATGATGAATAAATAAATCAATAAAAAGTCCAAAAAGATGTCTGTAAACAGAAGGTCTAACTGTGCTTAAGGAAGACAACCCTCAGTTTATGGATGGGTGGGTCACCACTCTGCTCCGATCAGGAATAGGTCAACCCACCAGGTAGCTACAGATATCACCATTCAATATTCCATCCCTTGTGATAGCAATGAAGTTGAATTTAAAAAATAAATAAATAATACAATTAAAAAAATAAAATAATGTGCACTTTTCAATGCGAAAATGTGAACGTGCACATTGCTCCCGCATGCATATGTATGTGGTGATTGCACCACACGTCAGGTATTGCTGCAAACATCAGAGTGAAAGCAATAATTCTAGCACTGGAGCACACGTTTGACTCTAAACTGGTGCAATGTAAAGGCTTTTAAAGTGTCGCTTATGGAGATTTTTAGGTACTGTAGTTTTTTTGCCATTTCACGGGCATGTGAGATTTTAAATCTTTACATGTTTGGTATTTATTTATTCAGTGCAACATAATCTTTTATATTTTACCAAAACATTGGCTATTTAAAGAGGAAATAAAGTGCTGCCTATTTTTTTTCCCCCTGACCTGCAAAGTAAAGGCATAATGTGCTAGTATGCATCACATACTAGCACATTATGTAAAAACGTACCTGCAAATGAAGCCCTCGTTGTCACGCATTCCATCTTCGCCCATCTTCCTTCCAGGTTCACGGACTCTGGCTGTGTGACTGGCCGGAGCCGCGTGATGTCACTCCCAAGCATGCATGCAGGAATCTGCGGTCACGGCACAGTGCTCCGAAGAAACAGCACAGGTGGTCGTTCCTTCAGAGTGCATGCACTGATGAGGTCATCGACTGCATACACACTAAATGGTGCACAAAGGTACAATACTTACCATGGATGAAGAGTGTCTTGTGTGCTGGTGGCTACTGTGTTGGGTTGAAATCTGAAGTCTTCTGCTCTGGGATACCCCCACAATGGTGATTTTTTTTTATGCTGTGAGGGTTAATATGAGCGGCTGCAGCTATGGCAGGAACTCATCAAGTACCATCTATACCCTACCTATCCACCACCATGCTCCATTAATAGAAGCTGAACTATCAGTTTGCACAATGGAAAGTGCTCTACGAATGATGGAGTTGGACCCGTAATTCATCTGCTCAACCTCCATTCTCTTTTTTAAAACAAAAAAAATTTAAACTTTAGCTTTAAAAAGTGCAGATTTTCAATGTTATAGGGTACATCTAAAAATAGTAATTGTGCCTAATAAATACCCTGAAGAATTTACAATTTGCTCTGAAAGAGTTTAAACCCCTGCTTCTTTTGTCTTCAGCCTTATAGCTGTATATCTGCAGTGTGAAATCATTTAATCACTTCAGCCCCAGACCATTTGGCTGTTCAAATACCAGGCCACTTTTTGCAATTCGGCACTGCGTCGCTTTAACTGGCAATTGCCCGGTTGTGCGACGTGGCTCCCAAACAAAATGTATGTCCTTTTTTCCCCACAAATAGAGCTTTCTTTTGGTGGTATTTGATCACCTCTACGGTTTTTATTTTTTGCGCTATAAACAAAAATATATCGACAATTTTGAAAAAAATTCAATATTTTTTACTTTTTGCTATAATAAATATCCCCCAAAAATATATATATAAAAAAAAAATGTTTTCCTGAGTTTAGGCCGATATGTATTCTTCTACATATTTTTGGCAAAAAAATTGCAATAAGCGTTTATTCATCGGTTTGCACAAAAGTTATAGCGTCTACAAAATAGGGGATAGTTTTATGGCATTTTTATTAATATTTTTTTTTACTAGTAGTGACTGCGACATTATGGCGGACACATCGGACACTTTTGACACATTTTTGGGACCATTGTCATTTTTACAGCAATCAGTGCTATAAAAATGCACTGTTTACTGTGAAAATGACACTGGCAGTGAAGGGGTTAACCACTAGGTGGCGCTGTAGGGGTTAAGTGTGCCCTGATGAGTGCTTCTAACTATAGGCGGGATGGGCTACACGTGACAAGACCGTGATCACCACTTCCCATTACAGAAAGCGGTGATCACTGTCATTGTCACTAGGCAGAGTGGGGAGATGCTTGTTTACATAAGCATCTCCCCGCTCTATCTCTCCGTGAGACGATCACGGGTATCCCCACGGCGATCGAGTCCACGGGACCCGTGGTCAGACTCACGGAGAAGGCGGCAGGGTCGCGAGCGCGCCGCCGGTGGCACGCGCAACCACATGGCGTCATCTTAAAAGGGAAGTATCTGTACGCCCTTATGCCTGTCCATGCCATTCTGCCGACGTAAAAAGTTGTGAGATGGTCCTTAACCACTTAAGCCCCGGACCATTTTGTTGCTAAATGCCCAGGCCAGGTTTTGCGATTCGGCACTGCGTCGCTTTAACAGACAATTGTGCGGTCGTGCGACGTGGCTCCCAAATAAAATTGGTGTCCTTTTTTCCCCACAAATAGAGCTTTCTTTTGGTGGTATTTGATCACCTCTGCGGTTTTTATTTTTTGCGCTATAAACAAAAATAGAGCGACAATTTTGAAAAAAATTCAATATTTTTAACTTTTTGCTATAATAAATATCCCCCAAAAACATATATATAAAAAAAAAAAATCCTCAGTTTAGGCCGATACGTATTCTTCTACCTATTTTTGGTAAAAAAAATCGCAATTAGTGTTTATCGATTGGTTTGCGCAAAATTTATAGCATTTACAAAATAGGGGATAGTTTTTTTGCATTTTTATTAATTATTATTTTTTTACTTCTATTGGTGGCGATCAGCGTTTTTTTTCGTGACTGCGACATTATGGCGGACACTTCGGACAATTTTTACACATTTTTGGGACCATTGTCATTTTCACAGCAAAAAATGCATTTAAATTGCATTGTTTATTGTGAAAATGACAGTTGCAGTTTGGGAGTTAACCACAGGGGGCGCTGTAGGAGTTAGGGTTCACCTAGTGTGTGTTTACAACTGTAGGGGGGTGTGGCTGTAGGACTGATGTCATCGATCCAGTCTCCCTATAAAAGGGATCACTCGATCGATGCAGCCGCCACAGTGAAGCACGGGGAAGCCGTGTTTACATACGGCTGTCCCCGTTCTTCAGCTCCGGGGAGCGATCGCGACGGGGCGGCTATAAACATATAGCCGCGCCGTCGTCCCGGATCGCTCCCCACGGGAATCCGCCCGCCGCACGCAGCCGAGGGGGTCCCGATTGGACCCCCGACCCGCTAGAAGGCGGGGACGTATATATACGCCCATCTGCCTGTACGTGCCATTCTGTGGACGTAAATAGGCGTGCGGCGGGCGTTAAGCGGTTAAGGTACTGCTGCCTCTGTCTGCTAGTCTCATGGGATGCTGAGTGAGCTTTGGTGATTGCATTAACGTGCTGCTTACTGAGCTTGCTAGAAAGCAGATAAAGTAGACAAAGCTATACCTAAAGACATGCAGACAAGCATCTCGCTGCTTCTCTTTCATTCATTCTGTGGATCTGTGCTTTATGAATCACTCTTGATGCTGTTTTGATAATTGCCCTGTCAATCATCAGGTCAGTCATCCATGGGACATTATGAATAACATTTCTGCCCTTACTAAAGATGGCCACCTCAACTCGGAGACACAGTGTTTGATCAGGCATATTAAGCTACTAATGTTAAAACTATCAGCTGCAGATAGCCTATAGGCCAGAGATATGCAATTAGCGGACCTCCAGCTGTTGCAGAACTACGATTCCCATGAGGCATAGCAAGACTGACAGCCACAAGCATGACACCCAGAGGCAGAGGCATGATGGGACTTGTAGTTTTGCAACAGCTGGAGGTCCGCCAATTGCATATCCCTGCTATAGGCAATACCGGTGACTAGGCTTTTTCTTCTTTTTTTTCTTCAGCACAGCTTGCACAGTTCAAAGACTTTTTACTTGTTTACTAGATAGTAGTACAAGTTCTGTAACAATGAATGCATGCCTGCGTTTATTTCTTTCCCAACAAACCATGGTTGCTGCCTTGATTCCCAAGAGCCATCCCACACACTGTGTATAGAGAAAGGCCTTTTGAAAGATGTAGTTCTGGAGGTGTGGATGCCTACATCAAATAGGAACTGACGAGCACACTGCTGATTCCTCCTCACATGGGAATTTAATTGTATTGTGAACTTGCTTGTGTTTGCTAACATTAGCTTGCATGCCCAATTCATAAATTGCACTCATGTTGCTTTTATGCCTTCTTTTGTGTAGAGGGTGCACCGCAGAGTGTGTACCCCCCCCCCCCCAAAGAAAAAAAATGAATGAAACAGTCTTGCAAAGCAATACAAATGCACATGTACTAAACTAAAAGGCATATTAGAAAAAAAACTGTATACTATGCTGTCCTGTGAAAAAGTCAGTGTATACATGAGTATTTGTCATTGTAATCTGTATTTCAAGCACCAGCCTATGGAATATTGTGTTTTTAAATTCTGAGCATGCCCACACAAGTCCATGCATGCACAGTAATATACCTCCCACTTACTGTGCTTTTTAAAAAAAATATTTCACCTACTTTTAATAAAAAGCCATGTGCATTTGATGTACTTGACTAATTCCTATGTGATATGTGAATTTAACATTTCTAACAGCAATTACACCCAGAAAACAGAGATGTTATTTTAGGCAGGCCACTTCTTAGCTGGCATATGGTGAGTAGTGTTGCTCACGAATATTCGCATTTCGAATATTCGTTACGAATATGGCATATTCGAATATTCGCGAATAACTCGAATTTCGCGGCCAAAATTCGCTATTCCGAATATTCGTATTTTTTAAAATTTATTTTTAAAACAGATCACATCCTATCGACGTCTAAAAGCATTGCTGGTATGATTAGAGACCCTGGGCCGAGTAGCTAAGCTGAGGCGATCCTTTTATGTTGCCGAATATTCGCAATCGCGAATATTCGATTTCCGAATATTCGCAAATACTTTCTCCGCCCTTCTTTTGCATCAGAGCCAATCAGAGTTCTCCTACCACAGTTGTCAAAATCTCGCAATCAATTTCGCATTCGCATTAGCGAAATTTCGATAAAATATCACCAATATTCGATTTCCGAATATTCGCGAATACTTTCTCCGCCCTTCTTTTGCATCAGAGCCAATCAGAGTTGTCAAAATCTCGCAATCAATTTCGCATTCGCATTAGCGAAATTTCGATAAAATATCACCAATATTCGATTTCCGAATATTCGCGAATACTTTCTCAGCCCTTCTTTTGCATCAGAGCCAATCAGAGTTCTCCTACCACAGTTGTCAAAATTTCGCAATCAATTTCGCATTCGGATTAGCGAAATTTCGCAATTTTTTTTTATTTTTATAAAATATCACGAATATTCGATTTTAGCGAATATTTCCGGAATATTCGTCTATATATTCGTGATATATCGCGAAATCGAATATGGCGTATTCCGCTCAACACTAATGGTGAGGTGTTGGAGAATACATTCTGTAATAAGCTACCCTTGTTAATAAATTCAGCATATATTCACTGTGACTTGTATGCAGAATTTCATCCACATTATGAACTAATAATAAATATACAATCATTTTCTTGTTTGCATAGCATTGATGCCCAGTCATACCCGCATATAGCGTTAGTAAATTAGGCCCACTGCATTCAACTATAAAAAAAAATATTAATTTCCTTTGGAGTTAGAAGTGCTGTACAGCTCAATATGTATATAAATATAGAATCTTTTCTTGTCCACATTGAGCAAAAGACTGCATTTAAGGAAACATAAACACAGAGTAAGAGTGAGTCTCACAAAAAAATAAGGGGAAATTCCCCTATTAGACAGTTTTCCTGGAGACAGATAGATGTATTTGCCCTGGTTCACACTGGGTACGATTTGGAACGATTTGAGATGCGATTTGACATGTCAAATCGCATCTCAAATCGGCGGCAATTGTCGGCAATGGCACTGTCCTAATCAGTGCGACGCCGCATCTGCGATTTCAAAAAGTAGTTCCTGTACTACTTTTTGCGATTTCGGGCCGCGATTTACATTAAATTGTGGCCGAAATCACGGCAAAATCGCAGCCGCAAAATCGCGGTAAAATCGCGCATTTTACCGCGATTTTAAATTCGCAGCAGTGTGAACCTAGGCTCAGTGTTATATTTACCCTCTCTTACAATGGATTTCCTCTCACTTTTGAGATCACTGACAATGGTCAAAAGGATAAATACCGTATTTATCGGCGTATAACACGCACAGGCGTATAACACGCACCCTAACTTTAAGAGGGTAGTTTCAGGGAAAAAACTTTCCATAGCCTCCTGCGTATAACACACAGGCACAGTTTACCCTCTATTTTCAGGGTAAAAAAGTGAGTGTTATACGCCAATAAATACAGTAGATGGGTGAATCTTCCCAGCATGGAAAAAAAGCATTAGGAACCACATTTTTTACCACTGTTTGTGTAGTAGCTGGGCATTTGGTGGGTTTTTGTCACACTTATGCCTATCACTGAATTTCAAAAATGATATGAAATATATTGCATCTAAGGCTTTAAAACCTAGTTGAACTGCAAGTAAATAAAATTAAAAGGAAGCTATATACCATATTTAGAATATTATTAACTGTATTTTTTTGTACCGTAATTGTATTTATAATTTTTTATCTATATTATAAATACAAATCATGTAAAAATGCACCCAGACTGCGCACATTAAAGTATTTGAATATTCTGAACAAGCAGTAAAAAACTTTTTAAAACAAGCCCTTATTCCGATAAACCCCCTGCCCACAGACCTCCAAAAACACTGCCCAGGGTTGTGGGGAAGAGGCTCTTGTCCCTATCAACATGGGGACAAAGTGCTTTTGATCGCTTGGTTCTCAGTGTAGAGGCTTAGGGGGGACAGATGCTGCATCCACCCAAGTAAGTATGATTCTGAAAAAAAACAGAAACCCATACTTCTCTTATAGAAGCCTAATGGTGCTGCCCTCTATGCATCTAGGCTTAAAAAAAATTCACACACGCAATATCCCCATACTCAGGAGGTATAGAAAAACATGTTTTGGGGTGTAATTGTAAGTATGCCTTGCTATGTGTGAGAAGTAACTTGTTAAACTTTGTGAAATAAAATCACATTTTATTTACAGTTTCCAGAAAAAGTGACCAAAAAATTACAATTAAAAAAAAAACCGCCATGCTTCTTACTTAATACAGTATTTTAGTGTCTAATTTCAAAATATATGTATATACTGTCCTGGCATTTTAGGACCTCAAAAAATGAAACAGACAGTCTAAACATCGGGGGTTGAAACATTTTGAAATATATACCATAGTTTGTAGACTCTATGGGCCAGATCCACATACATTTAGATCGGCGCAGCGTATCAGAGATACACTACGCCGCCGTACCTTACCTGGCGTATATTCGAATCCTCAGCGAGTTTGCGCCGTAAGTTATGGCGGTGTAGTGTATTTCTGGCGGCGGATTTGAAATTGGGTGGGTTGGGGGCGGGTTTCATTTAAATGAAGCGCGTCCCCGCGCCGAATGAACTGCACATGCGTCATCCCGAAATTTCCCGCCGTGCATTGCGCTAAATGATGTCGCTAGGACGTCATTTTTTTAACTTAGACGTGAGTTACGTCCATCCCTATTCACGGACGACTTACGCAAAAAGAAAAATCAAATTTCGACGCGGGAACGACGGCCATACTTAACATGGCAAGCCGCAAATCGCTAATTTGCATACCCGACGCGGAAAACAACGCAAACTCCACCCAGCGGGCGCCGAAGTATTGCATCTAAGATCCGAAGGCGTACGAAGCCGTACGCCTGTCGGATCTTACCCAAATGCCGTTGTATCTTGGTTTGAGGATTTAAACTAAAGATACGACGCAGGAAATTTGAAAGTACGCCGGCGTATCAGTAGATACGCCGGCGTACTTGCTCTCTGGATCTGGCCCTATAACTTTCACACAGACTAAAAAAATACACCTATTTATTTTGTCTTGTTTTGTTTTTTGGTTTAACAAAGAAATGTAGCAGGATACATTTTGGCCTAAATTAAAGCATTCTTATATTTTAGAAATACTTTGGATAGTAATAATATTTGACAGCAGTTTTAATTCCTCCCCACTCTATCAAAAATAAAGAAAAAAACACATACTAGACTATACTTTAAGATATATTATTATTATTATTATTATATTTAAGATATATTTGGATTTGCGTAGACAAAAAATATCATGACAGTGGTATTTCTTACAGACTTGTGATTATTAAAATTCTAAATAATATTGCTCCCACAAGAGATTGAATCTCACAAAGTAAAAGTAATTGTCATCCAAAGCATCTAATTGTTGCATTTTATTTTTCATAATGGGAACAGACCAGGTACGCCTGATTCCCCCCACCCCTCCATGCATCCTGGTAGCAGCAAATTACTTATGATAGTGATTTATTGCTTGCTGGTTTTATCAGCAATAGATCACTATTGCAGAGATATGATTTTGCAGGGACCAGCTGGTCAGAGCTGGTTCAGCTTTGTCCTGTCTTTTCACAGCAGCCAGACTAACATTAAGTGCCGATGACTTCACAGATTACTTTTATGCACCAGGGTCTTAGACACCTGTTAGTTCCCAGAAGTGTGATTCTTTGCTGTGCTTCTATCATTTTCTCTTTTCATGACGACCATCAATACCAAGCAGTATGTAACCCATCAATGGAAGCAATGCTAAAATCGCTGACGTTAACTAACAAGTATTCAAGGATGCAGACACCTTGGTGGTCTCTCGGTCATTCGGTTTTTAGTTTCTTTGTCTATTCTAAGGTTATTCCCTTAACTATACACAACATGCACACAAAGAGAATTTAATTTCTGGAAACACCCCTTGGCATACACTTTGTTTGAACTGATTTCTAGTTGTTTATCTTTTTAGCCGCTTTCAATCTGACCATGGAAGGCACATCTGGTTCCGATTTTAATCAGTATTCCTAAGAGAACAACTTCATAGCTAACAATGCTAAAATAATCCATACTGATGCAACTGCAGGTCTTTTAAAACCATTTTATTCACTGTTTGGCAAAATAGTTTAAGTGGCAAATTGTTGATGGACTGATTTCTGTATGCTAATGACTAGAATGAGTTTTTACATACCTAAAGTCAAAATAACCACATAATGTCTGATTTTACAGCATAATGCACTGCTATTTTATGCAAGTAACAATAGATATATGCCTTTTGAAGACCAGCATTAAAACGGGTCAACTGGTGGCCCAAAAGCCAAGGCTAAAAAGAAGGAAGGCTCACAAATGTTTTGGGCAAGTGTTTGCTTGACATAAGCAATTTAATAAAATGTATGTGGCTTGCAACATAACATTTATATTGATTGCTTTTCTTACAGGCCAATGCCGAGTGAACATTTGGCAGCAGGGTAGAACACAGGGTAGAACTTGTACATGCTGTATGTGTTTTTATATGCAGAATGTGCATGTATAAGGCCAAAAGTGTTTTTCTTCAAGTAATGTAACATAGAGAGGTGTTGGGAATTAATATACTGATGGTAGTTATATATAGCTATAGAGCAGTGGTCTCCAAATTGCAGCCCTGGGGCCAGACGTGGCCCTTTGGTTGCCCTTATCCAGCCCTTGAGGCATTTTTTCCTGCCACTGACACCAACACTGGGGCACAAATCTTGCCACTGACACCAACATTGGGACTTTATTCCTTCCACTGACAGCAAAATTTGGGTACTTTACCTTCCAGCGACCCCTAATATTAAAGTGGAGTTCCACCCATAAATATAACATTACATCAGTAGTTTTAAAAAAATGTCATTAGTCCTTTACGATTTTTTTTTTTTTCAGATGCCTTCAAAGTGTTGTTGCTAGGCAGAATAGTTAATCTTCCCACTTCCTGCACCTAGGTGCTAAATGCTTCCTAACCTACAACGCACAGACTCCTGGGAATGTAGTGGGTGTAACTTTCCAGGAGTCTGTGCACTCCCCAGTCTCAAAGAATCATGTGACTTGGACAGCACAGGTGCTGAAACCTGATCTGACACTGCTTGTGCAGCACTGAGCATGTGCGAGGTCTGCAAGGCTGAAATCCAGGAAGTCATACAGTCTGGCTTCATGATGCCCACACTTAAGATGGCCCCAGTCAATTTCTATTTTATAAAGTGTCTAAATGCTGTAACAACTTAACAAAACCGACCTTAGTTTACAGACTAACTTTACTAGAATACATTAAGCTTGTGTATTACAGGGGTATTTATATTTAAAAAGTGAAATTGTGGCCGGAACTCCGCTTTAACAAGATTGGGCATTGTTTACTCCCACTATGCACAGTCTGCCCCCCCCCTAAAGTCTGAAGGACAGTAAACTGGCCCTTTCTTTAGTAAGTTTGGAGACCCATGCTATAGAGCTTCCATGCATCTCATTGGCAAGCATGGATTTTTTTTTTTACCACTTGATGATGGATTTCAATCAGTAGAACTTCCCTAATCCAATAACCTGAATGTCAGACTAGTCCACTAAAGCCCAGGTCACAGTCCATTTGAGACTTGGCAAGAGTTCATAACTGCTGCTCACCAGTCATTCTCACCAAATTTAAAAAACTACAGAAGTTTTGCCAATAAAAATGGGCAAAATAGGCAGGCCACAGATGTGCAAAACTGGTAGAGACTTGCATAAACAGACTTATTTAACAAAACAAGTAATCAGATGAATAATCAGACAGGGAGTAATCATAATTTGCAGTTTACTAAACAGGCGCAAAGTTTGAAAATATAATGCAAAACAGATTCAGAGATTATGAAAGCAAATAGATTATAAAAACTGCACAAACATGAACTCATACAGCAATATGCATCTCTGTGGCTCAGTCAGAGCTGCATATGGCTGCATAGCATAGTCTCTATAAGACTTTACAAAAAGAAGACCTTACTGTGAATCACGGCTTTAGTAACGAAACAGCTTTTACTCCCTAAAACCACAGCTACTATCCTCAAAAACCACATCCCCCTCAGTAAAGTCCAGGGAATTGTAAGAAATGAAGTGACCTGCACTTGCATCTAAACATGCTAATTAAATGGGTACTCTGCTACATTCCACCCCACTTGCTGCCCAAGGAAATTTGCAGACCATTCAAATTCATCCTGCACAAAGTGTACAGGGGGTCTCCTGAAGTTAGGCTTCCCGGGAGCACTTCAGGAGTTAAATTTAAGTTTTATCTTCCAAAATAGAAGAATACTCTTCTCTCTCATCAGGTGCATCTCTGGATACTGATTCAGTGAGTCCCTGGCTGGAGCATAGACCTGAACTGGGTGAACATTATGCTGTGTAATTATGTCAGGATCCTTGACTTCTCCCGGGAGCCTTGAAGTTAATGGCGGAACAGCAGGAGACAGACACTATCTGTGGTGCAGATACATTTGTGTCTTACAATTTATTGTGCCACAGACCTGGTGCCCTGTTGCATGTCCAAGAATGAGTACACAGCTGCAGAAGCTCTATCCAGCTTGTCAAAGGATGTAGGAAATTCTTGCATCTGAAGACCTTATGGGGATGGGTCCTCAATGCAAGATGGTCAGCCAGTCGTCGGCATCTGCTGGGTTGTCAAAGAATCGGACCGCTCCATTGTGTTGGACTCTCAGGCGGCTGGGGTACAGCATGCTATATTTTATGTTCTTGTCCCCGAGTGGTCTACGAACATTGTTGAAGGTCTTCCTCTTCCGCTGCAAATCGACTGAAAAGTCAGGGAAAAGAAGAATGGAGGTGTTGCCATATTTGAGAGTGGGATGTTTGCGGGCTTCAGATAGAATCTTGTCCCTGTCCCGATAATTGAGGAAGCGGACTAAGAAAGGCCTGGGGAGGTTCCCCGGGATGGCACAGCCAGTGGGCACCCGATGAGCCCTTTCAACCATGTAGGTAGGAGGGACATCTGTGAGGCCCAGGAGGTTTTTGAAGAACTCCTCCACGAATTTAGCCGGGTGCTCCCCCTCTTCTCTCTGAGGTAGCCCCAGGACTGGAACATTGTTGCGCCTGAGTCGGTTCTCCCCCTTATTTTGTCGAGGTCATTCCTGATAAGATTGCACTCCTCTGCAAGACGATCGATGCGCACAAACAGTGAGGTCTTACTCTGCTCGATCGCAGCAAGGATCGTGGCTGTGTTATCTTGCGATGGCTGGGTTGACTCCTCCGCCACTGGAACCCCTCCCGGATCCATCTCCAAGTCAGCCAATAGGGCCCGGAATCGGCGATGAGCCGGTCCCTGCGGCCCCGGAGTTCTTCTTCTTCCCCTTTTTGGAAGGGGGGACATCTGGCGAGACTCTAGAGGGGGTCCCCAACACAGGAGCAGCACGTGCCCAGAGCAATGTCCAGGAGGCAGCGAGGGGGTGGCTCAAAGCGCAGTGGGTAATGAGCCCGGGAGAGCACAGACCAGGCAGGTAGGCAGCAATCACCCCCAGTCCCCTAACACACAGTAGTCACCCAGGCAGAGGCAGTTCAGTATGGGTAGTAGGCAGGAAGGGCAATCAGGAAGGCCCAAAGCAGGGGGGACCCAGGCAGGAAGATGGCAGAGACACCAGGCTCTAAGGCACCGTCACTGGCCCACACAGTCAGCCACTATCAGGCAGCACAGCAGGGCCCTGCAGGGAGGTGGATGGGCGGTGGGGCATGCGGAGGCAGCAGGATCCACGATTAGGGACCGAGCGTGGCGCACCCCGGCGGGGCAGCCGCTCAGGAAACAGCGATGTCGGGCAGGCTTCACTAGGCCACAATAGGCCGCGGCCGTCGCGGGCGCTCCTGGCGGCCCAGCAAGTCACCGGAACACGCCAGGCAGGTGAGGGGGTAGGCAGGAGGATGGAGATCAGTCCCAGGGATGAGGGATGGCTGCTTACCGCACGGTTCGGTGGGGATCCATTCACTCCGACCGGGTGCAGGACAGCAAGATGGCGGCGGCTGGAGGCTGAGCAATCCTCCTGCTCCCGGTCGTCCACCACAGAACCCCCACTGGAGATCCGCACAGGGCCCACCAGGGGACAGGGAGGAACAGATAGGCAGGTTTGCTTTACCAAATTAGGTCGCCAAATGCACGGATGGCAAAGAATTGCTTTCAGGATACCCGGAGCTCCTCTCAGACACGTCCGCCACTGTTCACATCTGGACACGCCCCCTCAGTCAGTTTCCCACTTTAGTCTGTAAAGAGGATCATCCGTAATACCTGAAGCCAAAGAAGTTTTATAAAGAGTCGAAATGAGGCCCTTAGCTCTAGGGGTTTCTGGGCATATCTGTTCGTAGGCGGTAGAGGGGGAGGAAGGAGTTAGACCATAATGGGAAATATAAAAATGGCTAATTTGCATGAAATGGAGGTATTCCCGAAGTGGGATCTGTTTTTGTGTGCGTAGTTGTTCAAACGAGGCAAACAAATCTCCAATTTGGAGATCTGCTAATGTAGTCAGGGAGTTGGATTTCCACCAAACATAATTCTCAGGGTTATGAAATGCTGAGGGAAACAATGGTTCCCCAAGAAAGGACAAGCCTGGAGGGGAGGATGAAATTAATCTGCGTTTGTTTTTATAACGGTGCCAGAGGATAAGAGCATGGGATACGATCGAGTTGAGGGGCGCAAGCTTATGCATAACATTGGAGGACGACCATAATATAGACGAGAGGCATTAGGGTAAGACAGAGTCAGCTTCAAACTTAACCCAGGGTACTTTTGATTCTGGAATATTCCATTGCGCTATCTGGGAAAAGCGGGCCGCTAGAAAGTAAAACCAAAGGTTGGGAAGACCCAGACCCCCAGTGTGTTGTGTGTTATAAAGAATATTCTTTGCAAATCTGGGGCGTTTTTTCTGCCAAATAAATCTATTAACATCCTGTTGGAGCTTGTCAATAAATACTTTAGGGATATTGACAGAAAGGGAGCGGAACAAAAATAAAAGGGTCATTTTGACCACCATCACTCTGACCAAGAATGAAATGCGGTACGAGCTCCAAGTTTTAAATAGGATCCGTATCCGGGACACACAAGGTAAGTAATTAGCAGCAAAAATAGATGAGTATTGTGGGGTGATGAAGAATCCAAGATAAGGGATCTTAACCTTTGGCCATTGGAATGGGAAAGATCTACAGAGAGCTTCACACTGGACAGAGGGTATATTTATGGGAAGGGCAGTAGACTTAGTCATGTTTACCTTAAGTCCAGAAATAGAGGCAAATTTATCCAGTACAGTGAGCAAGTTAGGAAGGGAGGTTTGGGGCTGGGTCAGAAAGATCATAATGTCATCCGCATACATACAGAGTTTAGATCGGGAGCATTTTAATGGATAACCAGCAATATCTGGGTGCAATTTAATGGCGATTGCAAGGGGTTCTAAAGCTAGGGCAAATAATAAGGGAGATAAGGGGCATCCCTGGCGGGTACCCCTGCCCAGTGTAAAGAAGTCCGAGTTGCACCCTGGCAACCTAATTCTCGTTTTGGGTTGGTGATAGAGGGCCTGCACTCCACAAAGAAATTCATCCCTGAAACCCACCTGTCGTAGGACAGAAAACAAATAAGGCCAGAGGACACTATCGAAGGCCTTATTAATGTCAAGGCTCAAAAGGAGGACCTGAGTGTTTTGTAGATTAGCATCTTGAAGGACATTCAGGGCTAAGCGCATATTGTCCGTGATAAGCCTATTTGGGATGAAGCCTGATTGATCCACGGAGGTCAAAGTTTCAATAATGTTAGCCAATCTATCTGCCAGGGCACGACTGAAAATGTTAAGGTCATTATTAATGACCGAAATCGGTCTGTAATTTTGTGGGAGTGTGTGATCCTTAAGGGGCTTTGGTAACAGGGACATATTTGCCAGAGTGAGATTATCTGGAAAGTTTTCTCCCTTGAGTATGTTGTTAAACATGGTGGTTAGTCGTGGGTTAAGATGGGGGCATAATGCTTATAATAGTTAGCTGTAAACCTGTCAGGGCCGGGGGCGACCGACTGTTTCAGGGATTTAATAACTTTTTGTAGCTCTTCCTCCGTAAACGGTGCATTCAGGTTTTCTATCTGAGAGGATGTCAGAGAGGGTATTGGTAAGGAGGATAGCCAGTCATGAGATGTTTGTGCTGGGAAGGAGGGCGGGTGGCAGAGCAAATTGGAGTAGAATTGTTCAAAAACCGTCTGGACCTCCTTAGGGTGTGAAACCATATGTCCGGAGGTATTACAGAGTTTGCACAGGTGAGGTGGATGTATGGACTGGTTTAATTTACGGCAAACATAGAGGAAGCTGAATTGCTATGTAGAAGAAATTTGGCTTTGGACCAGCGAAGGGCTTTCTCTGTTTTTGTGGATAAGAGGGTGTCTAGTTCGAGCCTTTTCTGTGCCACTAGTTGTGCATTGGCCAGTGTCGGACTCCCTGTCTGCAACTTATACAAATTATCCAGTTCTTTTGTCAGTTTGTAGATTTGTTGCCAACGTTCCCTATTGTTTCTGGAGGCTATGCTAATAAGACGGCCTCTTATAACAGCCTTGTGGGCCATCCATAGCGTGCTAGGGGATATATCTGGAGTGGCATTTAACGTAAAATACTCCTGGATGGCTGTGGAGATCTCCTGTCTTGTGATAGGGTCTGGAAGCAGGTAATCATTCAGACGCCAAGAGTAAGGGGTGTCCGACAGGCCAATGAGGGTGGTAGTCAGGGTTACAATGTTGTGGTCAGACCACGGACATACTATTATGTCTGAGTGTGTGGAGTTGGCCAAGATAATGGGAATGCAGAAGACATAGTCCAGCCTAGCAAAAGAGTTATGGGGATGAGAATAAAAGGTATAATTCCTAGATAATTCCTAGCACCAGTATTATGTGATCGGCATGCATCCGTTAGTTGAAAGGACTGAAGTATTTTAGACATGGATTTAGAAAAAGCTGCGGAGGTGTGGGAAGCGGTGCTTCTATCTAAATGGGGATGGGCAACCAGATTAAAACCACCTCCGACATACATGTGCGTCGGCGAATATTTTTTAAGAATTGTAAAGAAATTGGCAAAGGAAGCCTGAGCCATATTAGGTGCATATACATTTGCGATTGTTAATTCACATCCCAATATCAACTCCTTGATAATAAGGAATCTGCTATCAGGGACCTTATAGACCTGCTGTACTTCTAGGGGGAATGTGTTATGCAAAAATATAGCCACACCTCTACATTTAGATTGGTACTGAGTATATTCGAATTCAAAAGTTCTCATTTTAAAGCCTAATATGCAAGTTATTGTTGAAAACGAGTTTGAGAACCCAGGTCTTGCCCCAGGGAACATGTATCAATGGAAAAAAAAGTTTTAAAAACAGTAGTTTTTTCTGGAGCAGTGATTTTAATGATGCTTAAAGTGAAAAAAAATATATAAAAATTCCTGTAAATATCGTACCTGCTGGGTGTTACTATAAGAAAAAGATAATTTAAAACTGCTTGCGGCTTTAATGTAATGTCTGCAATATGGATGAAAATCATTGATAAAAATAGCATGGGTCTCCCCGCCCCCTTCCCCCCAGGTCATTACCAGCCCTTTTGGCCCTATATACTTTTAACAGCAGTATACAGGCGGTGCAAACAAGACAGGGACTGTAGGTTTGTATAATAGTTTTGAACTGGTACTTTTTTAAAGTGTAGCTCCAGACAAAAAATCAATTTTTTAAGCTTTTTGGAAAACATAGAGAGGGGTTATCACCCCTGTAACATT
The DNA here is from genome assembly GCF_905171775.1 of Rana temporaria. Classification (NCBI taxonomy): domain Eukaryota; kingdom Metazoa; phylum Chordata; class Amphibia; order Anura; family Ranidae; genus Rana; species Rana temporaria. Next base: position 58,520,142 of record NC_053491.1, read on the forward strand.
TGTTTTGCTGTCTGTGCGCATCTGTTCAGAAGATTGCAATTCACTTTCTGTCCCAATGACAAATGATTTTTTGAAAATTTGTTTTTTTTGGTGCCCCTCGGCCTCCTGACTGTGTTTTAAAGGTTCAAGCTCATCCCTAGTATCCTGTAGCATAACTATTTTAGCCCCTAGTTTCTTATAGGTGGTAAAGGCTTTTTTCCACTTGTGGGGATAGTTAAAGCCCCGCACATTGTGCGTGATGCATGTAATCACTTTTATTAAGTCAGACCCAAGCAAGCTCACCTGAGCAATATAGCGGAAACGTCAGTGCAGCGCCAAAACTCTCCGACACAAGGGAAATGCCAAACAGGAGACACCATTGAAAGCACACATTGTCATGCCCATTACAAGGTTTGTCTTGACTGAAAAGCCTTGGTAACTAAAAAAGAGATAACATAAATAAAAAAAGCAAAACCAAATTAACAGTAAATAACGATACCAGCATAACTATAATGCGCTGGATAAACATTGGGTCAGGCAGCAAATCGCATAAACCTGAAACAGAGACCATAGTATTGTAAGAGGCGAAAACGCCTCTAACTTCAGAAGTCATATCCGGACCTTGGAAGGAAGTCGAGATATGAGTGGAGTGGGGTGGCATAGTAGCAACATTCGTTGTAACAGCCAACAACTGTAAAAAAAAAAAGAGTACAAAGCATGTGCATTGTAGAGTCATACTTATCAAGGGACTGCAAGTCATAAATCACCATCTGTGTTTATGTCAAAGATCCAGGAGTAGAGCCTTCAAAAACATCTGGGAGCTGGTTCTGTGATCCTCCCAGCCCACATGCCCATATAGCGTCATATAGACCTAATAAAAAAAGTCCAGAAGACGTCTTGCAAAGTTCCAGAAATCATCCGGCCTGGGAGGGTTTAAAAAAAAAATATATATATATATATATATATATATATATATATATATATATATATATACATATATACACAAACAAAATAAAAAATAAATAATAAATTGAAAAAAAGAACCGGATGGCCCTGAAGGACAGGAGAGCAAATGCTGTGCAGAGGGATTACATAAGAACGACATTAGGTGGCGATCTGTCTACAGAAAACAGCAGGTGGGTCCTGATCATGGTACAGGGTATGAGCAGAGTCAGCTCCCAGATAAAGTCAATTGCAATCCATTCCTTCAATTAAGTTGAGGACCAATGTCCAGCCAGACATTTCTCCTATTGCGCCTGGGAGAAGAAGTGGGCCATATTAGTGTCGATCTGGGGGTGGCAGGCTGGCGGGGCAGAGCTTCAGCATCCAACAGGCCCAATTTCACCAGAATTTTTTGCCCTTCCAAAAGAGTGGTGGCTGTATATGTGGTTCCATTATGAGGGATGGACAATTTAAAGGGAAACCCCCACCTGTAGCGTGTACGTGCAGCTGCTAACACCGCGGTCACCTCCTTCATTCTGCGCCAATGATCCAGGGTTGCAGGGGAAATATCCGGATATATTTGCACCGGGGTGCCATCCAGCGTGATCGATTGGGAGTTGCGAGCCGCCTTGAGGATCTCCTCTTTAATAAGGAAGTTTTTCAGGCAGAGCACAATGTCTCTAGGCGGTTTATCAGGAGGGGGCTTTCGGGCGCAAAGCACGGTGAATGCAGTCACAGGTAAATGCATCCACATCATGGTCTGGCAGCAGTGATTGGAACAGCTTGCAGACGGCAGGAATCAGATCCGTGTTGGATTCAGGTATCCTCCTCACCCTGAGGTTGTTCCTACGATTGCGGTTGTCGAGGTCCTCGACTTGTGATAGGAGCTGTGTGACAGTGGCAGCCAGTGTGTCATATTCTCTGAAAAGATCATTGTGGGCAATGCTGAGTTCGTCATGTTTGGTTTCCAAATGATCTGTGCATGCCCCCAAAGCTGCAATCTCCTGAGTCAGAGTGTTAGGCCCCATACACACGATAGAATTCATCCGCTGAAAAATCCCAGCGAATAGGTTTCAGCGGATAGATCCTATGGTGTGTACACTCCAGCGGATCTGTTTCCGCGGATATTTATCCCCTGGGATGGATTCCAGCAGATCAAATATTCGCTGACATGCTAAACAAATCTATCTGCTGGAATCCATCCCAACGGATGGATCCGCTGGTCTGTATAGACTCACCGGATCCATTCGTTCGAAGGGATCCCCCGCATGCGTCGTAATGATTCGACGCATGCATGGAATTCCTTATATGACAGCGTCGCACACGTCACCGCGTCATAATCGCGGCGACAGCGCGACACGTCATCGCCAGAGGATTTCGGCGCGGATTTCAATGCGATGGTGAGTACACTCCATCGCAGAGAAATCCGCTGAAATCCTCGAGAGGATTTATCCGCGGAAACGGTCCGCTGGACCGTATTCGCGGATAAATCCTCTCGTGTGTATGGGGCCTAAGTGCTCTTATGTAGCTCAGTTTGAAATTTTGCAGCTATCTTGCTATAGATTAATTCTAAGCTTTTATCCAAGTCCTCCTTTGTCAGAGGGGTAGAGTACTCACTGTTCTGAGGAGGATTGGGATCAGCCTGTGTGCACTGTGAGGAGGGAGAGGCAGGGCTGCCGGCGCCATTTTGAGACATGCCAAATTTCTCCTGTGAATGCAGCAGGTAGTTGGTTAAAGACCTTTGCGCAGTCCCCTTTGTTTTCCTCTTCTTTGGCGGCATGCACAGCTTGGTCCTGGTGGTGTTAGGGATGAGCAGGGTTAGTTTGGCCACGATCTGGCCCCAGGAAGCAGGCTAAACGGGCGAAGTAGTACGGAGCTACTCAGACATGCAGCCGATCCTGTGGAAGCCACGCATGCGCCCCCTACTGTATTTTTTTTATTCTGATTAAATGTTTTCCAACAAATATAGCAGGTAAGATAAGTTTATTGAACATGCCACCAAAAAAAAAAATGATAGTAACTTCCGATCGTCTGTGTGGAACTACATCAGGGGAAAAAGCCACGCATGCTCAGAATCAAATCGAGGCATGGTCGGAAGCATTGAACTTCATTTTTTCGTAGTGTGTTACCGCGTTTTGGCACAGTCGGAATTTAGTCTGATAGTGTGTATACAAGACTGATGAAAGTCAGCTTCAGCGGAATTCCGACGAAAAATTCCATCGGATTTTATTCCATCAGAAATCCAATCGTGTGTACGTGGCATAACTGAAATGTACTTAATACTTTGTACAAAATCCTTTGTTGTTAATGACAGGTTCAAGATGCCTACTGTCTGGAGAAACTAGTTGTATGGGTTGCTCAGGTGTGACTTTGGCCCAGTCTTTCACACTCTTTCAAAATCTTGAAGGTTCCGTTGGTCTCTTCTATGTACTCTGATCTTTAGTCCTTTCCATACATTTCTATTGAATTCAAGTCAGGTGATTGGCTGGGCCATTCTAGCAGCTTTATTTGCTTTCTTTGAAACCAATTGAGTGTTTCCTTGGCTTTGTGTTTGGGATCATTGCCTTGCTGAAATGTCTACCCTTGTTTCATCTTTATCAAATGGCAGCAGATTTTTATCAAGAATGTTTTTGTACATTTTTCTATTCATCCTTCCTTCAATAATATGAAGTTTGTCAGTACCATATGCTGAAAATCAGCCCCACACCATGATGTTCCCACCTCCAAACTTCACTGTAGGTATGGTGTTTTGGGGATGATGTGTAGTGCCATTTGACCTCAAAACATGGGGCCAGATCCACAAAAACCTGACGTAACTTAAAAAATCCAATTTAAGTTACACTGCCTTAAAGTTTCTACCTAAGTGCCTGATCCACAAAGCACTTATCTAGAAATTTCAGGCTGTGTAACTAAAATTCCGCCGGCGCAAGGCGTTCCTATTCAAATGGGGCGAGTCCCATTTAAATGAGGCGCGCTCCCGCGCCGGCCGTACTGCGCATGCGCGCCGGCCGTACTGCGCATGCGCGAAGTTACGTTACGCCGAGTTTTGAGGATCGCGACGGCTTAAAGTTGCGTCGGGGAAAAAAAAAATGACAGCGGCATGCATTCCTGAGGGAGAACTCCATGCCAATTTTCAAAGAAAAAACCGGCATGGGTTCCCCCCCCAGGAGCATACCAGGCCCTTAGGTCTGGCATGGGTTGTAAGGAGACCCCCCCACGCCGAAAAATTGACGTAGGGGGTCCCCCTACAATCCATACCAGACCCGTATCCAAAGCACGCTACCCGGCCGGCCAGGAAGGGAGTGGGGACGAGCGAGCGCCCCCCCCCTCCTGAGCCGTGCCAGGCCGCGTGCCCTCAACATGGGGGGGTTGGGTGCTCTGGGGCAGGGGGGCGCACTGCGGGCCCCCCCACCCCAGAGCACCCTGTCCCCATGTTGATGAGGACAGGACCTCTTCCCGACAACCCTTGCCATTGGTTGTCGGGGTCTGCGGGCGGAGGCTTATCGGAATCTGGGAGTCCCCTTTAATAAGGGGGCCCCCAGATACCGGCCCCCCACCCTAAGTGAATGGATATGGGGTACATCGTACCCCTATCCATTCACCTGGAGGCAAAAAGTAAAAGTTAATAAACACACAACACAAGGCTTTTTAAAATATTTTATTATTCTGCTCCGGACGCCCCCCCTGTCTTCGTTATTAGCTCAATTACCAGGGGGGGCTTCTTCTTCCACTCTCCGGGGGTCTTCCGCTCTCCGGGGGTCTTCCGCTCTCCGGGGGGGCTTCTCCGGACTCCGGGGGGGCTTCTCCGGACTCCGGGGGGCTTCTTCCATCTTCTCCCCTCTTCCGCTCTTGACTCGGCGAACCCCGGTTCTTCTGCAGCTCTCCGGTGCCTTCTTCTTCAGCGCTGGCTGCCTGCTATGTTTGTGTGTTAGCTCGATTTCAAACAGGCAGCCGGCGCGGTCTTCTGTGGCATCAGGGTCTTCTGGTCTTCTGGTCTTCCGATGTTGCCTCGTCGCCTGTTGTCGCTGTAATGATGGAAGCGCGCCTTGCATCACATTTATATAGGCATCACCGTCCCATCATGCTCCGGTAGGTACCCACGTGGTGGGTGCCTACCCACGTGCACCCACCACGTGGGTACCTACCGGAGCATGATGGGACGGTGATGCCTATATAAATGTGATGCAAGGCGCGCTTCCATCATTACAGCGACAACAGGCGACGAGGCAACATCGGAAGACCAGAAGACCAGAAGACCCTGACGCCACAGAAGACTGCGCCGGCTGCCTGTTTGAAATCGAGCTAACACACAAACATAGCAGGCAGCCAGCGCTGAAGAAGAAGGCACCGGAGAGCTGCAGAAGAACCGGGGTTCGCCGAGTCAAGAGCGGAAGAGGGGAGAAGATGGAAGAAGCCCCCCGGAGTCCGGAGAAGCCCCCCCGGAGTCCGGAGAAGCCCCCCGGAGAGCGGAAGACCCCCGGAGAGCGGAAGACCCCCGGAGAGTGGAAGAAGAAGCCCCCCCTGGTAATTGAGCTAATAACGAAGACAGGGGGGGCGTCCGGAGCAGAATAATAAAATATTTTAAAAAGCCTTGTGTTGTGTGTTTATTAACTTTTACTTTTTGCCTCCAGGTGAATGGATAGGGGTACGATGTACCCCATATCCATTCACTTAGGGTGGGGGGCCGGTATCTGGGGGCCCCCTTATTAAAGGGGACTCCCAGATTCCGATAAGCCTCCGCCCGCAGACCCCGACAACCAATGGCAAGGGTTGTCGGGAAGAGGTCCTGTCCTCATCAACATGGGGACAGGGTGCTCTGGGGTGGGGGGGCCCGCAGTGCGCCCCCCTGCCCCAGAGCACCCAACCCCCCCATGTTGAGGGCACGCGGCCTGGCACGGCTCAGGAGGGGGGGGGGCGCTCGCTCGTCCCCACTCCCTTCCTGGCTGGCCGGGTAGCGTGCTTTGGATACGGGTCTGGTATGGATTGTAGGGGACCCCCTACGTCGATTTTTCGGCGTAGGGGGGGTCCCCTTACAACCCATACCAGACCTAAGGGCCTGGTATGCTCCTGGGGGGGAACCCATGCCGGTTTTGTTTTTTACAAATTGACGTGGAGTTCTCCCTCGGGAAAGCATACCAAATGCCGTCGCTGGAATGGGCCTTTACAAGGTGTGACTAACTTTACACTTTGTAAAACGAGCCCTAATTTTACACTTGCAAAATAACACTTACGGCGCAAAAAGGAAGCTAGAAAGCTTTGTGGATCGCCTTAAGTGCTAATTTGCATACTAGCAACGGCATTTCGACTCGAAATGCCCCCAGCGGCGGATGCGGTACTGCATCCTAAAATTAGGCAGTGTAATTCAATTACACATGCCGGATCTTCTGTGTAACTTTGGAAAAAGCCTTTTGAGGATCGTTTCCAAAGTTACACACAGACTGAACAGCAGTTAAGTCGGAGTATCTCTTTTGAGGATAACCCCCATGGTGTTTAATATGGCATCCAAAGAGTTACATTTTGGTCTCATCTGACCAGACTATGGGCCAGATCCTCAAAAGAGATACGGCGGCATAACTGCTGTTACGCCGTCGTATCCCTGGTCCTAACTATGGAACTGATCCACAGACTCAGTTTCCCATAGTTAGGACGAAGATCCGACATGTGTAATTGAATTACACTGTCGGATCTTAAGGATGCAATTCTAGGCCGGCCGCTAGGTGGCGAGGCCATTGAGGCCGGCGTAGAATATGCAAATGACCAGTTACGGCGATCCACGAACGCTCCGACGGGCCCGACGCTCTAAATCTACGTCGTTTACGTCGAGTTCCGCCGCGTAAAACTAGGGCTAAGCCCTAGTTGTCCTAAGCCATGTTAAGTATGGCCGTCGTTCCCGCGTCGAATTTTAAATTCTACGTCGTTTGCGTAAGACGTCCGTGAATGGCGCTGGACGCCATTTACGTTAACGTCTAAGCAAATGACGTCGGAGCGACGTCAGTTAGCGCAATGCACGTCGGGTAATTTACCCGACGGAGCATGCGCAGTACGTCCGGCGCGGGAGCGCGCCTAATTTAAATGGGACTCGCCCATTTGAATAGGAACGCCTTGCGCCGGACGGATTTAAGTTACAGCGCCGCAAAATTCCAGGTAAGTGCTTTGTGGATCGGCACCTAACTTGGGAATTTTGCGGCGGAGTAACTTAAATCAGAAAAGTTACGTTGCGCCAAGGCTTTGTGGATAACCCCCTATATTCTCCCAGTATTTCACAGGCTTGTCTAAATGTTGTGCAGCAAACTTTAAATTTGCTTTTTACATGCTTTTTCTTCAGCAACGGAGTCTTGCGTAGAGAATGTGCATACTAGCCATGGCAGTTGAGTCAATTACTTATTGTTTTCTTTGTTGTTTTCTTTAGCAATTGTATCTGCTAATTCCAGGTTTTTCTGAAGTTCTCCACAAATGGTCCTTGGCTCTTGGACAATGCTTCTGATAATTATTTTTACACTCCTCTTTCAGAAATCTTGTGAGGAGCATCTGATAGTGGCCAGTTTATCATGAAATTATGTTCATTCCACTTCCAGATTATGGCCCCAACAGTGCTCACTGGAACTTTTAGAAGTTGAGAAACTTTCTGTAACCAATGCCATCAGTATGCTTTGCAACAAAAAGGTTGCAAAGGTCTTGAAAGATCTAAGGAACAATTTGCCCAAGGGACTTTAGGCAGTGGTGCTCTATAAAATAGTACAACAAATATATAAAAAACACAACATTTATTTGATTTGCATAAAAAATATCAGGTACATATTCACATTCATTGTGTAAAAGTAAGATCACAATTTCAACAATGTACATTTAGGATGCCAACATAATGATAGATGGATCAATATTAATTTGTGAACACTGTAATATTTATGCATCACTTGGGGCAATGCCAGTCGCAGTCTGTGGAAAAAACCATGTCAAATAAATTGAAATTGTGTTCAACAGTCAATGAAGAACAACAGAACAGGTTTATTAAATGAAACAGTACATCCAATTTCAGTAAAAAATAGTCCAAAAATTGTCCAACTGGGTATACACGTAGAAATGAATTGGATATAGTTCCAAAACCAAAGATTAAAACAAATGGCATCTAGATCTAAAATGCTGCGGACAACCACAGCAGGGGTTTTGAAAGAGCTCTTTGCTTTTACCCATCATGAGATGTTTATTGTGTGACACCTTGGCAATGAGACACCTTTATATAGGCCATCAGTTGAGACTGAACCAGCTGATATTAATTTGCACTGATTCTTACAGAATGGGGGCAGATCACAATTTAGCCCTGAGCACCTTAAAGTTTCAAATAGCAGCTCAGGGTGTGGAGGATCTGCAGGAATCTTTACAGAAAAAGCTGCTCATTAGAAGATCTTGCAAAGCCTTCTTCAGAAAGAGACCTGTTAGGTCGAACATTTGTTTCAAACTTCTGTTTGAGCCTATATCAGAATCCAGTATTAAACATCTAACCATAGAATACACAAGTAAATTAAGAAACGATAGGATAGCTACACAGTTGCCTCACAAGAACACGATAAAAAAATATATGATTAAAATGAGAATTAAAAGTGGGGAAGTCATAGGGCTATACCCTCTGAAGATGAAACAAATTAGGAGCACACGTGCACAGATAGAAATTCCCTTTTTTTATTTATTTATTATTATTTTTTTTTTCCTATAAGATGTGATGTGGTAGTGACGGGTGTCTCTTTAGGAAGCCCTAGGCTTTATAGATTTCACGTTTTATTGTTTTCATTTTCTTCTTTATATGGATGGTTTCTATGCAATCTAGAGAGTTGAGAATTGGATCCTGAAATGTCCGCGGATTGGGCACTCCAGTTAAGAGAGCTGCTGTATTTGACATGCTGGATGTATATGAGGTAGGACTGATCTGTCTACAGGAGACACACTATACCAAAGAAATTAACCACTTGCCGACCGCGCTATAGCAAAAATACTGCTACAGCGCGGTCGAGTTACTCTGACAGGACGTCCCTGGGACGTCCTCGTGCACTTCCGCGTTTGCGCGTCCCCTGGGGCGCGCTCGCGGAAGTGTCCGTGCTTGCCGGGTCTAGAAGACCCGGCGCATCACGGATGATGGTAAATTGCCGCTAATCGCGGCCGTTTACCACGTGATCGCTCCGTCAAATGACGGAGTGATCACTTGTAAACAAACTGCGTCATTTGATGACGCCGGTTCCTCCCTTTCCTCTCTGTACCGTTCGCTACAGAGAGGGGGGGGAGCGCGGGGTGTCAGCAGTGCTGTGGCTGGATCTGTGACAACTGCATTCACAGATCCAGCCATCCTTCCCTGCGCAATACTCTGCAATAACCCATACTCTGCCTGCAATACCCCCAATACTCTGCCTGCAATACCCCCAATACTCTGCCTGCAATACCCCCCAATACTCTGCCTGCAATACCCCCCAATACTCTGCCTGCAATACCCCCCAATACTCTGCCTGCAATACCCCTCAATACTCTGCCTGCAATACCCCCAATACTCTGCCTGCAATACCCCCAATACTCTGCCTGCAATACCCCCCAATACTCTGCCTGCAATACCCCCAATACTCTGCCTGCAATACCCCCCAATACTCTGCCTGCAATACCCCCCAATACTCTGCCTGCAATACCCCCCAATACTCTGCCTGCAATACCCCCAATACTCTGCCTGCCATACCCCCAATACTCTGCCTGCCATACCCCATACTCTGCCTGCCATACCCCATACTCTGCCTGCCATACCCCATACTCTGCAATACCTCGATACTCTGCAATACCCCGATACTCTGCAATACCCTGCGCAATACTCTGCAATACCCCAATACTCTGCAATACCCCAATACTCTGCAATACCCTGCGCGATACTCTGCAATGCCCCAAATACTCTGCAATGCACCCAATACTCTGCAATGCACCCAATACTCTGCAATGCCCCCAATACTCTGCAATGCCCCCAATACTCCGCAATACCCAAATACTCCGCAATACCCAAATACTCCGCAATACCCAAATACTCCGCAATACCCAAATACTCTGCATATATAATGTTTTGGGGTTCTATGTAATTTTCTAGCAAATAAATGGTGATTTTTTCCATGTAGGAGAGAAATGTCAGAATTGGCCTGGGTGCTCCAGAACGCCTGATGGTGCTCCCTGCATGTTGGGCCTCTGTATGTGGCCACGCCGTGTAAAAGTCGCACACTTGGGGTATCGCCATACTCGGGAGGAATAGCAGAATGTGTTTTGGGGTGTCATTCGTGGTATGCATATGCTGTGTGTGAGAAATAACCTGCGAATATGACAGAAACAAGTTTTTATTTATTTATTTTTACAGAATTTTCTGTCGTTTTTCTTTTATAGCGCAAAAAATAAAAAACCCAGAGGTAATCTAATACCACCAAAAGAAAGCTCTATTTGTGTGAAAAAAAGGACAAAAATTTCAAATGGGTACAATGTTGTATGACTGAGTAATTGTCATTCAAATTGTGAGAGCACCGAAAGCTGAAAATTGGTCTGGTTAGGAAGGGGGTTTAAGTGCCCAGTGGTCAAGTGGTTAAGAAACAAGTCCAGAGTAAGAAATTTCAATATCAATACCACTCAGTAAACACCTCCTATTCAAGGGGAGTGTCTGTTATGGTTAAAAGAGGAGTGTTGTTTACCTGTAGACAGATCAGTATTGATGAAGAGGGGCGGTACATTTTTCTTTATTGTGTAATTGAGAACAAGGAATATGTCTTAGCAAACATATATATCCCACCGCCATTTAAGTTGGAAATTATGTACAAATTAATGAGTTTTATGATAGATAAGTCGGGTATCCCAGTTATAGTAGTGGGAGATTTTAACGAGGTTATAAATAAAGACAGGGATAGATTCCCAAGGGGAAACAAATCAAAGATTTCTGAGAGTCGGTTGTCTCAGTTTCTACAGGAAGCAGGACTGTTTGATGTCTGGAGAGAGAGAAATCCAGAGGCTTTACAATACTCTTGTTGCTCTAGCACCTATAATACACTCTCAAGGATAGATCTAGTATTGGGTAATGTAGAAGCATCTCAAGTCATAAAAGGAATTGAATACCAGCCTAGAGGGGTATCAGACCATTCTTTGGTAACAATAACTATGGGTTTAGAGACGAAGAGGTCTAATACGATATGGAAAATCAGTCCACTGTGGTTTGAATTGATAGGGAAACCAGAGGAGATACTAGATAAATTAAAAGAGTTTATAGAGATTAACGAAGGAACTGCAACACCGGACGTGATATGGGATGCGCTGAAAGCATTCCTCAGGGGTTTATGCATTCAACAAGTGGCAAAAACAAAAAAAACATCAAGAGATTGGGAAAAAAGGATAAGAGAGGAACTAGTGTATGCCGAAAGGGAATATATCGAAGACCCAACATTAGATAAGCAAAGAATTTGGTTGCATAAGCAACAAGATTATAAAAATGTAATGATAAGAAAATCAGAGAATAAGAAATTATTCCAGAAGCAAGTTGCATTTGGGGAAGGGGAAAATGTTGGGAGAATGCTGGCTCACGTAGTGAGAACTAACTCCTCCACATCCACAATAACTGCTATTAAAAAACTGAGCGGAGGAATATCTACCCGTGTGTCAGAAATAACAGATATATTTAGAGAATACTATGACAAGTTATATAAATCGCAGGGGGTTGTGGGAGCGGAGGAGTTGGAACTCTTTTTTAAGAACTTAGAGATACCAACTCTAACCGAGATAGAAAAAAAGCAAATGGAGGCCCCAATAACTCTTGAAGAGATACAAAGTGCAGTGGCAGAAATGGCAAACCAGAAATCACCCGGACCAGATGGGCTCCCTGTGGAAACCTACAAATACTATGGGAAAACACTGCTCCCAGAACTCCTTAAAGTGTTGAATTGGTCATTGAGGGAGGGGAAACTGCCCACCTCGATGACCGAAGCAACAATAATAGTACTGCATAAGGATGGGAAGGACCCGCTAGAGACCACATCATACAGACCCATTTCCCTTTTATGCGCAGATGCCAAAATATTGGCTAAAATAATGGCGACTAGGCTAAATAAAATCATTACAAGACTAATACATCGAGACCAAACTGGGTTTATACCGGGAAGATCGACTAGCATGAACATCAGGAGGGTATTTCTTAATATACAAACACCAACAGAGAACAAAGGTACAAGAGCAGTAATGTCCTTAGATGTAGCAAAAGCTTTTGATAGCGTGGAATGGGAGTATATGTGGCACGCTTTAGAAGTTTTTGGGTTTGGCCCAGTGTTTATTAGGTGGATCAAAACGCTCTATAACGGTCCCAGTGCGAGAATTAGGGTCAATAACGATTATTCAGGTAAGATTCAGTTAGAGAGGGGCACGAGGCAGGGGTGCCCGTTGTCACCCCTATTATTTGCTCTGGTAATGGAACCATTGGCCATTGCAATAAGGGCAGACACAAAAATGGAGGGATTCGTGAGGCCGACAGGGGAGGAGAGAATCGCACTCTATGCGGACGATGTTCTCCTCTTCCTCGGGGACACAAATCAATCCATTAAACAAGCAATGACTATATTTAGAGATTTTGGGAAACTATCAGGATTGGTAATAAACTGGGAGAAATCAGCATTAATGCCGATAGATCCAATAGAGAGTCAAACCTCAGTTGAAATCCCCCAGATGAAGAAAGTTGAGATAATGAAATATTTAGGAATATTCATAACAAGCGATCCCAATAAATACATAAAGTATAATTTAGTACCCCTTCTGTCTAAATTCAAAAAGAAAATCCAAATATGGCGGTATCTACCCCTATCAGTGGCAGGGAGATGCAATTTGATCAAAATGTTGTGGATGCCCCAATTATTGTACATATTGCATAATTCACCAATATGGATAGATAAGAAATGGTTCAGGAAAATAGATACATTGTTCAGAGAACTAATCTGGAAAGGGGGTCAATCTAGAATCAAGTTGCAAACACTGCAATTACCTATACGAGAGGGAGGAATGGCAGTACCCCACCCACAATGCTACTTTTTGGCAGCACAGCTGCAGCATATAGGGGTGAGAACTGAATCAGGAGGGGATACAAATCTGGGATTGATGTTTTTAGGGGCACCCCATAAGACAGCGGTGGAGGTACTGGAGTCCAATTCCTTTACTAATAGAATCCCAACGGTCAAGATGGCCCTTAAAGTGTGGAAAGCAGTAAAGATACTAGGAAGACAGGAAGGAATGACAGAAAATGCACCACTCTGGGATAATAAGAATCTCCAGGAACTGGAGTCAGTTGGGAAAATCAATGAATGGGCAGCTAAGGGGATCATTAGATTGGCACAGCTATATGAAGGAAGAACTATAAAAACATTTGCCACAATCAGAAAGGAATATGATGTACCTAAACATACATTCTATAGATACCTCCAAATCCGACACGCACTAGATGCTCAGTTTAATAGAGTAGGGCCAATATGGGTTAAGATCTTTATCCTTCAGAAACTGAGTAACTGGAGCAAGACGAAGGGATTTATCTCCGAGGTCTACTCATACATATGTAAGGAGAGCATTGAAGGCCCAGAAAAACTTAAAAGCAGAGTAAAATGGGAGGAAGACCTAGGGATTATAACAGAGGATCAATGGAGGAAGGTATTGGAAAGAGGACATTCGGCTACAGTCTCGCCAGCACAGAGATTTTCCTTCCTGATGCTGATACATAGGACATATTACACACCAAAGATATTATTTAAATTCGGATTGAGAGTGGATGCAGGATGCCCCAGGTGCCAAGAAACAGGAGATTTATTGCATATGATATGGAAGTGCCCGAAACTGTTCAGGTATTGGAGGGGGATACTGGACATCATTAACAAGATATATAAAATAGGGTTGGAGATGAACCCCAGATTATGTATCTTGGGTCTAGGGGAAGAAATAAGTAGAATGACCAGCACATCAAAAGCAGTGTTGAGATGCTGTTTCCAGGCAAGAAAGCTAATAGCTCAGAGGTGGCAAGCAGCGAACCCTCCATCAGTAAAGGAATGGATCAACGTAGTCACAGAGACAATCTGGAAGGAGAAGGTGGTCTACACAAGGAGAGGGAATATCAGGGAGTTTTGTAAAATGTGGAACCCTTGGTTGGAAGAAATGAGATATCCTGTGTGAAAGAAAACCCAATAAAGCGGATGATTAGAGTAGGGAGGGGGGAGGGGAGGGAGGGAAAAGGGTAAAATAGAAGGGGGAATATAGAAGACATGTATGAAATATGTGAAATAGAAATGGTAAAAAGATATATGATTGTAACCAACTGTTGTTTTTAAAGATGATGAAAAATTAATAAAGAATAAGTAAAACCTAAACATCTAACCATGAAAACAGTATTCTTAGTGACAATCACCTCTGCTCACAGGATCAGCAAACTTCAAGCCTTATCAGTCAGGGAAACCTATCCAACAGTTCCAAAGGACTCTATAGTCCTGAGGACTGATCCAGGTTTTCTGCCAAAGATATCTTTGTCTTTTCACAGAACTCAAGACATAGTCTTGCCCACGAAAGGAATAAGTCATTGTCTTAGACGTAAGAAGATGCGTTCTGTCTTTCCTGGAAGCAACAAAAGAGTTTTGCTCCTCTCGGGTTCATTTTGTGCTTTTATACAGGCAGCAAGACAGAAAAACTAACCATCAAGCCTTAAAAGCTAACCTGGAAAGGTAGATAAGATAAGTGATTTTGGAAGCATACAAATGCTTAAAGGAAGTTCCTTTATTATGTTTTAACACACATTCTACAAGAGCATTGTCCACATCATGGGCAGAAAGCGCTGGCCCTACCCCAGAGCAGATCTGTAAAGCTGCAACCTAGTCATTCTTTTCAACTTTTGTCTGACAATATTGAATGGACCTTCTGACTAGTTAAGACCCAGGCATTTAGGCCTAAAGTCCGTCAAGAATTGGTTTCTCCCTAAACAGATACCGTATTTATTGGGGTATAGCGCGCTCCCGCGTATAGCGCGCACCCCCAAAGTTGCCCCGAAATTCCTGTGAAAAAAAGATTTTTGTACTTACAGTTTGGCAGTTTGGTGTCTTGCACGGCGTCCATCGGCGGCCTCGTCGGGTCCAGCGTCCGTATGCTAAGTCGGGTGTCCTCTTCGTCGGGTCCGGCGTCCTTCTGCGGCATCCTCCTCGCTCGTTTCCCGCTTTCCCGCGCCGAGTTTGAATACTGCACCGGCATATACCGAGCGCAGTACACTCGCGTATAGTCGGCAATACTCGCGCTGACGTCCTGGACGTACAGGTACAGGACGTGAGCGCGAGTGTAGCCGAGACTGCCCGACTATACACGAGTGTACTGCGCTCGGGAAAATGTCGGCGCAGTATTCAAACTTGGCTCGGGAAAGAGGGGTATTGGCGTATATCGCGCACCCACGATTTTGCCCTGATTTTCAGGGCAAAATAGTGCGCGGTATACGCCGATAAATACGGTAAGTTCTAATTTATCATCTAAAGGGCTGTCCTGGAGGACAAATGGAGGAAAGAAACAGAGATAGACTTATCTGTAACTCTTTTTCCAGTAGTCTTCCAGGACAACCAGCTTCCCACCCTTTTTCTTCATATCTTTTCATGTATTTTGGCAATGCAGTGTTTTCCTGCCCAAGGGAGGAGGAGCAATATCTCAGGGGCTTTCCTGGAAGACTGCTGAAAAGAGAGTTATCGGTAAATCTAACTCTGTTTTTTTAAATAAACATGTATACATATTTAAGCCCTCGTTAACTCTTGGTTAACTGTAATTAGTGATAACTAACCCTCTCCCCCTTCTCCCAATATATAAAAAAAAAATGCTATTTTTTTAAAATGATGAAAAATTATACATTTTTCATCATTATTTCAACTTGTTTTATTTGCTTTAATTTGTATTAGTTATCTACAGTAACACTATTTTTCAACAAACAGTGGTCAAGGTAGAAGACAGTTCATTTTTAAAGTTTTTCTTTTTTTTTTATGTTTGTCTATAAATCTCATTGAAATTAAAAGATTTTTTGCAAAAAAATCTCACTAAAAAAGCCTTGTTTGTCTGCAGAAAAAATAAATAAATGTACTGTATTATTTTGGTGTATCGAGAAATTAGAATGTTATTGCTAGAAAAGGCCCTTAACATAAAATAGTACATTTGCTCTGGTCCATAAGGGGTATACAGGTGCAAAAGCTGAACTGGTGAAACACTTAATTACATGACTAAGTAAAAAGTATGGACATACTGTGCACACATACAGTATATTTTGTGTATATAAAGATAACACCACAAGGATTGAGATGTCTGTTGCTAGCCTGTTGCTATTTGCACTATAAACAGTATGGCCCAGATTCTCAAAGGGCTTACGACGGCGCATGCCATGTACGCCGTCGTAAGTCTTAATCTGGGCCGTCGTATCTATGCGACTGATTCTTAGGCCCCATACACACGATAGAATCCATCCGCAGATAAATCCCAGCAAATGGGTTTCTGCGGATAGATCCTATGGTGTGTACACGCCAGCGGATCTGTTTCCGCAGAGAAATCTCCTCTGGGATGGATTCCAGCAGATCGGATATTTGCTGACATGCACAACAAATCCATCTGCTGGAATCCATTCCAACGGATGGATCCGCTCGTCTGTACAGACTCACCGGATCCATCCGTCCAAAGGGATTCCCCGCACACGTCGTAATGATTTGACGCATGCGTGGAATTCCTTATATGACAGCGTCGCGCCCGTCGCCGCGTCATAATCGCGGCGACGGCGCGACACGTCATCGCCAGAGGATTTCCGCGCGGATTTCAATGCGATGGTGTGTACACTCCATCGCATAGAAATCTGCGGAAATCTTTAAGAGGATTTATCCGTGGAAACGGTCCGCTGGACCGTATCCGCGGATAAATTCTCTCGTGTGTATGGGGCCTTAGAATCAGTTATGCATAGATATCCATTAGATCCGACAGCGTAAGGCTCTTACGCTGTCGGATCTTAAATGTAATTTTTTTTTGGCCGCTAGGTGTCACCTCCGTCGTTTTCCCCGTCGAGTATGCAAATTAGCTAGATACGCGAATTCCCGAACGTACGCGCGGCCGACGCAGTAAAGTTACGACGTTTACGTTAGACTTGTACCATCGTAAAGTTGCCCCTGGGTATATGAGGCACAATAAATGTTAAGTATGGCCGTCGCTCCCGCGTCGAAATTTGTAAATTTACGTTGTTTGCGTAAGTCGTCCGTGAATGACACCATTTACGTTCACGTCTAAACCAATGACGTCCTTGCGACGTCATTTGGAGCAATGCACCCTGGGATATTTTTCAGATGGCGCATGCGCAGTACGTTCGGCGCGGGAACACGCTTAATTTAAACGCTCCGCGCCCCCTACCCGGCTAATTTAAATTAGGCGGGCTTGCGCCGGGTAATTTACGCTACGCCGCCGCAACTTTATAGGCAAGTTCTTTGTGAATAAAGCACTTGCTTGTAAAACTTGCGGTGGCGTAACGTAAATGAGATACGTTACGCCCGCCGAGTTTTACGCCGATCTACAAGAATCTGGGCCTATATGTGCTGACAAGCTTGAATACATTTCCAAATGAATTAACTTTCTTACACCTTAATTTAGATCGCATATGGTTAACCCATCTCTACTAGTAGAGCTTAATAGTATTATTAAAATTATATTAATTGCTGTGTCTGTAAATATGCAGATGAAATGTGATGTTGGGTCTGATTAGCACTAGTCTTTACAGAATTTTTATAAAAAAAAAAAAAACGCATTAATTGCATGCTGCTAAATCTAAGCATTATCTGTAATAAATGCTAGTTTTATATTTGATGGGAAGGTGTATTGATTCTTTTGCACATTTTATTTTTTCCCAAACAATTTTCTCATGTAGACTTTATTTATTTAATTTTAAATTTATAGCTTTATTATTATTTTTACTTACTTGTATAAACCCATTAATGGTAAACATTTTTTACACAGTGCACTCATAATAGACAAATTCAACTACATCTATAACCAACATATATTTTAATTTGGATAGAGTAGAACATTTTTTAGAACCCTTGTCAAGAAAAGAAAAATGTTTTGCTTACATTGTAAGATGCTCCTGTCTGCTAGCAGAGAGTATACCGCGTTTCTCTGAAAATAAGACCTAGCCTGATTTTCAGAGAGATGCAATTTAACCACTTAAGACCCGGACCAAAATGCAGCTAAAGGACCTCGCCCCTTTTTGCGATTCGGCACTGCGTCGCTTTAACTGACAATTGCGCGGTCGTGCGACGTGGCTCCCAAACAAAATTGGCGTCCTTTTTTTCCCACAAATAGAGCTTTCTTTTGTTGGTATTTGATCACCTCTGCGGTTTTTATTTTTTGCGCTATAAACAAAAATAGAGCGACAATTTGGAAAAAAATTCAATATTTTTTACTTTTTGCTATAATAAATATCCCCCAAAAATATATAAAAAAAAATGTTTTCCTCAGTTTAGGCCGATATGTATTCTTCTACATATTTTTGGTAAAAAAATCGCAATAAGCGTTTATCGGTTGGTTTGCGCAAAATTTATAGCGTTTACAAAATAGGGGATAGTTTTATTGCATTTTTATTCATTTTTTTTTTTACTACTAATGGCGGCGATCTGCAATTTTTTTTCGTGACTGCGACATTATGGCAGACATTTTGGACAATTTTGACACATTTTTGGACCATTGTCATTTTCACAGCAAAAAAATCATTTAAAATGCATTGTTTACTGTGGAAATGACAGTTGCAGTTTGGGAGTTAACCACAGGGGGCGCTGAAGGAGTTATGTTTCACCTAATGTGTGTTTACAACTGTAGGGGGGTGTGGCTGTAGGAGTGAAGTCATCGATTGTGTCCCCCTATAAAAGGGATGACACGATCGATGCAGCCGCCACAGTGAAGAACGGGGAAGCCGTGTTTACACGCGGCTCTCCCCGTTCTTCAGCTCCGGGCACCGATCGTGGGACCCCAGCGGTGATCGGGTCCCGCGGTCCCGGTCACGGAGCTTCGGACCAGGTCGCGGGCGCGTGCCCGCGGCCCATGGCTGGGTACATGTACAGGACGTACCTGTACGTACATGTGCCCAGCCGTGCCATTCTGCTGATGTATATGTGCAGGAAGCAGTCCTTAAGTGGATACTGTACCTCTACCCCGAAAATAAGCCCTAGTAAAGTCCATGTAAAAATATATAATCCGTTTTGTAAAAAATGTTATATAATGTCCACTGTGTCTCCTTTTATAACTTTATTGATGAAAATACCTTAATTACAGCACCGCTGGGTGCTAATTTGACCAGTTGTAGATCTTCTCCTCTCCTCCCTGCTGACATCAGTGGCCACTCCCTCTGCAGAGCTCGGAGTGGGGCTGACGTCAGCAGGCATCTTGGCCCTTGTCTCGGCAGTGCTCGGAGCAAGGAAGAAAAGCTCCGGTGAATCACATGAGCGCCCAGCGGCACTGTAAATAAGGTATTTTCGACAATGACGTTACAAAGGGAGACTCACTGGACATTATATAATAGTTTTACAAAACGGATAACATATTTTTGGGATTAAAGGTATCATAATAATGACTCCCGAGCTGACAGGGTGAGAGGGGGAGAGAAGACAGGGGACATAGATTAGACATTCCCACGAAAATAAGCCCTAGTGTGTTTTTTGTAGCAGAAAGTAATATAAGACCCAATCTTAGTTTTGGGGAAACACAGTAACAGACTTAACAGTGCTTAATACGAGTATACCTTAGGCCCTGTACACACGATCAGTCCAAACTGATGAAAACGGACTGAAGGTCCGTTTCATCGGTTAACCGATGAAGCTGACTGATGGTCTGATGTGCCTACACACCATCATTTCAAAAACCGATCGAGTCTAATGCGGTGACGTAAAACACAACGACGTGCAGAGAAAAATGAAGTTCAATGCTTCCAAGCATGCGTCGACTTGATTCTGAGCATGCACGGGTTTGTAACCAATGCTTTTGCGTACTAACCATTGGTTTTGACCTATCGGTCAGGCATCCATCGGTCCAATTTCAAAGCAAGTTCTCTGTTTTTGGACCGAAGGACAACAGACCGATGGGGCCTACACACGGTCGGTTTGGACTGATGAAACTGATCTTCAGTCCGTTTGGACTGATTGTGTGTACAGGGCCTTACACTTTTCACTAACCTTCAACAACTGATGCATAGGGTTAAAGCATAACTCCAGGCAAGCAGTCAGCTCTTAGATTTGCAAGCCCCGCTAGACAGTACAGCCAGGTTACCCCACTTTTCTTTACTGCAATTAAACATATAAGTCACCTCCCAGTCTGCAAAGAACTGGATCAGCAGCAGAATAGTAAGGACATCTCTCTTCCAGTACTTTCTGTCAGCACATTTCTTGTTACAACATACAACAGAGCATGAGTGGCTTATTTTGTTAGCCCGAACTTCTGGAATCAGCTGTACATGGGATTGCAAGAGGCAATAAGTAGCTGAGATATGGCAGGAAATAGTTGCAAGACAGTGAGTTTCTGAATAAAACATACTTTTACTAGGTGAACATGCAAATCATGTAGCATAACAGAAACAAGTGTTGAAGGTAGGGGGTCCTGACATGTTTTAGACAAGGGCTTTCTGCATTTTGCCCCCATTCATTTAGAAGGCAAATATTATAGCTGTTTGTGATGTTGCAGTTTTAGCATATAGTAAATTCAAAATACAACTCATGGGGAAGAATAGGTAATTTGTAAATCAGTTGAGAAAGTTGACAAATATGAAACAGATCTCTGAATTCAAAACTGACCTAGAAGACATTGGGGCATACTATTAATAGCCTTGGACTCGGCAGACTTTCATTTATATTTTAGAACTTAAGGCCAGACAAATATTAAAACAAGCATGAACAAAGTTGTTCCTGTTTTCAACACTTTTGTTTCCAAATCACATGATGTTTGTAGTCTTTCCAGATGAGAACAATTATTTCCATTCTAAGTTATTTGATTTCTAAGTCATTAATGATGTAAATGCTGAAAATTCTGTAACTACTCAAAGCTTCAAATGTTTCCATCGGTTCATTATTTTGTTTGTTTCATGGACATTACGTTTCTAGTCTTTCTTCCAGATCCAAAGCTGGAGATGAAATCTTGCTAACATGTGTAATGTTACCATTTCAAATTAAAAAAGCAGGTATTCAAAAGATCAATAACATTAGCACTAATGCTTAGAAAACAATTAGGAAGCACAAAAAAATGTGTATATAACATTTCCATATTTTTTTTTGTGTAACGATTATAAGCAATAAAATCTAATTATCCCTCAGGATAAAATGTACTCAAAATGTGCATAGCTGTAGGATCTGCAAAGTATGCTCTCTTCAACAACATATTACAAAAGTCGTTTTTAAAGGTGATATAATTAAAACAAAGGAAGACGTAGAGTTCAGCCATATAGTCTAGATCAGGGGTAGGCAACCTCGGCCATCCAGCTGTTTTGAAACTACAAGTCCCATGAGACTTTGCAAGACCCTGACAATCACAGGCATGCCTCCTAGAGGCAGAGGCTTGATGTGATTTGTAGTTTCTCCACAGCTGGGGTGCCGAGGCTTCCTACCCCTGGTCTAGATGCTTCAGAGATGTCCTTGGTTAAATAGCAGCATGTTGTAATTAGGGCAGATGCACAAATAAAAAAAGCTAAAGACACCATCAACAAGAATTAAAAAGATAAGCATTAAAAATAAATAAATTTGAAATATAGGAAACATGGACATGGCAGATGGAGTTAAAGAAAACTGAGTCGGAGAACAAAAGTACAGGGGATATAGAATAGATTGGGTCAGCATCAGGGATGGACTGGCCATAGGGACTACAGGAAGTTTCCGGGTGGGCCGATGGCTCAGTGGGCCGTTTTTTAAAACAGAGATGCTGCTTGGAGGACTTTTTCTAACGCCCTGGCAGCACCCCAGTGTGAAAGCACTCAGGCTTTCACACTGGGACTGCAGCGGAAGCGTTTTTCAGTCGCTTTACAGGTGCTATTTTTAGCCCAAAAGCGCCTAAAAACCGCCTCAGTGTAAAAAGGCAAACACTCACCCCCTCTCTTTTACACTCACTCTCTTTTTCTTACACTCACCCCCCCTCGCTCATCCCCTTTCCATCAACCCTCCCTCTCTCTCTCATTCCCCTCTCTCTCACCCTCTCATGATATACAATATTGGATGTAGGGGCCTTTTGGCGTGATTTTGCATTTTATTGAATTAAAGTGGGCCGGTCTGGATAAAGTCCAGGGCCAAATTTTTGGCCCAGTCCAGCCCTGGTCAGCATGTAACATGATCTTAAGAAGTATTCTAATTCTTAAAAGAAATATGCACCATGTTTTTGTTTATAAGTTTGCTATAAAACTCCCTTTCTTTGAATGAATGTTATTAATTCTTGTATAAGTAATTTAACACTGCATACCAGTGGGCTTTAGAGTTTTCTTTAGCCCTTGGCAAACACAGCCAAATGTACCAGTACTGTACATGTAGGGTTCTTTCACTTGCACGGTAATTAAGCACCAGCTTATAGCTTATTCTTCTTGTACGTAGTAATGTAGGTCCATTTTGGAGAAAAACTTTTTCCCTTTCAATAGATTTTTATTTTTCAAATACAGGATACAATTACAGTATGACCAAAGGCTGGGTCTACATCATCATAACATTCAACAAACAAGGCATAATGTCAGCAACCAGGCCTCAATTGATTTCATATTGCCCAACTGTGGGCTGATTAATGAAAACATACAAGCTTGCTAACAGGGGAAGGGGAGGAAAATAAGTGAATATAGTGGTCTCTCGCTCGGGGGAGTCCTACCTGTCCCGGGCACCACTAATGGGATCATTCTGTTCCCCAGGCCAGCCCCCCCCCCAATCCGCCTCCTCCAATAAAAGTATTCATAAGAAAATTGGTGGGTTCGAAATTGACTTCAGTGCACCTCTAGCTCGTACTTACGAATTCAATTAGGCCTATAGTGTTGCCAAATTGTCTTTATAAAAACCAAATATAAAACATTACACTCTAGTCATACAACTATCTTAAAAGAATAAGAGGTAGGAAAGAGAGAGGTGGGGAAAGAGAAAAAGAAAGGAAAGGGAGCATGTGCCTAACTAGAGCTGGAGGATGCAGGTTGCACAGGGTGTACCCCAGTCGCCAAAGGTATACCACAGTGGGACAACCATGGTTCCCACACGGCTTCAAATTTTTGTTTCGTGTTTGATAGGATGCTGGCCAGCTTTTCCTGCGCCATGATCCATGAAATATTGCGGTTTACCGCTTCAATGGAAACCCTGGGTTGTTTCCAAGCCCTAGCGATAGTAATTTTAGCCCAGAGGAGCATAAATCGGATCAGCTTCTGATTGGGCTTGGATATACCCGGAACCCGAGCATTTTGGAGATCAATAGATGCTGACCTGGGGACCGAGCATTCAGTGACTGTATAGATAAGGTTAAAAATCTTCTTCCAGACTGGTCTAATTCTGGGACATTCCCACAAGACATGCACCATCGAACCCAGGAGTTGGCATCCTCTAAAGCAGGGGTGTCAAACTGGCGGCCCTCCAGCTGTTCCGAAACTACAGGTCCCATCATGCCTCTGCCTGTGAGAGTCATGCTTGTAAATGTTAGCCTTGCAATGCCTCATGGGACTTGTAGTTTTGCAACAGCTGGAGGGCCGCCAGTTTGACACCCCTGCTCTAAAGCAACTGGGATCTGATGATGGGTAGATAGCCGCAAGTCTGGTGGGAGTCATGTACCACCTCATGAGAACTTAAGTTTGCTTCCATCAAGGAAGTATTTAAGATACCCTGAAATGAATGAGAGCAAGCCGATTGCCAGGTCTCCAGATCCCATTCAAGTTGGAGGTCGGCCTCCCATGCCATCATGTAAGAAGACTTCTCGGTCGGACGGGTGAGTGAAGAGTAGATGACAGATATCCCTCCCCTTTGTCCCATGGCCATGTCTCTTCGTCCATAGAGTGTGTAGGAATTGTGATATCTGTCCAAATCTGAATTTTTCCGTGTCAGGGAGATCCAATTTGGTTAAACAAAGGTCTAGGGTAAGAGGGCCCTTGGCTGTGAAATAGTGTCCTATGCAGTACAGACCCCTGTCCAACCACCAACTGAAGGCCTTAGAAACCAGGGCTGGAAGGTGACGGATTCTATCCCAAAGGGCGTAAGATTGAGAGAGGGAGGGGGACAAAATGGGTGGTCTTCTCTTTTGGGGGCACCAAAGTAAGTAGTCTAGGCAAAAATGGGGGACAGCCTGTTTCTCTATGTGGACCCAGTCTGGTTTATCAAGTTTGGAGTAAACTACGGATAGTTGAGCCAGTCTGGCGCCTAAGAAGTACTTGTATAGATGCAGTAATCCCAGCCCCCCTCTTTTCCTATGGTTATATAGGGTGTTTTGGGGGATTCTGTAACCTGACTTGCCCCAGATGAATTTGAGTATTTTGCTTTGTAAAGACTGCACCTGGTCTTTTCTGATGGGAATGGGAAGGGAGCAAAATAAATAAAAAATTCTAGGAAGCAAGGTCATCTTTATAGAGTTAATTCTGCCTAGCCAGGAAAGTTCATATTTGGCCCAGTTATTCATGTCTGTTGTAAGTTTTCGGTATAGGGGAGGATAATTGTTTGTGTAAAGGAATTCTGTACGCACTGTTAAGGAAATCCCTAGATATTTGATGGATGAGGGACACCATTCAAATTTGAATGACTGTTGGAGGAGGAATACTGTGGAAGGTGGGAGGGACACGTTCAAGGCTTGTGATTTGGCATAATTGACCTGAAGCCCAGAGATTTTAGAGAATTCTGAAATTACCCTGTAGAGGTTTGGTAAGGAAGTAATGGGAGAGGTTAGAAATAATAGTAAATCATCGGCAAAGAGCCCACATTTATGAGTTTGATCTCCACATGATACACCCTGAATGTCAGGGTTCTGTCGGATGGCTATCGCCAGGGTTTCAATTGCCATTGCAAAAATGATTGGGGAGAGAGGGCATCCCTGTCTGGTACCCCTAGCTATGCCTATTGGGGAAGAATAGTACCCTTGGATTCGGATATGGGCCTTGGGTTTGGAATAGAGAGCTTGTATCACCCCTATGAATCTCGGGCCAAAGTCCCATTGCTCTAGTAGGGGGAGGAGATATTGCCAGGACACAGAATCAAAGGCCTTCTGCAGATCAAGTGCTAGGAGAAAGCCTTGTTGTTTCGGACCTACGTCCAAGTTGGATTGCAAGATTGAGACAATGTCCAATGCCCTTCGCACTTGATCTGGGCCTTGTCGACCTGAGATAAACTGAACTTGTGAATATATTTACCAATGAAAGAATTTTTAGGTCATTATTTATCAGGGATATGGGGCGGTAATTACAGACTTCTTCTGGATTTTTTTCCGGTTTTGGAATAACCGTAATGTATGCAGTATTCAGTTGTGTACCCAAGGGGGAGCCTTGAGTCTTGAAATTAAAAAAGATTGTCATATGTGGGACTAGGGTATCTGCAAATGCCTTATAATAGGGGACCGACAGACCATCTGGGCCTGGGGCTGAACCCTTTCAGAGGCCCTTGATTACTGTCGCCACCCCTTCAACCGAAAAAGGTGCTTCCAACCTGTCTCTATGTTCTGTGTCTAAGGATGGGATGGGTAGGCTGTCCAGGAAATTGTCGATCGAGTCCTTGGGAAGCTGTGGAGGAGCACTATACAGGTTGGAATAGAATGTTTGAAATGCCTCTAGAATCTTTTTTGGGTTGGTCGTAGGTTATTGACCTGCAATGCGTATCTTGGGCAAGGAATGAAACCTCGTTTTAGGGGACAATTTGGTCGCTAACATCTGGCCTATCTTTTCTTTTTGGGTGTAAAACTTATTGCCACTCCAGCGGAGAGATCTCTTCGCTTTCGTTGTGAGAACTAAATTAAGTTCTAGTCTCAGCTTATCAATATTCTCTAGTAAGGCTAAAGACGGTTTATTTTTGTGTTGTGCCCTTAGGGTCCTGTATGACTTCTCCAATCGCACAATGTCCGCTTTGTGTTCTCTTTTGATTCGCGTGGAGATCTGAATAATTTTACCTCTAATACAAGCTTTATGGGCTGCCCATAGGGTCTCCGCGGAGATATCCTCAACATTGTTGTGAAATATTCTTGAAGAGCTTTATTGATTTCTGTTGTTGTGGTTGGATTGGAGAGAATGGACTAGTTTAGCCACCAATGTCCACTCTTTGCCATACCGGCTATAGTGCTTATGGACATGATGACCATGGGGTGGTAAGACAGGACCGTGTCTCTGATTTGGGCCTTGATCACTGCCGGAAGGACAAATGAAGGAATTCAAATATGGTCAATCCTGGCATAGGTATTGTACGGGTGAGAGTAATGGGTATAGTCTCTCTTTGAAGGATTAGACTCCTGCCAGACATCCGTCATCCCCCTGTCATGGAGTAGTTTGGCAATTTTCAGGCTGACCCTAGTGGGTCTAGAAAGTTGGGCAGATGGAGGTTTGGATTTGTCCAAACCTTGGTCGAAAGCCACATTGGAATCCCGCCCCCCCCCCCCAAATGGCTGTGCCTTCCAGAAGGGGGGTTACAGCATCCAAGATTAGTTGGAAAAACTTGTCTTGCCCTTTGTTGGGAGAATAGTATGAGACCAGGGAGCAGAGATGACCCCCAATTTTGCCCTTAACCAATATAAACCTTCCCTCCGGGTCTTTGAAGTCAGAGAGATATTCAAAGTTACAGGATTTGGAGAAAAAGATTGCAACCCCTTTAGTTTTATTCTCGGCATTAGCCAAATAGAAAAGAGGAAAATGAGAGTGGACGAATTTGGGACTGTACCGCTCAGGAAAGTGGGTCTATTGGATCATGAGGATGTCAAGTCTGAGTGCTTTGTAACTATCAAAGATCTTTCGCCTTTTGACGGGGGAGTTCAGGCCTTGAACATTATGTGTGGCTATTTTGAGGGAGCTCTGTACGTGATTAGCAAAGGGGATCCGAAAAGTTACTGTGTCTGTCTCTACCTCCACTCACCCATAGACGTCTTCTGTCCTCCCAAACCTGCCAGCTGTCAGAATGGACGTCAGGCAGCCAGGTGAACACCCTTCGTTCGTAGGTAATGCAAGCTGTAAAATAATGAAAGGCTAGGCACATGTAGGAAAGACGAGGAACAGAAAAGGAAAGAACAGATTCGAAAGAGAAAAAGAGATGAGAGGAAGGTCTCCCGATCCAACCAAAGGAGGAAAGAAAAAAAAGAAAAAAGACATTCTCGGGGGGGGGGGCAGATGCCCCTCGAGAACTTCTACCAAGGTAGAACAAGTTAAGCTTGCTCCAAGAGGGAACGAGCGACCTCGCCCCCAGAGACCTTCTGGAGTCTGAGGAAAAGGCAGAGGTACATGGGGCCCACCCCAGCCAGGGTGCCCCTGAAAAAATGACTAAAACTATTTTCAAAACAGTAACTGGAAGGAATCAAGTAAATCAAAACCCAGTTCGGTCGGATCTAGGTCCGACCCAAAAGTCCCCCGTCCTCCCCCTGAGGGAATCGAGGAGGGAGGGACCCCAGATTCAAAGTGGGGACATCCCCCTGCAAAAAAATAGATATTTTTAGGAAGTGAAATAACGGTGTAATAGAAATTGTCCAAGAAGTTGTTAAGCTGATCAAATAAAGTCTAATCCTCAGGCATAGGTCCATCCGAGATCCTCTAAAGTTCAAGGAGTATATGACCAATGTGTCAGCCAAGATCTGGTCAAGTGGGTCCGCTGTCTCTAGCCTTCTTGGACTTCGACCTGGTCCATAGCAGGGATTGAGGACTGGTGGGGGTCGGTCTCTTGGAAGTATTTGAAATACTATTAGAAGTATCCATGGCGGGTTCTTGCAAAATGAACTTAAGGCGCAGTAGTAATCTTTCACCATCAGGAAAAGTGGAGAAGGAGTAGCGGCTTCAATGACCATCTTCGCTGCATTGTGGAGGGAGAAAGGTCTGCGTATACTTGGACTGGATGACCTTGGCACAAAACATTGGGCACAGAGCGTGCTAGTCTCATGACTTCATCCTTAACTGCGTAAAAGTGAGGTTTGGCGATGATGTCCCGCGGTAAGCCGTCCTTTCTGAGTATCCCCAGGGCTCTGTGGGCTCTGTCAAGCTCTAGGCAGTTTTGAGGAATGTTAGGGATCAGACTCTGGATCACATTTTGTACTGCTGCTGGAATGTCAGTGATGGATTCGGGCAGACCTCTGATCTGGATATTATATGTCCTGGATCTGTTCTCCAAATCGTCAATCCTGGAAAGGGCCACATCCAATTGCTCCTGTACTGTTTGGATATGCTCTGGTTTGTGGCTGCCACAGTTTGATCAAGCTTGCTTTCTATAGCTTCAATTCTGGTGCCCAAATTCTGAAAATCTTCTTTTAATTCTCCTGTTATCTTGGTAGCAGTTTGAGAAAGTCCCCTATCCAGGAGTTCAGCCAGTGCCTGATATGAATCAGTCACTGAGAACGCAGAGGCTGCAGTCAGGGGGCTGACAGAGAAATGAGCAGCCTGGCTCCCTATGTTAGGTCCCATGAGGGGTAGTGCAAAATCCTCCATATTACTGCCTACCAGGGGTTCTGTGGAAGTTATTGAGGGGGGCATGTCCTGCTGATGATTCACTTGAACCAGGGGGGTATAAAGCAGGGGTGCAGTTTCTGAAAGATTCCTTCCCTCAGGCATCTCCTCAGATCCGCTCTTGTGAGGTGCAGCAGCGGCCGCCATCTTGGATTTTTTGCCGTTTTTGGCCCTTTTTTAAACTGCAAAATAGTAGCCTTAATATGTCCCTTTAATTAAACCTAGTATATAGGGGGTGCCTTGGTGTCTGGGGGTGCCGTGTGTAGCGGTGGCACCACTTCCAGCCCGTTTTTAGCTGACTTACGGGTGCCGCTGGACTGGGGTGATGAGGAGCTCCCGGCTTAAGCAGCCATCCTCCGGGCTCCGCACATGCGCCTCCGGAGAAAAACGTTTTTAATTACAAATGTTTTTATTCTATTTTTTGTTTATAGGAAAGCTAACCCTACCTGCAATCCAATGTTATTACTCGCACATTACAGATACAGTGAAACCTCGGATTGCGAGTAACGCGGTTAACGAGCGTTTCGCAATACGAGCACTGTTTTTATAAAATCCTGACTCGGTTTGCGAGTGTTGTCTTGCAAAACTAGCAGGATTCAAGCCACAATGGTGTGCAATTGTGTATTTCCCTGAGGTGGGGGGTGCCAGATCCGAGCGGAGCCATTCAGAAATACTCGGAAATACTCAGTTTCTGTTCAGCGAAGCGGTCCCCGAGACTTTTCAAGTATTTCCGAGGCTCTCCGGTGCCCCCACCTCCTTACACATGCGGTATTGAATGCCATAGAAGTCAATGCGGAACAAATTATTTTGGTTTCCATTGACTTCTATGGGGAAACTCGCTTTGATATGCGAGTGCTTTGGATCACGAGCATTCTCCTGGAATTGATTATGCTTGTAATCCAAGGTTCCACTGTACTACTTCTCACATGTAGCAAAAACTTCAGAGACTGTTTAAATAGAACATCAGCCTGTCAAGAGACTGTTCTCATGTTAATGCACATAATTTTTTCCCACACTGTAAAGGACTGGGGTTCAGCAGTATCTTTTATTTGTATATTCTCCTCAAAATTTTCTTGGCTTGCTAAGTTAATGGAGTTTGTCAGATATATTTCAAAGTTCCTTGGTACAGCTTTCTTTCACAGCTTAACCGCTTGCCGACCAGCACATGACTATATACGTCGACAGCATGGCACGAACAGGCAGAAGGACGTATATATACGTCCCCTTTAACATTGCGGCATAGTGGACGCATTTATAGCACTGATCGCTGTAAAAATTACAATGATCCCAAAAATTTGTCAAAAGTGTCCGATGTGTCCGCCATAATGTCGCAGTCATTATAAGAATTGCTGATCACCGCCACATGACTTCAATGATGAAGTCATGTGACATGACGCCACGCGTAGGGACAAGAAGTACCAGACCCCACACATCCTAACAGGAGGAACACGAGCACGGCGCTCGTTTTGTTTGGAAACATCTCACCATTGGAAATGTGAGTTTTTAACTTTTCTTTTATTAAACCTTTTTATGCGGAGCTGCACCATTGCCTTCCTTTTGTCTTTTGTTTATATACCCCTCCGAGCACCCAATACCCAGTGGATGCCTAGGTGGTAACGAAAGATAGAGGAAGTACACCTATCAAGACGGATCGCACGAACTCGCTGTTCGTAGGAGATAGGCCCGCTGCTAGAGGCCTCCATGTGAGTGCACGTGCATGTGATATATTATCTTCCACACCTGCAGTCACAGTATTATGCCATATTTGCCCTTGTCTTTCACTTTCAACATGACCATTTGATTTGGAGATTTTGATGTCACCTCTACCCTGCTGAGCCTGTGAACATACAGTGTGTTAATTGGTTTTAGGCTGTCCGTGCTATGGCCTGGAGGTGAGCCTTTTATACCACTAGAGGTGTGTGCACCGAAGTCTGCTCTTCAACCACGGGATACCCCCTTGGGCCTCTATTATTGTTCACAGTGCACTTTAAGATTTCATTTGTGTTATTTGACGTTTTTACCTCATTACGGTCCCACATCTTCCCTCTTCTGGGACTTCTGGGACTCCATTTGGATTGTGTTTTATTTGAACTTTTTGGCACCCCCTTGGGCCTCTATTATCGTCCACAGTGCACTTTAAGACTTTATTTGTGTTATTTGACGTTTTTACCTAATTGTGGTCCCACATCTTCCCTCTTCTGGGACTTCTGGGACTCCATTTGGATTGTGTTATATTTGAACTATTTGGCACCATTCACATCAACTAAGCTGTTATTTGACTTCTTTACCTATTACGGTCCCACATCTTCCCTCTTCTGGGACTTCTGGGACCTCATTTGGATTGTGTTATATTTGAACTTTTTGGCACTATTCACATTAATTAAGCTGTTTGGTTTTACATGCTTCTCATGTTTGTGATGTTCATCCCTTAATTTAATTATAGTGTATGATTAATATTTAATTTATGCTCACCATTACTGATTCACAGACCTCCCACCCTCACTGGCTCTAGCGAATACTCAGTCGTGGGTTTTTGCTACTCACTTCCTTGTGCATCTGCTCTTTACCCTTCCTCACACAGCGCAGTCACCATCATCTATTTCATTCACACATTTCTGGCCAGGACCGGTTCCAGGTAACTGCAGCAGTGCCCCCCCCCCCATAATATTTAGCACCGATAACGCGAGAGCCTTTCCAATTTATTGATGGGTAAAACGAATTAAGTTTGGCAGGGGTAAGATACCATCTATACAGCAGTTTAGTGGCAGATTCTCTAATGGTGGTAATTTTTGGTACATCTGTGTAGATTGTCAAATATGGCATCCCATTGTTCGGGGGAGAATGAAACATTTAAGTCCGATTCCCATTGTAGCATAGGGTGTGTTTTTTCAGGCATGTTGAACTAGTTTAGGTTTTTATAGATTTTTGATATTAAACCCTTGTCACGGGGGGAGGAAATACAAATCAGTTCGAATAGTGAAAAAGGGACATTTAGAGTGAGTGAGTGGTATTTTTGGTAAAAGTGCTTTATTTTTTCATAATTTTCATATTCTGTGTGTGCAAGGTCAAATTTCTTTTGTAGTTCTGTGAAAGAGTAAAAAGTATTGTTATGGGTGAGAGATTTTAGAGTCGTTAGATTGTGTAGTTTCCATATTGCTAATGAGTTTTGGTAATTATCTTGGAGAGTGAAATGAGGGTCTCCTAGGAAGGATGCCAAGGGAGGGATGTCTGAAGACATGTTAAATTTGGTAACTTGTCTGTTCCACAGTTGTAGGGAATGTGTTACGATTGTATTTAACGGTCTAATTCTCTGTGGCAAAATGGATTTGGACCAGAGTATTCCCTGTAGGTGGTAAGGGAGGACTGATTGCTCTTCGAACTGGAGCCATGGTATTTGGGAGACTGGGGCATACCACTGTGCAAGTTGAGTAAGTCTGGCTGACAGATAATACAGCCATAAGTTTGGGATGTTTAGTCCTCCTTTCAATTGGGGCCTAAACATTAGGGAGTAGCTAAATCTTGTTTTTTTGTTTTGCCAGATGAATTTATTAATTTCCCTTTGGAGTGAATCTAACTTGCTTTTGGGCAATGTAAGAGGAAGGGCTCTAAAAAGGAACAACAGTTTGGGTAGTAAGAGCATTTTCGTGGCCACTATTCTTCCTGAGAAAGATATTTGGTATGAAGACCATAGTTTTATTGTATTTTTGATGTCATTAAATAATGGTGGGTAATTCGCATGGAATAGTGCTTTGTATGAGGGGGTGATACGTATTCCCAAGTAACTAAATGAATCCGTACACCAAGTGAATGGAAAATTGTCTTTGAGTGTTGCAATTAAGGTTGGTGGGATGTTGATGGGTCAGGCTGAGCATTTAGACAGGTTTACACCCAATCCAGACAGATCCCGAAATGTGTCTAGAATATTGGTCAGATTAGGTAAAGAGATGAGGGGATTTGTTAAAAAGAGCAGGACGTCATCTGCATAGAGGCTTAGTTTGAATTCTTTGGACCCTTTAGTGTAGCCCTTTATATCTATATTCTTTCTAATCGCGCAGGCTAGGGGTTCTATTGCCAGGTCAAAAAGGAGTGGGGAGAGTGGGCAACCCTGCCTGGTGCCCCTGCACAGAGGGAAAAAGTCAGAATTGTTGCCTGGAAGTTTAATAGGAGTTTTGGGGTCATGATAAAGAGCTTTAAATCCATGTAAGAATTCACTATTTATGCCATATCTAGGGAGTAATGTGTCTAAGTATGACCAGCTAACGCTGTCAAAGGCTTTGTGGATGTCGAGACTGAGTAAGAGTGCGGATTTAGAGTGTAAGTTGGAGTCTTGAATAATGTTTGTAGTCAGTCTAATGTTATCTGTTATTTGTCTGTTCGGGATGAATCCTGTTTGATCTGGATTTATTAAGGGGGAAATAACTGCAGCTAATCTATCCGCTAGTAACCTGCTAAATATTTTCAGGTCATTATCTATGACGGAAATCGGGCGATAATTTTGTGGGGTGGAATGATCTTTATTTGTTTTGGGAAGAAGGGACATGTTTGCTAGAAGCATTTCTGATGGGAATTGGTTTCCTTGCAGAATGTGGTTATATAATTTTGTCAGATGTGGGGTTAATGTGGAGGCAAATTTTTTATAATAGGATGTGGAGTATCCATCAGGACCCGGAGCTGTAGAGGTCTTTAATGAGTTTATTATTCTATTAATTTCTAAGTCTGAGCAGGGGGCGTTGAGCGCTTCAATTTGTTCATTAGACAGGGTGGGTAACGTAATATCATTAAGCCAGTTCAAGGAGGTTTGTTTAGGTGAGGATTGGGGAGTAGAAAGCAGCTTTTTATAGAAGTCTAGGAATATGTTCATAACTTCTTTGGGATGGGACACTAAGTTACCTGATGTATTTCTAAGTTTATAGGTGTGGGAAGGTTTTGTCGTTTGAGTTAGTTTTCTAGCAAACATGGTGGAGTATGAATTGCTATTGAGCAAAAATCTAGCCTTAGACCATCTAAGGGCCTTCTCTGCGTCTGATGTAAGTAGTGAGTCTAATGCTATGCGTTTATCTTGAATTTGTTTCAGAAGGTCACTGGAGGGGTTTTGGTTATTCCTGTGATACAAAACATCTAGAGCCTTTGTGAGAGATCTAATATCCGCGAGTTTAGATTTGTTTTTGTTTGAGGCAATACTTATCAAATGGCCTCTCATGACCGCCTTATGTGCCATCCATAGAGACGTAGGTGGCATGTCTTGTGCTATGTTAAGTGCGAAGTATTGCTCGAGGTGAGATAGGATTTCTTGATGGATTATTGGGTCAGTCAATAGGGAGTCATTTATTCGCCACTTATGAGTTCTGTTTGTTAGGCCTATATGTGAGGTGGTGAAGGAAACTATATGGTGGTCTGACCAGGGACATGGATGGATCTCTGCTTTCGAGGAGTTGGCCAATAGGATTGGGGTACAAAAAATATAATCCAGCCGTGCGTAGCTGTCATGTGGGTGGGAGTAGAATGTATAATCTTTAGTACCTACACTGTGGGCTCTCAATGTGTCAATCAGCAAGGTTAAAATCACCACCTACGATTAAATGTGTGGAGTGGAATCTATCTAAGGTATCAAAGAATTTGGAAAATAATCTTGTATGTGCATCATTAGGGGCGTATATTGATGCAATGGTAAGTGAGCGTCCCTTTATTGAACCTTTTAAGATCAAATATCGACTGTCTGGGTCCTTAAAAATACTGTGAATGTCGAATACTACCGAGTTTCTTACAAAAATTGCTACACCCCTGGATTTAGTGTTAAACGTTGTGCAATAGTATTGGCTATAACATTTGTTGAAACATTTTGGATGTTTATCTGTTGCAAAATGGGTTTCCTGTAACAGGACAATGTCAGCACCCAACCTCTTGTAGTGACGGAAAGCCTTTTTTCTTTTTTGAGGGGAGTTAATGCCCTGAGCATTGTGAGATACCACCCTAAGTCCCATTGAACAGGTAATGGGTAACTGTGGTAATTATCGGTGATAGAAAAAGCTCACAAGGCCCAGGGCTCAACGTATGTACAAAAAGATACTGAATCACCACCATCATCATCGTTTTTTTTTTTCAAAATCGTCACTTGTATTTTTGTTTATAGCGCAGAAAATAAAAACCGCAGAGGTGATCAAATACCACCAAAAGAAAGCTCTATTTGTGGGGAAAAAAGGACATCAATTTTGTTTGGGAGCCACGTCGCACGATCGCGCAATTGTCAGTTAAAGCGATGCAGTGCCGAATCGCAAAAAGTGACCCAGTCTTTGACCAGCAAAATGGTCCGGGGCTGAAGTGGTTAAAATGTAACGCCAGTATATCCAAGGAAAGTTTTACCTTACAGTCAATGTGGTCAGTAAGGAGAAATTTAAGATCTTCAAGTACTGTGAGTGGGCAGCTTGGCAGTTCCCAATGATAGCACAGCAGCCGGTTACAGGAGCATAGAGGGTAATATTGATGTGAAGTCAAATGGTGGGTAGTGCATACAGCAGCTGCAGCAAACAGCATAAAGGAGGGGATGCAAGCAACAGCTACAGGGTAGTAAGTATACACCACCGAGGCAATTGAAAAATTCTGTAAGCCAAGTCATGCACAGAGAGGTATTAATCTGAGTTTGAATTGGTAAACAAAGCAGGGTCAGGTGGATCATACAAGGGGAGGTAATAATCCAGGCCAAGAAGCAGATAGTGATCAAAGCCAGGTCAGAACAAAAACAACAAAGCAAAGCACACTATCACAAATGCTATCTCTTTAGTTAGCATGGAAGTAGCGAGGAGACAACTTTTCAAATGTGGTGGTTGCAGGTGGGCTTCCTGCAAGCTAGCCTCTGAGAGATAGCAATGAAAAAGCTTGTCTGACATAGGCTTGTCACTGCAGGTGTTTAGAGCAGGTCGAAAGTGTGTTTTCTCTATCCAAGCCCCAGTAAACTGAGGTTTTCTGCACATATGAGCTCATGTTCCTTTCATTTCTACAGGCAATACTTTCGCTCCCAAGAGAAATGATCTAAATCCTTCTGATCTTTTGCCAAGTCCATAATTCAGTCCAGGCAGATGCTATCCTGGCCCACTAAATCCTCAAAGACCTCCAACAAACCTTCCACTACAGGTCCACACCACTTGTATACAGCAGGGTGGCAGGAAGATTGGTGGCGCTTGCAGGGCTGGTGCAAGGATTTTTGACACCCCAGCCAAAACCTCATTTTGCTGCACCACCTTGGCTCTGCCCCTAAATCCACCCTCTTTGTCCGAGCATTAATATGACAGGAGTCGGCACTAGAGGAAGCATGCGGCTGCAGTAGAGAGCACTGATCATACAGACGTGCAGTGGATCTTTGCTTCCG
This sequence comes from Rana temporaria, assembly GCF_905171775.1. Classification (NCBI taxonomy): domain Eukaryota; kingdom Metazoa; phylum Chordata; class Amphibia; order Anura; family Ranidae; genus Rana; species Rana temporaria. The sequence goes on from NC_053491.1 coordinate 58,556,081, forward strand.
TTCCATCAGGACATGTCTTCCAGTGCTGCGCCTCTATATTGACACTACAGAGTGGCTACCTGAGTAACATGCATCAGAAGCATCCCCTGCATCCCCCTAGATGTGCACGCTTTATTCCAGCAGCACCCACTAGAGGTTATAACATTCATCAAAGAGGTATTTATATTACAGCACTGGAAACCAGCGGCCGGGCCCCCTAGGCAGAAGTGCGCCCTAGGCGGCCGCCTAGATTGTCTAGTGGTAGCACCCGCCCTGGAAGCTTGTAGATTTGGGTGAAGGAAGTGGTATTGACAGGGAACATGATAGAGTTGCTATCCTCCAGCCCTACAGGTTTTTATTTTTAAATCTGCGCCTTCTTTTCAGGGCAGTACATGGGCTAGTTTGCCAGGGAGTGGTAGTTCCCATTCCTTTTTAGGAATGAGATCGAGGTTTTTGATCCAAACCTGTTTATGAGATAGATGAGATAGTGAGATTATTACGTCCCAAGTTCAAGTCCTCAAATTGGCAAATATTTTTGTATGTCCATAAAGGATCTGGATAAAATCAGTTTGATTTATGTGGCTTCTTTACAACAGAGATTTTTTATTGCATCTGAGATGCTTTATTCCATTTCTCCATCTTCTCTCCACATGATGATCTGCATTTCCAGTTTATGTGGTTTCACTTTGGGTTGGCCTCAGCTACCAGAATCTTTTAAAAAATTCTGGCCCAGTGTTGAAGGAACTAAGAACCACCAGGAACATGTTCATTAATTGTGAATCTGATTTAAAAAAATGCATTGCTTACTGTTTTGCTTAGAACACAGTGGGTAGAGTACCCTGTATTCCCTGTGGAATTCTAGATAACCTTTAAATTGTTGTATGCTCTTTATGGTTCTGGAGTTCTTGGGCCTGATACTTGATACCAAATCGATGAAGGTCTTTCTGTCCCTTGAGAAATTGTATCTGCTAAAGCTACAGGCCCATGCTGTTGCCTTTACTAATTTTCACACTTTTTGCCTCCAACTGGGAGAATCTCATTATGAATGTGAGCCTTTCCAGCTTTGGAGGGGTTATCAGCTTTCTGTTCAGTTATACATTTTATGATATTTATATATTTTTAGCTACAATTTAAAGGTGCAGACAGTTTGACCTACTAGTGAGTCACTAACCCAAAACAAGCACACAGGCAATCCAAAATTCTGAATTCTGAACTATGTAATGAAACAGTAATCTCAATCACAACCCCAAAAAGTTTGTCCACTTCAGCTTTTGCAGCTGTTTACCCTTTATTGACCAGAGAAATTTAACATTTCAGCCGTGTGCCTATTTATTCAGCAATATTTCGGAAAAGTGGGTTAGGGGGACAAAGCCTTTTGTTGCCTACCAAATATGATTTCATTTTTTTTTAGATTTTACCAGCAAAAAAAAGCTATTTTTACTGTTGATACAAAGTATAAATACAAAGCATAAATACGGTTATTTTTTAATTAATTAAAATCAAGATGAAAAATGTGTAAACAATAATGAGGATCACGCTAAAAAAAAACAACTACTGCCACAGTTCTAACGTATTAGCTGGCAGCCAAAATGAATACACACCCTAGTGTTTCCAAAATAGTCACAAAAATATTGGCACTACCTCGTGAAACGAATTATGCATTAAAGTGATTAATGTGACTTTACAAAAACAAGCTTCTGTACCATTACCAGTAAAACAAAATAAAAATCACGAAAAATAGGGTAAATAGAAAAGACAAAATATAGTTTATTAGGGTTAGTTCGAGCTGAAATTTTCTTGGGGGGGGGGGGAATACAGCACCAGTCTAATAATTTACCCCTAATAAAGTGCACCCTATATCCTGCTGGCTACTTTAAAAATTCTCCCTTTAGTGAAACTGGATACTGCTGGCAGTGGTGAACTTCCTAAGCTTTGATAGCGAAGGACTGATTGCACCAATCACTTTCCTCTTCGTCCTGTCTTGCCCATTCACAAAGCTGCTTGTGTTATACTTGAAGTCATTCTCTAAATAGGGGAGTGAGATCCTGTGCATTCTTTAAAAAAAGTAATACAAATAGTTTTTTAAATAGCATGGTGGAAGAGGCGATTCAGTTTGCATGTGTTGCGCTATATAAGTTTCTCACTCACTCACTCACTTACAGTTTTTTTCTTCTAAATTTCAGCTCCCCCATGCACCAATATAGAATTCATGTACTTTTTTTTCCAAAAATATAAAAGCTTTTCATTAGATCCACAGTCACTTACTTTTCATGTCCTAATCCATGTTTCCAGACATATTCCATTAGTAATGTCTTCTTGCTGATCAGACTTTAGGTAACGACACAGGAAAGAGTTGACCAGCTGACCTCATTAGCACACACCCTGCATCATCCACCCACCCACTCCCAGCTGCATGTTTTCTACATGAAATGCAATGAATCAGTGATCACCCTTCTCACTAAATACACAATCAGATCGCATAATGTATGACCATATTTATACAAGTACATAGGAGGGAGTGGACAGAAGCACTTAGCTGTCAAGCCCCATCCACAACTCTGCGTAGCGGGAACTCGCATTCCCACATGTGTTTTTTCTCTTTTTTTTTCGAGGAGGGAGGCATTTTGGAGCATTTTCACTCATCACACATAAGGCAGCCCATCTACCTGAATGGGCTGCCCTACACACACAGCAATCACTCCGAATAAGCTACATAACTATTGTGGAGCTTGGTGCATTTTTTACTGCAGCGCATTTCTGAAATGCAAGGAAACACACAAATGTGAATGGAGTCTCATTGTTCTTGTGTTATTGCACCAATTTTACTTTCAGGCCCCATTCACATCTAGCATAGTGGCAGCGATCGTTTTGTGTCTCGTTTTTCCTATGACATGCATTGGGCAGCCTGTTGCTTTCAACTGGCTGCACTACATGTGGTTAATGGGACATTTTGGCATTTTGTGTGTTTTTTACTATGTATTTTGCAGCATTTGCCCCTCATTTTTTCACATGGCAAAATGTATGTTTGCTTCTGTGTTTGGCGTGCCGTTAACAATTAATGGTACTGAAAGTGCAACTAGTCATTTTTGGTGCATAAACCTGGCTATACACTATGCAATCTGATTGTATATTGTGTATTTAGTGAGAAGGGTGATCACTGATTGATTGCATTTCATTTTAAAAATGTGCAGCTGGGTGACAAAGGGTGTGTGCTAATGAGATCTGTTGCTCAACTCCTTGGAAATGTCTGGAAATGTGGATTAGGACAAGAAAAGTAAGTGACTGTAGATTTAATGGAAAGCTTTGATATTTTTGCATGCATTGGGGAGCTGGAATTTAGAAGAAAAAAATGTGTATAAAGGCGAACTTACCCTTTAGGCAAAGCACAGTTAACAGGAAAAAAAGGAACTAGACATAGAACAATAAAGTACAGGTGGAGTACATGTACATAAACCACATTTTAGCTGAAAAATCACAGTATGGTATAATGAATCCTTTTGAATATGAGACTGAATTGTGTTCAGCAACTGAGAGGTTTCCTGATCCCATATATATTCCAAGGAAAAGATCCAAGAAAACGGTGCTTAAGCTAAAAGGTCTTTTTTAGAAAAAAATTTAATTGAGTGACCCTAAAACTGTGGAAAGGCAAATAAAGAAAAGTGATGAAAGAAGTAAAGGAAAGTCCAAGAGAGGGGAAAAAAATCAGCTGACCTACCTAGAATTGATTATTTGGATGCAGAAGTGGAGCATTTTATCACGGTTGTGCACTGATGTTGGTATATTCACATGTGAACACAATATAGATGTATGTTTGTTTCTATTTTTTTTTCATAAAATGCTACACTATATGAATTTTTTGGAGTTGAAGATATTTGGGAAGCAAAGGTGAATAAAGGAGAAGACACACAATGGTGCTTTTGACAGTTTATTGGACCCATTTGGCATAAGTGGATTGGAAATCTGTTGGGAGCCTTGGAAAGTCATCTGCAGGATAATAGTCATCTTTTATAATTGTTCCTGAAGTGCTGGATATTCTCTTGAATTTTTAAAATGGTTATATTGTATAAACCCCAATTATCACTGTATCAAACTGTCAAGGTGATTACTAAAGATTGCGTTATTGTTAGGGGTTTTTTTTGGAACCCAGACTAAGACCCAGCTGTAAAAATGAAAGCAGAGCACAGTAGAGGTGCACATGGAAGTGTAAAAGGGTGGGAAGTCGCACTGTAGTGCATTTTTTTTTTTGCAGCACTACCCCCTAAAGGGGCCGCTGGTACTAGCTGTTTTTTCCTTAATAGTAGAGAGGCTTCCCACCACCACAGGCATCAGTTCATGCACTCCAGCTCCAATACCCCAGTCTAGGGGTTGTCTTTTTGAAATGTATTTCTTGAAGAACTTTAAACAGGAGAGGGGTTGGGCTATGAAGTCATTTTCCAAAAAAGTATTAGCAACAACAGTGAAATTACATTTTCTCTCTAGTCTCTTTCTGTAATAATTGGGGACATAGAACAGTCTAGGTCCTCACAACTGTAGAACATGAGGCAGTTTCTTTGGCATCTGGTTACCTTGCGCCACTGCACAACTGTTGGTACCCAGTGAAAATTCCAGGAGATGAGTATTCATATTTGTTCAGATCTTGAAGACATGAATTGAATTGAAAAACGTCATTTCATGGGAATAGTATGAGTCTGGTCTTTCTCTGAAATTGTGTTACTTATTGGAGCTGATTATCACTACTTAATTTGCTTTATTTTTCTTTAAAAATGAAGGCATATACTGTATTTGCATAGACATCCGGCACAAAGATGCTTATGAACAAAAAACTGTAGGTGTATACATTCACTGACAAGTACATTGTGTACTTTTCTGCAAATACTGTATCGCTCTTTGCACTTACAACACTCATATTCATTTAGAATGTCTGTCATAATCACTGAACTGTTTAAATATGACAAACCATCTACTGAGTTATTATGTCTGTATATATAGCTAAATTATATGGTTTCAGTTAAAAGGTCAGATATTTTAATAAGGCGCAAATAGCATTCCAAAGATAGTTTCTGGAGCTCTTTTCTGCAGTCAGAAATACAAATTACATTTTAGAATAGAATTAGGTTTTATTATAATCAATGAGCATTCTTGTCTGGCATGTTGTTGCTGAAATATTGCATGCCCCTGCCAAGTGACACTGTATGCTTCTTAGACTGTTGCAATTTCTAAACAGGCCTCATAAGGCTGATATAGACAGGATCTTCCTTTCACATTTGACTTTGAATAAAACATTGTTCTGTGAGAATAATATATATTTAAAAATGAAAGAAATTCTTCCCTGTGAAATGCTACAAATCCCAAAGCTTGTTAAGGATTAAGTATAAATGAAGTACATTGTTTTTTTTTTGGCTAAACAAAATTCACATCTACTGTCCCCATCAGTGGCCTCTTTTTGTCTTTCATTATACCAGTATATGTGACATAGCAACAGACATAATATCAAGCCTTTGCATTCGTGTTGGGGAACTTCTTATGTTTCCCGTTTCTGTAGTTTTAAATATCTCCCTTGCGTGACTTAATAAAGCTTATATCACTAGTACCAAAGATCTTTAAAGACTAGGTTACCTCCTTTGAAAGTTTATATTCTATAGTATAATTTAGTCTTCAGTGAAGTGGGTTTTAGGTGGCGGTAAAAAGGGAGGAGAGGAAGAGCCTCTTTGAAGATTATTATCCTGTTGAATTCACTCTTCAAAGGTTTTTTTAGAGCTCTGAGGAAGTTTGTTGTTAAAGATCTTTGCATTATTGAAATATTTTCACATTGTTTCTAACATTAAAAGACATATTCCAACCACTTCAAGACTTTTACATCTTTTGAGGTATCTGTCTTCAAAGATCTTTTGGGTGGTTATCTCTTTGTTCGTCTGTACATGAATGGGCAAGAAAATCTGTTCTTTCTTCTCAAGAATAGGAAGCCTTTAAATGCTGTAGTGCTAAATTCTATAGTTACAGATTATTTGAAAGGGACATTTTAGGGTTATGTCCTTTCCACAAACAAAAATATGTATATGTATTTTCATACTGTGTAGAAACAAAATTTAAAGTTACCAAACTTTTAATATAATGTTGGTACATCCACCAACCCATCCTACTTGTAATATACACCAGAGATGCAAGCTTCCTTTGCAGCAGGCCAGTGTAGGGATCTTTAGTGCTTATCCCCTCTTATCCCCTCCAGTGCAGCCACACAGCACATGAAGACTCAAGTTGGAAGAAGAACAAGTCGGATCAAATTCTCATTATCTACAACTAGATTGGATGAAGAACAAGTCGGATCAAATTCTCATTATCTACAACTAGGTTCTTCTGGTGTCTGGAGGCCATGCTTACCGTTGAGCACATGGGCAGGGATAGGAAGTAATGAGGAGAGGAGGAGCAGGATTAGTGGAAATGTAATCTAGAACAAAACAGCTGGATTTGCATTACATTTGAACAGCAGATGCAATTTGACTGAGGTTACATTGAAGTCTATGGAGCGGGAAAACGCACTACGCCATACTACACATGCACAGGGCCTTTTTTCCAACCGCCTTCAAAATCTCTCCACATGGATGTAAACTACCTTCATAGAAAACTATGTTAAATCAATTGATATGTAAATCTTTGAGTTCTGGAACGCATCAGATTTGCATAAGTGTCATCCAACGCTCACAGCGGTTCCATAGAAGTCTATGGAGCTTAAAATCGCACTAAACAAGCACAGAACCACATCAGAATCGCACTGCATAGATTTTTGTGGACTTCATAGAAGACTTGACATGTGAATCTGTGTTTTGGAATGCATCACAACCACATTAGATTCACATAAGTGTGAACCAGGGCTCAATGTCAACAACATGTGTCACATTGTCACCCTAGTTGCTAGTATTCAGAAGGGTGCTCACCCATTGGTGGTGTTGTGTAAATCCAATGTATAACAAAGAAAGCACATTGTGTTCCAATCAAAAATATTTATTGAATTTCCATACAAGAATAACTTTTCGAGGAAACGCAAGGATTCATCAATGTGACAGACAGATCAATCGATTATATAATGGGGGCAGTAAAAGCTTGAATCATTTGCACCTGTACAAGTGCTCATGCAATGTTAAAATCTATAATTAGAGACACAATACCCAGATGCTCCTTAACCTTAAGTTCTAAGCTAAGTAACAATTACATATACCCTGTACACTTTGAAAATACATATACATGAATCAGTTGGCCAGCGGGCCGGACTTTGGGCATGCCTGCTCTAATATGTCTGTGGAAGTCTGCATTAAAGAAATCTGTTGCTTTGCTTCCATGAACAAAGCACATAATGTTTTTAAGGTGGCCTTTTGTATGATTATACAGGATTTATTAAGCACCAGCAGTTGGTGCAGCATTTTACAAAATAAAGGAAGGCAGCACAGTTGCAATATAATCTAGTATAATAGGGTTAACAGGGCCCTGCTTGTTAGAACGTACATGTTTCTGAGCCCATATAATGAGTTCTTAAATTGTTTGATGTATCTTACAGGTATTGTAATGGAAGGATACTTTTTCCTTTTGAAATTTAGTTGTGTAACTCCCAGTTTTCTCCTCTTAGCACTGCCAGTGAATGGTAAAACCTAACACTTAACCCCTAAAGGCATAACCCTAAAATTAAACTTTGCATTTAGTGGAGACCCAGGGTTGAAAACTAACAAATTCTCCTTGATGTTTTGGAATGGGATTACCTTTTTTTTACACTGATCATGGCATTTTACAATTATTAGTAAAACCTCTTCCCCAACAAAAGAAAGCATGCTCCGTTTGCTGATTCATTTTAGCTTTGAAAAGATTTTCTATGGAATAATAACAAAAATGTATGAAAAGTATAATAATCCCTGTTAGTGCCCCCCACACCACTATTCCTCGACAGTTTAAAAAAAAAAAAACCTAATCTCTTGTACTAATTATGTATGTTTAAAATATCTCATGGAACTTGTTCCCAACTGAACCTTTACTAGTCACTTTTTAAAATATATGGTGAAGCTAACTAGAAATAACTAGAAGGGCATGTGAGATACTGGCAGGAGATGTAAGGATGAGGGAATCTTTAAAATTATTAACTTTTCATCATAGAGCAGCTGCTGCCTAGATGTGAAGAGTTCTGGGAAAGCAGCATGCCAGGGGAGTTTTTAAACACTGTTTAGAAATAACAATTGCAGTAGATTCTAGAATTCTGTGTGCAGCAGGGAGATAATTCATATGTGTTGCTGTATGATGTTTTACATTACATGTATCCATCCTGTATATTACCATTTATTTTATTTGCTTCAGCAACAGAACTTATACAAATCACGTAAGGTTATTTTTTGTTGGGTGATTTCATGAGTGTGCAAGCATTTGCTATTCTGAAATCAGGTTAGCTAAAAATAACCTGCCATAGTAATTTAGTGTTATCCAATGCAAATTATAAAAAAAAAATCCAAGCTTAGCAAACAGACTAATAAACATTAGACAGTAGTAACTAATATACATTAGATACTTGTATTAAGTTGACTGCTTTTATGAGTATACAGAATCCTGATAATGGCTAGATATTGTTTGTGTAGACCTCTGGTAGTGTAAGGTCCATGTCACACTGGTGATCAAGTTGCTACCAGCCACAGGTTCACTAAGAGAGCAAACAAGATACTTACCTGTTCCTACGGCATTACTAGCTGAACAAGTGAGGCATCACTCTGACAATGCCCCCTTGCTGGCAAGTGAGAATTTGTCACACCGCACAAGTTACTAATACACATTAGACACTTGTAATACATTACCCACTTTTATGACTATACATAATACTGAAGATGGCTAGATATTGCCAGTGTAGACCTCTGGTATTCAAGCATAACAAACAGTCCCGAGTTACTAATACGTACTTGTAATACGTTACATGTATTTATGAGTATACCGAATACAGATTGTAGGCTGGTAGTGGTTATAGTTCCCCCAGCAGAGATTTAGGGGTTAACTGTAATTCCTGGGTTTTTACTGGTGGCTTTTGCTAAGTCTGACCCCCAGTCCTGTGTGATATAAAAGGGACAAAGATCCAGACCCAGAGAGAGAGATGGTGCAGAGGAAAGTAAGGGGCAAGAGAAGAATGAGTCTGGCTCAGTCCTGGTACATCTTGCCAGGTGCATCTGATGCATATACTGGAGTCTGGATGACCAGTATCATGCCAAAGTCAGAGCTACATTTTAGACATGGACTCCACCTGTATTGATCTTTTGCTTGAACAGGTATGCCGGGGTAGCTAAAAGCCTGAAGTTAGGGACTAGGGATGTTAGGAATTGTTGGCACTTTATCTTGGACTGTCGATTGTCTCTGTTATCATGTTGATTTATTCGTCAAGTATATGTTTGAAACTTTGCCTTTGCCTGGTCGGAAGTTACTAAAGGGGTGCAATGCAAGTAACATGCAAACTGCAAACACATTGGGGTATGAAGACACACATGAAGACATTCCATGTTTATACACATAACTTAATTTCTGAGCGTATTTGTGCAATACTTATTTTACTCACTGTATATACTGTGCATTTTCATCAATCACTGCTCTACGGTTCCTAACTCACATTCATACATACACATACTAGGGTCAATTTAGATAAAATGCAATTAACCTACCAGCATGGCTTTGAAATGTGGGAGGAAAGCAGAGTACCCAGTGAAAACCCATGCAGGCACAGATATCGAACAAAAATATATGCATTTGTTGGAAAGCTGCATGTCTGGGTTGAAAATATGTATACAGTTCCCATTAGCCAACAGATGAATCCCTCTATCAAGAGTATGTACATAGTTCCAATGCGTGAACTATACAGTTGCTGTTGGCCTCCATATCAGTGGCAGCCGCTCCAATGCCCCCGGCCCCTAATCTACATGCAGGGGGCTGGACACATGGATTTCAATGTTTTTTTTTTTAAAGCACATGATTAGAGCCTGAGTCTCTAATTGGCTTCAAAAAAGGGTTGGCTCAGGGTGCAGAGCAATGCGCCCCTGAGCCCACCAAGTTGTGTGACAATAGCAAATGAATATTCACTGTTGTCTTCCAGGTTCTCCTCCCGGGCCAATCAGGAAGTGGGTCCTGAGACCTGATTGGTTGGGAGTCTTAGGGCTTTCCAGCCAATCGGGTCTCAGAACCCATTTCCTGTATGGCAGGGAGGAGAAGCAATGGCAGCCGGAGAGGGAAGAGACTAAGTGGATGAACGGGAGCCAGTGCGGAGATCGGGGAGCCAGTATGGACGAGCGGAAAGTTGGTGCGTAGAGCCGGAAGCAGTGTGAGTACCTTTCGAGGCCGGCCTGTGCACCATGGTGGTGGCATGTGCGAGTGAGGGGGGGCAGGTTTGTTTGCTGCCCCCCCAAAATATTGAGCACCAGCCGCCACTGCTCCAGAATAACCAATTCAGGCTGCTGATTAATGTGTCAGCCAAGTTCACAGCTCAAGCTAGTGGGGTGGGATAAGCAGTCAGGAAAACAAGTAATGGCACCAGACACTGTTCACCAATGTAAAGGTGCACTAATGCTTGTCCCTAATGTAAGGTGGTCAGTGACACTGTCTAGTCACCATAGATTGTATAGAACCTGCATGAACATATACTGTTAACAGTTTTTATGCAAAAGCAGTGTTTGTCACCATAGTGCTGATGGCACAGTATAATGAGACGCAGCACTGACAGAAATGACGGCAGTACAGTGAAACGTTCGTTGGAGCGGGGATCGTCATTTCTGGGTCCCATATGTGACTTTCATACTACTATCTTATTCAGAATGAGGCGTGGATTGCACGCCGCCGCAAGTCTGATATATGCACCTGCACATGCTGTAGACACCTTGGTGCAGGGCTTGGCACAGTCACATGTGAGTGCAAAATTTTCCTTACGCTTTAAACCCATTTTTTAATAAAACGTACTACACCGTAGAGGCTCTCTTTTGTGTCCTTGGTGGAATCCATTCCCATATCCTCTGTTGCTGACAGAGGAGGCCCCACAATGGAGAGATGTTCAATCCAGGATCTTGCTGGTTTATTTAACAAAAGCGCATTTTGACTTACCTTAAAAAAATGGTCAAACACCTCTGGTGAGTAGCCATCTACCTTTTGAGCACTCATGGTGAAGCTTTTTAAGAATTCTTAAACCAAAGGAATCCATTTATTTTTATGGTGTTGGTATTGTCACATTTGGACTTTTTATATGTCTTTTTTCATGATTCGTATCCATTGATTTTTATGTTGAACCCACCTGATTAATTTATAGCGCAAACACCTTTACCTTGGTTTATTATGCATTCGGTTATTTTTGAAAAGGGCATCTACTTCACTAAATCATCATCCCACCCCAGTGACTGCATAGTTCCATCACTGGAATGCCACAATCACTATTGGCCACAGCAAAAATCTGTGCAGACAACAGGTCAAACTCATTGGCCAATGTTGACTGCGGAATTTCATTCCATTCATCAACTAGGCAAACTTTTTGCTACTGAATGATTATATGATAATGACAATGATTTGTACTGACATATGGGGACTACATTTTGTATTTTATATACAAGGTAAGTAGAAATATCCTCAGGTATTAGTACTTTGAAACTGAAAAATTTACCTGGCAATTTCTATTATTTTTAACCAATTACTAACCTCTTTTTCATGAATGCTAGATATCTGACTGTCATACTGACCCAAAGGCTTAAACTGGATTAGTGAATCAGAATAAATTAAAATCAGAGACAGGCAACTATAATTTTCAGAAGGTGGTCAGCAATGGTGTCCTACATACTAGCAAAAGATTTGATAAATAATTCAAGTACAAGACAGAAATTATGTTCTTTTAAAATTTCATACACTTCAAATAATAATTTATTTTGTGGACATCTTTACATTTGAAAAGTTATATGACTTAGAGCCTATCATGCTGCGTACACACAACCGTTTTTCATGATGAGAAAAATGCAATTCTTTTTATTGGTCGTGAAAAACAGTCGTGTGTATGCTCCAGAGCATTTATCTCAATGAGAAAAATGTCCGTTAAAAATTTAGAACCTGCTCTATTTTTTCTCGTCATTTTTCACGTCGTTCTATTTCACGTTGTGAAAAACGGTCGTGTGTACGCTTTAACGAGGGGGAAAAAACGTGCATGCTCAGAAGCAAGTTATGAGACGGGAGCGCTCGTTCTGGTAAAACTAGTGTTCGTAATGGAGATAGCACATTCGTCACGCTGTAACAGACTGAAAAGCACGAAGACTAAAAAAGCACAAATCGTCTCTCACCAAACTTTTACTAACACGTGGTAACACAAATTCACCGAAAGAAGCCTAAAGGGTGGGGCCATTTGAATGGAACTTCCCCTTTATAGTGCCGTCGCACGTGTTGTCATACGTGTTGTACGTCACCGTGCTTTGCGCAAGCATTTTTTTTCACGATCATGTGTATGCAAGGCAGGCTTGAGAGGAATCACGTAAAGAAAAACGTCATTTTTTTTCCATGACATGAATAACGATCGTGTGTACGCGGCATTAGTATAGAACCCCAAAAAGGCTGTGGATTGAATTTACTTCCCATCTCTTACTTTGCCACTGGAGACTGGTAATGTTAGTGTGATTGGAGCGTGATTTCCAGGTTAGGAGCATTCAAGCTTATGGATGCATAGAAGCCACAGCTAATGCCTTGTACACACGACCGGTTTTAACGACAAGATTTTTTATAATGGTCGTGTACATCGTGTGTATGCTCCCTAGCAGTTTTCTCAACGAAAAAACTGCCCGCAATTTTTTTTAAACAAGCTCTCTTTTTTCTCGTCGTGTTTCCCATCAGTCTTTTTCTCGTCATGTAAAATGGTCGTGTGTATGCTTTTTCGATATGGAAAAAATGCATGCATGCTCAGAATCAAATATGCAGCCCAAAAGCATCGCTATTTGAAAGGAACTTCCCCTTTATAGTCCTGTTGTATGTGTTGTACGTCACCGCGCTTTGGTCGGACATTTTTTGCATGAACGTGTGTATGCAAGGCAGGCTGGAGAGGAATCACTCCTGGAAAAACATTGTTTTTTTCCTGCCGAGAAAAATGGTCGTGTGGCATTAGACTGTATAATCATCATGTTCCACAAATGTTTTTCCATGATCAGATATGTATGTTTTTAGTTTTTTTTTTCTTATAAATGTCAATCCTATCAATGAGGCTTGTGACTTTATTTAACAGAAGTCTATGTAAGTCGTAATTAAATCATTAAAAAGTTGTGCTGCGTCATGAGTTGCGGTGATATAAATGGTTCTATTGCCGAAAATAGGCTGCAACTTGTCATGTGATTTGGAACCGTCAGATTGCATTACAAGTCACACGGTGTGAACTGGGGGTTAAACATTCAATCACATAATTTAAGGTCCATCTGCTCTCTTAAATCACCAGTCTGATGCTAAAGTATAAAATGGCGGGTATCAAATTAACTGGCGTTGTACAGTTTAACTTTATTGACATCAGACAGAAAAGTATAAATAGAATGTCTCTGTCTTTTTATAATCGACAAAAAAAAAGGGTTTTGGTTATTGTATGCCTTCATACATCGTCCCTTATCCAAAAAAACATATTTTTTTTAAAGCTCTTGGGGCCAGATTTACGTAGCAGCGGCGCAGCGTAACGTAACCCGTTTACATTACACCGCTTTTCAGATTTAGTGCCCGATCCACAAAGCACTTACCTGGAAATTTGCGGCGGTGTATTGTAAACACGTCCGGCGCAAGGCGGCCCAATTCAAATGGGGCGGGTACCATTTAAATTAGGCGCGCTCCCGCGCCGGACATACTGCGCATGCTCCCATCGCAAATTTCCCAACGTCCTTTGAGCGAAATTACGACGCGCCAAAGTTTTGTGAATCGCGGCGTGATCAAATGACTTACGCCGGGAAAAAGAATTTTTTTTAAAAAAAATTCAAAAGCGACGCAGGAAAGACGGGCATACTTTAACATGGTGGAGTACTTTTCCACCATATTAAAGGTGCACTATCTTTGCGACGAAAATCTAACACTTGTGACGACGTAACGACGGGAATAATCTTCGTGGATTGCCGTAACTCCTAATTTGCATACCCGACACTGGTTTACGACGCAAACTCCCCCAGCGGCGGCCGCGATATTGCATCCTAAGATCCAAAAGTGTAAGTCCATTACACCTGTCGGATCTTCTGGCTATCTATGCGGAACTGATTCTATGAATCAGTCGCATAGATACTCTGAGAGATATGATGGAGTATCTGAGATACTCCGTCGTATGTCCTTTGTGAATCTGGCCCTTGGTGCTTTAACCACTTAAGCCCCGGACCATATTGCTGGTCAATGACCGGGCCACTTTTTGCGATTCGGCACTGCAGAGTTTTAACTGACAATTGCGCGGTCGTGCGCCGTGGCTCCCAAACAAAATTGGCATCCTTTTTTCCCCACAAATAGAGCTTTCTTTTGGTGGTATTTGATCACCTCTGCGGTTTTTAGTTTTTGCGCTATAAACAAAAAAAGAGCGACAATTTTGAAAAAAATGAATAATTTTTACTTTTTGCTATAATAAATATCCCCCAAAAATATATAAAAAAAATAATTTTCCTTAGTTTAGGCCAATACATATTCTTCTACATATTTTTCATAAAAAAAAAATCGCAATAAGCGTTTATTGATTGGTTTGCGCAAAAGTTATAGCGTTTTTATTAATATTTTTTTTTTACTGGTAATGTTGGCAATCAGCGATTTTTATCGGTACTGCGACATTATGGCGGACACTTCTGACACTTTTGACACATTTTTGGGACCATTGGCATTTTTATAGCGATCAGTGCTATAAAAATGCATAGATTACTATAAAAATGCCACTGGCAGGGAAGGGGTTAACACTAGGGGGCGAGGAAGGGGTTAATTATGTTCCCTGGGTGTGTTCTAACTGAAGGGGGGGTGGGACTGACATGGGGAAATGACAGATCGCTGTTCATACATTGTATGAACAGACGATAAGTCATTTCTCCCCCTGACAGGACCGTGAGCTGTGCGTTTACACACACAGCTCCCGGTTCCCGCTCTGTAACAAACGATCACGGGTGCCCGGCGGTGATCGCGCCCGCCGGGCACACGCGTCGGCATCAGGGGCGAGCGGGGGGCTGTATAACTGTGGCGGCTGGTCGGCAAGCAGTTAACCACTTGAGATCCGCGCTATAGACAAAAGACGTCCACAGCGCGGCTCTCAAGTGCCGAGTGGACGTCTTTTTCTGTGCATTACCCTGCGCGCCGCTGGGGATGCGTGTACCTGGCGGCCGCGATGTCCTCCGGGTACACACGATTGTCGGTGACAGCAGGGACGTGGAGCTCTGTGTGTAAACACAGAGCTCCACGTCCTGTCAGGGAGAGAGGAGACCGATCTGTGTCTCTTGTACATAGGGACACCCCTTCCCTCCCAGTCACATTTATACAGTTTATACAATTTGAATGGTCCCAAATTTGTGAAAAAGAGTCCGATATGTCCGTCACAATATCGCAGGCCTGACAAAAAAATCCTAGATCGCCGCCATTACTAGTAAAAAATAAAAAATAAATCATAAATCTATCCCCTATTTTGTAGGTGCGATAACTTTTGCGCAAACCGATCAAATACGCTTATTGCAATTTTTTTTAACAAAAATATGTAGAAGAATATGTATCGGCCTAAACCGAGGAAAATGTTTTATTTTATTTTTTAAAAATGGGATATTATTACAACAAAAAATATTGTGTTTTTTTTTCAAAATCTCTGTCTTTTTTTGTTTATAGCGCAAAAAATAAAAATCGCAGAGATGATCAAATACCACCAAAAGAAAGCTCTATTTGTGGGGAAAAAAAATGATAAAAATATAATTTGGGTACAATGTTGTATGACCGCGCAATTGTCATTCAAAATGCGTCAGCGCTGAAAGCTGAAAATTGGTCTGGGCACGAAGGGGGTTTAAGTGCCCAGTAATGAAGTGGTTAATGAAAATGTTTTTATGCTGTATTCTTCCATTAACTTGGCCTAGCATGTAGTTGGTGCACAATCAGTATCTATACCTCATTTTTAATATGTTTACTTTACTAGTGGCGGTAAATTCCTATTTTATTCCAAATGTGTGTACGTAACCAACTAAATGAGCTGGAAAGACTGTGATTTGTTTAATTGTATTTATTTTTGTTGAAATCAATTTATATATTTTATTTAGAAGTCACTTAAGAAATGCCCTCTAATGCATCTTTTATTAGAAGTGGCAAGCGCAGCATTTTCTTGGGATGATCTCCAAGATGTCATTGGTACTTAAAACTTAAACAGTAGAACTGTTGTTTAATTTTCTATGTAATGAACCATATAATGCAAACGTTATTTAAGATCTTCTTTCACTTTATTATGTAAGGGAAGAAAATATTTTTGTACGATAGTATAGCATTTAATGATGTAAAAACAATGCCATACAATTATACCAGTATTTTCACAATGAACATTTGCTTCTGCCTGCAATATCACAGCAGTTGTTCATTATGAAGATCTCCTAGTTTGTGGTGGAACAAGGTCATTCATTGACCAGTATGAAGATGCCAAACACCCCCTACAGTTTAATATGAATGAGTCTGTGGGGTTGAGTTACTAAAAGCAAATAGACTGTGCACTTTGCAACCGCACTTGCTCCAGAGTAGCCTTTCTCAACTATTTCAACACCTGAAATAACTTTTCAGTCCCAGGAAACCCCTAATAAAAATTATTATGGCTACAACTCTATATACATTAGTGTGATGGACAGTGGGAAGAATGCTCACTTGTGTATCTCAATGGAAAGGTAAGTGGGACTTTAAATGATGTACAAATAAATATGTGCCTCCATCCCTAAATCAGGTAAATAAAGAGGGGGGGGGGACTTTAAATGAGGCAGGTGGCCAACAACTAAATATATATGAAAACTTGTTTATTGTCATATAGGAGTATAACACTTCGTAGTAGGTATGTATGTAAAAGTCATATTATATATATATATATATATATATATATATATATATATATATATATATATATATATATATATATATATTAGTACAGTACATATAAAAGCCAGTTCATCCATATAAATTAATGAGATACAGTTTTTATATACAAAATGATTTAGCAGCAAAATCCAATTATCAATGTGTAAAATATGGTCAATTATATCACACCACAGGTTGCACTATCAAGTACCTGATGGATATGAGAATGTTGTGAGGGCTTCTCTTGCACATTCCGCACAACATTGCTGAAGGTGGAGACGGAGAGTGTGAAGGCACAGAGTGGCAAAAGGGCAGTGGTAGCTGGTTGATGGTCTCCAGGTTGGAGATGGGTTGTGCTGGAAACCACAGCCCTCAGAACACAGGAACAGCTTGGCACCAGGGCAGAGGGTAGCAGAGAAAACCGGAGAGCAGGCTGAAGTCAGTAACAGCAGGGCAGCATGTGAACAAATCAGTTACCAGAGCAATATAAATAATAAACTCTGCAGTTTTGGTAAATACTAATGCCGCGTACACACGGTCGTTTTTTGTGATGAAATAAAATCTTGTTTTTTTTCATGAAACAAAACAACGTTTTTCAAACTTCATTTTAAAAAACGACGTTGCCTACACACCATCGTTTTTTCAAAATGCTCTAGCAAAGCGCGGTTACGTTCAGCACGTACAACGGCACTCTGTTCCATTCAAGCTTGCGTCATAACTTGCTTCTGAGCATGCGCGGGTTTAAAAACGTTGTTTTAAACGTTGTTTTACCCACACACTATCATTTTTAATGACACAAAAAACGATGTTTTGAAAAAACGACATAAAAAATTGAAGCATGTTCGAATTTTTTTTTTTTGTCGTTTTTCAGAAGACATAAAACAACGTTTTCCCCACACACGGTCATTTTAAATGACGTTTTTAAAAATGTCGTTTTTTTTCATCACAAAAAACGACCGTGTGTACGCGGCATAAGGGCCAGATCCTCAAATAAGTTACGCTGGTGTGTCTATTGATACGCCGCGTAAGTTCTAGTTTGCTCCGGCGTATCTTTGTTTTGTATCCACAAAACAAGATAGGCCTGAAGCTGGGCTAGATCCGACTGGCGTATGTCTTAGTACGCCCTCGGATCTAAGGTGCATATTTACGCTGGCCGCTAGGTGGCGTTTCCTTCAATTTCCGCGTCGAGTATGCAAATGAGCTAGATACGGCGATCCACGAACGTACGTCCGGCCGGCGCATTTTTTTACGTCGTTTCCGTAAGGCTTTTCGGCGTATAGTTACCCCTGCTATATGAGGCGTACTCAATGTTAAGTATGGCCGTCGTTCCCGCGTCAAATTTTGAATTTTTTACGTCGTTTGCGTAAGTCGTTCGCGAATAGGGCTTTGCGTAGAATGACATTCACGTCGTAAGCATTGGCTTGTTAATTTCGAGCATGCGTACTGGGATACCCCCTACGGACGGCGCATGCGCCATTAAAAAAAACGTAATTTATGTCGGGTCAAGACGTATTAACATAAAACACGCCCCCCATCACATCCATTTGAATTGCGCGCTCTTACGCTGCCAAAGTTACACTACGCCGCCGTAACTTACGGCGCAAATTCTTTCAGGATAAGGAAAATACGCTGTAAGTTACGGTGGCGTAGTGTATCAGAGATACGCTACGCCGGACGCAACAATGCGCCAAGGTACATGGATCTGCCCCTAATTATCTGTCCCATAGGTGAGCTGCCGAACACTGCTCTTTAACCCCGAAACGGGAAATAATAATGGCTAACGTTCCACAAATAATCAGTACAACGCTCCGAAATAAAAATAAATATATTCAAACCATACATACTCTCTAAGCTATAAATTAATAAACATATAAATAAATATCAAAATGTCCTTTGCCTGTGTTTCAAATCATAAAACCAGTGCATATATATTTAAAAATGTGCTCTTAATAAAGTGCTCATAACTAGATGTCCAAGTGCCGTGTAACAGTCCACATGTAAACATTTATATCCTTCTGTGCAAGCTTGCGATGTGTTCCACTCCACCTACACTGTGCTCTCTGTGAAATCCTATTCCTTATGAACCCCAAGTGATTCCACGAAAAGCTCCTCATGAATTTCAATGACCAAATGACATGTGACCCCTTATAGATAAACATGTCTCATGCACAGACATTTGCAGCCAAATATTTAAAATTTGGATTCATCAATCCAAAACACCCACTGACATTTTTCTGCATACCATTTTTTTGTGTTTTTGTTCATAGTCGAGTGACTTGACCATGTCTCCACATAAGAGACATAAGAGATATTGCTTACTAGCTGCAAGTCTTCTGACCAGGCTTGTAGATGGGTGTATTGGGGTCCCACTGATTTCTGACAAGTTTGAGCTGATGGTGTCAATGTACATCTTTCGATTGTCTTTCATCTGCTGCATTAAGTTACCTTGACTGTCCCCTGCATTTTTGTACCTCAGTGTTGCCTGTTTCATTGTGCTTCTGCAGAAGAGCTTGAACAGCACATCTGGAAACACCTGCCTTCCTTGACATTTTTTCCCTCTGAGAGACTTTGTTGATGCAATAAGTCCATACTGTGGATTGTTGTCTTCACAACCTCAGCATGTTAGTAGAGCATCAAGTAATTATGTTTAATTTAATTGTGTTTTAACTAGGGTTGTCCCGATACTGATACTAGTATCGGTATCGGGACTGATACAGAGCATTTGCGTGAGTACTTGTACTCGCGCAAATCCTCCCGATGCCTGATCCGATACCTGGGAGAGAGAGAGGCAGGCAGCGTGTAATGCCTGTGTCCGTGTATAATCCTCAGACGGCAGCCATCCAGTGTATAAAAGCCGCACATCCTCCTCTGTGATAGGGGAACACTCCCAGCAAGTGAGTCAGTGTTCTGCCTTTCACGGACACCCTCTCATCCTCTTCCCATGGACGAGGATGAGAGGGTGTCCGTGATAGGCGGAACACTAACACTGCTGGGAAACTGAGTTCCCCTATCACGGACGAGGAGGAGGAGGAGGCGCGGCTTTTGAACACTGGATGGCTGCCGTCTGAGGATTATACACGGACACAGGCATCAGAGGCGTTGAGGAATTTTTTTTTTTTAGCTGACACATCCAGCGCTGCCGCGTGTATGTCTGTTCCTCTTCTTCTTCCTTCGCTCACCTCCCCTACTGAGCCAGCCGCCAGCAAGGCGAGACTAAGCTCAGCCTGTGCCTGTCCCACTGATGATGTGACGCGGCTGCACGCACCTGCTGTGATGATTGCTGCCCAGTCCTCTGTGTCCTCTCCCGGCCGAGGTATGCCGTTATGATAAGGGGGTTGATGTTGGTGATCATTAGCCTTGTTTTGTATGATTGTTTAATAATGCATGTGGCTGTGCATCTACAAAATGTTTAACTGTGTGCAAGCTTGCCTGGGAGAACTGTTGATGCTTTAAGGGCAAATGATGGACACACAAAAAATGACTTGCTTTATGCTGGCCATAGATGGAGCGAGTTTCTTTTTCTGCAACCATCAAACTCGCTTGATTTCCCCATCAACACAGGCAGTGTTAACAAGGGAATCTCTCCCGCTGACCCATTGGGTTCTCCCTGCTTTCCCAGGGGAAGCTGTCCCCGCCGGGAGAAGACAGTGATTATTGCTAGTGGCTATAAAAGTCACTTGCAATAATCGCATGTAAAATCCGGCAAGCTGGTTGTACCCAATTTGATTGATCGATCAGCCTGCCTATACATGATTTGAAACATGGCCGGTCCCTGCAGATTCGTCTGAGATTCAAACTGTCTATGGTCGGCTTTAGATTGTTTTCTGTTAAAGCACTTTGTAGGTTGTTTATTGATAAATAAAAATGATTAATTACATAATTATTACCTGAAGTCTTGGGTGAAATATAACATTTGTTACAGGCAAGCTTTAAATATGAAACTTTATTTCTAAGGTAAATCTGTGAGAAGTGGCAGATATGGGAGCAGTCACAGAGATTACAAAGAGCATCAGTATTTTACAGTATACACATATGCAGTATTTTGAATTGGGGTTTAAATTGCAGCAACAAAACTTCCGATTTATATTAAATGTTAAGTAGGTTTATAGGAAGTGCCTAAACACAGCAATTTATGTTAATGTCCCTCTAGAAATTTAAGAATAGCATTTAAACATGGCATTTAAACTTGTTTATATTAGCTATTCACTTTCATTTAGTAAGAGGAGTGTTTAGTGTTGTGCTTTGACATAATATAGGAAAGTTAGAGTCAAATGTTAACCCATGAATTAAGAGAAAGGAGAGAGTTATGATTTAAAGGTTATTTATTGAATCATTTCCTGGAATTCGTTTTAAAAAAATTGACCAGCTGTATACATTTAAAGAAAACGTTTTTTAAAGACATATAAGTTTTACATGTGAGGAACAGTCATGTGAAAAAGTTAGTACACCTCATGAGCAATGTTGACTTTTTGAACATATTTGGAGAAGCAATCAAACATTTTGGACAAATAGACCAGTGGCGGTGCGTCCATAGAGGGCTCGGGTGAGCTGCCCCCTCTCGTACCTGCACCGCCACTGAAAAACAATACACAGATTCATGCATTGCATGAATCTATGTATTGTCGCCGCTGCCCACTATTCAGATGGCCGGCCCCCTGGTGAGCGCCGGCCATCTGAATAACGGCAGCTGGTTGGCTTTGGAAGTGTCTCGCTGGCTCTGATAGGCTTTCCGATTACAGCCTGAGGGCTGTAATCGGCTTCCAAATAGTTAACCAGGGGACGCACGGGGTGTGCGTTCCCTGGTTAACACTGACAGGTGTCTCAGCCAATTAGGTTCACCGGTTCTGGTTACCCGTAACCTGATTGGCTGAAGCGACATCGAGGGCGGGACTACTTTGAGGGATCATGAAGGAGGATCCGAGGATGGCTGACCGAGAAAGGTAAGTGCCAGGCGGGGGGGGGGGGCGACAATCTGGCGGGATTTTAGGGGCAAACTGGCGGCAATTGATAGGCACAGTGGCGACAATTGATGGGCACAGTGGCGACAATTGATGGGCACAGTGGCGACAATGTCATGGCACAGTGGCGACAATTGATGGGCACAGTGGCGACAATGTCATGGCACAGTGGCTGCGTTTGACATGGCACAGTGGCGACAATTGATGGCACAGTGGCTGCGTTTGACATGGCACAGTGGCGACAATTGATGGGCACAGTGGCGACAATGGCATGGCACAGGGGTGACAATTGATGGCACAGTGGCTGCGTTTGGCATGGAACAGTGGCGTCAATTGATGGGCACAGTGGCGACAATGGCATGGCACAGTTGTGACAATGGCATGGCACAGCGGCTGTGTTTGGCATGGCACAGTGGCAACAATTGATGGCACAGTGGTGACAATTGATGGCATGGCACAGTGGCGACAATTGATGGGCACAGTGGTGACAATTGATGGGCACAGTGGCAACAATTGATGGCACAGTGTCTGCATTTGATGGCACAGTGGCTGCATTTGATGGCATGGCACAGTGGCTGCGTTTGATGGCATGGCACAGTGGCGACAATTTTATGGCACAGTGGCTGTGTTTGATGGGCACTTTAAATCCATAAAATTAGGTAAGTATTATCAAGTATACTACTGTATGTTAGGCACCAATGTTAAACTCTTTGGGGATTATGCAGGTAAAACCTGTTTTATTTAAACCTCAGATATCTAGAATCTGATGTTCTCTTTGGTATTGAAGTATGTGGTGTCATCAAGATCAAAATAGCTCACTAAGACCCTAATGAATATAACCTTCCCAATTTGATGTTCTACAGGTACCTACAGGTGAGGCATGCCTTTCAGCACTAGTTTCCTGGTGGAGTACCGCTCGAGTCAGAACCAGTAGAACGCCTGCTGTCGTCAAAGTACTGCATGCTCCCTTGTCCTCACTGTACTTTCACCTTACGATAGCTCCATCCTCTAAACCAGTGGTCATCAACCCTGTCCTCAGGGCCCACAAACAGGCCAGGTTTTATGTATTACCTTGGGGAGATGCAGACAAGAATACTGTAATCACTGAGCAGCAAATGATATCACCCGTAGTGTATTTCAGTTATCTTGCAAACCTGGCCTGTTAGTGGGCCCTGAGGACAGGGTTGATGACCACTGCTCTACACTGACCAAGGTTTTTTTGAAGTGGCAACAAGATATTCCTTCCTTAACTGAAGAGGACTGGGAGGGCTGTGTCTTTTCCTATGTCACTAATATGATCTCTGCACGGGATCGCTTTATTCAATTGAAGTATTTGCATAGAGCCTACTATATGCCCCAGAGACTAGCTAATATCTACCCTGATAGGTCCTCAGCATGTCCACTATGTGGGAGCCTGGAGGCCTTGTTTCTACATATGATTTGGTCATGACCCCTTCTGCAGGAGTCCTGGGAGAAGGCCCTAGTGGATATTACCAGGCTGTAGGGACTACCCTTGCACTAACCCCTGAGGTTACATTGTTGAACATGATTACAGACTCTGCTGTGTGGAAATATACTAAACTATTCATAATATATGCTACTTACTATGCTCGTAGAGAGATTTTGCTGAAACGGAAGGCTGCATTGCCATCCACTGTGGTCTCCTGGAGGAATACTCTGAATAATATCTTACCTCTGTATAGAATAACATACACTAACAGAAATTTCCCTAGTAAATTTGACAAAATCTGGTCTTCCTGGATAGACTCTTAGGGGTGCTTGAACATGGAGATCTCACCACCTAGCTCAGAGGTGGGCCTATAGAATTTATTCCATAATTTTATCAGGCCGTCGGGTCTAGACCGGGCCGAGATGGTTGTCATTGAAACATCATATCCTTTACGTTACCTTCTATTTCTGTTAACTGTTCATAAGGTATATTGATGGGGATATCCCTGGTCGCACAGCTTTGCTGACATAAGCCCAGGCAATTTTACTTGTGCATTCTGACCATGGTCACTCTACCCGCCCAGGGAAATTTTGATTGGCAAATCTTGGTTCATTCGTTTTTCCATTCAATTTTATGGGACATTAGGTTTGTTACCTGCTTGAGTGTGTGATACATGTCTCTACATGCCGTTATATATTATTGTTTTTCTATTTCCTTGTTTGTCTACTATGCAATGTAACCATCTGAGGAAAATGTTGTTATATGTTGGATTTCTTTCATGTCAATAAAGTCTTTTGTAAAAGAAAGGGTGTCCGTGATTGGCAGAAAACTGAACACAGTGTCTGCTGGGAAACTAAGTCCGAGGATGAGAGAACATCCGTGATAGGCGGAACTCTGTCTGCTGGGAAACGCCTATCACGGAAGGGACCAGGAGGAGACCGCGACTTTTAAACAATGAATGGACACCTGCAGCCTGTCAAGAATTTCAGGTACACTGACTCGGGTGCAGTGAGGGCACAGTGAGGTTGCAATGGGCACAGTGAGGTTGAGCACAGTGAGGTTGCAGTGGGCACAGTGGGGTTGGGCCCAGTGAAGTGTGCAAATGGGCACAGTGAGGTTGGGCACATCGAGGTTGCAATGGGCACAGTGAGGCATGCAAATGGACACAGTGAAGCTGCAAATGGGCATTGTTGACCCTCTTTTCCGTTTACAGTAGCTGCTGCATTCTCACCCTAGGCTTATACTCGAGTCAATACATTTTTCCATTTTTTTGTGGTAAAATTAGGTACCTCGGCTTATACTCAGGTCGGCTTATACTCGAGTATATACGGTAATTAGTGTATTCTGTTAATTGTCTATAACCGGTCTCCCCCTGGTACAGTTTTCTTGGTTTTCTAAATATGTATACCTATACATTTATGTAAGCTATGCAACTCATCTCTGTTACTGACATGTAATTACTTTAATAAAGTTCTTTCAATTGTAAAAAATGCCCTAAATGAAGAAGGTTTTGGATGCAAATGAGTCTGGCAAGGGATTTAAAAATATCACCAAATGGGTTGAAGTCCATCATTCCACTGTAAGGACAACAATATACAAGTGTCAAAGATTTAAAAAGACTGCTAATGTGTCCATGTCCCAGCACATTCAGCTAAATGCTGTGTACACACGATCGGTCAAACCGATGAGAACGGTCTGATGGACCGTTTTCATCGGACCAAACCGATCGTGTGTGGGCCCCTTCGGTTATTTATCCATAGGTTAAAAAAAAGCAATCTTGTTTTAAATTTAACCGATGTATACCTAACCGATAGACAAAAAACGATCGTTAGTAGGCACAACCATCGGTTAAAAATCCATGCATGCTCAGAATCAAGTCGACGCATGCTTGGAAGCATTTAACTTCGTTTTTTTCAGCACGTCGTTGTGTTTTATGTCACCGCATTATGACACGATCGTTTTTTTAACCGATGGTGTGTAGGCACGACTGACCATCAGTCAGCTTCATCGGATGGACCGATCGTGTGTACGCGGCATAAGAGTTAACTGTTTTATGCTAAAATAATTCTTAAAGAGCTCATTAAAATTGATTGTCTGGATCTGCAAACAACTCTTGCAACAGTTGATGTCAAATGTGTGCTTCTACAATCAGTCAAAAAGATATTACCATTTTAACCTGCATTGGAGATGAGCCAGAAAATTTCTTTGTTGTCCAAAAAGAACATTAGAACAAGATTACAGTTTTCAATTGAACATATAGGCCAAAGACCCAGGCCTTCTGGAACAATGCTGCGAAATGATGAATTAAATATAGAGTTGTTTGGCCACAGTAAACATAGATATGTTTAGTTTGTACAGAAGATAGCAATTCTGGAGAAGAACCTCACACCAGCTGTAAAGCGTGGTGGTAAAAATGTTATGGTTTTGGGTTGCCTTAGTGCCTGGGATTTTTCCATGGAGGAATGGTCAAGAATGTCAGAGACTGGTGGGCATTTATGTAGAACACCTACAAGAATTAATTTCTGCTAAAGGGGGCAATACCAGCTTCTGAGACTGAAGGTGTTGTTACTTTTTTGACAGTACTGTAGAACCTCGGATTGCGAGCAACGCAGTTAACGAGTCTTTCGCAATACGAACACAAAAAAACCTGACTTGGTTTGCAAGTGTTGTCTCACAAAACGAGCAGGATTCAAGCCAAAGCTGTGCAATACTGCGTTTTGGCCTGAGGTGGGGGGCACCGGAGCCGAGCAAAGTCGAACTGAGCCGTTTGTAAATGCTCTGAAAATCTCTGAAAAAACTAGTTCCCGAGCCTTTCTGAGGTTTTCTGAGTACAGCTGAGGTGTCCTCAGCCCTTTACGAGGCTCTCCGGCGCCCCCTGCCTCTGGCCGCATGCGGTATTGCATGCCATTAAAGTCAATGCGGAAAAAAATATTTTTGTTTCCATTGACTTCAATGGGGAAACTCGCTTTAATATGCGAGTACTTTGGATTACGAGCATTCTCCTGGAACGGATTATGCTCATAATCCAAGGTTCCACTGTACACTATTTTGTATTGATATACATTTTTGTTGAATAAATTATAAATAAGGTAACTTTTCCATTTTATTTTTCAATATGTATGTTGAAAAAGCCAACAATTTGAATTGGTATACCTACTTTTTCACATGACTATAGATTCGTTCACATTGTAACAATATCTTCTCTGCTACACATATTGGTTAGGGGCTATATGATGAAACAAAGATTCTCAAATGATGATGATGTCAGAAGAAGAATATTGGCTGCAAGGGATACTACTTATATCACAAAGCAGTAAAACTTAAAGTATTTTTCTATAACATTTTCTGTGATGTTAATTTCTAACTATAATTAATCAGTATTTTGTTACAGTACCACCTTTAAGTAACATCAGATTTGAAGTAAAATTATACACATACCAAAGGTTAAAAAAAAGATCTAAAGATAATTTTGTCTTTTTGTTTCCATTGTTGGGATATAAAAAAAAAGATACATTGACAGGAATGTATGGGAAACTAAAAGCTTAGATGACTTGATGCCAGTCCTGGGATGGTGTATTGTTAAGATAGAATATAAACGTATTTATATTTAATTTGTATTCAACATATGTATTACATGCAGGATAGATATATATCTTCGCTTATTGGTGTATTTCAGTTGTCGTCTTTTTTTCTCTTCTGAATAGAACATATATTTTCTATCAAAATTGAGTGCAGGAACATTACAGTTAATTGCACATTTACCTCAAGTGTTATTATCATTCTTCAGAATAAAAGCATGTGTGTTCTGTTTTAACTTAAGTAGTTTAACATGCATACTGTATGCCTATTCTTGGAAGTGCATTATACATTTGGCCGTTTTATTATAAACAGTGCTCTGATGAAAGTTTATCATCTCATTACTATTTAATTAATATTTATTTTTCCACTCTATGGAAATGAATATCTTTTTTTAAAGAGCAACAAGATGACATTTAAGTATATGCTGTATACATTTGCAAATTAAAGGAGAAGGAGGGCCAAAGTTTTGTTGGTCCTACTTATTTTGGGTATAACAGAAGTGCATTTCGTTCTGCACTTCTATGACCCGCTGTTGGCTGACATTACTGACACTACTCAACCAGTTTAGGCTCTGGGGAGATCCTGACTTTAATGTTGGAATCCACTCAGATTCTGTTTGGCACTGGAGGGAGCAGAGAACAGTTTTGGATACTCCCACAGCAAGATCTCTTTGCCATGATCCCATTTTTTTTATTTCAGGCACTTCTATCTCCTGCTTTAGCTCCTCCTGTTGCCTTCTTTATAATATAAATTAAAATAACAATTTCAACAGGAAAGGCTGAACCCATCATAATGGCCAGTGCAGTTGTGTGACTGTACAACATAAAGAGAGCATGGAGGAGGCTACGAGGGTAAAGCCATACAAAACATTTAGGACACATGGGTTAAAGCTCTCAGAGGAAAGGCTGTGGATCAGATGAGGCCCAGGCCTGGTACAGGAATACTGACTGTACCCCCTATCAGCAGCCTTGTCTGTAAAGCCCAATTTAACTAAAGGCAGAAAATACTTTTAACCAAAGGATGAGACTTCCTACAGCTACAATAATGTTCACTATCAGACTGATTCTAATTCTGTCAGCTATGTGGGGAAGTGCGGGTGAAATAAATAAGCCAGAAGGACATGCTCCCGGGTCTTGACACAGGAGTGGAATGCAGAGTGACCTTTATCCAGGTGTATCCTAAGGCCCCATACACACGGGAGGATTTATCCACGGATACGGTCCAGCGGACCGTTTCCGCGGATAAATCCTCTCGAGGATTTCAGCAGATTTTAATGCGATGGAGTGTACTCACCATCGCATTGAAATCCGCGCCGAAATCCTCTGGCGATGACGTGTCGCGCCATTGCCGCGATTATGACGCGGCGACGTGCGCAACGCTGTCATATAAGGAATTCCACGCATGCGTCGAATCATTACGACGCATGCGGGGATCCCTTCGGACGGATGGATCCGGTGAGTCTGTACAGACCAGCGGATCCATCCGTTGGGATGGACTCCAGCAGATGGATATGTTGTGCATGTCAGCAAATATTCGATCTGCTGGAATCCATCCCAGGGGAGATATATCCGCGGAAAAAGATCCGCTGGCGTGTACACACCATAGGATCTATCCGCTGAAACCCATTTGCTGGGATTTATCTGCGGATGGATTCTATGGTGTGTACGGGGCCTTAGCCTGAAGTGCCCATTCAGCGGGCTTGGGTTGGGTATCTACCCAGCAACTGCTCAGGGCAGACACTTGAGGTCTACATTTGGCCATGCTTAGTGTCAGCCACATGGCAAAAAGTCCAACTAGGACTGGGGTGGTAAACTATTATGCTACATCCTTTGGGGACTCTATTAGCTATAAACATCTTCCCTGCAACCCAAACGCAGAATCTTAAAAATCCTTTCACTCATCACAGAGACAGCCTTATTACCCCTCACCTACAGACTTGACCCAAAAAACTGACCTGCTACATGTTACAAAGTTTAGTAGGTATAATTTTTCTTCACTTCTAAACATTCCCCCATTTACTCTTTTGAAAAACCGACTGTTGCATAGACATAATTTTGCAGTAAGAAGATGATATGGTTAAAGGGGTTGTTCGTTTTTTTTTAATAACAAACATGTCATACTTACCTGCTCTATGCAAGGGTTTTGCACAGAGTGCCCCCGATCCCCCTCTTCTGGGGTCCCTCTGCTCCTGGCAGCTCCTCTACTCGAGTGCCCCCATGGAGAGCCGCATTCCATGGGGGCACTCATGCAGGTGTGCTTCCGGGTCCTGCTGCTGCATCCATTGACACAGACAGCAGGACTTTGCTCCGCCCCCTGGCTCCTGTGTCACTGGATTTGATTGAGAGCAGCAGAAGCCAATGGCTCCTGCTGCTCTCAATATATCCAATGAGGACCCTAGACAGTGGCTGTAGCTGCTGTGTTCGTCCCCGTTGCTGGAACGATCGAGTTCAGGTAAGTAAAAGGGGGGCTCTGGGGACTGCTGCACTAGAGAAGATTTTTCCCCTAATGCATAGAATGCATTAGGTGAAAAACCTAGAGAGTTTACAACCCCTTTAAGTTTTTTGGCAAAAAAAAAAGCTCTGTCCACTTTACGGAAACCTACAACTAAACAAAATCCCAAACTTACAGTGGAAGCCAGGGCACATAACTCTCAACTTGGTTCACCACTCTAGGGTTCATCAATGGACACCCAATAAGAGGTACTCCTCAGTGACTCTGCAGGCATATTATACAACAATATCAAAACCACAGCTACATAACTCTCAAAGATCTTACTTCTATTTTGATAAAAAGTTAAATTTCCTGCATGAATCAATTTAAACCACCCTGACATTAAACTCCTCCAACACTAAAAGAATAAAGCTGGCGCAAAAGAAAGTTATTTGCTAAGTACACAACACAAACTGCCGCACAATCGCTCACTATAACATTAATGGAGTTAAAATGAGAAGACCTAGAAAACAGAAATAGATGCTCAAACCTGAGATTCATTGGCATTTCTGGAAAATGCAAGGAAGTAGATGTTCTCACTAACTTGACAGTTGACCTCATCACGTCACTAAACCTCCATTATTGCTCCATGAGAACTATAGAATGTGTCCATTGCCTAGATCCAAAAAGGAGACAAGGAACTATATGATAACCCAGACCAGTTTTAGCTGAATACATCTACTTTGCTGATCTGAAAAACATTCTCACTGCAAACATAAAAAAGCAGAAAATGTGGATGAGAAGAGAAAGGCACTAGTTCCCATTTTCAAACAACACTTGGGGACAAGAATCAAATTCTCTTTATTCTACCCTTCCAAAGTCCTGGCACAGTGAAACTAAACTACTTAACAGTCCCCAAAGTGCACTTGAAGCTATACCTGCAAGTTTAACCTCATCTATTCCAACTACTGAAATGGATCATCCATCCTAAAAACTGCAACATTTACAACATTTCTGCACCTTTAGATAACAATAGAGACTTATGTCTTTCTCTACCATTTTCATCTATCTGACCCTTTTACCATTTTTGCGGTTGATAATTTGTTTCTGTTGTTATATGTAACCAGTTCAGCCAAGCAAGCACACTACTCAACTGCTCTTGTTAAAGAGCAGCAAGAGACTCAAAAAAAGTTAAAGATGAGGATGAAGCTGATTACATGTTCCCTATATAAAAAAAATGCATTACCTTTATCTTTATGTTATTTAGTATTCATGTTCCAAACACCACTCTAGAATGTTTACATTTTATAATTATTCCCCAATAAAAAATACCACAATCTGTTTTAATTATAGGCTGGTAAATGTACACATTTTCTTAAATGTGTCTATTATTATTTTTAATAACTCAAGTATTTCTAGTTGCACAATCAAATAGATGGCATCACAGAGGAACACTGCTGCCTAAAAGTACCAATATTTATCTTCAGGCCGAAGGTTTTAATTTTTAATTAGCCTGCATGTGTTTATTATGTCAGAGCTGGTGTCAAAATCTCATAATTAAGAGCCCTTCTGATTGGTTTCTGATCTTTAGTAGCGACCCAGCTGTCCTTAGAAGCCAGCAGCTTTACAAAGTGATATGCTGCTGGTTCGTATAGGGTAGAGAATGTGTTATGCCGCATACACACGATCGGTCAAACCGATGAGAACGGTCTGATGGACCGTTTTCATCGGTTAACCGATAAAGCTGACTGATGGTCAGTCGTGCCTACACACCATCGGTTAAAAAACCGATCGTGTCAGAACACGGTCACGTAAAACACAACGACGTGCTGAAAAAAATGAAGTTCAATGCTTACAAGCATGCGTTGACTTGATTCTGAGCATGCCTGGATTTTTTGGTTAAATTTAAAACAAGATTGCTTTTTTTTAACCTATGGATAAATAACCAATGGGGCCCACACACGATCGGTTTGGTCCGATGAAAATGGTCCATCAGACCGTTCTCATCGGTTTGACCGATCGTGTGTACGCGGCATTAGTATATATAAGAAAGTATTTTTTTTTCTTATATCCCTCAAATGTGTCATAAATCTCACCAAATAGTCTTATCAAAATAATGAGCATCTTAAAAATAACTTGCACATATTCAAAATGAATACATGATTTTACAGTAAACCTATGTAAAAATCAATTTCCACATATATTTACATACAAAATAGTGGCCAAATCTATACATGCCCAGCAATGGGTTTTTATTCAGTGTCATTTTGTCTAGGAATACATTCACTGTGAACTAATTGATCTTTCAAATTGGCACCCATTTTGCTACAAAAAAAAAAAAGTCCACAACCTCCCTCAGACTCTCATCGATAGTTAAGAGATGCCAATGTTTTCTCAATAAAGACTGACAACTGTTTCCAATGTGATCCAAATCTTGTAAATCTTGTAATCTTGTAATTATCCTGGTACATTTTCATTCTTCCCCTTTCATCTCTGTCCTAATAAGTCCTTGTTAGGGTTGTTCCTTGCCTCACCTATTCCTGCTAAGATAGATGTATGATTATAAGTTCTTTTTGTTAACCTATTTGTCAAATCCTATGCCTCCTTTTCAAATCACAATTTTCTGAGAAATTTTGTCATAGGCACAGGAACAACCCCATAGGAATGCTTCACATCACTGGTCATGTGGAGAACAGTATTCACGGCCTTACTTTTGTAGATATAGATATTTTTTGTACATGTACAGTAGATATTTTAATTATTTTCCCTTCCTTCCTAGTTTTTATGTCTATAAATTCCACCTCAAACTTACTTAAATTATATGTCAAAAATTATATGGCTTTTCAGTTAAATAAAACCCCAAACTCATGCATACCCATCCCCATAGCATATTCCCAATACCCAAGGTGTGTAGACAGGGGTGCACAAGGCTTCCATGATCACTTTCATTATTTAACAATAGAATTTGCCTGCAAACTGGAAATAGCTATTCTCCAACACAAACTTTAATAAATCCAAAATTAATTAATTTTGTGGTTGATAAAGCTGTCAAAATCCCTTTGAGGGATGGAGGTGTGTAATGTTTCAACATCAACTGAGACCAAAATATCACTTGGTTTCAATTGCGTTGTATTAAGAATTTTTAAAGTCCTTCAACAAGGGAAGGGAGTTGGGTGACAAGATCTTTCAACATTCTATCCACAAACTAACCTATTTGATGATTAGAAATATCAATGGCAGAAATAATGGAATGTCTATGGGAAAATGCTTTGTTTTTGTGCACTTTTGGGAGTATATAGAAAGCTGGAATATTATACTCTTCAACCCTTATATATTCATTTTCATTCTTATTTATAATATCCTCTGTAAGTGTCCATTATTAAAAAAAAATCCAATTCTGCACTAGAAAAGAAAAGGGTATTTCCTCTATTTTCTCATAGTAATTGGGGTTTATAAGTTGCCTTTCAATTTTCCTTGAGGACAAAAATTCCCCCCTTATCACTGGTCTTCACAATTATTCTCTTTTACCTCGCAGATCCTTCAAAGCTCCCTGATTAACATTTAATT
Source organism: Rana temporaria (assembly GCF_905171775.1). Lineage (NCBI taxonomy): Eukaryota > Metazoa > Chordata > Amphibia > Anura > Ranidae > Rana > Rana temporaria. The sequence continues at coordinate 58,589,081 of NC_053491.1, forward strand.
TTACCTAAAGCCAGCCATAGATGGATTGAATCTCGGCTGGTTCAGCAGGGTTCAGTACTTCATTACAACCAGTCTGTCCGATTTTTCATATTGACCCGTATATCATACAGGTTTTAAGCGGTTTGTAATGATCGATTTATCTTATTTTCCTTTTGAATCCAGCTCCTGCACTTGAGCCCAATTCCTGTGCTGGGTCAGTTTAAGGGATCAGACTTTGATGCCACCAACTAGAGATGATACTCTAGTATAAAGATATAAACCACCAATAGCGTGATACCATTTAATATTTAAAAAGTATGTAAGCAATGTATAAAGTGCTCAAATGGGATCAGGACTGCCATTTTCACCACACTTCCAGGTTCGCTCCAGACCAGAAGTAACATCACCCGGCTCCATGACTTAGCATTTACTGCGAAACATGTCGGGAATGTGGCTACTGTTTTACTAACTTCACTGACTAGAGACGCTGCTGCTGTTTAGACAACTTGCCGCTACTGGGAGCTGGGAATCTGGAGTGTGGTGAGCCTATACCAACTGAGCACACACCTCAGGTCCGCCGTGACCGCCTAGCACTGCAGAGCCTACTAAACACTGATGTTTGCTGTGATTTGTTTGAAGCTGACTCATTTTTTACATGTGAGTTTAATGAATGAAGTGTTGCTGTGATTTTGAATTAAACTGGTGGTACAATTTTACATTATTGGAGCACTTCTTTTGTTTTCATGTACATTATTGAGGGATTATCACAGTGGTCCAGCTGAGATTCGTTTATCCATTTGTGGGATCATACACAATTGATTAAGCCTAACACGAGAGTGAAAGGCAAATCCATCTGGTGAGTGCGTTCTTCAGAGGGGAGTTATCACAGCATGGTGGTGAGGTGGAAGATTCACAGAATAAGGAATTTTCTCATCAAATTTGTTCATCAATTTTTTATGGACTTTATATCACTTATCACGTAGTGTTATTGAGTCTATATGTTATTGTTTATTTATTTAGTATTATATTAACCACTTAAGCCCCAAGCCTGTTTTTCAGATTCGGCGTTTACAAGACTAAAACAGTTTTTTTTGCTAGAAAATTACTTAAAACCCCCAAACATTATATATTTTTTTCTAACACCCTAGAGAATAAAATGGCGGCCATTGCAATACTTTTTGTCACACCGTATTTGCGCAGCGGTCTTACAAGCGCACTTTTTTTGGAGAAAATTCACTTTTTTTAATTAAAAAATAAGACAACAATAAATTTGGCCCAATTGTTTTATATATTGTGAAAGATAATGGTACGCCGAGTAAAATGATACCCAACATGTCACGCTTAAAAATTGCGCCCGCTCGTGGCATGGCGTCAAACTTTTACCCTTAAAAATCTCGATAGGCGACGTTTAAAAAATTCTATAGGTTGCATTTTTTGAGCTACAGAGTAGGTCTAGAGCTAGAATTATTGCTCTCGCTCTAACGATCGTGGCGATACCTCACTTGTGTGGTTTGAACACCGTTTTCATATGCGGGCGCTACTCGCGTATGCGTTTGCTTCTGCGCGCGAGCTCGTTGGGACGGGGCGCTTTAAAAAACATTTTTTTTGTTTTCTTATTTATTTTTATTGATTTTATAATTTTTTACACTGAAATAAAAAATAAAATAAAAATGTATCACTTTTATTCCTATTACAAGCAATGTAAAATATGAGATCTGGGGTCAAAAAGACCTCAGATCTCATATTTAGACTTAAATGCAAAAAAAAAAATGGAAATGTTGTCATTTAAAAAAATGACAACAAAAAAATGTCTCTTTAAGACGCTGGGAGGGACTGACGTTTTGACGTCACTTCCGCCCAGCAAAGCTATGAGGACGGGTGGGGGCCATCTTGCCTTCACTCGCATCCTCACTCACTAGGAAGCAGCATCCGATCGCCTCCGCCGCTACAGACGGCTCCGGTAAGCGGCGGAGGCCCCTCTCCCGCCACCGATAACAGCGATCTCGCGGTGAATCCGCCGCGGAGACCTCCGTTATCGTTTACAGGCCCGCCCACTGAAAAGATGGATAGCTGCTGCCGTTACCGAGATATCCATCTTTAAAAAGAGGACGTATATATACAGTGGGTGGGCGTTAACCGGTTAATTAGCGCTGCAATTTTCTTACACCTATTTAGGTTAATTTTTCTCTGTTTAAATTTAAATATATATATATTAAAATCAATTTTTTAGACAAATTCATGATAAGTATATATAATCATTATTATTCACACTACTGGTTTGGTGTTATTATTTAATTATTGTATAGACATTGGCACATGCATACAACACTATTGGTGTTGGATGATTTATAATGACACGCATTTTATTTTTCTGGTTATAATAAGCATTTTGGTATAGCATTAGAATATGCAATGATATATGTGTATGTGAATGATTTGAGGAATCCCATGTGTTTAATAACACACTGTTTTATTGTGATTCACTTTAAATTTTGGGGTATAGCAAGTGTTAACATGTTAGATTAAATGTTTTATTTTCTAAATAGAGGGAGCAGTGCTCCACTTTAATTTATTTAATTTAGTATTCAACACTTGTGGGAACACAGTATAGGTGGCAGCAGCAGCTTCAAATAATCACTAATATTATTTTGAGATAGGTGTACAGGAGTATCTTTCATTGTTAATTAGGTCTCTAGACACCGCCTCAAAAAACATTTTAATTTAAAACGGATGGCCATTTTTTGGGGAATTTTATTTTAGATTGCTACGTGTACTAATCATCTTTTGTATGTTCATAATTGCTATATCTTCCATCAAACCCACTGTGTCAACCTGACCCTGCTCCAATCATTGAGCAAGAACAAGCATCAAATCTAGAAAATCAGAACCCCAAATCTGCATATTTGTTTGAGGTCAGTGTCTCTGAAAGTACAGAAGCCAGAGGATCAGTATGACAGTTAGGCAGCTAGCATTTTCAGAAATCAACAATGGAAGCCTGCATATTCTCCATGTACAGGTTTATTTTAAGACATCTGCAATGTGGCACGTTCCCGCAAAACAACATATGTGTACATCGCCCCCTTTAAGAGCCGCCAGAGAGGACCCGATGCGTGTGGCCAGCAGGCGCGATTGCCACCGGTCACCTGCGATCGTGGGCATGAGAACCAGAATGGGGATTTGTGTGTGTAAACACACAAATCCCTGTTCTGTCAGGGGAGAGGAGACACATAGTTTGTTCCTAGTAAGTAGGAACAGCGATATGTCTCATCCCCCCACAGTAAGAAACACTAATAAGGGAACACTTTTAACCCCTTAATTCGCCCCCTAGTGTTAACTCCTTCCCTACCAGTGACATTTACACAGTAATCAGTGCATTTTTATAGTACTATACACTACATAACAATACAGTTCCAAGCATACAATAAATTACATTCACCCTGCGGTATGATGCCTGAAATGTTGTGCAGAGTAATAATACCCCAAAACATAAAGTCATGCATGACGCCGCTTACCCCAAAAGCATTTTCCAGAAAAACATGTTACTGTACTTAAACATGCACTATACAACATGCATAATATATTTTTAAATGTGCCTCACTGTTGCTGTGTTGAATTTATATAGCATTTAAATATTTTATCCATTGGTTTCCAGTGTACTGAAATATCCATTGCTCAGATAAGTGCTTCTTATCTGAGTCATCAGCATGCCTACTTTCTTAGTCATCAGAACATTGGTTTACTCATAGAAATTAATGGGCCATGTCAAGTAATTTCCAGGAGAAAATCTGCAACTGTAGACAATGTTGTCCTGTGCAATAAACACAATTATTTATATGATGGTTTCATTAGTTCATGTGAATAAAACTAGAAACGAAGAGAGGTTGGACTTTTAGAGGCACACGGGTAAGTATTGTAAAACACTAAGGGACAGATTCACGTACAATTGCATGGGCGCAGTGTATGCGAGATACGCTACGCCGCTGTAACTTACTTTTCAAAGCTTTGAATCCAGAAAGAATTTGCGCCGTAAGTTACGGCGGCGTAGTGTATCTCTCGCAGCGTAGCGGCGCGTAATTCAAATCGGCAAGTAGGGGGCGCGTTTCATTTAAACGAAGCGCGTCCCCGCGCCGAACGAACTGCGCATGCGCCGTCCCTAAATTTCCCGCCGTGCATTGCGCTAAATGACATCGCAAGGACGTCATTGTTTTGACGTGGACGTAAATTACGTCCAGCCCCATTCACGGACGACTTACGCAAACAAAAAAAAATATTTTCAAATTCGACGCGGGAACGACGGCCATACTTAACATTGCGTATGCCACCAAATAGCAGCCGAACGAAAACGACGTAAAAGAATGCGACGACCGCTCGTACGTTTGTGGATCGTCGGAAATAGCTAATTTGCATACTCAACGCGGATTACGACGGGAACACCACCCAGCGGACGCCAAAGAATTGCATCTACGATCCGAAGGCGTACGAAGACGTACGCCTGTCGGATCTATCCCAGATGCCGTCATATCTTGTTTTGAGGATTAAAAACAAAGATACGACGCGGGAAATTTGAAAGTATGCCGGCGTATCAGTAGATACGCCGGCGTACTTCCTTTGTGGATCTGCCCCTAAAGGTTTTTATTGTAGAAAAGTTATTTTTTTAAAACAATTATACATGTAGAATTGTCTGTAACAACATCATTATATTGCCCTCTTAAATGTTATCATAGCATTTCCAACAATATAAAGTTGTATCAACAGAATACAATAAATACAATGAAGTAAGAAAAAACATGCTCTATATGTTACGCTTCTGAGAACGCTTCTTCAGGAGCATGAATGTAGAGGTGGCCGTGTTAGATGAACCAACAGTCAGGGATAAGTAATCATAATAATGCAGTCATGGGGACCCAAAAGGCCAGCCGCTCACACCCTGTTATCCAGACGCAGAGGCTCCGTGTATAACTTTGGGCACTACATTGGGCCGAGGTCCCTTTGCCCACAATATATACTGGTCTACCTTACCAGTCTATACATCCTGGTGTGCTAGCCAAGCTCCTCCCGGATTCCTCCGCTGCTTACCAGCAAAATTACACATAATCTTCCTTCATGACTGCATTATTATGATTACTTATCCCTGACTGGCGGTACGTTCTTATACAATACCAGTATCTCGGTGTCAAGGCTGACTGTTGGTTCATCTAACACGGCCACCTCTACATTCATGCTCCTGAAGAAGCGTTCTCAGACACATAACATGTAGAGCAATTTGTTTCTGCATCTGGACTCTCTTCATGGTTATCCATTCCATATTTGTATTTCCAATTCTTTCTTACTTCATTCATTATATTTATTGTATTCTGTTGATACAACTTTATATTGTTGGAAATGCGATGATAACATTTAAGAGGACCATTTAATAATGTTGTTACAGACAATTCTACATGTATAATTGTTTTAAAAAAAAGAAATGTAATAATGTTGGTTTTGTCTCAATGTAACTGTTCCACGAGACCAAATTAAATACAAGGAAAATAAGAGTGAGCTAGTCTCAAAACAGCAGATAATAAAAAAGCAGTCAACTAGCTTTGCATTGCATTCAGTATACACCCGGCCTCTGCACCTAGTGGTGGATTCTTTGGAGGGCTTGAATCTGGATTCTTTGGAGGGCTAATGAGATGCTTGGCCATTATAAGGAGCGGGAGGAGACATCCCTCGCCTCCCGCCACCTTCCGCCTCTCTGCCTGGGTCTCCCGTTTGTTTAAAATGCATGGTTTTGTGTATATTCTGTTTTACTTTGATCAGAGTATCAAAACCCTCATAACCTGATTTATTGCTCTGGCCAGCATGCTCTAATACGACGTTAGTTGCAAGTAATGGCACTAATGTGCACAACCTTCGGTGGATGCATTTAAACAATTTTTGAACATCTCTCAGCTAGTTCTGACAAAGCGGCAATAGACCGCAAAACTAGTTGAGAGATGCCTTTCATGCCTACAATCCCATTGTGATTTCCCCCCCGTTTGGGGACCTTTATACTGGTGATATGTATGGTTTGCCACTATGCTTTTAATCTGTATATGAATTGTGTTGTTTTTTTATTGATTTTGTATTAATAAAACTTTTATCTTTCTATTTATGTGTTTTCACACTTGATCTTACTTTTCAAATCTGTACTGAGATAGTCCAGTTGCCCCCGCCCTTCGGAACTTTGATTGGGGGACCAAAATATTCAGATTTCTATACACTGTGTGAGAGCTGATTGGAGGAAAGGCACCCCCCCTCCACATAGGCAGAGGAACAAAGGAACATTGTTGTCTGAATAGACAAGCTCTCTGCTTATCTACCTCTAAGCTCCCTCTCTGACACAAATTTTTAGCTACTGTTATCTCGTGTGTCCAGAGAACTCGTCAGAAGTGACTCTGCCGATAACAGAGGAATGGAGCACCAGTGAGAAATGGCACTTAGAGTTTTGGAGAGAGATAAGTAAACACTACAGATATATGTGCTTAAACCAAATTTCATGAATGGGGTTTACAACCACTTATGGGGAAGTCCATTAAACAACTTAACTAGGTAACTAGAGAAGCAAACAGCTTACATGCCCCTTATTAAAAGATTATTCTCATATAAAATTCACCTTCTGCTTTTTTTGGCCTTATTTCTCCTATGGGTCATTCTCTCCTGCAACCCATTTTCAGCAGGCCAAAGTCTGCTGTTGGCTGACATCACTCAGCCGGTCCAGGCGCTGGATGGATCCCGACTGTAAATTCCAGCTTCACCCAGATGCCTGGACGGGAAACTGGTTCAGCCTTTCAGCGAACTGCCCCCCTCCACAGCCCAGCGCTTCAGTGGAGGGGCACAGCAGAGAGCCAGTGACTGACAACCACTGCTCTCTGCTCTGAGCGGAGGGGAGAACTGAGCAATCAGCTGTGTTTGTTAACTCTGTCCTCAGTGCAGAGGCAGCGGGGGACAGATGCTGCATCCACCTAGGTGAGTACAGTAATACCTTAAAATACAAGCATAATTTGTTCCAGAAGCATGCTTGTAATCCAAAGCACTCGTATATCAAAGCAAGTTTCCCCATAAGAAATAATGGAAACTCAGATGATTTGTTCCACAACCACTGCTGGTGTATACAGTACTGTATGTGGCCAGAGGTTCGGGGGTGCTGTTGTATGCAGAACTGTATGTGTCCAGAATTTCGGGGGTGCTGGTGTATACAGAACTGTATGCAGCCAGAGGTGTGGGGGCACTGGTGCATGCAGTACTGTATGTGGCCAGAGTTGTGGGTGCGCTGGTGGCTCCCAGCGCTTCCTGTAGAACTCGGAGACGCTTGGAGACACGCTGAGACACTCAGGAACTGTTAAAACTTTTGGGTGCTCAGCCGCACGTTACGCCTGCCCCACCCAGATAGGAGTGTCTCTGAGTGTCTCTGACTTCTCCATGAACCGATAGGAGCCACCAGCGCCCCCAGACATCTGGCCACATGCAGTACTGCATACACCAGCGGCTTTACTACATTGATTGTACTGCTCAAGTCAAAATAAAAAAAAAATGTTTCTCGTCTTTTAAAACACTTGTATACTGCATTACTCGCAAACCGAGTTATTACTGTATATATATATATATATATATATATATATATATATATATATACAGGTCTTTTTTTCTGGTTTCTGTGTTTACAAGTGACAGCTCTGCACTCTGTGTGTAACCCCCCTGAACTCTGCACCCTGTATGTAATGCAATTCTGGTATTTAATGCCCCTTTAGGACCCTTCTACTGTTTGTGAAATCTGAAAGGGGTCGTGGTTGAGTTCCTGCACCTATTTTCTGAGAAAAAAAGCTCTGTATATATATATATTTTTTTTTAAACCCCATACTTCTCTTTAAATATGAGGAATGTACTGAAAGCAATGCAATAATGGGCATAATAACTTTTAATAACTTACATAGATCATTCAAATTTAGAGTAAAGCTTTCTCTATAGTACCTCCTTTTTTCTCTACAGTAAATTTCTTTACTTCATTCATTTTCAAGTAGATAATGGATTCCAAGCAGAAGAATGTGCCCCAATTGAGTTCCGCTCATTGGCGATTTGTGTCAGTGGTCACAGTAGATGGTCTTCAGTGCTGGTTTCTACTTCTTCAGACTTCTTCATCCATTCATGCAAATTGCTCTTGTCAATTATGTCATCTCTGTAAACATTCTGTAGCCTTCTCTGAAAGTTGGACAGCCTGCCCTCCTCCTTCGCCGAGAACTCAATGATAGTATGATGGTACATTGCTTCTGTTTGGAATCCAATATTTAGCTGCAATTAAAAACAAGAAGAAGAAGAGTTACTATACAGGAAGAGTTACTCTAACCTCATGTGAAATTTGAACGACCTAGGTAATTAAAAAAAAAAACAGAATCACTGAATTGGAAAAAGGATCACCCTCCCCTCCTAAAAATTACTTGTAATCTCAATCAGGTGTAGCTAATTACCTACTCAATGGCACACAAAGCCATTTGACCTTCAACTGTGATCAGCTGTGTTCATTTTGATGAGCTCAGCATGAAAAGAGCTTACCTGGAGCATTTCAGTGCCTGGTAGTGCAACTGAAGCAAACAGAGGAGGCACGTAGTTGGGTTATGGCCCAGGTCCATCATTGTAAGTTGACTGATTATGGAATGTACGGTAAGGTTGTAATGTACTGCAATGTCCCAAAAATGTGGGACATTGTTGTTGGCTTCATGTCACATCTCCAACCGGTAGGTGTATACCAGGCATGTCCAAAGTCCGGCCCGTGGGCCAATTGTGGCCCTCGTTCCGGTTTAATGCGGCCCCACTGGAGACTTGGATATATATCTTTTGTGGCCCCCAACGAATCTCAGAGCAGCGCTCGTGTATTTGTTGGGGGTATGTATGGTTCAGTTCTGGCATCCTCGGAGGGGGCGGGACGAGTGATATCAGATTACATACAGTGAGAATCTCCTGTTTACTCAGCGGCCTCTTTAACCTCCCTGGCGGTATGATTCTTTCAGAAAAAAGGTGCTGAAAGCGGTACCATTATTTGCAAGGAAATTTGGCATTTTATACTGTAGGCCTGTAATTTTTAGGAATAACTCACTTAAATCTGTCCAAACAAGAGTCTAGTAGGCATCCCGGGTATGACATTTTTTTAAAAACAAAATTATAAATTATAATATAATAAATAATTATAAATAATTATAACAAATAATAATATAATTATAATAAAAATTATTCAATAATGTAATCAACTCAAAATCACTGAAATTTGCTCAGTTGCAGAATTGTCACTGTCATTATTTTTATTTTTTTATGACGAATTTCCCCACAAATTGCTATCGCACAATTCTGCAAGTGATTATAATTTATTATCGCTGTTTTCTAGCTGATCTAAAACCATTTTTGACATAAAAAGACACTTTTGGTTGCTATGGACAATCTACAGTTTGCAGGCAGAAAGAACAGTTTTTATTATATAAAAGAACATGTAGGGCACTGGGGAGACCACTAGGGACAAAGGGGGTGTGTATTTTTTACATACAGTTCTGTAATCTATAAGATTACAGTATACTGTATGTAATGTGTTTGTTTAAGTTTTAGGAATTTGGCGCCGTTCTCCGCTCCCGTGCGTCGTAACGTCGCAGGGAACGGAGATCGGCGGCACAGGAGGACGCTGTGTGAATCGAGCGAGGTCCCGCTCGCTCACACAGCGTGGTGGCATTGCTGGATCCAGGGACAAGGTAAGTAAACAAGGTAAGTAATGCCTGTGGATCCAGCGAGGCGAGCCCGAGTCTGACTCGGGGTTCCCGATCCTAGCACAAAAATCTAACCCCGAGTCAGACTCGGGAATACCGCCAGGGGGGTTAATAGGAAGTCCTGTCTCCTTGGCCACCATTGGACCACTGTTCTGTCTATCATAGGAGGCGGGACTTTGTATTAAAGAGGCCGCTGCATAAACAGGAGATTCTCCTGTATGTAATCTGTTGGCACTTGTCCCGCCCCCCTCCCTGTCCCCTCTGAGGCTGCAGATGGGCATCGATCAGGCTGCACTGATGGCAATGGTAATGCTGCATTCATGGCAATGGTGAGGCTGCATTCATGGCAATGGTGAAGCTGCATTCATGGCAATGGTGAGGCTGCATTAATGGCAATGGTGAGGCTGCATGCATGTCGATGGTGAGGCTGCATGCGAGTCGATGGTGAGGCTGCAGATGGGCACTGATTAGGCTGCATTGATGGGCACTGACCCTTATTTTGCCTCACAGTTCTTTATTTAAAATTGTATTTTTTTCCTGAAACTTCCCTCTTAAAGTGAAGGTGTGTGTTATATTGCAATAAATACGGTATATCCAAATAACACACCCAAGCTCATCCTTAGACTCTTCATCACACACAGCCACAAAGGCAAGAGAATTCTTGTTGGGCAGTGTATTAATTTGCATTTAAATTTAATGGTTCAAAAAATGTCAGACAAAATGGTCGGCCCTCATGCATGTTCACTTTATCAAATCTGGCCCTCTTTGGAAAAACTTTGGACACCCCTGGTGTATTCTGTTGTTCATTCAATGTAACATGTTCAGAACTTTGTACCACCTGAAGTACAGTATATTTTCTATTCTAATTTGTCCATGAGGGAGGATTTTTGATCACCATGAGCAGCTGCACCAGATTTTGCACTCTCCGGATTTAGTAAATCAACCCCACAGATAGATATGTTACCCATATACTTTTAAGCCCTGTACACACGATCAGTCCATCCGATGAGAACGGTTAACCGATGAAGCTGACTGATGGTCTGATGTGCCTACACACCATAGGTTAAATAACAGATCGGGTTAGAACGCGGTGACGTAAAACACAACGACGTGCTGAAAGAAACGAAGTTCAATGCTTCCAAGCATGCGTCGACTTGATTCTGAGCATGCGTGGATTTATAACCGATGCTTTTGCATACTAACCGTCGGTTTTGACCTATCGGTTAGGCGTCCATCGGTTCAATTTTAAAGCAAGTTCTACATTTTTTGACCGAAGGATAACTGACAGATGGGGCCCACACACGGTCGGTTCGGACCGATGAAACGGACCTTCCGTCCGTTTTCATCGGTTTTGACCGACCGTGTGTACAGGGCTTCAGACACTAAAGATATTTATTGCCACAAGATTAACAGATTAACAATACCATCTTTTACATATGATAATGGCTTTTTTGCAGACCTCTTTTAACCCCTTAATTCCCGCCGCACGACTATTTACGTCCGCAAAATGGCACGGACAGGCAGATGGGCGTATATATACATCCTTGCCTTCTAGCGGGTGGGGGGTCCGATCGGGACCCCCTCCGCTGTGTGCGGCGGGCGAATTCCCTCGGGGAGTGATCCGGGACGACGGCGCGGCTATTCGTTTATAGCCGCTCCGTCGCGATTGCTCCCCGGAGCTGAAGAACGGGGAGAGCCGTATGTAAACACGGCTTCCCCGTGCTTCACTGTGGCGGCGTATCGATCGAGTGATCCTTTTTATAAGGGAGACTCGATCGATGACGTCAGTCCTACAGCCACACCCCCCTACAGTTGTAAACACACACTAGGTGAACCCTAACTCCTACACCCCCCCCCCCCAACTGTGGTTAACTCCCAAACTGCAACTGTCATTTTCACAATAAACAATGCAATTTAAATGCATTTTTTGCTGTGAAAATGACAATAGTCCCAAAAATGTGTCAAAATTGTCCGAAGTGTCCGCCATAATGTCGCAGTCATGAAAAAAATCGCTGATCGCCGCTATTAGTAGTAAAAAAAAAAAAATTAATAAAAATGCAATAAAACTATCCCCTATTTTGTAAATGCTATAAATTTTGCGCAAACCAATCGATAAACGCTTATTGCGATTTTTTTTACCAAAAATAGGTAGAAGAATACGTATCGGCCTAAACTGAGGAAAAAACATTTTTTATATATGTTTTTGGGGGATATTTATTATAGCAAAAAGTAAAAAATATTGAATTTTTTTCAAAATTGTCGCTTTATTTTTGTTTAATAGCGCAAAAAATAGAAACCCGCAGAGGTGATCAAATACCACCAAAAGAAAGCTCTATTTGTGGGGAAAAAAGGACACCAATTTTGTTTGGGAGCCACGTCGCACGACCGCGCAATTGTCTGTTAAAGCGACGCAGTGCCGAATTGCAAAACCTGGCCTGGGCATTTAGCTGCAAAATGGTCCGGGCTTAAGTGGTTAATATAACCCCGCTAAAAGCAGTTTTCCCACATTTTTATTTCTGTTTATAATTGTTGTTGCGCAGCAGATATATTCATTTCATTATGGTTTCCTCCTTAGAATAGGTTACTCATTCTAGTGCTCATGTGTAATTTGTTTTCTTCCTTGGATTTCCTGTTATGAGCAAAGGAAAAAATTCCCTTTACCTCCATTCCAGAATCTTTTATTTTATTTTCTGGCGATAACTTTTTTCCTGTCATCTGTCTTTACTTTGGACCCATAGCCCAATTATTTTCTTTCTTGAAGAAATCAAATGTTCAGCAGCCATCCCAGTTAATTTGAAAATAAAATAGGCACATTTTAGGAAATATGTTGTTTATAATTTTATGTTTTTTTTTCCACCTCCTAATTTACCTTGTTGTTTTTGGATGGTGTTATGTAGTTCCATAAGTAATTGCTGCTTTCCTATTGGTTTGTCAAATTAGTTAAGATCATTTATGTAAAGTTATTTTCTGAAGTTAGAGGGCTCTTCCAAGTTTATGCCAACATAGCATGTCATTTCCTTACATGTACCATTTAAGATCCATTTGTTGATCTAATTTTACAATGTAGATATCCTTCCATTTATTGGGGAAGCTGGCACTCTGAAACTATTTTGTAAAATAGCAACCATGTGGGAAGGTATTTTCTATATTTAAACTAACCAGTCAGGGTAAACTTTTCAACTTTTACATTTATCTGTCACATATTTATTTCTTTATATACGTTTCAGAGTGTCTTTTAGTTATTAATGGTAGTGGTCTGTTGTCATAGCAAATATTGAATACGTGCAAGATGTGTGCATAATGTCAACAGTGTCTGCATTAAGCATCAACTGAGAGAGTGCACAGGCCTCCTAGAAGCTTGTCTTATGAGCTGCTTCCGATATTTAAATAAATTGTAACCATTTGCACCTTGTTGAAGCATTCATAAATATGTATATTAAACCTTTGTCAACTTGAATATGAAAACATAAATATTCTCCTATATGGAAGAACTCTTTAATGTATAAAAATTTACAATGTAATCTACATTCTCATCCAGAAGTTAAACGGCACCTGGAATTTAACTTGGACAACTTAATACAAGATGCTAGAGAATCCAACCTACCTAAGACAGTGGATAAAGAAGAGACAGATTCACCTGCGAAAGAGGTAACTAGATGAATTTCAGTTTGCTAAACACTGTTTTGATTTCAAGCCAGCAAATCAAGCTGCTTTGGGGTTTTTCCCTGAAAATAGTCCAGAATACACATTAAATCCACTTCTTCATAATGGTTAAAACATTTCTATTAACATAAACATTAAACATGGATGCATGCTTTTATTTCATCACCTTGGATATGAACGTGAACCATTTCATGCTCCATATCCATAATAGGTGATCCTGAATAGTCTAGACATGGTGTTTGAGTTAGACCAACTAATTTGTGATGAAGTAGACCATTTTAATATAATTATTATTGTAGCTGGCTATCTTACCTGCAGTATCAAAAGACACTCTGCAACATTGTTGCAATGAGACTGTTTTGCTCTAGTGCCAGCTAAGACTCTGTGTCATCACATCCTGTCAGCAGAGTGATTACCATCAGGGAGAAAAGCGGGAATTGTAGTTCCAGGACTCGGGTTTCACATTCAGATTTAACTGTATGGAACTACAAAAGACCAGCATGCTCTGAGTGCAGGAAAGGAGAGACTCAATTTTGATTTCCTGAGGAGAATTCAGACAGCACGAGGTGGAGAAAGAGATCAGACCTGAGGGAGAGATGCTGTCTCCTAGGTGATTTCACCACACGATTTAGGCCTCTGCCGCCAGTCAGGACATCCAGCCTGAGAGAGTGGGATCCCAGGTGCACATCTAAGCGCATTTGCACTGATGGTAAAGCATTCCAGTGTGAGGTGACCAGTCGGGTTGGCCAGGGGAGCCTACTGTTTCAGGATGTTTGTTTTGGCCCTGACCGCAAGTGTTGGGTGAGAGGGCTTTTTTTCCATTTGCAAGAAACAGGGACACTGCACCACAAATGAAGTTAAATGGACACCGTATACAGACATCATTGCTGCTAGTCATCGTTCTGACACTTGTAGTGCCACAGGGCTAAATGATAAGGCCATCCATTTCCAGGGACACTGTATACATACACCATTGTCCTTTCACCTTGCTGAGAAAGAATCCTGCCTTCTTCACTTGATAATCCAGGCAAGTTGTGTTGTTTGGCCCTGCTATTCAGGAGTTTAGGTGCACCAACAAAAGTGGCTAACTAAAGACACAAAGTTTTATCTGTTTTTCAAAAGGACTGAAGCTACTAGTGCCATACGGACCCACACATATTCAGGGCTCTGTATACAGTATGCAGTAGCTGTGTGGAACATTTTATCGAGGAAGTTAAGCCATTACATTTTGATTTGAATAAAGTGTTTAAAGTTGGGCCTGTGGTGTCAGGGGACAGTAGAGAGAGGCCTGACACAAGGGGGAAATTCCTCTGCTCTCCTCCAGCCTGGACTTATAGAGCCAACCTCAGTAAAGGTAACCAATCTGATACGGATTGTCATATTGTGATTTATTTGCCATGTAAGTGTGCCTTTGCTTTTGGGGTTATTCTTAGGTTTTGAATCCCCTGAAAGCAGCCTGAATATGGTATTGAGCTATATTGTTTATAACTTCAGTTATTGCTCTCCCATTGCATTTTTTGAACAAATACATTGTTACTGTTTGTTATTTTTCCACAGAAATATTGCAGTAAAGACAATTTCTGTGTTTTACCATAATGTGTGTGTTTCTTATTGGTTATTGCACTTACCTATTGCCAGGTGTGCCAGAGGGGTCTGATACTGTTACTGGGGTTAAGAGGCAGAGTAATGGACTGAACAAATGTGAGCGACTCCTCCAGGGGGTAGCACTACATTATTATTATTATTATCCCGGATTTACATAGCACCGACAGTTTATGCAGCTCTTAGGCCACGTACACACGGTCGGTCCATCATCGGTTAACCGATGAAGCGGACTGATGGTCTGATGTGCCTACACACCATCAGTTAAAAACCGATTGAGTCCAACGCGGTGACGTAAAACACAACGACGTGCTGAGAAAAATGAAGTTCAATGCTTCTAAGCATGCGTCGACTTGATTCTGAGCATGCGCGGGTTTTTAACCGATGCTTTTGCATACTAACCGTTGGTTTTGACCTATCGGTTAGGCGTCCATCGGTTCAATTTTAAAGCAAGTTCTACATCTTTGGACCGAAGGATAATGGACCGATGGGGCCCACACACCATCGGTTTGGACCAAGGAAACAGACCTTCAGTCCGTTTCCATCGGTTTGGACCGACCGTGTGTACGCAGCCTTAGACAGTCTGTACTTTTTTAAGCAGATGCCATATCCTTAATAAAGCCTTGACAAATATTCTTGGAGCTGGCATGTTTTTGCCTCATACTTCTTAAATCATATCATCCCAGTAATACTGATAGTTAAACTTTTATTTAAATGTGATAGAATATGTCAACATGCATAGTTACACACACAAACACCTTATCAACTTGTTTCACATTATGGTTATGGCAAATAAATTATCAACTCAATGAATGTGGCACACTCATTGAGTTAATCATTTTGGCGTAGTGTGTGAATCACATAGGAGTGTCCTATCCCTTTTAAAGGGATCTGAAATCTTTAAAAACTTTTGTCTGGATAACTGGTGTCCCACAATGCCAATCCCATTTTCCCCGGTCTTGACTGAAGATTTCAAGTATCCTAAAGGAACTCCTGGAGTTTGTCTAATTCATTGAACTGATTTATAGACGGTATACAAAACTAATGCACCCAATATAAAACCATACAGATCTTTTTGCTGCTGTGACAAGGCAAAGGAATCTTGGTTCCTAAACTTGTTTTTATCAATGTCTCTCTTAAACTCCCCAGCTATGGCCAGGCAGACTTAACCCAACAAAACTGTATAGGGAACGAAATGTTTCATTTGTATTTTATCCAGTCTCTGACCCCCAAATAACCACTGCCCAGGCTCTTATACCAGCTGACTTCTACCGTTATCTTTAAGGGCATCTGCTATAGTCGGCTCTACTACCCAATCATGTGCAATGAAAAAAAAAATGCATTTTTGCTTCCATGTTTATGGTAGTTAGCGGTGCTTTACCTCATGCAAAGGAAACGGTATATTTGCATTTAGTAAATCAACCCCCTGATTAAAATTAGCCATTATTCACATGGGCATACTGATCCATATACCTGTGCAAAGAGCTGTGGGAAAAAAGCTTTAATATTGAGCTTCAGGCCTAATGCACATGGAACATTTTTAACATGGCTATTAGGGGCACCATGTTCTTTCATATAGGAGAATATTTAAGTTGTCATAATCAAGTTTACATTAATTACATTAACTAAATACATTACAGGCTTAAAGTGGAGTTCCACCCTGTTTTTGTGTGTATCCCAGGAGGCAGCCACCCATTCACAAAGCGCTGTACGAGTTGTGCATGCACAGTAGGAAACGGGCAGTGAAGCTGTAAGGCTTCACTGCCTGTTTCCCTTAGTCAGGATGGAGGCGCCAGGACCAAGCAATCACCGTCGGGGGCCCATCAGGACAGGTAAGTGGCCTTATTAAAAGTCAGCAGCTACAGTGTTAGTAGCTGCTGCCTTTTAAAAAAAAATCGCGGGTGGAATACCGCTTTAATATACATATTTCTTTTTTAATGTGTCCATACACACATAGGCATTTGGAGGCTGTGACAGGAAGCCAGGAAAAACTACTGGTTGTGTCCAGGAGCCTGACTAGCAGTAAGTAGCTCGAGAACAAGTACCTAGGATCCTGTGTTTGCAATTAACCATCCAACGTGGCAAGGATTAATTTTCTGTTTTTATTCTCTTTTGCTTTTTTGATGCCTATACTTTGTGAACACAGATATAGAAACATAGGAAACAGAAAAGTGACAGCAGAAAAAAAGAACGAGTAATCCATCGAGTCTGCCCATTTTTTTGTTATCTTTTTCTTTCAAATATTTTTTATTGAGCATATGTCAAGTACAATAGTATGCAAACTATGGGCAAAAACCCATATACAATACAGGATACATACACCAATCATGTGCACATACAGAGGATAATTGCGCATTGAAGAGAACAAGCAGGCAATATAAAATAGAAACATTCCAGATTGTAGTGTTGCAACAGAGTGTATCCATAAGAACAAGAGGGGTGGGTATGGGGGGGAAAGAGGAAGGGGCATAGGCTAGGTAGGAGAGGGGGGGAGGGGGTGAGAGCAATGCAAGAGCTGTGTAATAGGAGTATGGCAAAGTGGGAGCATCAAGAACATCCAGTATATTCAAAAAAGAGGGGGTCAGTGAGACCATTTGTGAGTGTACCAGAGTCGCCACGGGTTCCAGAGGTCTAGCATTGTGGTGTATGTGTGTTTACCTCGAGCAAGGATGATCTGAGAATAGCTAGTTGGGAGGTCAGTGAAATAGGGAGTCCTAGCACTCCTTGAAGCATCGATTCCACCACCACCCATAGTTTCTTAAGATGTGGGCAGGACCAGAAAATGTGCAGGAGAGTGCCTGTGGTGTTACAATTTCTCCAGCAGTTAGGAGAGGTGTGGGGTTGGAATTTGACTAACCTGGAAGGTGTCAGATACCATCTCATCATCAGTTTTTGTGAGAGTTCCCAGAGAGAAGTACAGGAGGTGCATTTGTAAGTGGATTTGATCGCTACTAGCCATTGTTGGTCTGAGAATTGGGTAAGTAAATCAGATTCCCAGTCAGTGAGAGGTTTTGATTTTTGGAAACATGTCTTTTCTTGTAGGATATTATATATTAGAGAGATGCCTTTTACGGATGGGCTTTCAGCGAAGAAAAATCGACAAAGGTTTGTCGGCAGGGAACAGTCTAGGGAGGGGTTCGCCAGAAGACAATGTTGTATTCTGTAGTAAGTAAAATAGTCTGAGATGGGTGCACAAAAAAAATTTGAATTTGAGAGAAGGGTGTGCTAGCCACTAGGGGGTGCAAATCATGAATGTGGGTAACATTGCCAGAAAGCCAGGTAGGGATGTTCAAGTCCGGGGTAAGGAGTTTCAGCGTCTCTAAAGGCATGGGTACAGGTTTGGTCGGGAGGGTTTTCCATGTGGAGGATTTCAGTGTTTTCCAGATCTTAACAGAGGCCTGAATGGTAGGGGAGTAGAGACAGAGCTGTGGGGCCCCAACGGTCGTGCTATATAACCATTGGGATAGGTTCGATCCCGGGATCATGGCGGCTTCTATAGCACACCAGAGTGGGTTAGGAGTTGCCGACATCCATTCTCGAGTCTGCGAGAGGATGGTGGCCATATAGTCAACATAACCAATACCCCCAGCAGATCTATGTTTGACCGTCTTAGCCCGGCTACACCTATGTTTTTTACCCTGCCAAACGTAATGTCCCAGGATAGATTGTAAAGATTTGAGATAAGACTTCGGGAGGGGTATAGGAAGGGTCCGAAAAATGTAAAGTATTCTGGGTAGTATCATCATTTTGAAAGCTGCAAGCCTGCCTGTCCAGGAAAATTTGTGTTTGGAAATTTTTGATGTTTCTCGGATAAGCATTTGTTTGACCTCAGTGTAATTGTTGGAGAATAGATTTTTTGTGGATTTGGTTAGGGTGATACCCAAATATGTTATTCTGGAGTCCGCCCATGGGTACGGGAAGTTGTGTCTAAGTAGATTACTGGTAATGGCGTCAAGGCCCAAGTCTAAAATGTAGGATTTCTGTTCATTTACTTTATAATAGGACACGTTACCGAATCTTTGCAATAGCTTTTGCACTGAGGTCAGGGACAGGGTGGGGTCTGTCAGCATGATTATCACGTCGTCCGCAAATAGGTTAATTTTATGTTCTAATGTGGCAATTTTAAATCCAGTTATCTTGTGGTGGGATCTAACGTGTTCAGCTAGGGGTTCCATTACAAGGTCAAAGATTAGTGGGGATAGAGGGCATCCTTGGCGAGTGCCATTGGTGATTAAAAAAGGTTTAGAAAGGATTTCTGAAGTGTATACCTGGGCGGAAGAAGAAGAATATAGTGCCATAATGGCGGACAGAATGGGTCCTTGGAATCCGAATTTTTTGAGGGTGGCGTGCATGTATCCCCAGTGAACCCGGTCAAACGCCTTCTCTGCGTCCAGGGATAGGAGCAGAGAAGGCGTTCGGGTTGACTCGGCAGTGTGAATGATGTCAATAAGTCTACGGGTTGCGTCAAAGGTTTGCCTGCCTCTGATGAAACCAGACTGGTCCTTGTGTATGAGTAGGGGCATCACATTTATGAAACGGTTGGCGATGAGTTTGGCATGTATTTTAGCATCAAGGTTCAAAAGAGATATGGGCCTAAAGTTCGGTAGGGTGACGATCAAGGCAGAGAGCATTTCTGGGGGGAGAGAGGAGGATGAGGCAGCATCGTTACAGACATTAGTCAGGAATGGTGACAGGATAGTGCCAAATTTTTTATAGTACTCCCCAGTAAGGCCATCAGGGCCTGGGGATTTATTAGAGGGTAGTGACGAGATCGTGCGCAGGATTTCCAGGTGGGTGAACGGGGCATTAAGAGTCTCCAGTTGGTCCCCAGACAGTGACGGGAGATTGATTTCGTGGAGGAATGTTGCCATGTCTTGAGGGGTCGGTTGGAGAACAGATTGGTCATCTTTTAAGTTGTATAGCTTGTTATAGTAGCATCTAAAGGCGTCGGCCATGGCCGAGGGGTCAGTCAATTTTTGGTTTGAAGTGGGGTGATATATGTGAGGTATCATGAATGAATGAATGAATGAAAAACTTATAAAGCGTGGCGCATGCGAACTGAATCGCTTCTGGGCGCTAGTTGTTCGTGTCTCATGACATCAAAAGAGCAGAGTTTTGATCTGTCTTCTGAAAGTCAGGTGGTTTTCCTCCAACCGAATGCTGGTTGGTAAAGCGTTCCATAGTCTAGGACCCTGAAAAGCAAACCTTCTTTCTCCTTTGGACTTGTATTTGGTTTTTGGTACCCTGACCAGATTTTGGTCGGTGGATCGCAGAACGCGATTCGAATTGTGAGGTTCTATCTTGTCGCAAAGATATTGCGGAGCCTTCCCATGGATGCACTTATGTGTCAGGCAGAGTGCTTTAAATGCAATTCTGTCTTTTACTGGCAGCCAGTGAAGGGTTCTCAACGAAGGTGAGATTGATTCCCATTTTTTTTCCCAGTCACCAGTCTGGCGGCCGTATTCTGAACGACTTGCAGACGGGAGATTTGGTACTTTGGGAGTCCGAGGTACAGGGCGTTAGCATAGTCCAGTCTGGAATTCACGATTGTTCCCACCACGACTGCCACGTCTTCTTTGGGGATAAATGGAATAAGTCTGCGTAGTAGGTGCAACAGATGGTGTGCTCCGCTGACTACTGACCCTATTTGTGCGTCCATTGTCATGAAGGTGTCGAAGATGACCCAGAGACTTTTGACTTTGGAGCTAGGGGTGATGATTTGGCCCAGAATGGGCGGGGGTGTCCAGGTTGTTGCCAGTTGACTCTTTCGGCTGGCGTGAAACATAAGGAGTTCTGTTTTTGAACTGTTGAGTTTAAGATAACTCTTTGTCATCCAGTTTTCTATCAAAGAGAGACATTTCTCTAAACTGGGATGATGATCCTTTTTGTTGTAGATGCGAAAATACAGTTGCGTATCGTCTGCATAAGAGTGATAGAGTAGTTCTTGGCTACTGATAATATCAAAGAGAGGGCGAAGATAGATGTTGAAAAGCACCGGTGACAGGGGGGATCCTTGGGGGACTCCACATGACACCGTGCGCTTTTCCGACGTGAAAGAACCCAATTTAACTGTTTGTGATCGGTTTTCAAGAAAGGAAGAAAACCATGGTAAATCACCTTCTGCGACTTCTGCTATCTTGGCTAGTCGCATCAGTAACAGTTTGTGGTCTACCGTGTCAAAGGCTGCGCTTAGGTCCAGCAGAACCAGGAGACAAGATTCTCCTTCGTCTGCGGCCTAGAGGGCATCGTCCCATATTTTGAGTAAGGCCGTTTCTGTCCCGTGTCCGGGACGGAAGCCTGATTGTAATGGATCCAGTAGATTGTGGGTATCTAGATGCTGTTGCAGCTGTTGTACCACTACTTTCTCCATTATCTTGGAGAGAACATTTAGGCCTGTTATGGGACGGCGGTGAGTTGGGTCCTTGGGATCCAGGTTGGGTTTTTTCAAGATGGGCTGGATTGTGCCCTCTTTCAACAGGGATGGCACTGTGCCTTCCTTAAATGACTGGTTTATAAGCTGTGTGATGGGTGGTGCCAGGATGTCGGCACATTCCTTCAGCAGTTTGGTGGGGATGATATCATTGGGCGATGTGCTGTTCCGCAAAGCACCAATGATATTTTTTGTGGTATCGATGGAGATCGGTTCCAGAGTGAACTTTGTTGATTGTAGAGCGTTTCTGTGGGTGTTTTGTGGTTGATTGACGGTGGGGTTGAGGGGGGTATTGTTTTGCAAGATGCTTTCCCGGATTCTTTCAATTTTGTTGATGAAGAAATCCGATAGTTCATTACAGAACTCTTGGGTGTCTGAATTGGGGACTTCAAGACATCCCGGATTCATGGTCTGGGTGACCATCTTGAAGAGTTCTCGGGGGCGGTTTAGGGCGCTGTTAATCGCCATAGAAAAATGATGTTTCTTGGCTTTGAAGATTTCTTTATGATATCGTGTTGTTATTGCCTTGTAGATGATGAGGTTATCCTCTGCAGGGCTTCTTTTCCAGGCGGCTTCCGCCCTTCTGCGCTCTTGCTTCAGAAGCGACAGCTGGTTGTTGAACCAGCCAGACTTTCTTTTTCGGATGCAGGCTTTGCGTTTCGGTGCTACTAAATCGGCTGACTGTAGCAGGGCTGCGTTTATGGCATCCAGTGTATCTGCGGCTGTTTGATGTGGATGGATTGTTTTGATTCTGTTTCCCAAGGTAGATTTAAAGAGTTCCGAATGGAGCTTCTTCTGAGATCTAGCCCAGTGTATTGTCACCGGCTTGGGTGCTTTTATCACTGGGGGAATTTTGGAGATTATGAAATTGATTGCATGGTGGTCTGTCCATGGCAATGGTTCATTTTCTAAAATGCTTATTTTCAGATTTTGTCTGAAAATTAGGTCGAGTGTGTGACCTGAAGCATGTGTTGGCCCGCATATAAGTTGCTGTAGCCCTAATCCCTCCAGGTGATCGATGCAGGCGTCCGCAATGGGATCCTGTGCGGAGTTGGCCCACAGATTAAAGTCCCCGAGCAGCAAAAGGTGTTTGCTGTTAAGGGTATAAGTGGATATAAACTCCGTTAAAGATGGCAAAAACTGCGATTTTGGCCCAGGTGGCCTATAGCAGAGGAGAATGTGAACAGTCTCCTGGGGGGAAGTTTGAAGTTGAAGGGTAAGGGTTTCCATGAATGGAAGAGGATTTTGAAGGGCTGGCTTAGTGATTGTAATGTGATTCTTGTGGATCACCGCCAGGCCTCCTCCTCTTTGCCCTATTCTGTTTTCCGTTATAATGCGATAGTTTTCTGGCACCAATTCTCCGAGAATAGTGTTGCAGTCCTCTGAGAGCCAGCTTACTGTAATAAAGAGGCAGTCTAGATCGTTTTGTAGTAAGAAATCGTGGATTTCTAATCAGTGTTTTACTGCCGATCTTGTGTTGATCAAAGCACATGATATGTGCTTGAGCTGGGTTATATAGTTTACATTTTTGATGGTCGATCGTCGATCGAATCTCAAAAGTTGCTCTATTTTTAAGGCCTTTTTGGTGACGGCTGGTAATGCTGTTGCAAATTGTCTCAGACCCCGAATAGAGTCCGCAGAGTATCGCAGATTAGCCATTGTCGCCAGTCACATTGTCGTCAGTCTTTCCTAATTGCGGCGGCCGCGAATGAGGCCTGGTCTGGCGCGGATGCGGGAAGAGCCGCGAGACGCCGGACGTGATGGGTGGAAGACTGTCCAAGTGAGCCGTCACTCGTTGAGTCTTCTCTCCCCGATTGGTCCAGAGGAAGGCGAAAAACCCCCGGCGTGCTGTGCCAATCTGCAGCGATCGGGGGAAAAATTCCTTCCTGACCCCTTAACGGCGATCGGTGCAACCCTGGATCAATTGGCTAGGGGGGTGTGGGGGGAGGGGGGGTCTTAGTCCTGTTTTTTTGAGCTGTGTCTGCAGCACCTGAGAGCTGGGAGGACCCTGCCTGGCTGCACTATCCCTGGGGAGAGCCGACTCGTTTGAGAGCGTCCTGCTCTCACTATCCCTGGGGTGAGCAGACTAAGATGAGAGCGTCTGCTGCACCGCTGAATCTAAATAGCAAGAGTTCCAACTTTATTAGCTGCAAGCTTGTTCTGGATCAGTGATTGAAAAAAAATAATGAAGACTCCTGTCTTACCTCCTGTTTCAAACTCCTGGTTTTTAACTCGCACTTTTGATCAAAGAATGCACTTCTGATCAGAGAGTCCACATGTGAAGCCACCATCAATCTTAGTCTTGGCGATATAGCCTTTAATTCTATTGGCCATGGCCTTGCCCGCTCTGTTGCCTGTAGAGTAGTGTTGGGCTTTAAAACGTGTGTGGGCCCTCTCAAAGGAGTCCAATAGGTGGGCCCTGAGCTCCTGTCTGAGGCAGTCCAATTTTTGTTTGGACGCAGGGTTGGGATTAGATTGGTTTTGGGATTCTAGAAGTTTTATGTCGGAAGTAAGGGAATCTAGGCGCTGTGTTTTCATCCTCCTCTCTCTAGCATTTAGTTGTATAAAAATCCCTCGAATGAACGCCTTATGGGCGTTCCACAGTACAGAATTGTCAACTACAGAACCTGCATTTAGGGAGAAAAATTCAGTTAAACGGTCCTTGATAAAATCAGAATGGGAAGGAGAGTGGATGAGTGAGGCGTTGGCTCTCCAAATCTTTGTCCGTGAAGGGGAAGGGGAGTCACTGAGGGACAAGGTAACAGGTGCGTGGTCGGACCACGTAATAGTAGCTATATCGGATGCAGAGACTTTGGGGAGGGACCATTTGTCCACAAGGAAATAGTCTATCCTCGTATAGGAGTTGTGGCGGGGGGAGAAATAGGAATAATCCCTCTCTGTGGAGTGGAGACATCTCCAGGCATCGTAGAGATCGTGTGACCTGATGAAGGCGCCCATAGGTGAGGCAGTTCTGGTTGTACGAGAGGAGGTGTCTAGGGAGTTGTCAGGAACTATGTTGAAGTCCCCACAGATTATGAGGTGACCTTGCTTGAAGCGGTTGATTTTTGTTCATGAGCTTGGATAAGAAGTTGATTTGCCTAGTATTAGGGGCATAGACCGTCACGATAGTGTATCGAATGTTATTCATGGAGCAGTTTAAGGCCAAGTATCTGCCCTTGTCATCTACCAAGCTATCGTGGAGAGTAAATGACACAGTGTTTTTAATGGCAATTAGGACTCCATTCTTTTTTTCAGGTCCAGAGGCTTTAAAGATGTTAGGGAAGAATTTATTGGTGCACGTCGGCTCTGCGGAGGATTTAAAGTGTGTTTCTTGTACACAGAGGACATCGCAGAGGGACGTTTGAGCTGTCTTCCACAATGATGACCTTTTGACAGGGTGGTTCAGACCCTTGACGTTTAAGGACAGGAACTTCGGCATCTTGGGTAAATTAGCGTGTTATGCGTAGATAGAAGAGTACTCACAGTTCGCCAGTGGTCCACCAATCTGCGTAGAGTAGTATGTACCAAGAGGGTAAGTGGTGGATCCAGAAGGAGGCGCTCTCAGGTTTCCGGTGGATTCCGGATGGTGGGTGGGAAGGAATAGGGAGAGACAAATGAGGAGAAAAAAAATGGGAAAAGTAAAGTCAACAGTAGCTTACGTAAAAACAGCAACTTGGAGGGGTGTGAGAAGACACCCAAATCAGTAGTATATCAGAAAACTACTGAGTATTGTAGGGGGTAAGAGTTTGTGGGCTGATCACATCGAGCAGGCACCAACCGGAGATCATGGTAAAAATGCTGGTGGGAATTATACTAACCACATGGTTACTTGTTGACACTGGGGTGAGGACCCGAAAAGCTGGCGTGTGGGACGTCGGGGGTTGACAACTGCATCAGGGTCACATCGTCGGGAATTAAATTCCATTTCCGGAGGAGTCGAATACCTTCTTCCACCGTATGGACGCTGTGCTTTGTGCCGTTCCTGGTGATCAGTAGCTTAGTCGGGAATCCCCACTGGTATGGGATTTTATGATTATTTAGAGGCTTCGTGATGGTCTGAAGTTGCCTTCTCTGCTGGCAGGTGTACTGGGAGATGTCAGCAAAAAGTTGTAGTTTTGCGTACGGCGCAGGCAGTTGGCCTATTCTTCTGGATTTGGACATGAGCATGTCTTTGGCATGATAAAAGTGAATTCTCGTGAGGGTGTCGCGGGGTACGTCTGGCGGTAGGTGAGCGGGCTTTGGCAGGCGATGGATACGATCGATGACGGTCTCCATGGCTGGGAGATCAGGTAGGAGAGAAGCGATCATTTTCCGAGCGGATGTATTAAGATCGGCAGGCATGATCGACTCTGGTATGCCACGGATTTTAACGTTGTTGTGTCTGGATCGGTCCTCGAGGTCCGCCAGCTTGGCCCGCACCCACTGTTGTTCATCCCTAGTGTGTTCATGCGCATCCACTAGATCATTAACCGTGACTGTCATGGCGCCCATTTGCTGTTCAATATGACCCACTCTCTGGCCTGTATGCATCAGCTCATTCTTAAATGCTGAGAACAGTGAGGAAATGTCATTATGCAGGGAGCTGTGCAAAGACATCAGCATGTCTTTTAACATGGTGTCCATGACTGGCTGGTTGGTGGTGGGGAAGGCCGCAATGGGGGATGGTACTGGTGGTAGTGCTGGGAGGTTATCTAACGTAGGCCTTACCTCAGTGGCCTGAGCGGCATGTTCCAGCCTCATCCGCGTTTTCGCCGGGCTGTTGGAGGCAGATGTCGATCCGTGAGGTATGGCAGGGAGCGAGTGAGGGTGGATGGACGAGTCTCCATCGTCCGGGAGGTCAGACAGGATTCTCTCACCGCGCGGTGAGCGGTCGCGGGCGCCATCTTGGCCTCGAGTGCTGTGAGGCAGAGAAAAGAAGTCTGTGAGCTTCCGCTGTTGCCGGTCCTCCTTACATTTGCGGGAGGATCCGGTCGTGTTCCCCAGTGTCTGGGGGTCAAAGCGATGCATGTCGGTGCTGTGGGTTAGCGCTGTGGAGGTAGCTTTTCTCCGGTCGGTGCAGGAGCTGAGAAGTCAGCGTCCATTCAGCTCGGCGGTTGGCCACGCCCCCCGTTATCTTTTTTATGTATAGATCTATGTTTGTCCCAAGCATGTTTGAAGTCATTTACTGTCGACTGTCTCACTACCTCTGCTTTGCAGTTTATTCCAAGCATAAACTACCCTTACAGTGATATAATACTTTCTAAGATTAGTTTTGAACTTTTTTTTGAACTTTTTTTGAACTTTCCTCCAGTTAGTTTGAGGTCATGTCCCCATGTTCTTGATTTTGGTTCCATATTGAATAAACTGCCCTCCTGAATCTTATTCATCTATTTCATGTATTTAAAGGTTTCAGTCATGCCTCCCTTTCCCTTGTTTCCTCCAGACTGTAAATATTAAGTTCTGTCCTCCTGTACAGCTTATTAAGCCGAAGACATGCTGTTTCATGTGCTTCCCAATTGAGATTTTTACCTATGTCCCCTCAAGTCAGATGGTCCTTGCTCTTACCCATGCTAGCTCAATTTCAAACTTTTTACAACTTTTGATCCAGCTTCAGTGCCATTCACACTTATTCCATCCAGTCTAGTTTTAGGCCTCTCTCTTTCTGTGCCAACTGGCCCAGCTTCAATCCCATATCCTTTGCACCAGCTGTCGCAATAAAAGGCCTGCTAACTTCTGCATCATCATAAAGCTGCTACCACCTGTACCAATCTAGCACAAGTCTTGTACCACCTATACTAATCTAGCTTAACTATACTAATACTACTATACTAATACTATACTATACTAACTATACAAATACTACTATACTAATCTAGCTTAACACTTGTTGCTTTATCTGCCAGTTAACTAAACTTGAAATGCTTTTACTTCAGCTGGCTGCTCCAGCTTCAGGCAAACATCCCTCTGTACCATCCAACTGAGTTTTTAGAATAGGGTTCATCTGGTTTTTGGGTGGTGCTATAATATGAATATAATCATCTGGAAACTGCTTTTGAGAAGGTGCTTGATGTACACAGTAAAGTCTCTGTCACTACCATCGCGAGGAAGCTTCCTGTCTGAAATGAAAAGTTCCATTTGGGAAATCTGTATCCATATAGTTAAAGCAACCAAATGCAACATTCATTCTTGTCTGAATACTTTATTGCATCCACATCCCTACAGGAAACAGACTTCCTAAGAAACAGAGAAAGCTTCATGCCAAAACTCCAGAGCTTGTCACTCCCATCCACTTGGCAATCAACATGCAAAGAACAATATACTCCTATATTATCTGTATAGGCTGATGTTCGAAGGAGGAGCTGAACATGCCTCCCTCCTCTCTGCCATAGTCTTCCTATGGTTCTAAACACTAAATAAAATGTTTAGGAAAACTCAAAACTCAGTTAAATGAGTTAGAATAGATCCAGGTAATAAGATAGTAAATATAAATTAAGAAAGAAACAGTGTCAAAAAGAGACATGCATTTCTATGCTTTATTATAACTGCAAAAAAAAAACCACAATAGCGGCGTATCAAAGCAACAAAAGCATACAGTATACTGTATATGTATGTTAATGATGGACATAATAAACCATAAGGGGAGGTAACAGGAGCGCTGATAATATTTAATAAACAGATGTTTTTATTATAGGATAAAAGCATCATTTCTTAAATTGCTTCTCGCTCTGCATAACTAAGTTTTGTCTTTCAAATGGAGAACAAGTAGAGTGCCCTGCCTTTTTTTATGAGCAATTCCTTATTTGCTAATAGACCCCTTCATATATGCCCATTCACCAGGGTGCATCCACTGTCCAAATGTAACCATTACCATAAGCCACTTCTTCTGAAAAACTTACCAGAGAAACCAGAATTGAAGCTGAATGAATGGTGCATGGGCTGCTGACATGCTGGGTTTTGTAGCTATTGACTGCAAACAACCAAATCTGCAGGTCTCTGCTGCAACCCTAGAAGCAAAATTCAGTAAAGTTTTTTACAAACAAGTGTAAATGCTTTTAAAGGTATATTACCACAGTATACATAAAATCCGACCTTATACAGTTGTGTTCAAAATTATTCAACCCCCCAATGCTGTAAAGGGTTTTAGGGAATTTAGTGTACATTTGTAATTGAATTCAGAATGAAATCCTACAAGGACTTCTTAAAGAACCATATGCAACTAAAATGATATCAATTGGTTTTGTAATACAGTAGTAAATGTTTATTTTGTGAATTCTTCATTTACACAATTATTCAACCCCTTAAAGACTACCACTCTGAAGAACAGAGGTTCATTGAAGTGTTTTCAATCAGGTATTGAAAACACCTGTGGATGTCAGGGAGCAGCAATAAAGCCTAATAAGCACCAATCAGGCAGCTTTAAAATGACTGTGATACTCAGCTCCTCCTAGACATTTACTGGTGTGGTTACAAACATGGTGAAGTCAAGAGAATGGTCCGGGAAGACAAGAGAAGAGGTGATTACTCTTCACAGGAAGGGCAATGGCTATAAGAAGATTGCAAAGATGTTAAACATACCAAGAGACACCATAGGAAGCATCATTCGCAAATTCAAGCCAAAGGGCACTGTTGAAACGCTACCTGGTCGTGGCAGAAAGAAGATGCTGACTTTCGACTGCTGAGCGCTACCTGAAGCGCAGAGTGGAGAAAAGTCCCCTTGTGACTGCTGAGGAACTGACAAAATATTTGTCAGATGTAGGTACTAAAGTTCCTGCTCAGACAATACAGCGCACACTGCGTAATGAAGGCCTCCATGCCAGAACTCCCAGGCGCACCCCCATGCTGTCTCCAAAGAATAAGAAGAGTCGACTGCAGTATGTAAAAATCATGTGGACAAACCACAGAAGTTTTGGGATTGTGTTCTGTGGACTGATGAAACAAAATTAGAAGTGTTTGGGCCCATGGATCAACGCTATGTTTGGAGGAGGAAGAACAAGGCCTATGATGAAAAGAACACCTTGCCTACTGTGAAGCATGTCGGGGGGTCAATCATGCTTTGGGGCTGTTTTGCTTCTGCAGGTACAGGGAAGCTTCAGCGTGTGCAAGGTACCATGAATTCTCTTCAGTACCAGGAGATAGTGGATAACAATGTGATGCAGTCCATCACAAACCTGAGGCTTGGGAGACGTTGGACCTTTCAACAGGACAATGATCCCAAGCATACCTCCAAGTCCACTAGAGCATGGTTGCAGATTAAAGGCTTGAACATTTTGGAGTGGCTTTTGCAGTCACCAGACTTAAATCCGATTGAGAACCTCTGGTGGGACTTAAAGAAAGCAGTTGCAGTGCGCAAGCCTAAGAATGTGACTGAACTGGAGGCTTTTGCCCATGACGAATGGGCGAAGATACCCGTAGATCGCTGCAAGACACTTGTGTGAAGCTATGCTTCAAGTTTAAAAGCTGTTATAACTGTAAAAGGATGTTGTACTAAGTACTAAGATTGAATGTCAATTGGGGGTTGAATAAAACTGATAATGATGTGAGCACAGAAAAGACATTTGTGGTTATTTCATTATAAATGTTATGTTATATTTGTCTGACCTACACGTGCCTCTTTGATTTAATTGTAAGCAGGATGACAGGATGATCAAAATCAATGTCAAACTGGGCAAAACAATCAATTTCAGTAGGGGTTGAATAATTTTGAATACAACTGTAAATTGAAGAGTATATTACTTATATAATAAAAAAAATTAACTAGCAAATAGATAACCCATTTATGTAAGGCCAGCTTTACACAATTGGTAGCTTTACATTAAATATGCAGATTTCTGAATAATATTCTGAGAAGGAATGATTTCACGTCTATGTGAAAGAATCTGAGTGTTTCGGCAGCTCTAGAGGGGCTGCAGTTGGGCTGAATAATGGCTTTGTGTAGCATAATTAAAATAATATCTCTGTGCAGTAAGTATATAATATTACAAACTGTTTTGCTTGCTTTATAAATAAAGAAATACTAATTGCACTGCGTTCTTTAGGTTTATTCTTTTAATTCATCTAAATATAAAACAAATTAATGTCACATTAGCAATTCTTAGCCATTGTATTCCTTTACAAAGTCATTGATCAAATTTGAATGTCTGCTTTTGTTTTTTTATAATTCTTTAGTCACACTCAATTGGCCCAGGACCTGAATTTCATCACACACTTTTCCAAATGGGAGGACACAGTCTTTTAGTGTCAAACTACCTGAAGAGGCACAAACTGAAAGATTTCATACATGTCAACTCAAGGCATAAACTAAAACGAACTGAAATTTCAAAGGTACCATATCCTTAGAGTAGTGTTGGCAGATAGACAATCAATATTCAAAAAATTTTACATTTTTTTCTTATCTTTTTTTTACCTTTATGGTTATTACAAAGTATTAATTAATATTGCCTACTCACTTGTTAAGTTTTGTAACCATTAATTATCTACCATACAAAAACAACATCCTAATCCAAAAGGTAAAAATCACAGATTGGGGGAAAAAAGCAGTTACGCAATGACAAATGAGGCTTACTATTTTGCAAAATAAAAAAATGTATTGAAGAAGTATCAAAAAAGAGTAAAAACATATGTTAAAAATGGCTTTATGTTGAACGCACAAAGTGCTAAATTCACCACAATTCCAACATCAAGGTGCATAAAAACAATGTGCACCATGTAAATGTCTGAACGTCTATTGTGTATATTTGTGTCACATATGACCAGCATGGGCAACCGCCCACAATAATTTATGTAAAGCTGACAATTGTGTCCCATATATGCCCCAGGGCCCATTAATCTGCCTCATTTATAACTCATTGGTAATAAAAATAGATTGCATTAGACGCCTCATGATATGGGATGGCAGTGAAAGGTTAAAGGAACATCGATTCAATCTGTTTGCTCAATAGGGAGAAAGCAGGGTTTCCACTAAGGGTAAATTAGAAGCACAGCGGCAGGTGTATGGTAAGACTACTTGTAAAATTATACGTTAATGGCTTACTTTACACAGCAGCAGGTGTATTGGTAAGACTACTTGGAAAGTCATTCAATAGTGTCTTATATTGATTAGCTATAACATTATTTAATTTGCAAAAATGCAGGATGTTCGATAGTGCACCATCAATATACACATCAAATATATACCAGGTGTAAGTTATGATATACTAGGCAGTCCTGTAATGTATGGCCGCTCCGACTTACAGAGGCCGAGGTTAAAGGGAAACGATGAGAATCGACAGTGTATACTGAATCAATGGCAGGCATGTAGAATATTCAAAGCAAATTCCAAGCATACCATTCAGCCATTTCACAGCTGATCAATCACACCAGTGGTGTCAAATAGCAAGAATTAACTGCATCCTAAGACAGCCCCAGCTTGACCCGAACACCTGATTATCCACGTGGGGATCGGGCTATCGTGTCTCACTGGTCATCTGCTTGGCGGCAGTCCACATGCTACAAAATGTGGACTGCCGTGATAGTTCATTTTCTTTTCTGCCTGTCATTACAAAGGACATTTCCATTTGTCCATATTAATCTCTGCATTAAATTAAAAATAAGATGGATATTCATGCATAATGATAATTGTCATTTTATGGTTACAGACATTTACATCAGTGCTCATTTCAACTCACATGTGTAAAGTGTTATTAAGGTGTCACTGGACGTAAAACCCATCCTGCTTTTCCAGTAATTAACCCTTTCCTGCCAATATAAGAACCATTGCTGAGATAATTTCCCTAGACGCTTCCTTCCCGTAGCCTGCAAACTCCACCCAAATGTTATTCTCATATAACTTAGAAGTTTTTTTAAACAAGCAGACTTTTATCTTTGAAACTGCCAAAATAATTCTGTAAGTCAATTTAAAAGATTATTTATGCACCCAATTGCAATTTTTACTGTAATGGAAATGGCCTTTAACCTATAAATGATCACTGTGAAATGTAAGAAAAGTTTCCTCAGAAGAGCAGCTAGAGGGAGGAAAAGCAATTAATTGTATTTTCCTGTCCTACATACATTCAGTTTTACTGTATTCTATAATGGTGGTTATTTCCTCTATAGAAGGAGCAGACAAACCACAAGTATTTTACACATATCCGATTATATGGTTTAATAATGTAAGCAAAGCACAAGGCTAAGACGTAAAGTAGCCTTGCTTTATCCAAGGATGACACTTTTTAACATAGATGGAACAAACCTTGCTAATGTTAGGGGTAGTCTGGCATTCATCATATAATATGTTTCATGAATTCTGGGCATTCTCACACACTTTTTCAGGATAGCAGGACTGAGATAAGAGCTTCAACTACATTTTTTGTGGCACTGAATCTAGAAAAGAAAGATTGGATCTCAGCTCTCTCTTTTTTTATGTATTTGCAGAAAAAAAATATTTGCTGCAAATAAAATGTTAGACACAACTACTTTCGCAGGCTTCACCACATTTATAAAACAGTAAATGTGACATTTACTAAGTATTGAACAGACATTTATTATTTAGTGAATCTCACATTCATGCTTAAAAATATTCCCCTATATATATAAACAAACACTATTTTCAAATTCTAAACGATATTTTACCGTGAGCTATACAATTAGATAAAAAATGTAACTATTGTAAAAAATTCTGAAGGGTTTTCTTTAATGAAATTAACAAAGTTTACCTAAGGCCAAAACATGTTTTTGGTTTTGGATCGAGGGTGAAAGGGTTGGAATGCCTGACATGTTTGTTGTCTGTTTTTCTTCCTGCACCAAAGAAACAACAGGAAGCGAAAATAAATCTCTAGGAGTGAAGGAAACCATTTCTCAGGCAGTTGATACCTTAATAAGTGTCCCCATTGGAAAATGTCAGCTCAATTTCATCACTTTCAGCCATTGTGATAATGGTGGCCAGGACAAACAGTGAGAGTTTATTTGCTGAGTAGAACCTGATATGCCTTTAAAGGGGTTGTAAAGGAAAACAATGTTTCCCTAAATAGCTTCCTTTACCTTAGTGCAGTCCTCCTTCACTTACCTCATCCTTCCATTTTTCTTTTAAATGTCCTTATTTCTTCTGAGAAATGCTCACTTCCTGTTCTTCTGTCTGTAACTCACCACTGTAATGCAAGGCTTTCTTTCTGGTGTGGAGAACACCTCTTGAGGGGGGAGGGGGCGAGCAGGAGTGTCAGGACGCCCACTAACACACAGCTCCTTTCTCTATCTGTAAAGAAGAGAATGTCCTGACTTGCCTGCTCGCCCCCTCAAGAGGCTTTCTCCACACCAGGGAGAAAGCCTTGCATTACGGTGGTGAGTTACAGACAGAAGAACAGGAAGTGAGCATTTCTCAGAAGAAAGAAGGACATTTAAAAGCTAAATCGAAGTATGAGGTAAGTGAAGGAGGACTGCACTAAGGTAAAGGAAGCTATTTAGGAAAAAAATGTTTTCCTTTACAACCCCTTTAAGATAGAGATCATGGTGGACTCCAAATCAAAAAACTGCAG